>NC_064644.1:593400403-594041118 GCF_023864345.2 Schistocerca serialis cubense
TTGGTATTGGTACTAGCTGTGTTGCAGTAGTATTAATATAAGTAGTTGCTTTCTTAGAAGACAGAGAATTTCGACACCACTATTGTCAATTCTATAAATAGTTCTACTGGTATAACAGAACTTCGGTAACGTAGACATACAGTTTTTTCGCAAACTGTAAAATTTTACCATGAGTGAGAAGTGTGTGCTCTGTCATGGTGTGAGATTTGTTCAAAGTATTTTAATTGGAGGGGGGGGGGGGGGGAATGCAGTGGGGATTCTAGCGAATTCCTCTCCTGGGAATCCAGAATCTGTAGTAGAAATAAGTTGTTAGAGGAACAGGAGCGTAAGATCTGTGCCCTTCAGGCGCAGTTACAACGCGCAAAGAAGGAACTAGATATGTTGAGGAGGGTGAAGGGTGGTTGGGAATGGGAAATGGCAGTTGGCAAGAAGGCAACTAGGAGGACGAGGTATTCAGACAGTTGTACTTCATGTATATGCAATAGATTTGACCAAATGTCAGAGTTGAATGGAGAGGAGCCTCTTGTAGCTGTAGATGTAGGGAACATGCAGCAGTCCTCAGCAGTTAGGAGACCTAGGTCAGTTGCAAAGTCTAACAGAAAGAAGAAGGTTCTGCTGCTAGGTAGTTCACATGGTAGAGGTGTGGGCTAGCAGTTGCAGGAAGTGTTGGGAAGTGAGTACCAGGTCACCAACATAGCAAAACCTAGTGCAGGGTTGGTTCAGGTGGCTGACAGCATAGGGGAGTAATGTAGGAATTTTATGGAGGAGGATCAGGTAGTGATAGTGGGTGGAGCAGGGAACAGTCTTGATAGGAGCGGTGAATATGATGTAGGTGGTGACCTGGTAAAGATAGCTACTCAAACTCGTGGTGCTAATGCGCATTTCATGCAACTGTTTCAGCATCATGATCGGCCTCATCTTAATGCAGCTGTCAGGTGCATTAACATGGGGTTGGGGAGAGTTCTGACGGCAGAGGGAATGGGTCACATCTCAGTGGTGCCAGTAGATTGGGATTCACTAGGTATGGCCTGCACCTCAATAGGTATGGGAAGGGGAGGCTGGCAAAGTTTATAGGTGACAGTGTAATGGGTGGTGGGGGTGGGATTACTAATGGAAAAGTAGTTGGTGTTGGAGCTGCACCTTTTTTAGACTGAAGTCAGCTGATACGTGTATCTGCTTAAAGGAAGTCCCTCTAACTAAGGGCTCACCTTCTGAGGATGTAATGTTTCCAATTATAGAAGGAATTAGCATATTTCATCAAAATATAAGAGGTATTAAAGTTACTGAACTGCTTATGTATGTTGACTCTGAAATTAATGGTATATCAGAGCACCACTTAAATAATTTGACAATTCAGAGGCTTCCTTTACCAGGATACAGATTAGCTGGCTGTTTTTCAAGGGGGAGTGGCTCTGTACATAAAAAACATATTCCATTTGAGTCCATAGAGGTATCACAGCACTGCAATGAAAAGATATTTGAATGTTGTGCAGGGCAATTGAATTTAGTAAAACTAAACTTCTAATTGTTGTTGTTTATAGGTCCCCTAACTCTAACTTCAGAGCATTTCTGCTCAAGCTAGAGAGGGTTCTTGTTTCACTTTGCAGGATGTACCAGAAATTAGTTATATGTTGCGACTTCAATATAAATTTTGTATATGATGATGCAAGGGAAAGGATGTTGGTAGATCTCATAAATTCATATGATCTGATACAGATGGTGTTTTTTCCAACTAGGGTGTAGGGGAACAGTAGCACAGCAATAGACAATATTTTCATTCATTCTTCGTTACTAGATGGGCATTCTGTTAGTAAAAGGGTGAATGGCAAGTGCACAAATTTTAACACTAAAAGGCTTTAATATTCAAACAAATGTCACATTTAATTACAAACTATGTAGAAAAGTTAATCCAACAGCAATAGAGAGATTTTTTAAACCTTGTCAAGGAACAAGAGTGGCATGATGTTTATAGTGCTGATAACATAGATGATAAATATAATGCTTTCATTAACACATTTCTCATGCTCTTTGAGAGTTGCTTTCCATTACAAAGTTCTAAATGAGGTACTAGCAGTAATAGGCAGCCCAGATGGCTGACTAGTGGGATAAGGAAATCTTGTAGAACAAAGTGGGAATTATATCAAAATGTTGGAAATAGTCACAATCAAGCTACAGTTGCCCATTACAAACAGTATAATTAAGGTGCTTAAAAGGTTATTAGGATGGCAAAGAGTATGTGGTATGCAAATAGAATAGCTAATTCACAGGATAAAATAAAAACCATATAGTCAGTTGTGAAAGAAGTGTCTAGTTAGCAGCACAAGGTCGACAATATAAAGTCAGTTCACAGTAAAAATATTTCTGTTACTGATAAGATGTATGTACAATATTTAACAATCATTTTCTGAGCATTGTTGGTTAATTAAATAAAAATTTAGTTTCTACAGGGAATCACATAACTTTTTTGGCAAATGCCTTTCCAAGACTAATGTCTGAAATATCCATCTGTGATACAGACAAGAGAGAGATTAAGTCAATAATTAAATCACAGAAGACTAAGGACTCTCACGGCTATGATGGAGTGCCTAGCAGAATAATAAAGTACTGTGCTGCACATGTTAGCCCTGTATTTAGCCATATTTGTAATGTTTCCTTTAGGAATGGTCAGTTTTCTGAACAATTGAAGTACTCGGGAGTAAAGCTGCTTTATAAAAAGGGAGAAAGGGATATGCCATCAGTGTTTGCTAAAGTTATTGAAAAGGCTGTGTATGTAAGGATAATTGATAATTTTATATCGTACGATTTGCTATCAAATGTACAGTTCGGCTTTAGAAGTCATTTAACAACTGAAAATGCTATATCCTCTTTTCTCTGTGAGGTACTCGATGGGTTAAACAAAAAGTTTCGAACTCTAGGCATATTTTTTGATGTAGCTAACGTGTTTGATTGTATTGATCGCAAAATATTGCTCCAGAAGTTGGACCATTACGGAATACATTGAGTAGCTCACAATTGGTTCACCTCTTTAGCAACAGACTGCAAAAGGTTATTTATTCACAATGTTGATAATGGTTGTGATGTGGGGTCTGAATGGGGCACGGTCACGTGGGGAAGGGGGGGGGGGGGGGGGGTGCCCCAGGGATCAGTGTTGGGGCCATTCCTATTCATTATTTATATTAATGATATACCCTCTAGTATTACAGGTAACTCTAAAATATTTCTGTTTGCTGATGACACTAGCTTGGTAGTAAAGGATGTTGTGTGCAACATTGGCTCAGTTTCAATTAGAGCAGTTTGTGACCTAAGTTCATGGCTTGTAGAAAATAAACAGACAATTCAACAAAACCTGACGTTTTAATTTCACAGAATGGGCATATGATTACTGAAACTGAACAGTTCAAATTTGTAGGTGTTCAGATAGATAGTAAGCTGTCATGGAAAGCCCACATTCAGGATCTTGTTCAGGGCCTTAATGCTGCCATTTTTACTATTTGAACGGTATCTGAAGTGAGTGATCATTCGACACGAAAATTAGTCTACTAAGCTTATTTTCATTCGCTTACGTCATATGGTATTATATTTTGGGGTAACTCTTCCCATTCTAAAAGGATATATTTGCCTAAGAAACAGGTGGTTCAGGCAACATTCCATGTGGGAAAAATATATCTAAAAACAAAGATGATGTGACTTACCAAATGAAAGCACTGGCATGTCGATAGACACACAGTCAAATACAAACATACACACAAAACTCAAGCTTTCGCAACCAACGGTTGCTTCGTCAGGAAAGAGGGAAGGAGAGGGAAAGACGAAAGGATGTGGGGCTTAAGGGAGAGGGTAAGGAGTCATTCCAATCCCGGGAGCGGAAAGACTTACCTTAGGGGAAAAAAAGGACAGGTACACACACACACACACACACACACACACACACACACACACAGACACACAGATATATCCATCCGCACATACACAGACACAAGCAGACATTTGTAAAGGCAAAGAGTTTGGGCAGAGATGTCAGTCGAGGCGCAAGTACAGAGGCAAAGATGTTGTTGAATGGCAGGTGAGGTATGAGCGGCGGCAACTTGAAATTAGCAGAGATGGAGGCCTGGTGGGTAACGAGAAGAGAGGATATACTGAAGGGCAAGTTCCCATCTCCGGAGTTCTGACAGGTTGGTGTTAGTGGGAAGTATCCAGATAACCCAGGCGGTGTAACACTGTGCCAAGATGTGCTGGCCATGCACCAAGGCTTGTTTAGCCACAGAGTGATCCTCATTACCAACAAACACTGTCTGCCTGTGTCCATTCATGCGAATGGACAGTTTGTTGCTGGTCATTCCCACATAAAAAGCTTCACAGTGTAGGCAGGTCAGTTGGTAAATCACGTGGGAGCTTTCACACGTGGCTCTGCCTTTGATCGTGTACACCCTCCGGGTTACAGGACTGGAGTAGGTGGTGGTGGGAGGGTGCATGGGACAGCTTTTATACTGGGGGCAGTTACAAGGGTAGGTGCCAAAGGGTAGGGAAGGTGGTTTGGGGATTTCATCGGGATGAACCAAGAGGTTACGAAGGTTAGGTGTACAGCGGAAAGACACTCGTGGTGGAGTGGGGAGGATTTCATGAAGGATGGATCTCATTTCAGGGCAGGATTTGAGGAAGTCGTATCCCTGCTGGAGAGCCACATTCAGAGTCTGATCCAGTCCCGGAAAGTATCCTGTCACAAGTGGGGCACTTTTGGGGTTCTTCTGTGGGAGGTTCCGGGTTTGAGGGGATGAGGAAGTGGCTCTGGTAATTTGCTTCTGTACCAAGTCGGGAGGGTAGTTGCGGGATGCGAAAGCTGTTTTCAGGTTGTTGGTGTAATGGCTCAGGGATTCCGGAATGGAGCAGATTCGTTTGCCACAAAGACCTAGGCTGTAGGGAAGGGACCGTTTGATGTGGAATGGGTGGCAGCTGTCATAATGAAGTTACTGTTGCTTGTTGGTGGGTTTGATGTGGACGGACGTGTGAAGCTGGCCATTGGACAGATGGAGGTCAATGTCAAGGAAAGTGGCATGGGATATGGAGTAGGACCAGGTGAATCTGATGGAACCAAAGGAGTTGAGGTTGGAGAGGAAATTCTGGAGGTCTTCTTCACTGTGAGTCCAGATCATGAAGATGTCATCAATAAATCTGTACCAAACTTTGGGTTGGCAGGCCTGGGTAACCAAGAAGGCTTCCTCTAAGCGGCCCATAAATATGTTGGCGTGCAAGGGGGCCATCCTGGTACCCATGGCTTTTCCCTTTAATTGTTGGTATGTCTGGCCTTCGAAAGTGAAGAAGTTGTGAGTCAGGATGAAGCTGGCTAAGGTAATGAGGAAAGAGGTTTTAGGTAGGGTGGTAGGGGATCGGCGTGAAAGGAAGTGCTCCATCGCAGCGAGGCCCTGGACGTGAGGAATATTTGTGTATAAGGAAGTGGCATCAATGGTTACAAGGATGGTTTCTGGGGGTAACAGATTGGGTAAGGATTCCAGGCATTCGAGAAAGTGGTTGGTGTCTTTGATGAAGGATGGGAGACTGGATGTAATGGGTTGAAGGTGTTGATCTATGTAGGCAGAGATACGTTCTGTGGGGGCTTGGTAACCAGCTACAATGGGGCGGCTGGGATGATTAGGTTTGTGAATTTTAGGAAGAAGGTAGAAGGTAGGGGTGCGGGGTGTCGGTGGGGTCAGGAGGTTGATGGAGGCAGGTGAAAGGTTTTGTAGGGGGCCTAAGGTTCTGAGGATTCCTTGAAGCTCCGCCTGGACATCAAGAATGGGGTTACTGTGGCAAACTTTGTATGTAGTGTTGTCGGAATCAAAGGTCTGGGCAGTGGAGAACCCTCGTAACTTCCACAAAACACCATTGCATGATCAGAAGGTTGGGGTCCAGTGTGCAGTGTCTGCATGCTGTGTTGCTTGTATGGACTACTGAAGATCCACAAGGATAATGTTCCCTTCAGACCTATCGTCAGTGCAATTGGTTCTCCTACCTACAAAGTTGGTGACCCCTATAGCTGGCCGTTGTGAACATCACATCAAAAACTCCCAGATGTTCACTGAGAAAATCAAAAGATTAGAGTTGCTCCAAATAACATTTTAGTCAGTCTGGATGTGGTATCACTGTTCACAAATGTTCCTGTGGAGGACACTTTGAAAATGCTGGTGGATATTTTTCCTCCTGAAACTATAAAGTTGTTCAGGCATGTGATGACAACTACCTACTTCTTGTATGGTAGTAAATTTTATGAAATGACAGACGGTATGGGGATGGGCTCTCCATTGTCTCAATCATTGGCTAACTTTTTTGTGGAGAATTTTTAGGAACATGCATTAAATTTAGCTCCCCTCCACCCATTCTTATTTTATCGTTATGTTGACGATACATTTATGGCCTGGCCACATGGCGCAGAAGCTCTCAAACAATTCTTGGAACACATGAACGGCACGCATCTGAACATCCAGTTCTCTGTTGAGATGGAGAAGGATGAAGGTTGCCATTCTTAGATGTTTTAGTACAACGACAGGTAGATGGGCATCTTGGCCACTCTGTGTAATGCAAGCCAGCACATACCAATTTGTATCTAAATGTACAGTGTTTCCACCACCCTGTTCAGAAGAATGCTGTTTTGGACACATTAGTATATAGGGGGGAAACTATTTCTGACAAGGACCCTTGAAGTCTGAGATTAACCATCTGAAGTCCGTGTTCAGAAAGAATCACTATGGTGCACGAGATATAAAGGCAGCATTCTCCAAGGAAAGGAAACGTGAAAATGCTGCACATACAGGATGAACCACTGATTGCGGTTCATCCTTTTTGTGGCGCTACATCCAGTAAAGTAGGAAGTGCCCTGGGTCTGCAGGAGATAAGACTGATTTTTCATCCTCCTAAGAAAATTAAGGAGATGATGCACCCTGTTACGGACAATCTTGGCCTCAGGGTCCCTGGAATTTATAATATCTCCTGTGAGTGTGAAAGGGCAGACCAGTTTTACCATTTCTGACTGCTATGCAGAATACTAATGGCATATTAAAAATAGAGAACTAGAGAAATCAGCAATTGTAGCGCACAGCTTCACTAACAAAACTGTTTAATGAAACAAAAATTTTGTCCCATGTCTCCACATACTGGGATTATATTATTAAGGAGGCTGTTGAAATAAGAATGAGTGAGAAGAGCTTTAACCTTGATAACGGATGTTATCTGAGCAGTGCATAGAAATGAGCACTCGATGCAGAGCAGCAGCAGAGACACTCCTTGCAGTGTTTGCATTCCCATGGAAGTGGTGACGCCACCAGCACAGACATTAACACTGTCTGTGACAGCAGTGCGTAATCACTGACCAATTACAAGCTAACCAATCAGAAGCCATCCAAGGGCTATATAAGGCCACCACGTCAGCAGTGAAGACAGTCAGCTGCTCTCGATGATGATGATGATGATGATGATGATGATGATGATGAAGATGGAGGTTATCGTTGAAAGCTCAAGATTTTATCCTGAATTGATGTGACAAAAAACTGAGAAATTTTACATACTCCTCGAGCTGGATTTGATTCTCAGAGGTATGCTTATGTTTGCCTCATATCCAAGGAGAGCCATGCTTGTAGGTGCATCAACAGATGAATATGCATTGTAGAAGCACATGCACTCCACCAAGTATTCGAGACTCCTACTTTGCTGCCGAATTGGCTGGTGTGTTTGGTACGCTTTGAGACAAAACTGAAACTGTATAAAGAAGTGCAAGTGCTGGATTAATAAAAACATTTTGTGTCATAATACGTGGATTTACCACATCAGTAGGATACAGCATCACATACTTGGACCAACAGCCTGTGACCCCAAAAATTGAAAAACTCCTCCCCTATTTTTGATCAAGGTCAACAGGTCATTTATCCCTTTACATATTATTGGGTACAGTTTGTGATGGGGAATTATTTCTGTCTTTTATCTGTTCATACAATTCTTAGGTTCACAACATTTTTTTAAATTTTCTGCTTAGATTTTGGAAATAGTAAAATTTTGTAGAATGACACATTCAGATACAAAACTGACTGCTCTCTTTACATAAATATCATGAGAAATCTGTGATAGCAACAGTTGGTTTGCAAAACCATCAATTTTTTCTGTTTCATTCAGAAGGAAGGAAGGAAGATTGGATTTAACATCCCATCATCATTGAGGTCAGTAGAGATGGAGCACAGGCTTGGATTGGGTCAAGGATGGGGAAGGAAATTGGCGATGCCTTTTCAAGGCATCATCCCAGCATTTACCTGGAGTGATTTAGGAAAATCATAGAAAATCTAAATCTGGATGGCTGAATGCAGATTTGAACAGTCACCCTCCCAAATGCGAATCCAGTGTGCTGACCACTGCGCCACATTGCTCAGTTGTTTTCATCCAGTTCTCCACAATATGAGCTTATAGTTTTTACCTGAGGGATGTTGTTCCATTTTCCCATGCAATAATTATAGCCTGAGAGCCATCTTAATTGTTCTGATACACATTCTTCATTGACACGATAACTATCTTATGTGGCATACAAACTGTACCCCATGCCTGAAAATCGTATTCTGAGTCATGCCTGTATATTAACTGACAACAGAAACAGAATAGCTGCCCTACAAGAAAACCTGCATGGTCTTGGTATACGCAAAGTAAAAACTCCAACTGATGCAACCATCCTCACGAAAGAAGTGAACTAGTACCTCATATTACCTACAACCACAGCTGGATCACAAATTAAACAGAGACTCATTGATTAAATCATGGGAGTAAACAACTATAGCCATGAAAAATGTTATTAACAGCATGTTATGTGCAATACTGTCAAAAAAGCTGTCACACATACCAGATCAGCATCTACTGGACACAATGACATCACAGTCCAAATCATGAACCATATTATTGACCTACTATTGTCCACTACAACAGATATTTGCAACCACTCTTTAACCACAAGTGTTTTTTTTCTGAGGCCTGGAAACAGGGTCTAGTTAAGCCACTGCCTAAAAATGACATTGCCACAGCACCCTCTGATTACCAACATATGTACATTCTTCCTGCAATATCCAAGGCATTAGAATATATTGTCCACAACTAGATAACCAACTACCCAACCACAACCAGTGTTCCCCCAGGGGGTCCACAACTCTTTTGTGGACACGTGCGTAGTGAGCACGGGACCCCGAGCTAATGTGGCCCTCCTTCCTTTCCGGGTTGCATACCTTCCCTTCCCTTTCCGCATCCCTCCCCGTACCCCATCTTCGCCCCCCCCCCCCCCCCTCACCTCTGGCTCTTTCCTTCCCTTTCTCCCCCTCTGGGAGTATGGTTTGTGCCTACGTCCGGAGACGGACGCTCGAAACTGTTCCAAATTCCTTGCTTTTACACTTGCAAGTCCTCGTCCTTCCTCTGTCCTTCTCTTTTCCTTCCCTCTTCTCCTTGCCCTTTTCTCCGCTGCGGCATTTGAGACCCCCTTTTCTTTCCTTTCCCTTTCTCTTTTTTCCTCCCTGTGCGTGTCTGAAGGCCGACCCACACACTTCCATGCGTAGCCGGTGACGGGGTAACGCGTAATTCCCCACCCCGGGTAGACAGGTAGGACACGTACGTACCCCCTGGTAATGGCCAGGCCCAGGGAGGGGTGATTACCCGAGCTGATACCTTCCGAAAGTGCCGATTGGTCCCTCCGTCCGTTTGTCGGGAGGTGTGACCTGAGGTGTGAACAATCACCTAAGGCGGGTGTGCCCTCGGTGAGGGCCCCCACAAGGGAGGAGCGCGCCATCGGAGACGCCGGTAATCATGGGGGATTCTTCCGCAATGGTTTCCTCACCTTCCACTATGTCTGCTCACAAACGTAAGTTCACTGAGTCTCAGCCACAGATGGTTCTTCCATCGTTGCCACAGTTCCTTGTTGTTTCTCGGTCTGACGAAGGTCACGACTTTTCCATGGTCAACCCTTTCATTATTCAGAAAGGTGTCGACGCAATTGCGGGTCCTGTAAAGTCTTGTTCCAGATTACGGAATGGCACCCTGTTGTTAGAAACACACAGTGCCCTCCAGGCTCAAAAATTGCTGCGTACTTCTCTGCTCTACACCTTCCCTGTCCGGGTGGAACCGCACCGTACCTTAAATTCCTCGCATGGAGTCGTTTATACACGCTCCCTCGATGGATTGTCTGACGAAGAAATTCAGCACTACCTGTCTGACCAGGGCGTCACGGCTGTTCATCGGGTTATGAAAAGGGTTGACTCGAACATCATTCCAACCCGCACTGTCTTCTTGACATTTGACAAAGTTCAACTCCCATCAAAAATCAAAGCAGGCTATGAGATAATTTCCGTTCGCCCTTATGTCCCAAACCCTACGCGTTGCTATCGATGTCAGCGGTTCAATCACACCAGCCAGTCCTGTTCCAATCCGGCCAAATGTGTTACGTGTGGCAAGGATGCCCATGAGGGTGCTTGTCCACCTCCATCCCCTCACTGAATCAACTGTATGGGTGACCACGCTGCTTCCTTTTAAGGACGAAAAGCTCATCCAGGAAATAAGAGTGAAAGAAAAGGTGTCGACCTTTGCTGCTCGAAAGTTACTCGCCAGTCGACAGCCCACCGTGCCTCAGAAAGGAAAATACAGCACTGTCCTTGCTTCTCCTCGGCCAACAAAGGAGGCGGCCACACAGACTTGCGACCTCACATTTAGTACCACGGTCGTCAGATCGGCCAGCGCAAAGATCGCCCGTTCAACCTCACCACTTTCGCCTGCCCACTCTATGGCTCACCCTTCGTCGGGTTCTGCTAAATCTCGAGCCCAAAAGTCAGACACCAAGTCTTCGAAAAAAGAGCATTCTCGTGAAGAGTTTTTACGTACTGCAACTTCACAACCATCGGTTCCTCCTTCATCTAAACATCATACCTCCAAGAAGGCTACGAAGAAACACAGTTCCTCTCCTTCTCCGCCAAGGCGTGTCCCATCTACAGCACCACCTGGCGGAAATCGCCCTCGGCCATCTTCTGTGTCGCCGAGGTGCACTGCTGGTGGCCGGTCAACTGGCCGATCGTTGGTGGCAGGAGCTGCTCCTGACCAACCTATGGATCAGGATCTTCTGCCTTCGACTGAATGCCACTCCATGCTGTCGGTCGCAAGCTCTGAGCAGTCGTTGAGTTGACAGCACCCTTGGTCACATTCCTCCATTTTCTGTTCACCCTATGTCCATTATCCACTGGAATATCCGTGGCATTCGCGCCAATCGGGATGAATTGTCGATCCTCTTACGATCCTACTCGCCGGTCATCTTCTGTCTTCAGGAAACAAAGCTGCGTCCCCATGACCGCTTTGTTCTCCCTCATTTTCAGTCCGTCTGATATGACCTCCCCTCTGTTGAAGGCACTCCAGCCCATGGAGGACTCATGATTCTGCTCCATGATACTCTCCATTATCACCCAATCCCCTTAAACACTTCCTTCCAAGCTGTCGCCGTCCGTCTTTCCCTTTCTGGATACACGTTCTCTCTTTGTACGGTATACATTCCATCGTCTACACCAATGGCACGAGCTGATCTCCTTCACCTTCTTGATCAGCTTCCACCCCCCTATTTGCTGGTTGGGGACTTCAATGCCCACCACCCGCTTTGGGGATCTCCACATCCTTGTCCACGTGGCTCACTATTGCTAGACGTCTTCCACCAAGCGGATCTAGTCTGCCTCAACACTGGGGTCCCCACATTTTTGTCTGCCTCCACGGCAAATTTATCTCATTTGGACCTTGCGGTCAGTACTGTTCCGCTAGCTCGGCGCTTCGAATGGTTCACCCTTGATGATACACACTCGAGTGACCACTTTCCATGTGTTCTTCGACTGCAGCCTCAACTGCCATATATGCGCTCGCGACGCTGGAAGTTTGCCCAAGCCGATTGGACACTTTTTTCGTCTCTAGCGACATTCGATGACCGTCGCTTTCCCAGCGTCGACGATGAGGTCACACATTTTACCGACGTTATTCTCACAGCTGCGGAACGTTCAATACCACGCACCTCCGAATTGCCCCGGCGCCCCCCAGTTCCTTGGTGGAACGAGGCATGCCGTGACGCAATACGTGAGCGGCGACGTGCTCTTCGCATTTTCCATCACCATCCAACTTTGGCCAACTGTATCCGATATAAGCAGCTCCGTGCGCAATGCCGTCGCGTCATCCGCGATAGCAAGCAGGCAAGCTGGAAATTCTTTATTAGCTCATTTAACACCTTCACTCCCTCCTCGGAAGTTTGGAGTCGGCTTCGACGGTTCTCAGGCGCGCCTAGTTTCTCCCCGGTCTCTGGGCTCACTGTCGCGCATGATACCTTAGTGGACCCCGTCGCAATTTCTAACTCATTGGGTCAGCACTTTGCTGAGATTTCGAGCTCTTCAAATTACCCGCCGGCGTTTCTCCCGAAGAAACGTGCAGCGGAAGTGCGACATCTTGCTTTCTCCTCTCAAAATCGCGAAAGCTACAATACTGTTTTCTCCATGCACGAACTCCAACATGCACTCTCTTCTTCTCGCTCCTCCGCCCCAGGACCGGATGGTATCCATGTCCAAATGTTGCTGCATTTATCAACCCATAGCCTGCGTTACCTTCTTTGCCTTTATAATCGAATTTGGACCGACAGTACCTTCCCCAGGCGATGGCGGGAAGCTATTGTCGTTCCCGTTCCGAAACCTGGAAAGGACAAACATCTCCCCTCTAGCTATCGCCCCATTTCTCTCACGAGTAGTGTCTGTAAGGTTTTGGAGCGTATGGTGAATTACCGTTTAGCTTGGTGGCTGGAATCCCGCAGTCTTTTAACACCAGCCCAATGCGGATTCCGAAAGCATCGTTCTGCCGTTGACCATCTTGTTGCTCTCTCCACTTATATCATGAACAATTTCCTCCGGAAACGCCAAACCGTAGCAATATTTTTTGATCTGGAGAGAGCATACGATACCTGTTGGAGGACAGGCATCCTCCGCACACTGTTCTCTTGGGGCTTTCGAGGCCGGCTGCCCCTTTTTCTTCGCGAATTTATGGCAGAGTGCACATTTAGGGTGCGGGTGAACACTACTCTCTCCCGTACTTTCTCCCAAGAAAACGGGGTACCCCAGGGCTCCGTGCTGAGTGTTGTACTGTTTGCCATCGCCATTAATCCAATTATGGATTGTCTCCTTCCTGATGTCTCGGGCTCCCTCTTTGTGGACGATTTTGCGATCTACTACAGCTCTCAACGGACCAGCCTTCTTGAAAGACGTCTTCAAGGATGTCTCGATCGCCTCCACTCGTGGAGCATCGAAACCGGCTTCCGTTTCTCACCCAGTAAGACCGTTTGTGTTAATTTTTGGCGACGTAAGGAGTTTCTTCCGCCCTCCTTACATCTAGGTCCTGTCAACCTTCCGTTTTCCGACGTCGCTAAATTCTTGGGTCTTATGTTTGACAGAAAACTGTGCTGGTCCTCCCACGTTTCCTATCTTTTGGCTCGCTGTCTGCGTTCCCTTAACACCCTCCGTGTCCTGAATGGTACCTCTTGGGGAGCGGACCGAGTGGTCCTTCTCCGCCTCTATCGCGCCTTAGTGCGCTCGAAATTGGATTATGGAAGCATAGTCTACTCCTCTGCTCGGCCGTCTATTCTTCGGCGTCTTGACTCTATCCACCACCATGGATTACGTTTAGTGTCTGGAGCTTTTTACACCAGCCCTGTGGAAAGCCTTTATGCTGAGACTGCTGAACCTCCGCTGTCCAATCGGCGGGCAGTCCTTCTGAGTCGTTATGCTAGCCATCTGTCTTCCAAGCCTGCTAATCCAGCCCATGAACTTTTTTTCGACGCCTCCTTTGATGTCGGGTATGCAGGCCGCTCCTCCTCCCTACTACCCCCGGGAGTCCGCTTCCGTCAACTGCTCCATTCTCTTTCCTTCCGCTTTCCTAAAACCTTCTTGACAACTTGGGGTACAGCACCGCCTTGGCTCCGTCCCCGGATCGACTTGCTCAGAGACCTATGTCAATTTCCCAAGGATGGTACCCCTACACTTGTTTACCGTCGGGCATTTGCTGCGCTATGTGCACAAATGACGGAAGCCACATTTATTTACACCGATGGCTCGAAAACATCGTTAGGTGTAGGGAGTGCCTATATTGTTGGCGACACCCCAAATCACTTTCGGCTTCCCGACCAGTGTTCGGTTTATACTGCGGAGCTTTATGCTGTTCTCCAGGCTGTCCACTACATCCGCCGCCATCAGCGGATACAGTACGTAATCTGCTCCGATTCTCTCAGCTCTCTCCTAAGTCTCCAAGCTCTTTACCCTGTGCACCCTCTGGTCCACCAGATTCAGGACTGTCTGCGCTTGCTCCACCTGGGGGGCGTCTCAGTGGCGTTCCTCTGGCTCCCGGGACACGCTGGTATCTGTGGAAATGAGGCGGCCGATATAGCGGCCAAGGCTGCAGTCTCTCTTCCTCGGCCAGCTATTCAGTCTCTTCCGTTTACCGATCTACGGAGCGGTTTATGTCGCCAAGTTGCTCATTTATGGCATGCGCATTGGTCAACACTTCCCCATAATAAATTGCGGGAAGTGAAAGCCCTTCCTTGCGCTTGGACCTCTTCCTCCCGAACGCATCGTCGGGAGGAGGTAATTTTAGCTAGACTCCGGATAGGGCACTGTCTTTTTAGTCATCGACATCTTTTAAGCGGTGATCCTCCCCCACTCTGTCCCCACTGCTCTCAGCTGTGGACGGTCAGACACCTTTTAATTGAATGCCCCTATTTTAATCCGTTACGCTCCCGTCTACGGCTATCGCCTGATCTATCGTCAATTTTAGCAGATGACACGCGCTCAGCTGACCGTGTTCTACAGTTTATTAGTGACAGTGAAATGACGTCAGTCATTTGAAGCTTTTTTTGGGGGACAACCAACCCCTTTCTATAGTGGATTTTTAAGCATTCCTTCTGCCTTTAGTTTCTCAAATTTTATGACTTTGTTCCCATTGCTGCTGATTTTAAATTTCGTTTTTTTCCTGTTTTCTACGTCACGGGCTGGGCGCTAATGACCATAGAAGTTTTGCGCCCTAAAAAAAAAAAAAAAAACAACCAGTGTACTAGACAAATACAAATCAGGCTTCTGTAAACATTGCAACACAATATTTGCCTTAATAAAGGTAACAGAAGACCTAAAACTTGCCAGAGATGCATAAGATGTGACTATCATGTGCTTCTTACGGTTTAGTCTTTGACCCTGTCAACTTTGACATTTTATGTGTCAAACTTAGAAGCCTAAAATTCTCGCCAGTTGTAGTGCAATGGATTTGCTTATATTGGATGTCTTGCGAGCAATGCATTACGTCCACCAGTGTGTATTAAAATGATCTAAGAGTCTGGACTGGCAGTATGAGTAAATAATACTGACTATAAGCTAATAAAGTTAATGCTGACAGTATTTACTACTGCACGTGCTGCCACTAATATTGATAATAACAGCAGCAGCAGCAGCAGCAGCAGCAGTAGTAGTAGTAGTAGTAGTAGTGATGACGATGATAGTGGCAGATAAAAAAAAAAGAATTTATAGGCCTACAACATTTCTGAAAAGGATAGAGTGCTACTCACCATAACAATACCATGTCTAGTTGAAGACAAGTGCAATGAAAAGACTCTCATACACTTAGCTTTTGGCCAAAGCCTTCTTAAAAAAAGAAAGAAAAACACATATTCAGACAGGCAGGCACAGCTCGCACACCCATGGCCACTATCTCTGGTGACTGCAACTGTTGTCTTGAATGAAAGCAGCAATTGGGAATGGGGCAGGGAAGTGGCAGGGATAGCATAATAGGGATGACGAGAAAAAACGCTGTCTGGTGGACATGAATAACGTTGGGGTGACAGTACGGAAGAAGAGGAAACTGTTGGGTGGAGGTTGCAGGGATCCGAGATTCAGGCACGGGTGACTATGAGAACAAAGGATAAGTCGTATGGATAACTCCTATCTGTGAAGTTCAGAGAAGCTGGTGATCGAGGGGAAGATTCAGATGGTCCAGGTTGTGAAGCAGCCATTAAAATCAAGCGAGTTTTGTTCAAGTGCATATTGTGCTGTAGAGTGGTCCATTTTGCTCTTGGCCACCGTTTGGTGGTGCCCATTTATCCTGATAAACAGCTGGTTGGTAGTCATACCAATATAAAAGCTGGGCAATGATTGCAGCAGAGCTGATATATGACATGGCTGCATTCGTAGGTAGCCCGGCCTACAATTGGGCAGGACAAGACTGTGTCGGGACTGGAATAGGAAGTGCTGGGCGGGTGGCTTGGGCAGGTCTTATACATGGGTCTTCCACAGTTGCATTATCCCTGTGGCAAGGGGCAGGGATTGGAAGTGGCATAGGGGTGTACTAGGATGTTGTGGAGGTTAGCTGGGTGATGGAACACCATCTTAGGAGGGGTGGGAGGAATCTTCGATGGGATGTCCCTCATTTCAGGGCATGATGGTAATCAAAGTCCTGATGAAGGATGTGTTTCAGTTCTTCTTGTCCAGGTTGGTTCTGGATTATGACTGTGGCACTCGTTTTTGACTTGTTCTTAGGGGTGGTAGGAGGATTGGGAGTATGTTGGGATGTGGCATGAGAAACCCATTTGCTGACTAGGTCTGGCGGATAGTGCCTGTCTGTGAAGGTTGTTGAGATGACCCACCTAGAGGAAACTTCCTAGCCTCCCAACACCCCAAACCCATTGTCTGGTTCTGGTTCATTTATGATATTTTCATGATCTGGTCTCAGGGCCAAGGGATCCTATTCTCATTGCTTCACAGCCCCAGTACTTTCTCTCCCATCTGCTTCACTTATTCTCCTCAACCCAGCATGCCATCTTCTTGAGTGTGACCATGTCCTCTCTGATGGCTCCATTGACACCTCTGTCCGCATTAAACTCAGCAACCACCAAGAGTATCTGTATTTCAAGAGCTGTCATTCATTCAACATAAAAAATTACATTATCTTAATGTTATGTACAGCACAATGAATTAGGTTTGACAAAAGATGCAGAAAAAAAGCATTAATAGTATTACCTTATTTTCTCCTTTTGTACTTCACATTTGACCTAGCTGACTTTAAAACTGCACTGTCTAACTATCACGGAATGGAACTCTCCACAAGACATGTTCATCTTTAAAGTAATTGGCAGTTGACTTTTAATCGGAGCTACTGAACACCTGTTTTTATTGTCTGACCCCTTACTGGACATTAAGTTAAAGATGTGTTCAAGACATGCATTTGACCCAGGAACACTCATTATAAAAGAAACAAGTTCTCTGATTCTATTAGTTTCTGTTGTTCTTTATGACTAATAATGACAACTACTTGTTTGAGGCATCTATTGTACCCTCCAAAATACTCACAGGAATGTTCCTAACAAGACAAAACCCTTCTTCTAGGTAGAAATGCTAAAAACTTCTATTCAGTTTTAGTCTTTCTGAAGAAGATACAGCTTCTATGGCATTTTTAACTCCGATTCTGAAAAACTGTTGTTCTTTCCTTTGTTCCAGTTTTCTCTTCAGTAAGCATATTTTGTCATAACTTCAACCACAGAAATAGTGTATTTTTCTAAGATCTTCATACACTGAACAAAAACCTTAGCTACTTTGCTGAAAAATAGTACGTGGATTTCTAGCAATACATGCTTGAGTTCATCTTCTGGGTCAAAATACTTCTTCAGAACTTTGGAACAGCCTTTTCCCAGTGATCTGAAGCACCGTTTGATGGTTGATCATTAGTGGATGAATCTTCTTATTCACAGTCTAAAGAAAGCCAGAGAGTCATGATATCTCCATTCAGTCAACATCTGCAAACTCAAAATGTTTCTTCAGTCTTTGCAGCACTTTGCAGATGGGGAAAAATTACTATGTCTATTCAGAATAATCTTTTTTTTTATGTCTGTATCAAGGCAATCAGTTGCATGCCTCATTGTATTATGGACAATATGAGCTGATCAATTTGACCTTAGAATTCTGGAATGTGAATCATGAAGCAGCTGAGAAACAGAATTGTTCTTACTATAATTGACGTAAGTGTTATCTGCCATATAGGCAGTAATCTTGTCTAGAGGCAGACGAGTTTCATTAACTATCTTAATCAAACATTCATAAACTGAACTTGTGGTTTCATTGGCACTTTCATAAAAGTCTTACACAGAGAGGAAATATTTTATGAATATTTCAATTACTGGCATACGTTGCGATAGTAAATAAACAGTTTTTAGAAACAAATTCTGTCACATCTTTTAGAGACTTTGGAGCCAATATGTCTTGCACCAGATTTTCTCCCTTCTTTCTTCCACATATAACACTGTTGGTGGCATTGAAATCCCAAAAAATATAAGATATCAGTTTATTCAAACAATCCATGCTGGTGTTGCTGCGGTTGATTTTCATATGACATTACTCATTGAACTTTCTTTGCAGGAGTTGCATTGATTGAATTTTCATGAGGATCTGGCATCTTAACACTAATGTCTTTGGTGACTTCTCAGTTTGCATGGATTTAGTCTAAAAAAAGCATTAACAATCACGCTGGAAATTTGAAGGGAAGACCTTTGGAAGTACACTATGGAAGATGATGTAAATAACCAAGCATGCTCAGTTTTACCAGTGAATAGTGAGACATCATGAGATTTCCTTCTACTGAGGCTCCAAAGAGAAAAAAATAATGTAGCTACTTTGAACTTCAGCTTGTGTCTGTATATGTGTGGATGCATATGTGTGTGTGTGCGAGTGTATACCCGTCCTTTTTTCCCCCTAAGGTAAGTCTTTCCACTCCCTGGATTGGAATGACTCCTTACCCTCTCCCTTAAAACCCACTTCCTTTCGTCTTTCCCTCTCCTTCCCTCTTTCCTGATGAGGCAACAGTTTGTTGTGAAAGCTTGAATTTTGTGTGTATGTATGTGTCTGTCTGTGTTTCTATTGACCTGCCAGCGCTTCTGTATGGTAAGTCACATCATCTTTGTTTTTAAATATATTTTTCCCACGTGGAATGTTTTCCTCTATTATATTGAAATCAAATATGTATTTATATATTTAAAAACAAAGATGATGTGACTTACCATACGAAAGCGCTGGCAGGTTGATAGAAAAACAAACAAACACATACATACACACAAAATTCAAGCTTTCGCAACAAACTGTTGCCTCATTAGGAAAGAGGGAAGGAGAGGGAAAGATGAAAGGATGTGGGTTTTAAGGGAGATGGTAAGGAGTCATTCCAATCCTGGGAGCGGAAAGACTTACCTTAGGGGGAAAAAAGGACAGGTATACACTCGCACACACACACACATATCCATCCGCACATACACAGACACAAGCAAACATTTTCAAATATGTATTTAAATATATTTAGAGACAAAAACAGACACACACTTATTTTTATGGAACAACAGTACATAATACAAGATGTCTTATACAATACAGGATAGGTGGCAGTCCTACACAGAGGCCTTCACAGACAGGCAGTGTCCTCCAACCTTGTCCACAAACAATTTCCCATGCTATATCTCCATATACCCCCAATCCTCCCACCATTACCAAGAATCAGCTACCATCATCCAAAACCACCTTGGACTGAAACAACTGCACCACATCCTTTGTCAGAGCTTTGGATGTCCTGAAATGAGGGACATCCTTCTCTGTTTTCCTTCCCAACCCTCCTGAGATGGTGTTCTGTTGCCCACCCAATCTGTACAATACCCTACTTTATCCCTATGTCTCTCCCAGTCTCAATCCCTTGTTACAGGGATCATGTCCAGGTGCAAGACCTGCCCATTCACCCACCCAGCATTTCCTATTTCAGTACCACCACAGCTGTGTCATACTCCATCAGAGGTCAGGCCACTTATGAAAGTAGCCATGTCATATACCAACTCTGCTGCAATCATTGCACAGCTTTTTGTATTGGTATGACTATCAACCAGGTGTCTGCCAAGATGAGCAGCCACCGCCAAGCTGTGGTCCAGAGCGAGGTGGAACACCCTGTGGCACAACATGTAGCCAAACGTAACATGCTCAATTTCAGTGGCTGCTTTGCAAACAGAGTGGTGTACAAATTTGCAGTCAGGCCACATGGGATAACCACGAGTGTGCTCCTGCTGTCACAGCTGGCCGCCTCCTAACCAACACACAGCCATCACTGAAACCGAGGCAGAACCAGCTTTCATCAGAAAACACAACAGACCTCCACTCTGCCCTCCAGTGAGCTCTCACTTGACACCATTGAAGTCACAAATGGCAGTGGTTTGGTGTCAGTGGAAAGCGTGCTACAGGGCAACTGTCTCAGAGATGTCCTTGAAGTAACTGATTTGTAACAGTTCATTGCGTCACTGTGATGCCAACTCCTCAAATTGATGCTCCAGATGCAGTACGATGTGTCAAAGCTATATGCCAAACACAATGGTTTTCCTCTCAATAGTGCCACATGGCCATCTGGATTCCCACCTTCTTGCAACCATAATTTCTCATGACCACCACTGCCAGCAACCGTGTGCATTGGTTACACTCCTGCCAAGTATTCCTGCATTATCTCAGAAGAAACAATGAGCTTCTCATAGCCCTATTAATGACGTCGTCGTTCAGACTCATTGAGGTGTTGATAATGGCATCTTTGTCTCTTTAAAGGCATTCCTGGCTAGCATCAACTCATCGCTCCAATCTCAAACTTAACTAATGCACCTGACCATTACAGTGTGTATTTAAAGCAAACCTGATTTGTATCCTCATAGTGGTGTTAGTAACGCCACTCTCAAGCTACTGGTGCAAAATTGTAATACACATCATCTTTCAGATGTAGAAACACTCTACTAACTTTCATTCATGTCACACAACTCCTTTGTGTGTTGAAATTTTTTCCAGCAGGGTATATAAGCTACAGACTTATACGACTATGCATCAGCCACGTTATGCAAACTTTGCAGCACACATGGCACAACAGTATGATGCTTGCCCAGCTGCTTTTTACCCACCCCAGCAGTTTTCCACAGACTCCTTTGAAACAAATCACTCAACTCTCCCCACCATCCCACCCACCCTCCCACCCACAATGTTGGTGGATAGGACTACACATAACATACCTTTTGGCCCACTCCAGAAATCTAAAACCAAGCTGATAATTTGTCAGTTCTGAGAATTTGAAAAAAACTTCTTACTTCATTAATACATAGAATACTTCAGTTGTCATACAATTCAGAAAAACTTCAATGATATCAGATTCTATTATTCTGATTGACATGTTTGTATCTCTCACAGATAACTTGTTACAGTTCTGATAAAATGATCCATTTTTTTCACTACAAAGAAGTTTGTTTTGCACCAACATGAGTCACAGCAATCCTCTCTCTCAATGTTATATGCTTCCTCATGTTGGTGTCCACCAACGGAAAGAATGGTTACATTATTGCACACAGTTCATCAAATAAAGTTAATGGCATGCAGTAGAGAAGGAAAAAATTCTCAGTATCTGCCCAAAGTGTCCTGTGAAGCAATCAAAGCTCGTAAGCTTAATCAAGAACTAGTTTTTGGGTGGCAGCACAATTCTTTTTAGGTTCTACGTGACAACTGCAGTGGACGAGAGATCGGCTCCAGCCCTGAGAGCTGAAGACAGAGGGGCAGGAAGCGTCTCACTGCATCCAGGTGCACAGCCTCCTGTCTGAAGCAGGCCATAGTGATGGGAACAACCGAATGAAAACGATCAATTCAGTCAGTTGTTGGAAAACAATTGCCTTATTCAGTTGTAGCTTTACTTATTGGTTACATTATTTATTCATTTTCTTGAATGAAACAAGACTATGGGAGCAACCAAATGGACACTGTTGGTCATAGTTTTATGTATTGGTAGAATTATTATTCCTTCATTTCTTTTGCTTGAAACCAGTCTCTGGGAGCAACCGAACGAAAACGGTACGCAAAATACCGCCAGACTGTGATGACTGACTGAGTTATTCATTCTTTCTTTTCAAGTGAAACCAGTCTTCATTTTTTCCGTAGGCTGAAGAATTCATTCATTCTATTGAAACCTCTGTTTATTGGTTTAGTTGAGTTATCCTGTTATAATTCTGACTGAAACCAATCTTTAGTACTTTCATTAGATGAAGTAAAGCAGTGATTCACAATACAAATCGAGGTACCCATAACATCTAGATGTACATCTACATTGATGCTCTGCAGATCACACTCAAGTGCCCGGCAGAGGGTTCATCGAACCACCTTCACAATAATTCTCTATTATTTCACTCTCGAAAAGTGCACGGAAAAAACGAACACCTTTATCTTTCTATGTGAGCTCCAGTTTCCCTTATTTTATTATGATGACTGTTTCTCCCTATGTATGCTGGCATTAAGAAAATATTTTTGCCTTCAGAGGAGAAAATTGGTGATTGAAATTTCATGAGAAGATCCCACTGAACAAGAAATATTTTTGTTTTAATTATGTCCACCCCAAATCCTGTATCATGTCAGTGATACTATCTCCTCTATTTCACGATAATACAAAACATGCTGCTGCTCTTTGAACTTTCTTGATATACTCCATTGAACCTATTTGGTAAAGATATCACACTGCGCAGCAGTACTCCAAAAGGGGATGGACTACCATAGTGTAGGCAATCTCTTTAGTAGATCTGTTGCATCTTCTAAATGTTCTGCCAACAAAACACAGTCGTTTGTTTGCCTTCCTCACAACATTCTCTGTGTGTTCTTTCCAATTTAATTTTTTCGTAATTGTAATTCCTAGGTATTTAGTTGAATTTATGGCCTTTAGATTTGACACATTTATTGAGTAACTGAAGTTTAACGGATTCCTTTTAGCACACTTATGGATGACATCACACTTTTCATTATTTAGGGTCAACTGCCAGTTTTTGCACCATAAAGATATCTTTTCTATATTGTTTTGCAATTTGTTTTGATCTTTACTAGACGATAATGACAGCACCATCTGCAAACAACTTAAGATAGCTGCTCAGGTTGTCTGTGACACTACCTTGGGGAACACAAGAAATCACTTCTGTTTTACTAAATGACTTTTGTGGTGTCACCGCCAGACACCACACTTGCTAGGTGGTAGCTTAAATCGGCCGCGGTCCGTTTAGTACATGTCAGACCCGCGTGTCGCCACTGTGTGATCGCAGACCGAGCGCCACCACAAGGCAGGTCTCGATATACGATAGAGCACTCGCCCCAGTTGTACGACGACATTGCTAGCGAGAATACGGACGAAGCCTTCCTCTCATTTGCCGAGAGACAGTTAGAATAGCCTTCTGCTAAGTCCATGGCTACGACCTAGCAAGGCGCCATTAGCCGTACCTAGTTTGAAAGTTATCATATGAAATGTCTCAAGAAGAACGCTGTATTCATCAAAGAATAAAAGATAAGTATTTGAGGAGCTGCATACTTTTCTTATGAGAATTCACTACTTATCCTGTTCCAGAATTCACGCCCGTCTGCGTTAGATAGCGTGCCTATCGGCCCCCTCAAAATAACACTGTGTCGGCACTTCTGTCAACACATCATTTGGCGACGAGGCTTAAAGGAAAAGTGTTCTTTCTGATTGCTTACATTTATTTGTGTCATGGCTTCGCCACAATCTCCAGATGTACTGTCCGAATTTTATCGCTTGCAGAATCAGCAGACGCAGGCGTTATTGGATGCCCTTGGACAGCTCGTCCAGGGTCAACGTGCACTGCAACACGATGCGGCAGCCGCTGCTTCACCGCTACCGCAGCCACAACTCGCAGTTGCACCGCCTTTTAGGCACTACGACCCAGCGCACGAATCGTGGCCAGAATGGTCCCGACAGTTCGGCTTTCATCTAGCCGCCTACAGAATTCAAGGTAATGAGCGGCAGCCGTTTTTGCTTTCTTGTGTCGGTGTGTCCACCTACCGTGTGATAGTGAAGTTGTTTCCCCGACGCGACGTAGAAACTCTGTCCTACGAGGAAATTTTGTCTGCTTTAGATGCCTATTTCAAAGAAACAGTTCATGTGGTTGCAAAACGGTATACGTTTTTTCGTACAAAACGTACGGCCGGTCACACTAATAGGGAGTGGGTAGCAACATTGCAAGGACTTACTAGGGACTGTGCCTTTGACTGTGACTGTGGCCTTTCTTATTCAGATACAATGGTGCGTGATGCAATTGCACAGAACGTTTCTGATGTTCGCATACGGGAGCATATTTTGAAACTAGTTAATCCCTCCCTTCAACAAGTGATAGACATATTGGATAGACAAGACACACTTGACTGTGCTCAGGAATCTTTTGAAACTTCGCCAGCTGTGTGTAACATTAACCGGCCCGCCGGGCGCGCTCGCGCTACGCGACCCGGTCAACTGCCCTCGCGCACGTCCGCACAGCTGCCGCCGCGCTCTAAGCCAGGTGTGCCGCGCCAGCACACAAATGCAGTGAAATCATGCCCGCGGTGTGCTACTAGACATTCGCGTGAACATTGCCCGTCATGCCAAGCTATTTGCTTTTTCTGCAATAAGAAAGGACATGTTCAAAGTGTTTGCCAGAAAAAGCTCCGATCAGACAATCACAATCATTCCTGGCCCTTTGCTTCGCGCCGGAATCGAACCAAGGACACTCGGGCTTGTGGACCTTCGCCCATGGATATTCATGTAGTTAATTCTACTTCGTCCAGTGACACTTTCTCTAACAGTGACTGTGTTCGTCCCACAAACAGTGTGCGTCGACGTCGCCGGAAATCACGTCAATTAGCAAATGATTCTGTACAAGTGTCTGTTCACATTGCCCAAAACAGTCGCTGTTGTCGTCAGCAGGACAATAAACTTTTTGTAGATTTGGACTTTAATGGCAAGGTCATACCATTCCAGCTCGATACCGGAGCTGCAGTTTCATTGCTCAATAACGACACGTAAAAACAACTGGGCACACCTCCGTTGCGTGCCGCAAATGTTACGCTAAAAAGTTATTCAGGACAGCCGATCCCTGTGTTAGGACAGTGCACTCTTCTTGCAACATACAAGGGACAAACAAAACTTGTGTCATTTTACGTTCTTCGTTCTTCTACTGCAGTGAACTTGTTTGGTTTAGTAAATCGGGTCCTATCAGTGAACCAGACTGTGCCTTCAGACAGTGTTTCTCGTCTGTGTGACGAATTTGCAGACATTTTTGCACCGGGCCTAGGTTGCGCTAAAAACTATGAAGCACATTTGGAACTGAAAGTCAACGCGCAACCGCAATTTTTCAGATCGCGCAATGTTCCCCACGCATTGCGTGATGCGGTCGCACGACCGTTAAAGGATTTAGAATCACAAGGTGTGAGTGAATGTGCGCAATGCCTCTTCCCTTTCAGCTCCGCTTCATCGCTTACGCAGTACAGAGGTTCCGTTTCTCTGGACGACGGAATGCGAACGCGCTGTTCGCCAGTTGAAATCGGCGTTGCTTTCAAATACTTGCCTTACGCCATTTGATCCCCAGAAACCCCTTTTGTTACTGGTAGATGCATCGGATTTCGGGATCGGTGCTGTGCTTGCGCACAAAGTTGGCTCGCATGATCGCCCTATTGCCTTTGTGTCCAAATTGCTCTCGTCTGCGCAAAGAAATTATTCCCAGATAGAGAAAGAAGCTTTGGCTCTCGTGTTTGGTGTTACTAAGTTCCATGATTTCTTGTATGGTCGTCACTTTACCATCATCACAGACCACAAACCTTTGACATCGCTTTTTCATCCGACCAAGCCTGTACCTCCACATACAGCGCAGAAATTCATTCGCTGGTCTATTTTCCTCTCGCAGTACCGCTACGATATCTTGTATCGGTCCACTGCTAAGCACGGAAACGCCGATGCGTTGTCCCGTTTGCCTGTTGCTGAGGATAAAGCATTCGATTCTTCCGAACTTGCTTGCATGTTCATTGATTCAGAAACCGATGAAGTGGTCGAATCGTTTCCGAATGATTTTCGTCGTGTAGCTACAGCCACCGCTGCTGACCCTGTCCTTGCTACCGTTTTGTGTTTTGTTGCTACGCAATGGCCTTTGTCAAAGTCTCGGATTGCGGATCCGTTGGTTCGCCGATTTTTTGCTCACAAGGAGAGACTTTTTGTTCGCCGTGGTGTTTTATTGTTGCGTTCTGATAATGATCAGTCCCGGGTTGTGGTCCCACGTTCATTACAGTCCTCTGTCTTACGGCTTCTTCACCAAGGACATTGGGGTATAGTGCGAACGAAACAACTTGCTCGTCAGCACTGTACTTGGTTCGGAATCGATGCTGGGATTACGAATATGTGTTCTTCTTGCATGGCGTGTGCCGAACAACAATCCGCACCGCCGCGGAAAGTCTTTGCATGGCCAACAGCCACCTCCCCTTGGCAACGCTTGCACGTAGATTTTGCTGGTCCATTCTGGAATGCTCGATGGTTGGTTCTGGTAGATGCCTTCAGTAATTTTCCTTTTGTTGTCCGAATGTCTTCCACGACGTCCTCTGCCACCATCCAAGCGTTGTCTGCTATTTTTTGCATTGAAGGTCTTCTGCAGACTATTGTTTCCGACAATGGCCCACAATTCATGTCCGCAGAATTTCAGTCATTCTGCCAGGCCAATGGTATTCAACATCTGACATCCGCGCCGTTTTCGCCTCAGTCAAATGGTGCCGCTGAACGATTGGTCCGGACTTTCAAGTCACAGATGTTGAAATTGAAAGAGTCGCATTCTCGGGAAGACGCATTGTTGCTCTTTTTGTCTTCGTATCGCTCTCAGCCCCGAGATGGTCGCTCGCCGGCTGAGTTGCTCCACGGTCATCCTCATCGAACCTTGTTGACTTTGCTGCATCCGCCGCATCAGGTTCCTGTGCAGCGGCAGACTCCTGCTTTTGCTCCAGGCGACGTTGTATTTTATCGCAACTATCGAGGTTCACGGCGTTGGCTCACAGGGCGCATTCTTCGCTGCCTCAGCCGCGCGATGTATTTGGTTTTGGGGGCCTCTGGTGAGGTGCGTCGGCATCTCAATCAGCTGCGCCTCTGTCGTCGCACGGGTTCTGCCGCTCCCCATCTGCTTTCAGCGACGGTGCTGTCCGGTCAGCGCCCTGGGGACCCATCTACTGGCTCGCCTCATCCCCAGGTGTTACCGACGATGCCTTCCATTTTGCCCCATGGCGACGCGCCGCCGCAGCCGCAGCCGCCGCCGCCGCCGCCTGTTCTTCCGCCGGCGCCGCCCGCATTCGACGCTTCGCTGCAGCCGCCAAGCGCTTCCCTTGGTCACGCGCCGCCAATCGCTTCCCGTGACCAGCCGTCCTCCGCCATGGACCTCTTGCCCGCTCCGGACCACATGACGTCATCGCGCGTCGGGTACCCCGACGCAATGGAGGTCGACCCTTCAGCCCCTCCTGTCTCATTACGGGCGCATACACCGCATGTTGACGTGCACCCTGGACTAGGTTTTCAGGCGTTTCCTAGATCCCCTCGGACCGAATGGCCGGGTGCGGGTGGCACAGCCTCGCCTGTTGTTAGGCTCCCCACCTCATCGCATACGTCAACATGGGGTCGTCCCCACGGCGGGCGGAAGCCTTATCACACGACCGTTCACCGATTTGCGGGGGAGGAATGTGGTGTCGCCGCCAGACACCACACTTGCTAGGTGGTAGCTTAAATTGGCCGCGGTCCATTTAGTACATGTCGGACCCGCGTGTCGCCACTGTGTGATCGCAGACTGAGCGCCACCACAAGGCAGGTCTCGATATACGATAGAGCACTCGCCCCAGTTGTACGACGACATTGCTAGCGAGAATACGGACGAAGCCTTCCTCTCATTTGCCGAGAGACAGTTAGAATAGCCTTCTGCTAAGTCCATGGCTACGACCTAGCAAGGCGCCATTAGCCTTACCTAGTTTGAAAGTTATCATATGAAATGTCTCAAGAAGAATGCTGTATTCATCAAAGAATAAAAGGTAAGTATTTGAGGAGCTGCATACTTTTCTTATGAGAATTCACTACTTATCCTGTTCCAGAATTCACGCCCGTCTGCGTTAGATAGCGTGCCTATCGGCCCCCTCAAAATAACACTGTGTCGGCACTTCTGTTGACACATCAACTTTCCATCAGTTACTATGGACTATAATCTCTTTGACAGGGAATTACAAGTCCAGTTGCATAACTGGGACGATATTCCATAAGCACTCAATTATATTACAAACCCCCGGTGAGGTACCATGTCAAAAGCCTTCTAGAAATTTAGAAATACGGAATCAATTTGCAATCCCTCGTCAATATCATTCAGCACTTTGTGTTTCACAAGAAGGATGTTTTCTAAATCCATGTTGGCTGTGTCAATAGAAGTAATTCATTTTAAGTTTAGAGGCAACATCCGCTGCAGATCACGGGCACTTACAGTGTTATTGCCAACACACACACACAACTGTTGTCTTTAAACAAACTGGAATTTCTGACATGTCTTCCACTGATATCATATAGAAACACACTGAACCATTAATTACAGTGTGGCACCATGTCACTTCACACAGTTCTAACTACATGTTCACACAAGTCTGTAAAACTTTTATTAACATCTTCTGCAAGCCACTCTTCCTTTCTCTTACAAGGATCTTTCTCTTGTTTTCGTCTTCTGTCATCTGGATCATTCTAGAGTGAGAGTTAGGTGGTTTGCTTAAATAGTGCAGTAGATTGGCAAATACTTTTGGCATTCTGCAGTCTCTTAATTTTGGTCAAGCTTTTGGGTCTTCCTTCTCATTTCCTTGCATATCTTTAAATGTATCAAAGTTTATTATGGGAGAGTGGGGGAGGGGCCCATGGGAAATAATATTTAATTGAAAAGATGCTGAACAAAGGTCTTAATTTTGTCATGTGCTATCAAGAACTTCCAAGCATTCAAACAAGCAGTTAAGAATTACTAAATTCATCTGAAATAGTTATTTGCTCCCTGCTGGAGACAGCTGCTGGCACTTGTAAAACCTAGTGTCATGTGTTGTGACGTACACACCTCAGCCTGTCTTTCGCGTGGGCCTCGGCAGTGGGTAAAATAACACATATCAATATGTCTTTAATTGTGAGAACTTGTCTCATTTGAGAGGTGTTGCCATCTGATGCTTAGTTGTATAAATAAGCATGCGGAACGCAGGAACTGTTACTTGCCAGTTGTCGGTGCAAGAAAGAAAAGTGTGTTTTACCTTTGTTTCTTCTAATTTTTGACCTCTAGCTTCTAAGAGGCAAGCCATTTAGTGTTACATTAAAACACAAATTTTGATGTTATACCTATCTATGCACATTAATGGCTCACAATTATACGAGGGCGGTTCAGAAAGTAACCTCCGATTGGTCACAGTGCGGGTTGTGGGGGGAGTAGCGACACCATCTGTGCGTTCACGCACTCAACAGGTCAGTCGGCATCAAGCCGTGGTCGAGTGAACGTCGTACCTGTGCTAGTTTAGTTTTTGTGGCAGTTTGAAATGTGTGCTGCAATAGAAAACCCCGCCAAATGTGAAGTGCGTGCTGTCATAAGGTTTTTTACAGCCAAAGGATATTCTGCAGCAGCTATTCATCGTGAGCTTTGTGTCGTGTACGGACCAAGAGTTATGAGTGAAGGAGTTGTCCGTGAATGGGTACGTTTATTTAAAAGTGGACGAGAAAACGTTCATGATGAAGAGAGGAGTGGTAGACCATCATTGGTGACTGACGAACTCGTTCAGACAGTTGATGCAAAAGTTCGTGAAAATCGACGTTTCTCAATGTCGGAGTTGTCTACTGGTTTTCCACAGATTTCTAAGACTCTCTTGTACGAGATAGTGACAGCAAGATTGGGTTACCGTAAGTTCTGTGCACGATGGGTGCCCAAAATTCTTACCGACCACCACAAAACTCAAAGAATGGCCTCTGCATTAGACTTTCTGTCACGTTATGAGGACGAAGGAGAACCATTGTTAAACAGAATCGTGACCGGTGACGAAACCTGGATTAAGTACGTGAACCCTGAGACAAAAGAACAATCAAAGATGTGGGCACATTCAAATTCGCCCACCAAACCAAGAAAAGCCTCGCAAGATTTTTCTGCCAGAAAACTGATGGCAACGGTGTTTTGGGATGCCAAAGGGGTGTTGTTGGTTGAATTCATGGAACGTGGTACGACCATTAATCAAGACGTGTACTGTGAAACAATAAAAAAGTTACGACGGGCTATACAGAACAAATGCCGTGGTATGCTGACTTCCGGTATCGTTTTTTTGCACGATAACGCCCGTCCTCACTCTTCTCGCAGAACAACGGCCCTTCTTGAGTCCTTCAAGTGGGACGTTATCAACCATCCACCTTACAGCCCAGACCTGGCGCCAAGTGATTATCACCTCTTCATGCATTTGAGGAAATGGCTCGGGTCAGAGCGATTTGATGACGACGAAGAGCTCAAAGATGCGGTCACAGGCTGGCTCCAGGCACAAGCGGGTGATTTTTATGCAGAAGGAATTTCAAAGCTTGTGAAGAGATACGATAAGTGCCTCAATCGCTATGGAGACTATGTAGAAAAATAGTGCAAAGATGTAGTTGTAAGATGTATATATTAAAATATTTTTATTTAACTTGGTGTATTTTTTTAAATCAACCGGAGGTTGCTTTCTGAACGGCCCTCGTACAAGTATTATTTTTGTTAAGCAAAGTGTGAGTGTTTAGAGAAAGTCAAAATAACATAGTTCATCATTTTTATAAGAATGGGTGCCTCCATTCAGATGCTGAGGACATACCCACATAAAACAGAGAGCTTGTTGGACAGCCATCAGTGCTGTTCATGAAGGGGCTGTTATTAAACAGAGCATCAACCTGCGCAATATACCAAGACAAAGATCTGTGCATCATATGAGGTGAATTCAACAAAGATGGCGAGGAATCGCACCTGTGTATTTCTTGTGCTTCTTCTTGTGGGTGGGATGGTCCTGAAAGCTACAACTGTTACTTGTGTCTGAAGAAGCATTAGTTGTTTTACAGATATGCAAGAGACACTTATAACTGAGTTTTCTTCATTTTTGTCGCTATTTTATAAGAAAACTATTATTATTGTTTTGTATCTATTCCACACTCAGTCTGATACTTTTCCTACTTTCTTTTTGTAAACTATGCTTTTCAATGTTCTGTTCAATACATATATTTTGTATTATAAAATACGTTGAATTAAATTCCATTCCTTGTGCCAATTTACCCCAATTACTGCACCATTGGACCAGATGTGTCAGATAAAATGACGCAATGCAGTGATATCATAATTATTAATTTTTTCTATAACATATAGCTGTGTATTTATGGTTTTAAGATAAGTTACAATAACACATGCCGCTAATGCTATTCAAAAATTGAAGGCACTAGGTATTACAGAATAAAGGTTATCGCCAAAAGCTGTTAGGTACACCAAATTTCACCACTTTCCTCTACCCCACTTCTTGGAAATGCTTAGCACAGGCCACAGATCTCTTGGAAGTTAACCAATCTTTTCTTGGAATTGCTTCTAACCATTCACAATGTATATCTGTATCTGTTAGATAAATACTGGATTAGTAATTAGTTATACACTGGATTAGTAATTGATTGAGCATCCTGGGACATAATACTTGTCTGGCAATTGAAAAATATCATCAAATTAATGGTAATACACATTTTCTGAAGCTGAAGATAACAAATTACTCTTCTAAATAGACTTCATGGGTTTGCTGCTGGATCACATTGTGCAAATTCCACAATATTTCCTCAGAGCAACTGTCTGACATCTTCAGGTGGTTCAATCTTGCTGGTGGCCAGGTATGACTAACGGTATCCGCACATTGATGCCCCATTTCTAGAACGCACACTAAGAATATGCAGGTGCAGTGACTTGCAGTTAGATGGTGCCATATTCAAACTCCTGCTGAAAATCCCAGAGTGGCTCTCCTGCACATGCGCTGTATGCTGCATTTGCCAACAGTGTGGCCAGACGTTACTCACCAACAGCTGAACTAGACCAATGTTATGATGGGCCTGTTATCAAAGAATCTCGATTTTCGTGTTGTGATTTATTAGCAGCCAGTGCAGGGTTCCAGGCTGTGCTCAGTTGAAATCTCATATCCTTTTTGATGAGATTATTGGCTGTATGGATATGTATTGCTTTCTTAATGACGCAATCTCAGAAAGATGTTGCTGGGGATAAACTGTTTGCAAACGCAGCATTCAGTGCACATGCATGAGAGCCACTCTGCAATTTTTGGCAGGAATTTCAATATGGTACCATCTAACTGCAAATCATTGCACCTGCGCATTCTTAGCACTTGTTCTAGAAACGGGCATCGATGTGCGGATATTGTCAGTCGTACCTAGCCACCAGCAAGATGGAACCACCTGAAGATGTCGGACAGTTGATCTGAGGAAATATTGTGGAATTTGCACAATGTGATCCGGAGGCAACACACACGCTCTCCCTCCCTCCATCCATCCGTCTGTCTGTCTGTCCGTCCCCCTCCCTTTCTATAAAAACCAGTCACAAAATTCATCTTTATAAACAGACCAGCGATATTTCAACATCTAGAGAACAAGGGTACAATAACAGAAGTAGCGGGTCACACAGCGAACAAACTCAAACATTCACAATGTGCACAGAACTGCATCAGTTCAGTAGGCCGTCTTCACAGTGTTGCCACTTTTCATGACTCCGGCTTGTGTAAAGTCGACAGCAGTGGGACACTGACATGGAGTGTGTGGGATGCAGGCACAGTCTCTCTTGGAGACTTAGTTTTTAATTAATGGATATCATCCACGTCTTTTCAATAAAATGGAATGCAAACAGCTGCAAAAATTTGCCAATTTTTCTTTTTTTCTTTGCATAACGCTAGCAGAACTTCTATGCTTGCTGAGCTCTATACTCTCAACTAAGCTTTATTAGTTATATGTTCATTGCACATGGAACAATTTAATGCGCAGCAATCTATTTGTCAGTTTAAATGGTGAGAAGAAGAATTAGTCTTTCAGTGCATAATTAAATGGATATGTATATTGCTTATTTAAACTTTAGTGTACCCAATGAGATGTCTTTGCTTACAGCTGGAGGGGTGGGAATACCCTCTGGGGTGGCGGTGGTGTGGCTGTGGCATGTTTGTTGCTGTTAGAAGTAGTTTGCCTCATAACAAAATTGAAATAGGTATTCCTATGAGTTAGTAATGGTAGAAGTCATTCTTGGAAACCAGAATAAAATAATAATTGGACACTTTAAATGAACTCTTAATTCAGATGATACAATTACTGAAAGGTTCAAAGAAAACTTGAGTCTAATTTCAAACATGTACACGACACATACAGTTATAGTTCGTGGTGACTTCAATTTACCCTCAATATGTTGGTGAAAATACATGTTTGAATCCAGAAGTAATATAAAACATCGCCCAAAATTGTGCTAAATACATTCTCAGATAATTATTTTGCATCCACTTGAATAGTAAGCAGTTGTGAAAACACACCTGACCTCTTAGCAACAAATACTCCTGAGCTAATTATGACCGTCAAAACGGATACAGGGATTAGTGAACACAGGGTTGTCATAGCAAGACTGAATACAGTAACTCCCAAATCCTCCAAAAACAAATGAAAAGTATACCTATTCAAAAAGAGCAGATAAAAATTTGCTTGACGCCTTCCTGGGAGACAATCTCCACTCCTTTCAAATTAACAATGTAAGTGTAGACCAGATGTGGCTTCAATTCACAGAAATAGTACCAACAGCAATCGAGAGATTTATACCAAATAAATTAACAAATGATGGTGCTGATCATCCTTGGTACACAAAACAGGTCAGAACACTGTTTCTGAAACAACGAAACAAACATGCCAAATTTAAACAGACGGAAAATCCACAAGATTGGCTATCTTTTACAGAAGCTCAAAATTTAGCACGGACCTCAATGCGAGATGCTTATAGTAGTTTCCACAACGAAACTTTGTTTCGAAACCTGGCAGAAAATCCAATGAACTTCTGGTCATTGGTGAAGTATGCTGGCAGCAAGACACAATCAATGCCTTCTCTGCGTGATAGCAGCAGAGACACTATCAAGGACAGTGCTGCCAAAGCAGAGTTACTAAACACAGCCTTCTGAAATGCCTTCACAAAAGAAGGCAAAGTAAATATTCCAGAATTCGAATCAAGAACAGCTGCCAACATGAGTAACGTAGAAGTAGATGTCCTCGGAGTAGTGAATCAACTTGTTGTTGTTGTTGTTGTTGTGGTCTTCAGTTCTGAGACTGGTTTGATGCAGCTCTCCATGCTACTCTATCCTGTGCAAGCTTCTTCATCTCCCAGTACCTACTGCAGCCTACATCCTTCTGAATCTGCTTAGTGTATTCATCTCTTGGTCTCCCTCTACGATTTTTACCCTCCACGCTGCCCTCCAATATTAAATTGGTGATCCCTCGATGTCTCAGAACATGTCCTACCAACCAATCCCTTCTTCTACTCAAGTTGTGCCACAAGCTCCTCTTCTCCCCAATTCTATTCAATACCTCCTCATTAGTTATGTGATCTACCAATCTAATCTTCAGCATTCTTCTGTAGCACCACATTTCAAAAGCTTCTATTCTCTTCTTGTCCAAACTATTTATCGTCCATGTTTCACTTCCATACATGGCTACACTCCACACAAATACTTTCAGAAACGACTTCCTGACACTTAAATCTATACTCAATATTAACAAATTTTTCTTCTTCAGAAACGCTTTCCTTGCCATTGCCAGTCTACATTTTATATCCCCTCTACTTTGACCATCATCAGTTATTTTGCTCCCCAAATAGCAAAACTCCTTTACTACTTTAAGGTCTCATTTCCTAATCTAATTCCCTCCGCATCACCCGACTTAATTCAACTACATTCCATGATCCTTGTTTTGCTTTTGTTGATGTTCATCTTATACCCTCCTTTCAAGACATGTCCATTCCATTCAACTGCTCTTCCAAATCCTTTGCTGTCTCTGACAGAATTACAATGTCATCGGTGAACCTCAAAGTTTTTATTTCTTCTCCATGGATTTTAATACCTACTCCGAACTTTTCTTTTGTTTCCTTCACTGCTTGCTCAATATACAGATTGAATAGCATCGGAGAGAGGCTACAACCCTGTCTCACTCCCTTCCCAACCACTGCTTCCCTTTCATGTCCCTCGGCTCTTATAACTGCTATCTGCTTTCAGTACAAATTGTAAATTGCCTTTTGCTCTCTGTATTTTACGCCTGTCACCTTCAGAATTTGAAAGAGAGTATTCCAGTCAACATTGTCAAAAGCTTTCTCTAAGTCTACAAATGCTAGAAACGTAGGTTTTCTTTCCTTAATCTTTCTTCTAAGATAAGTCGTAGGGTCAGTATTGCCTCACGTGTTCCAACATTTCTATGGAATCCAAACTGATGTTCCCCGAGGTCGGCTTGTACCAGTTTTTCCATTCGTCTGTAAAGAATTTGCATTAGTATTTTGCAGCTGTGGCTTATTAAACTGATATGAAACTTCCTGGCAGATTAAAACTGTGTGCCCGACCGAGACTCGAACTCAGGACCTTTGCCCTTCGCAGGCAAGTGCTCTACCATCTGAGCTACCGAAGCACAACTCATGCCCGGTCCTCACAGCTTTACTTCTTCTTAAACTGATAGTGCGGTAATTTTCACATCTGTAAACACCTGCTTTCTTTGGGATTGGGATTATTATATTCTTCTTGAAGTCTGAGGGTATTGCGCCTGTCTCATACAACTAGCTCACTAGATGGTAGAGTTTTGTCAGGACTGGCTCTCCCAAGGCTGTCAGTAGTTCTAATGGAATGTTGTCTACTCCCGGAGCTTTGTTGCGACTCAGGTCTTTCAGTGCTCTGTCAAACTCTTCACGCAGTATCATATCTCCCATTTCATCTTCATCTACATCCTCTTCCATTTCCATAATATTGTCCTCAAGTACATCACCCTTGTATAGACACTCTATATACTCCTTCCACCTTTCTGCTTTTCCTTCTTTGCTTAGAACTGGGCTTCCATCTGAGCTATTGATATTCATACAAGGGGTTCTCTTTTCTCGAAAGGTCTCTTTAATTTTCCTGTAGGCAGTATCTATCTTACCCCTAGTGAGATAAGCCTCTACATCCATACATTTGTCCTCTAGCCATCCCTGCTTAGCCATTTTGCACTACCTGTCGATCTCATTTTTGAGACGTCTGTATTCCTTTTTGCCTGCTTCATTTACTGCATTTTTATATTTTCTCTTTTCATCAATTAAATTCAATATTTCTTCCGTTACCCAAGGCTTTCTACTAGCCCTCGTCTTTTTACCTATTTGATCCTATGCTGCCTTCACCTCTTCATCCCTCAAAGCAACCCATTCTTCTTCTACTGTATTTCTTTCCCCCATTCCTGTCAATTGTTCCCTTATGCTCTCCCCAAAACTCTGTACAACTTCTGGTTCTTTCAGTTTATCCAGGTCCCATCTCCTTAAATTCTCACCTTTTTGCAGTTTCTTCAGTGTTAATGTACAGGTCATAACCAATAGATTGTGGTGAGAGTTCACATCTGCCCCTGGAAATGTCTTACAATTTAAAACCTGGTTCCTAAATCTCTGTCTTACCATTATACAATCTATCTGATACCTTTTAATATCTCCAGGGTTCTTCCATGTATACAACCTCCTTTCACGATTCATAAACCAAGTGTTAGCTATGATTAAGTTATGCTCTGCGCAAAATTCTACCAGGCGGCTTCCTCTTTCATTTCTTAGCCCCAATCCATATTCACCTACTATGTTTCCTTCTCTCCCTTTTCCTACTGATGAATTCCAGTCACCCATGAGTATTAAATTTTCGTCTCCCTTCACTATCTGAATAATTTGTTTGATTTCATCATACATTTCATCAATTTCTTCATCATCTGCAGAGCTAGTTGGCATATAAACTTGTACTACTGTAGTAGGTGTGGGCTTCGTGTCTATCTTGGCCACAATAATGCGTTCACTATGCTGTTTGTAGTAGCTTACTTGTACTCCTATTTTTTTATTCATTATTAAACCTAGTCCTGCATTAACCCTATTTGATTTCGTATTTATAACCCTGTATTCACTTGACCAAAAGTCTTGTTCCTCCTGCTACCGAACTTCACTAATTCCCACTATATCTAACTTTAACCTATCCATTTCCCTTTTTAAATTTTCTAACCTACCTACCCGATTAAGGGTTCTGACATTCTACGCTCCGATCCTTAGAACGCCAGTTTTCTTTCTCCTGATAACAACATCCTCTTGAGTAGTCCCCGCCCGGAGATCTGAATGGGGGACTATTTTACCTCCAGAATATTTTACCCAAGAGGACACCATCATCATTTAATCATACAGTAATGCTGCATGCCCTCGGGAAAAATTACGGCTGTAGTTTCCCATTGCTTTCAGCCGTTCGCAGTACCAGAACAGCAAGGCCATTTTTGTTAGTATTACAAGGCCAGATCAGTCAATCATCCAGACTGTTGCCCCTGCAACTACTGAAAAGGCTGCTGCCCCTCTTCAGGAACCACACGTTTGTCTGGCCTCTCAACAGATACCCCCCGTTGTGGTTGTACGGCTATCTGTATCGTTGAGGCACGCAAGCCTCCCCACCAACGGCAAGGTCCATGGTTCATGGGGGGGAGTGAATCAACTTAAACTGCTTAATAAAAATAGGTCTTCTGCTCCAGACTGTATACTGATCAGGTTCCTTTCAGAGTATGCTGATGCAATAGCTCCATACTTAACAGTCATATACAACAGCTAGCTCAACAAAAGATGCGTACCCACATAAATATGCAAGAAAGGCAATAGGAATAATCCACTAATTAAAGGCCCATATCATTAACATTGATACGCAGCAGGATTTTAGAACATATATTGCGTTAGACTAGTAAAGACTGTATTGTGTATTTTACTGATGATAACAGAAGCAGCACGTGTGTCAATTTCTTGTGTGATAAAATTATGTTATGTGGTGTGAAAAAGAAAGAGTAATAAATCAATATGTTGCTATACATTTTCATAATATTTGGACACTCCAGTACTCTTTCATTCAAACTGCCTTCTATATTCACCATGTTCAAAACAAATACAAAACCTTATTGCTTCCTTAAAAATTTCAGCAGAAAGTAAGACAAGTAATTATTATTTTCTTGAGACTGTAGCAACCAGATAGTCTGAAGAGGAAACAATATGTATTGTACAGTTGGATGGAATTTATATTAATCCAGAATTTCAATCCAAAGGTGGTGCTATAACTGGTGTTCTCTGGTGTCATCTGCATTTGGGAACACAAAATAAATAGTTTCATTGCATCTAGTGAAAAATATGTCTGGACAATAGGTATATGTAAAAACACATGCAGTTTTACAACTAACTACAATCTGTGATAACAATGCTGTAAATACAAACTTGTTAATGAAACTAACAGAAAACTCCAAAAGCAATTATTACTTCCATTTTTCTTTTGGCGGTAAAGGTGTCATATATATCATGTACGACACTGCGCATCTACTGAACATAAGAAACAAATGGATAAACTTAGCAAATGCAGGCGAAATACATTTCCCTCACTTGATCAGAATTGTGAACAGGTTTTAGAAGTTAAGTTTTCTGATGCCGTGAATTTATGCATTGCGGAATGTAAAGACACCCTCTTACAAAAGCAACTCCAAAGCTCAATTATAGAAATGTGTATCCTAATGCCATTCAGTGTCAAAATATAACTTAGCAAACAATGTTTCTCATGACACAACTGTTGCTGCTTTGATGTGTTTTGAAGTGCAGAGTGGAGGCACAGACCAGTTGGTACGAATAAGAACAGGTCGGTGGAAGGCAGTCAATGTGAGAAACCCAGTTCGCAGTTTTGGTTGTAATGACTCTAGGCTACAGTTTTTGAAAAAATTTAAATGTTGGTTAAGCAGGTGAGTCATGTAAAGGGTTCATCACTTTCAAGAAAAACATGCAACCCTTTGTACCACACTCATGAAGTTCTTTGCATTATTTAGTTATGTTTCAATAATTTCAAAATGCAGATATTTCTGACTGGAACGTTTCAGACTGGTAATTTAAAAACAGGATTTGGATTGCATAGACAACTATCTGGGGCATATTATCAAATCTTGTACACTCAAATTTTACAATCTGGAAAAAAGAATTGTGTCAAGAGTTTACTTGGTTTATGGTCTTGACATTATGGAAGCCTTTCTTTCAACCACCAGATTCTGAATGATGGTTTTGGAGTGGTCCAGTCTGATTGTGGTGATGTGGATGACTGCATTTTTTTTTAGCAAACCCAAAATTTGTAGCTTCATGTTTCAAAGTAATGAATGAAAATGATATAACCAATAATAATCCTGCTTTACTTCCGCAGCAGTTACATAATAGTGCCACCTGTCTTGGAGTATTGTTTGTTTATTGATATCAGATTCCTATGAATCACACTTTTTAAAAATCTGTAACCATAAGCAGGTTCTAATGTTAATTTTGAAAAGAATAGTTTTGTCAGACACTAGTTAAAACTTATTTCTTTATGATGCATGTTTGTGTGGTCATGCTCTAAGTGACAAGTGTGAAGATATAGCCAAAAAAATTATAGTATACAGTCAAAAAAAGCAGCAAATAAAATTACAAGGATGCTAAATGTATTTCAAGGAAAACAAAAACTGAGTCACATAGTGAATTAGAATCATAATTTTATCATCTCATAACATACAAGTTAAAGAATTGATTTTATGCACAGCCTACTCGTCAGCTTATAACTATGATAAATTATACATGGAATACAATATTTTTTATATAATCACAATAAAATCTGAATATTATTTATTATTATTCTTTGCATCCTGCTCAGATGGTCAGATCATTAAAAAATTCATCAACAGAGTAATAACATTTCTGCACCAGGGTGCCATACAATTCTCTTTTTACTGCCTCATTTTGGACCTTTCTAAAATTTGTGTCTTTCAGTTTATTGTATACTTTCATTCCCATATATTGTGGAGTTTGTGCAAAAAGATTAAGCTTGTGTGTGAAGCTTTCTTTGTTTTTAGTTTCATAACTATGCTGGAAATTTTTTGACAAAAAGAGTTTATGGTTATTACTTGTGAAAAGAGTTTTTTCACGCAGATACAATGAGGGAACGCTTATTATCATAAGATCTCTTAATAATGACTGACAAGATTCTCTTGGTTTTGCACTGCATATGTTTCTGATAATTTTTTCTGCAAAGTTAATATTTTTGTCATGTTGCTAGCAATACTCCAGAAGACAATACCGTATCTCACTACTGACCCAAAGTAACTATGGTATACTACTTTTTTGTGTCTATACTAGTGACTTTGGCTAAGATTGTCATAGCAAATGCCAGACTGTTTAGTTTATTTTATAGATAATCTGTGTGACGACCATGATAGGTTTCTGCCCAGTTGTATTCCTAAGAATTTAACATGCTCTGCTTCATTTAGCTCCTGGCTTCTGTGCATAATGTGAATATCATTTATTCAAGACTGTTTTGTCTTAAATTGCATCAGCTGTGTTTTTGAAATATTTAGCCTTAGGCCATTTAGAGGGAACCAAACATCTAGGTTTTCTAGAGTTTCTATGACATTTTCAGGAATTTGTTCTGTGTTTTTATTTTCTACCAGTACTGATGTGTCAATTTTTGTGTTTTTTTTTTTTTTTGTGAGGATATGTTATATTTAGGCCGTTTATGTTCCAGTGCATTAGGAATGAAGACTTACTTACGTATAGTTTCCAATACATCTTCCCTTGAATAGCCCCTTTCACTTTTACTGTTGAAGTTTTCTTTCCAGAGAAATGTTTTACACAACTGATGTAACATTTCTCTGGAGCCACTTACCATACAAAACGTTTTGGTTCTTTCCTTTTGCGAGTGGTGTGGATTGATGCATAATGAGTGGGCATTTCACATGTGATTTTTGAAGTTTTAGCGTGGGGTACTGTAGCTAAACTTGTTGGAGACCCTCTTCTTGTTTCTTCAGCTTTGTCTCAAATCATTGGAGTATCTGGTTCTTCAGTTGAAGCTGATGATTCCGCTGGTGCTCCTATAATTGTAGGTCACATTAAGCGAGGCTGATTTTGATTCATTTGTTTCAATATTACATCACATAGTGCTTCTTTGTCTTTCTTGTTTCTATGCATTCCATGGGTAGTGAAGTCTTACCTTTTTTGGCTGTCTGCATTAATATATGGTGCATTGCTGAAAAAATTACAAATTTTTTCTATCTTCTGGTTAGTTGCTTCAATTTCTGCGTTTACACATGATGTTTTCATGAGGTCATGTCTCATAGGTATGCTTGTTATGAACAATTTTATGTCTGTAGCCTTTTCCAATGCTTCCCTTAAATATCTCAAGACAAACTTTGCCTCATTTTTGTAGACATCATTTGCTCCAGTTAAAATAATGCAAGAGTTACAACTTCCTCGGTTGATGCATGTGTCAATGTATCGAGTAACTTCTTGTAGTGGAGCACCCAGTTTCACAAATCCAACAACACTTTGATTTATTATTTTGATGTTTTAGGTGCACTGCAGTCTTGTATGCAAGTAATCTCCTGTTTTAGAAAGTTTGGTATAAAGAAAGCATAATGTGAAACTGTGTTATGCGAAATTTTTCCTATCCAGTGTTTCAAAGGAGTTCCTTAAAAGGAAGCTGGCACATTATCCTTGCATTATTTAGTTTGTGAGCCTTTGTTTTGTGTAATTGCAAATGGAATTACAGACACCAGATAATCTGTCAAAATAGCTCATTGAAAGTAAGCTGATTTTTAGTATCAAAATAGAAATGTTACTGCTTCCTACAGTAAACACTGATGTAAATTTAATTGAAATCCTTATGATTAAGTGACTGTGTAATGACATTACAAACCACTTGATGCATGTTAAATTTAATACATAATAGCAAGTTACTGTCATCTTTTACAATTATTGGCATGGAAAACTTGTTTTTGAATGTGTAAGTATATACAATTATGCTGTCCTATACAGCTATACACTATTTCATTTCTGCACTACGTCTACATCTATACTCTGCAAACCACTGTGAGGTGCATGGCAGAGGGCACATCCCATTGTAACAGTTATTAGGATTTCTTCCTGTTCCATTCATGCTGCTCTTCTCTGTATATGTTCAATATCCCCTGCTACTCCTATATGGTATGGGTCTCACACACTTGAGCAATATTCTAGAACCATTGCATGAGTGATTTGTAAGCAGTCTCTTTTGCAGTCTGATTGCACTGCCACTGTGTTCTACAGATAAAGTGGAATCTACCACTTGCTTCACCCATGACTGAACCTAAGTGATCATTCCATTTCATACCCCTACACCCAGATATTTGCATGAGTTGGACAATCCCAACAGTGGCTCAGTGACATTATAGTTTTTTCATTTTGTGAAGTGCAAAATTGTACATTTCTGAACATTCAGAGCAAGCTGAAATATTATCAAGATCTGACTGAATATTTATTCAGCTTCTCTCAGGTAGTACTTCATTGCAGATAACTGCATCATCTGCAAAAAGCCTAATTTTTCTATTAATATTGTCTGCAAGGTCATTAATATACAACGCGAACAGCAGGCATCGCAACACCCTCCCTGGGGCACACCCGAAGTTACTTCTACATCTGATAATGACTCTCCATCCAAGATATGCTGTGTCCTCCCTACCAAAAAGTCCTCAATCCAATCACAAATTTCGCTTGACACCCAATATGATCGTACTTTTGACTATAAGTGTAGGTGTGGTTCTGAGTCAAATGCTTTTTGAAATCAAGGAACACTGGATCTGCTTGGCTGCCTTGATCCAAAGCTTTTAGTATGTCATGTGAGAAAAGTGCACATTGAGTTCCACATGATTAATGCTTTCAAAATCCATGCTGATTGGCACTGAGGAGGTCATTGTCTTCAAGATACCTCATTATGTTTGAGTTGAGAATATGTTCTAAGATTCTACAACAGATCGGTGTCAAGGACACGGGACAGTAATTTTGTGGATCACTTCTACTACCCTTCTTGTAAACAGTTGTGACCTGTGCCTTTTTCCAAGAACTGGGCTAAGTTATTTATTCAAGGGATCTATGATATATCTTCGTTAGAACAGGGGCTAACTCAGCTGCAATTTTGGTATAGAATCTGACAGGGATTCCATTGGGGCAATTCTCCTGGGTTTTCCTTTGTCGAGGAACATTTTAAAATGGAGTTAAGCATTTCTGCTTTTGTTTTGCTACCTTCAGTTTCAGTTCCTGTCCCATTCACTAGGGACCGGGCACTAACTTTGGTGCCAATAACAGCCTTTACATATGATCAGATTTTTTTTTTTTAGATTTTGTGAAATGCTATTTGATAATAATCTGCTACAGTAGTCATTGGAGGCATCACACATTGCTTTCTTGACAGCCAAATGCGTTTCATTTAGCATCTCTTTCTCTATAGCCCTATGCTTCATTTAACACCTTTATGCGGGCGGTAGTCTCAGTTTCTTTACAGTGACTGTAAACCATGGAGGCTCCCTTCCACTATAAACTGTTCCGCTGGGTACATATCTCTCCAGTCAATTGTCAACTATTCTTTTAAACTTGAGCCAGAGTTCCTCTACATGCTCCTGACCTATGCTGAAAATTTTACACTCCTCATTGAGATACGATACTACTAATCTTTTATCTAGTTTACTGAACATATATATCTTTCTGCTTGTTTTAGCTTCCTTTGTACTTTGATAATTATTGTTGCCACCACTGTATCATGGCCACTGGTACCAGTTTCGATGTTGTGTCCTCAAAGATGTCAGGTCTATTTGTCACCATTAGACTGAATATATTTCCATCATGAGTGGGGTTCCTAACTATATGTTCTAGGTAGTTTTTCAGAGAAGACATTTAGTAGAGCTTCACAGGATGTCTTATGATGCCCACCATTAGCAAACCTATAATTTTCCCAATTAATTGTTGGATGATTGAACTCTCCCCCAATGTTTACTGTATGAGTGGGGAAATTACTTACAAGTGAACTGAGGTTTTCTCTAAAGTTTTTGGTTACATGTGGAGATTAGACCAGGTGGGTGATAGAAGGATCCAATTATCTTTTTATGCCCACTCTTGATACTGAGTCTTGCCCAAACAATCTCACATGCAGCTTCAATTTCTGTGTCAGTGAATTTACATTTCTAGTCTACTGTGAGAAATACACCACCTTCATTTCCCATTTGCATATCCCTTTGAAATACACTTAAATTTTCCACCAAAATAATTTCAGGTTTCAACCAGCTTTCTGTACCTAGTATTGTTTGAGTTTCACTGCTTTTCATGAACACTTCAAACTCTGGCATTTTGTTGTGAATGCTTCAGCAGTTTACCATTAGAATTTTAATACTGTCAACTGTGGAAGGCATTTCTTTCTATCTTACACTGATACTTCTGGGTTCCCTACAGCTATTGTTGTCTTGATTGGCTAGTGTGCCACCTAATTAAAAAAACCTTATGTGCATCCCACACACAGTCAGCTACCGGAGTAGCAGCCTCTGATCAGTAGTACACACCCGACCTATTTAGGATGACCATACAGTTCATGTTTTCCTGCCTAGTGCAGGTCCTGGCAGCACTGTGCTCACACAGCCTCTGCACCACCTGCTTCCTACAACCGCTGCCCTGGCCCTGACAACAGCAGGAGGAGATTATGGTGGCAGTAATACGCACCCATCCAACATCGACCATTGCACACTATGGTAAAAGGTGGAATAGTATATAAGCAAAATAGCTCAAACCCATAGACTGAGTGAAAACATTCATATACTATGTGATCAGAAGCATCTGGACACCCCCAAAATCATACAGTTTTCATATTAGGTGCATTGTGCTACCACCTACTGCCAGGTACTCCATATCAGCGAACTCACTAGTCATTAGACATTGTGAGAGAGCAGAATGGGATGCTCCGTGGAACTCACAGACTTCGAACGTGGTCAGGTGATTGGGTGTCACTTGTGTCATATGTATGTACATGAGATTTCCACACTTCTAAACATCCCTAGGTTCACTGTTTCCACTGTGATAGTGAAATGGAGGCCGACCTCGTCTGTTGCCTGACAGAGACTGCCGACAGTTGAAGAGGGTCGTAATGTGAAATAGGCAGACATCTATCCAGATCATCACACAGGAATTCCAAGCTACATCAGAATCCACTGCAAGTACTATGACAGGCAGGAGGTGAGAAACTTGGATTTCAGGGTTGAGCAGCTGCTCATAAGCCTCACATTGTGCTGGTAAATGACAAACAACACCTTGTGTGGTGTAAGGAGCATAAACATTGGACGATTGAACAGTGGGAAAACATTGTGTGGAGTGATGAATTATGGTAAACAGTGTGACGATCCGATGGCAGAGTGTGGGTATGCCAAATGCCCAGTGACTGTCATCTGCCAGCGTTTGTAGTGTCAACAGTAAAATTTGGAGGCGGTGGTTTAAAGGTGTGGTCATGTTTTACATGGAGGGGGCTTGCACCCCTTGGTGTTTTGCATGGCACTATCACAGCACAGCCTTACATTGATTTTTAAGCACCTTATTACTTCCCACTGTTGAAGAGCAATTCAGCGATGGCAATTGCATCTTTCAACACGATCGAGCACCTGTTCATAATGCACAGCCTGTGGCAGAGTGGTTACACAACAATAACATCCCTGTAATGGTCTGGCCTGCACAGAGTTCTTACCTGAATCCTGTAGAACACCTTTGGGATGTTTTGGAATGCCATCTTCGTGCCAGGCCTCACTGACCAGCATCAATACCTCTCCTCAGTGCAGCACTCCATGAAGAATGGGCTGCCATTCCTCATGAAACCTTCCAGCACCTGATTGAATGTATGCCTGTGAGAGTGGAGACGTCATCAAGGCTAAGGGTGGCTCAACTTGAATTCCAGCATTACTGATGGAGGGTGCCACAAACTTGTAAGTCATTTGAAGCCAGGTGTCCGGACAGGGTTGTCAATTTCACATTCTAGCCAAACATTTACATACTGAATTGTCTTTCTGTTTAATAATTAACTACTAAATAACATGAAAAGCTAACTCCAAGACAAAACCTATAGGTAGTTTATTAACCCGTAAAGTCACATTTCGCAGCAGTTTACCACAAAAAATCATACTAAAAGCGCATTTTGGGGAGATCTTTAATGCAATGTATGTTAGCTTCCTTGTATGCTTTTAGTTTTTGGTATTTTCAAGTCTCAATTTCAGATGTTTAATGTTTTGTGCAATCAAACTGCAGTGTTTATGAGTTCTTGTGATGAAACAGTGATGTTTCGGTAATGTTAGGACTCGTATTTATTTAATTTAATTTAATTTATTTATTTATTTAGTGCCTGTATTATCACATTCATGATATTGTACTTGTCAAAGTAGAGAACAGTATAAAATATTCCATATCTGCATCATGTACAAAATCTTATCATTGGTATCAACACATCTTTATAACAAAAACATTATTCTGCTTAATTAGATTGCAAAATTATATATGTACATACAGATAGAATAAAAGTGAAACCCCTTGGTTGATTTTACTAAAACTATTAAATACCAGTACTTAGTTAACTAGGCATAGCAACATACGGCACAAAAGCTAGATGAATAATTAGATACATACATGGGTGAAAGAAGTTTGGTTTTATTTAGGAATGGTTGATAATTATGAAGCAGACCTACAGATTTGAACAAAATTCCAGGTATTCATTAATGCTGTAGAAGCTGTTGTTTATTAGTACATTTTTTAGTTCTTTCTTTAATGTATTGATGTTTGGTATTTTGTTTGGTGGTATCTGGTAATGCACTGTAGAGAATTTTTGGTTTGTAAACAGCACTGTCCTGATATATTGATTTTCTGTCCATATCCCTATGATAGTCATCCCTGTTCCTTGTTTGATAATTGTGGATTTCACTTTTCAAAGCTGAAACTTAGTTGTTTTTAATGAAGCAGATTTTTTCAAATATAAATACTGATGGTAAGGTCATGACTTCTTAATTCCTGAAAGATACCTCTATATGGTGCTCTGTTAGCAACATCACTTATTAATCTTACAGGGTTCTTTTGGGGCTTAAAAGACTGCTTTGCAAAAGAGGTATTTCCCCATAACACTGTACCATACTTCAGTAAACTATGCATGTATGCATAATAAGCACTTACCACTGTTTCGGTATTGCAGCAATCTTTAAGCACTCTTAATATGTAACAATACTTGCTTAATTTTTTGTTAAGCATTTCTACATGTTTTCCCATCTTAGATGCTCATCCACCCATAATCTTAAAAATATTATGTGATTCTCTTGCTGAATTTGGCTATTCGATAATGTGAATTTTACATTGGTCCTATTCTTGTTCCTTCTTGAAGTTCGTCCATACAGTTTTCTTGTCATTGACAACTAGACAGTTATCTTTAAACCATTTTTCTGCCACTTCTGCTGTTTTGTCGATTTTTTGCTGCATCTCAGAATCATTCTTCCCTTTTGTAATGAAGCTGGTATCATCAGCTAATAATATGGTATCAGCTGTCGAAAAGTGTTGTGGTAGGTCATTAATAAAAGTCAAGAATAACAATTGTCCTAATTCCGAGCCCTGGGGCCCCCATAATTAACTCTTTTTATTCAGAATGGTATACATTTCCATCCTGAGAAATTTGTACTTTTTGTTTCCTATCAGTTAAATATGACTTGAACCACTCATAGGAAATACCCTGTGCCAGTTTCCTCGACTGTTGCTTCATGGTTACACCACGACTGCCTTCTGCCCGCCCTCGTAATGGGGCCAGCTGTTCCACCTGCAGTGGTTACTGGGTTAGCCCCATCATGGATGCACCATGACCACCTTCTGCCCACTGCTGCAGTGGCACCGGCTATTACACCTGCGCCATGTTCACATTGTCAGGCATGTAGTTGGGACACACCATGCTGACTTTTGCACCTGCACACTCCACACCGTGTGGTACATGCGGCCGCCCCCCCCTCTCATAGACCTCAGGCGACGCACCATCCACTGCTACTGCACTCCCAGTGTCAGGGTCTTCCTGCTCTGCTGCATTACCCAGCAGGTTTCCTATGCTGCCTGCTTTCCAATAAGATAACCCAAAGACTTGTTTCGCATTAGTGGATCACCTATTGGATAACCACGGTATTTCAAATGACAATGCACATTTTGTCTGCCTGGTGAGTCACCTCCACTCTTATCTGGACCTCATCAGTGATCTGCTTCTCTCACCGTCCACCTCGTACAAGTATTTGACGGCAAAAGCACTGCTCATTGAGTGCCTTTCTCACCCCCCGGCAGAGCCTATCCACCACATTATTCACGACGAGCACCCTGACAACCGCTTACGCATGGCTGTCATTCGTCACTGATACCGCCTGTCACAGATGACTCCTCCATCACCGTCAGTTGGCACCTTCGGTTCCATGCTCTGCTGGCAGAGGCCAGCTTGCTCACCTAGGAACCTCAGCTGACAGTCAGGTTGGTTGAGTTGTTTCAGGGAGAAGACCAGACAGCGAGGTCATTGGTCTCATCGGATTAGGGAAAGACGGGGAAGGAAGTCGGCCATGCCCTTTCAAAGGAACCATCCCAGCATTTGCCTTGAGCGATTGAGGGAAATCACGGAAAACCTAAATCAGGATGACTGGATGTGGGATGACAGTCAAGAGCTGCCACCCAGCGCCCCACAGGAGGTACTGCCTGTGGCCTCCCGACAGCAACCGACCTCACCCGAGCAGCAGCCTGAGCAGCTCCCAGCCCCAACGCAGCCATCTACGGCCCCCTCCCACTCCACACTGCCTCGCCTCCCAACCTACCCACTGTGCTGGTACCATGCTACTTATGGGGACAGCGTATGCAACTGTTGCATGCCTTGCGCCTACCAAAACGATTCTGGTGGGCACGTTTATGTGCCACGTCCTGCCACGTTCCTCCATAGGGCCTACTGTCTAACACCGCTCCACTGACTTCAGCGGCATGACGCCTCTACACCACTGACTTGTCATCTGGCACTTGCTTTCTTGTAGACACTGACACCGACGTCAGCGTTAACCTGGCCAAGCACGCAGCCAACATACTTTCACCTGCTGACCTCATTTTGATCACTGCAAATCATTCTCCTATTGTGGTCCTTGGCTCCGTCAAGATGTCGCTTCGCCTATCACCAGTCCACACCTTCCCTTGGACTTTCCACATCGCCGACGTGGATGAACCTGTGATCGGGTTGGACTTCCTACACCCATCACGAACTTTCACCAGACTTGCAGGCTGCTGTGCTCTGCCACGCATCTGGTTCTACTGTTCTGTGCTCAAACGAGTTCAGCACAACTTTGCTCTCGCCTCCTTGGCTACGCTTTCCACATGTGCATCTCTGCTCGAGCACATTACTACATGGCTCTCTGGTTTGTCGGATGTGCACACAAATCGACGAACTCTGCACTCAGAATGATGTGTTACACAACCACATTGCCTGTGCTTCCGCTGAATTGTCACACAAACAGTGTACGATACGTTGCCTATCTGCAGAACCACAACAAGGTGATCCAGCACACGTCTCTAATGCGTCTTCTCACCAATCTGCTCCTGTCTCGAGCATTCCTCTGCCTGCTGTCGTTTTCTCATTGCTGCAGAAGAATATACAAGCGCGACTTCATGCTCTACTCCTGTACTGCGTCTTCTAACGCCACCCCAGTTCTGCAAGGTCAGTGAACAGACGTTGCCTGCGGACCCTTTCCTGACCCCTCTTACCAACCTGCCTTCGCAAGTATCAGCCATCAGTAATGACACTTGTCACAGGATTTGCACCACAGACCTGTACGTTATAAGGCCAGGTGCCTTAATGCTTCCAAACTTCTGTGCACCAAGGAAATCGTTCAAGATCTGTTGGCTTCGGGTGTGCTCCGCCCCTCCAATAGCAACTGGTCTTCACCTATTCACATTGTTCCTAAAAAGGACGCCACCTTACGCATGTGTGGGGAATACAGGTCCCTTAATGCTCACACCACTATCGATAACTTCCTCATGTCTCATATCCAGGATTTCACACAATTACTACATGATTCTAAGTTTTTCTCTGTTTTAGGTTATTCCAAGGCGTACCATCAAATTCCTATGCATCCTCCGGAAATTTTGAAGACGGTCATCATCACACCCTTTGGCCCATTTGAATACTGTTACATGCCTTACGGATTAAAAAATACCTGTCCAGATGTAGCAACGGTTCATTGATTCCATTTTGCTGCCCCGCCATTTGCTTATGCTGACTTAGATGATATATTGATCTTTTCCTCCTCTTCTGCGGAACATCAGGTTCACCTTGATGCTGTTCATTCGGCCCTTACTGCCAACGGCGTGGCGATCAACCATGATAAACCTCAATTCTGTTCCACATCTGTTACATTCCTATGCCAAACTGTCTCTGCCAACGGCCTCCGACCACCGAGTTCTCATGTCGGTACCATACTTGATCTCCCTCTTCCTGAAGATAACGCTCAGCTTCGTCGTTTTCTGGGTATGGCAAACTTTTACCACCGCCGTATTCCTCAGGCTGCCTCCATGTAATTGGCCCTCACTGACACCCTCTCCGGCAAAAACAACACAGGGAAACGGAAGTTGGGACTGGACCAAGCCCATGCTCGACGCATTTGTTAAGATTAAAGCTGCCATTGCCAAAGCCATTACACTCGCCCACCCTGACCCTGAGGCCCGTGTTTCAATCATGCCTGATGCCAGTGAATCAGATGTGGGCGCTGTTTTACAACAGCACACCGTTGACTCAACCCAACCGCTCTGCTTCTTTTCCAAGAAACTGACTAAGAGCCAGTGTTAGTGGTCGGCTCTCAAACGTGATCTTCTCGCTGTGTACGAGGCAATTAAACACTTCCGTAGTGACCTTGAGGGACGACCTTTCACGACCTACTCAGATCACAAGCCTCTTATGGATGCTATTCGTAATACGGTTCAAATGGTTCAAATGGCTCTGAGCACTATGGGACTTAAGATCTATGGTCATCAGTCACCTACAACTTAGAACTACTTAAACCTAACTAACCTAAGGCATCACGAGGCAGAGAAAATCCCTGACCTCGCAGGGAATTCGTAATCCGGCTAAGGACCTTCTGACGCATGGTATATCTGTGGCATGGAGAATTTTGTGGCAGACTACCTATCCCATATCTGCATGCTAACCACACCGGTCAACTTGGAAGAGTTCGCCTGACTTCAGGCTGAAGACAACGATATACAGCGATTAATTTTGGACAACGAGTCATCGCTCTCTGTCCAACCCCATATTCTACACGGGTCAATGACCCTGGTTCTTTGCGATATCTCGACGGGCACTCCCCACCCCCTGGTCCTTACCACTCTTCAGCACGGGGTCTTTACTGCTCTGCACAGCATGGCCCACCCAGGAACACAGGCCACGACGGGGCTAGTTACTGAGCACTTTGTCTGGCCCGGCGTGAAGCACGACTGCTGCACTTGGACCTGTGCTGTGTACCTTGCTTTGTAGTCTAATAAATGCATTTACGATATTTAAAGTGTGTTATTACCGATCTGTTTTACGTGATAACCACGGGTTGTTTCCGAACTCAAGGTATGCTGCTGATAACCGCCAGACTGTGAAACTCACTAAACTCATGTATAATACATTCGTAAAGAGAAACTTGCTAATAACGCTCGTTACCCGGAGTCAGCACGCAAGGAAACTAAAGAAATGGGACGTATTTCGCGCAAGGGGTATATTACGCTCGCTTTTTCCTCTGTCATTCGTGAAACTTTCGTTACATAGTGATACATATGTTATCGTACGCTAGTGCACTCCGGCAAGACATTTGCAAACTTATTCCAGCAGCGGATAGAATAGTCAATGGCGGAAAACCTGTCTGAAACAATGTCGAAACAATAATACTAAGTGTCAAGCTTAATAGAGACATACAGAGACAGGGATTCGTTAGTGAAGTTTCAGCAACTCTGATTATTTTCTTTTGATGCGAGCAGTTTAACGTGAAAACTGTGTGCAAGTTGGTACGGCATCCTTAGGCTGAAGCACCAGAGCCTTCGGGAGGCCCATAAGAGCTGAACTTCGAGGAAACCTCCTCAGAACCTTAATTAAAGGCTGCACAGACTGCGTTCATCCAGTGCCCTCCCTAACAGAAACTTCAGTACACACCTTTAGCCCATTTTCCACTTCTTAAATCATCATATATCTCCAAAACAACCTAATTCCATCAGATTTAGAGAAAACTCCAGTTCACTAGTACAAATGTTCCCCACTCAAGGCGTCATCATCCAGGGTTATGTTAATCATCCAACAATCGAATGCGATAGTTAACAGTCTTTAAGTGGTGGGCGTGACAAGACATCCTGTGAAACATTACTAAATGCCTTCTCTGAGAACTACCTAGAACAGGTCATGATGGAAATGTATTAGACCTAATGGCAACAAACAGACCTAAGTTCTTTCAGTATTTTCACGATGTAACTGGGATCAATGACCACGAGGCAGTTGTGGCATCAGTGATTACTAAAGAAAAAAGGTCAACCCAAACAAGTAGAAAGTTTTACACGTTCAGTAAGCTAGGTAACGAGCCAGTCATATCATTTCTCAAAGAGAAAAAGAAACATTTATCTCTAGGCAGAAGCAGGCAGGAGTGTTGTGACCCAAATACAAAAAAATTGTTGACCATGCACTGAACTGTTTATGTACTCAGTCGTTCATGATGGGAAGGATTCACCATTCTATACAGCATCTATAAAGTAACTTCTTAAGAAACGGTGAGTACTGCATAATAGGTGAAAACAAAGCTGAGAGCTATAAACAAAAAGACTCTGAGTGAAACGAGTTTTGCTGTTAAGAGTATATTGTGTGATATCTTCAGTGATTACACTGGCAGAATCTTATTGAAATATCTCTCAGAGAACCCGAAGAAATTCTACTCGTATTTATACCCTGTCGGTGTCACCAAAGTTGGTGTCTAGACACTCACGTGTACCAGAGGAACTGAAATTATGGTAGCAAGCAAATGCAAAAACGCAGAATTCGATTTTCAAATGTTCCTTCACTAACGAACACACAAGAATACTGACCGAGTTTATTTCTCACAACGCCAGAAAGACGAGCGATAACAGATCTCCACGTCAGTGTCGTTGGCACCTTGAACAAGGTTCCAGGGCCAGATGGAATCCCTGTCAGATTCTATACGAATTTTCAGCTGAGATAGTTCCACTATAACCACAATATATCGTGGATCCCTCGAAAAATGGCTGTGCCAATGATTGGAAAAAAAGTACAGGTCATAGCCGATTACAAGAATGGAATCAGAAGTGATCGAGAAATCTATTGTTCAAAGTATTGATTGATGTCTATATGTTGTAGGAATCCACGACGTATTCTGAGCTCAAACATAATGGGGTATCTCAAAAAGAATGACCACTTCCATATCTACCGGCTCTGATTTCGAAAACATCGATCAGACGTAACTCAACTTGCACTTCTCACATGACACCCTGAAAGTCATGGATCAAGGCAATCAATGGATGCTGTGTTTCTTGACTTCCAAAAAGCATTTTAGTCGGTACCGGAACAACGATAATGAGCAAAAATTTTATTGTGTGGAGTCTAAAAACAAAATTTGTGCCTGGACTGACAGGTTCTTGGATGCACAGTGATCAACAGAAGTAGAAGTAGTAACTTCAGGAATATCCTAGGGAAGAGTACTGGGATCCTCGTTGTTCATACTGTGTATCTACATCGACATACATACTCCGCAATCCACCGTACGGTGCGTGGCGGAGGGCGCCGTGTACCATTACAAGTCATTTTCTTTCCTGTTCCACTCGACAAGTAGAGCGAGGGAAAACCCCTCCGTAGAAGCCTTAATTTCTTATACCTTATCTTCGTGGTCCTTAAGCGAAATGTATATTGGCGGAAGTAGAATCATTTTGCAGTCAGCTTCGAATGCCGGTGCTCTAAATTTTCTCAGTAGCGTTCCGCGAAAAGAACGTCGACTTCTGTCCAGGGATTTCCATCTGAATTCCTGAAGCATCTCCGTAACACTTGCGTGTTGTTCGAACCTACCGGTAACAAATCTAGCAGACTGCCTCTGAATTGCTTCGATGCCTTCCTTTAATCCGACCTGTTGCCTATCCCAAACACTCGAGCAGTAGTCAAGAATATTTCGCACTAATGTCCTATATGTGGTCTCCTTTATGGATGAACCACACTTTCCCAAAAATTCTCCCACTAAACGGAAGTCGACCATTCTCCCTCCCTGCCACATTTCTCACGTGCTCATTCCATTTCATACCGCTCTGCAACGTTACGCCCAGATATTTAGACGACGTGACTGTGACAAGCAGGTCACTAATAATGTTGAATAATGTTGTATGCGAACCTTACGAGGTTGTTTTTCCTATTCATCTGCATTAACTTACATTTTACTACATTGAGAGCTAGCTGCCATTCATCACACCAATAACAAATTTCGTCTACGTCATCTTGCATCCTCCAACAGTCGCTCAACGACGACACATTTCCGTGCGCCACAGCACCTTCAGCAACGCTCGCGGACTGCTACCCACCCTGTCAGATCATTTATTAATATAAAAAATAGTCACGGTCCTATCACACTTCTCTGGGGCACTCCTGACGAAACCCTTGTTTCTGATGAACACTCGCCGTCGAGGACAACATACTGGGCTCTATTACTTAAGAAGTATTCGAGCCACTCACATATCTGGAATCATATTCGATATGATAATCCCTTCCTTAACAGTCTGCAATAGGGCACCGTGTCAAATGCTTTCCGGGAATCTATAAATATGAAATATGCCTGCTGCCCTTCATCCATAGTTCACAGCATATCAAGTGAGAAAAGGATAATCTCAGTTTTGTCACTGTGGAATATGAGTTTAAATGTGGAAATCATCACCTTCAGAGAGCTATTTGGAAACACTCCACAATGCTGTAAACTCTTCCAGCTGCCATGTGTTGCGATGTCGTCCACATTTTTGTCAACAGGAAACATCAACTCTGTTTTTTATTTCAACTGTCCTGTATGTTGTGGGAGCAGCTTACTTCACACCATGCCAAGTCCAGCATCCTGTGAGAGCCATGGATCAAATCATGTTAATATCGGTTTCCCACCAAACACAGACCTCAAAGTCATGGTAGAAGAACAAAATATATGGTAGTGTTCAAAGCTATAGCCATACACCGCTTGGAGACGTTACATCAAAAATAAAAAACCAAGGTATCTAACTGCTTATGAAAGAACAGCACAGGAACCCTCTCTTGTGATTGATAGTCTGTGGGGTATGGTCTTACTACAGTACAGATCTGTGGAAGTGACTTTAATCACTGGTCACCTACTCCAGTGGACCAATACGTGTATATTTAATGGGATCACCACATATGCTCGATGTCAACATGCAGACATTATGTGTCTTTGATATATCAGAAGAGAGGGTCTTGGAGAATCTTATTGCGTTCTCAACCAGGGGATGTTAATGAAGTTTTTATAGTCCATAGATTTACTCAGTTGAGTGCTATAAAAATAATGGCAAAGGGGGCGGCGGGGGGAGCGAGAGAGAGAGAGAGAGAGAGAGAGAGAGAGAGAGAGAGAGAGAGAGAGAGAGAGAGAGAAATTCTGTCGTATTTCTAAGGTAGTAAACATAAGAATACGATAAAGGAGGCTAGGGGATGTACAGGGAGCATTTATGGATAAATGTAAATGTCGTGTGACCAGGGCTTCCCGCCGGGTACACCGTTCGCCGGGTGCAAGTCTTTCGATTTGACGCCACTTTGGCGACTTGCGCGCCGCTGGGTATGAAATGATAATGATTAGGACAACACAAAACCCAGTCCGTGAGCGGAGAAAATCTTCGACACAACCGGGAATCGAACCCGGGCCCTAAGGATTGACATTCTGTCGCACTGACCATTTTTTTTTCCTTTTGTTCGTTATTGATCGTTGTGTTTGGTCGTTGCGGACGTCGCAAGACATTCTGTTCAAGTTCGGTGGTTGATCCTTCCACTCAGTTTTTTATTACAGAGGCCAACAGGCTCTCTGACCGAACACGCTGAGCTACCGTGCCGGCATCCATTCGCTACTGGGGGCGGACATTTATAGATAGTCATTCGGTATTGATGAATTGGAGGTGTTATGCTTCGTTTCTCTGTGCAGTCTGCGTATATTCTGCATTGTTGTGAACTTCCTCCTGTACGTTTCCTAATTTTCTCATTATGATAGCTCTCTACCTAGTCAGCGACAGGTGGAGAACTAGGCAGCCTTCTAACTAATGGAACAATGCTGTCAGAGCGTAATGGGATTTCGAGAGAATTGGCAGGGTTCTCTGACTTGGCGGGAAACATCTATTACTTCTAAAATGAGGTGGATGCAAATGCTGTGTATCAAAGACTGGAAGATTCGTGAGATTATGGCAGGTAAGCAATACTCTGGCGAAAGGGCAGCTGAGAAATGAGCTCTAAACCGCTTCTTCTAAGTTTTATAGTCAAATATGTTACAGCCTCTCACATATGTCCCGCGAAGTGACTGCAATAAGAAAATTTGGGACTAATCCGAAGATTTTCACTGAGAGACAATCAACATCAGGAGTTCCATCTTTTAATCTCTCGATAAATAATAGACAACATCCTTCTATGAGCGTTGTGTACATATAAATGGATGGCTGGATTAACAGGTAGACTAAATTTACATTTACTTCTAGGTACTTACTTCACAAGCCATCATATGGTGTGTGGCAGAGGGTACTATGTACTACTGCTAGTCATTTCTTTTCCTATTCCATTGGCAAGCAGAGCAAGGTAAAAAGACTGCCTATATGCCTCCATATGAGCGCCAATTTTACGCATCTTATCTTCATGGTCCTTATGCGAAATGTATGATGGCGGCAGTAGAAGGCTTCTGCAGTTGGCTTCAAATGTCGGTTCTCTAAATTTTCTAAATGGTGTTCCTCAAAAAGAACATCGGCTTCCCTCCAGGGAGTGTAATCCGACTGCAGGATAAAATTACTCACCATGCAATGTGACTCTCATGATCAATTTATTACTCAATCAATATACCAATGACGTGCCGCTAGGCACATGGAAGCCAGGGAGAGAGTACCACTGATATGATTCCTAGGTTGGAGCAGTAATCAGGCGTTTTTTTTTCGATGTGACGAGATCTTTTAATATCATTTCAATCTCCCTCCTACACAGGGAGGGATGAACATCACAATAAAATCAGCTATTTTGCCGAATTTATAAAGTGATATGTATCATAAACCTGATATTTTCAACTACCTGAGGAGACATCGTAGGTGACGAAGCATTTCGTTACTTTAAGAGAGTTCGAAGACGAGGAGGCATATTGTGACAGAGGTAGTGCATGCTCTCAGCACTTCTTCATGAGCCAGAAATGAGTTTAATATTCTAGTCCTATGACGCAGGACACAGTAGATCTTAAGCTGGCAACAACACATTTTCTTTTACCTGATGAGAGAATACTTAGAGGAAGCACAACCTAGGCCTTACTATTGTACAGCACTTTCACAAGAAGTAACAATACTTTAGTGATGTGAAGACACTTGTATGCTCCAATTTCTTCTGTCTTCAAGTTTAAATGGCTCTAAGCACTATGGGACTTAACATCTGAGGTCATCAGTCCCCTGGATTTTTTAAACTGGGGAGAATACACACTGAACTTCATTCTAATCCTCTCACAAGCACTGAAGATACACACATTTTTTGATGTGCTGCATGTTGAATTATTATGCAGTGTTTATTGTCATATCAGTTATTTTTTTTTAACATGGAAGAGACATGTGTGTTTTTCGGTGTGTTGTGATTGAATTATTGTGCAGGAGAAAACCCATGACATCATCAGTGTAATGCCACATCTACACCAGAGGGTGGGGGTGGGGAGTGTGCTGGGAGGAGGGACAGAGGTTTGACAACAATGTAGCTGGGGCAGGAGACAGTTTACTCCATTACTGATGGAATTTTAAAATCTCTTCTTGCTTACTTCTTTCCTTCTGAGTTCTGATGGTGGTATGGTTGCTTGTTGGAGGTTGCTGTTTAGCAATGAACTGGTGGGTGATTTGCTGTGCTGCGATCAATACACTGTTGAATAAGTTTTTAAATCCTACCATCGTAGCATGCTGTTGTCAAAAATATCTGGAATACTACTGTCACATCGCTCACGAACGGTGCTCTGCCTTGTCTGCAACATTTTCTTACGTCTAGGCTCTATACATTCAGTTAACTGATGTTCATGTCCAATTCAGATTGAGCTTTGACCTGTGCAGTGGCATTCCTAGGATAACTTCGACGTTGCATCCCCTCTCCACGTCCACGCCGACATCACACCACATTTTTAATTTTTTGTTAAATTCTCAATGACGCTTAGTCGATTCATTGAGATCAACTAATATTATTCTGAAGTAAAAGGTATATGTTTCAGCAATTTTGTTTTGTATGATACAGTTAAAAATACGTAAGAGTACACAGTCCAAAGTCTCTGTTTTCAACAATATCGCCAGTCATTTTCATTGCCAATCAGTGCGAAGCTGTACCAAAAAAATAACAATCAGACACAAAATAAACTATTTACACTTTGTTTCTGTTGTATCTTTTGACATAAAGAGAGTGATGTCATGTAGTAGCCGAAAACAAGGAAGAATCGTGTCTATACAAAGAAGAGGTACAATTACAGTGCATAAAAACTAAACTATAGCATCTGGTACGTAATGTTTATGAATGAGGCAACGATATGAATAATATCTCTTTCCCAAAAAGCCAGGCCAGCAAATTATGCCTCAAAACCCACCTTCTTGAAAGAACATGCCTTAATTTTATGATTACCCCCATATTCAGATGTTTACATTTAAATACACATTGTAAACATTGTTTCGTCCCATACAACGTTTGGCAATAGCTGCCTTAGGAACTTCTGCAGCGACTTGCTCTCTCTCTCTCTCGAATTTCTTCCGCAGGCCGGACTGAAACCAGTCGCGTGGGCCACCGGTAGCTCCCCTGTGGTCTACACTGTCTCGTCCGAATCTCGTTTGATTGCCTGTCACATGCTAGTGATGGGGACAACCGAACGAAAACTATCGATTCATTCGGTTGTTGGAAAACAATCGACTCATTCGGTTACAGTTCCAAGAGTCGGTTGAATTATTCATTCATTCTTTTGAGTGAAACCAGTCTGTGAGAGCAACTGAAAGAAAACATTCGACTCACATTCGACTCACATTCGACTCCGTTGTAGCTTTGCATATTAACAGAATTATTCAGTCTTTCTTTTCAAGTGAAAATGTTTGGTAGTTTTCCTGTCGGTTTCTTTCAACAGAAATCACTCTGACTGAGCTGGCCAGTCATTCTTCTGAGTGAAACCCGCCTGCAGTACTTTCATTAGTTGAACTAAACAATGCTACATTATAGCTCAAGATGCTGCCTCTATCCCCGAGGGGCAAGTGAAGAAACATCTCAGGGGATATGCTAAAGTTAAAACAAGCATTGTACATGTTCATTTAATTATGCGCTGGCTAGAGTAATTTGTCTTCTCAACGTTTAAAACTGATTCATATATTGTTGTTGATTAAGTTATTCCAAGCGCCATTAACGCTTAACTAATTAAGCTGGGGTATCGCTGCGGTAGGCCTTCCATAATTAAATTGATGACCCCAGACAAAAACTTCGAAAACCCCGACATCTGGGTCAAATCGGATTATTTTTCCGGACGCACACAGACTAGACGATAAGCTGACGGCCACGATCCCAGATCACAGGATTTTTATGTGATCTGGGACACAATGTAACGCCCGTTTCAGGGACATGAGAGGGGGAATGTTTCCCCGCCTGCTTTTCAGTGCTGACAACGCCAGCGGGCGCGTGTATTCTACAGACCAACAGCCGCGAATTACACACGAGAGTAACAAGGATTTGTGCGAGTGCAGTATACAGACCTTCATGTTCAAACGTTGTATTCATTTCCAGTAAGGAATATGAACGTAAATTAAACCAGTTTTAATACAGCTCAGTGAGTAAAAGGCAAATGACAAATATTCTGTTGTCGACGATCGCCGATTATTGGCGGTTTCTCATTGTCTCCATCAATAAGTATGGATAGTACAGGGTGTTCCATAATGATCTTTACAACTTTCACCATATATATTTTAGAAAAGGGAAGAGGCAGAAATGTGCAGTTTGTGACATGTACATAAACACCTGAAGCTCTAGTAGGCCCTTAACAGGACTCATTGTGTTAAGTGGGCAAATTTTCTAGACCAATATTCGGGCCACATTAAAAAATTTTGATATTGCAAAAAAAAAAAAATCTTAGTTAAATGTAGAAAATTCAGACTATCACTTTAACTTGTTACAAAAAGTACATTAATTTATATTTTATTACTACTTCCTAAGATCGAGTCGAATAGACAGACTGTATTTATCAGTGCTGTAAACTGGTGTCCTGAATTACTTTTGAGAAAAATTAGTGAATGTCACGAAAAAAAATGTGAGGTGAGGGGGGAGGGGGTGACAGATTGTCACCTTAAATGTGTGCGCCATCTGTAGCACACAGAATATCTGAGTGATATTTCACTTCCATGTCCCTTCCATGTTCTGGCGTGGCCTCGTTAATGTTTGCTGTTGCTCTGAAGGGAGCTCACATTTCCTGCAGGTCCCACCCAAAGAAGAAAATGTAGTGAGTGTAGCTCAATATGCGGTTTCGCCACACTCGTCTAGGTGAATGCTGAGCAGGTCAACATTTCAGACTCATTTACATGATACAAAAACGCTTACAACACGAAAAACATATCTACATATTAACAGCATCACGCAGACACATTTCAACACACGTTAAGACTGCCTTCCCAGGTAACCTTGGGTTCCGCCGTCAGGATTATTGTGTTTCGGTTGTTGTAAGAAGCTGCAAAATTTGAAATTTACAAATCTCTTTTGTTCATTTGTGCCGCTTAAATGGAAACAAATAATACTGCAAGTGGTTCTCATATACCAGAAGCCTGATGAAAACAAAGTAGCCTTAACTGTTGCATGAGTACATGTATATATGAATCAAAGTAATATTTACGAATGGGAGAAATCATATGACTGAGTAAGATACGACCCTTACGATAAATTTAATACTACAGGAATTACCTACAAGGGTAATTCACATTTATGAAACTTTATTAAGCAAAGAGATTCAGAGGAAATTAACGAATGATGACAAATATTTTTTGCGAAAAAATACTTCCTATAAGTGGCGGTATAAGTTTGAAATGCAACTGTTCGTCACCAATACAAAAAATTGTACCATATGTGACTTACGTTCACGTCACCTCAGCCTTTGCCGAAAAAGACTTATTCATATTGGGTACTAACGGGCGGGAAAAGAGAGATAGCTCTTCAGTAGATTTAAATTAAAAATAATTATTTAATTGAAAAACTTTTAAATTTTACCCTTTTTGTGAAACGAACTGGAATCTATCATATAAATTCTCCTAGTCCCATACAGATTCATAACGCCATGCAGATAGTCTTGAAAATTTGTGCTTGTGAATTTTTAATAGGTATGACAATACTTGTAAAATTTAAAACTAAAAACGTGGGGCATATGCAGTAGATAATGGATGCACGAATAGTTGACCCAAGCCGCTAAGAATTTTATTGCACTTCAAATGATATAAACTGTTCTGTGATTTCTCTCAACTACAATAACTATCCTCATTACTATTATCTGTTGCAAGCGCCCCACGTTTTTCGTTTTCAATTTTACGAGTATTGTCATAGCTATTAAAAATTAAAAAACACAAATTTTCAGGACTATCTGCATGGTTTTAGGGATCTGTATGGTGCTAGGAGAGATAATTTAATTGTTTCTACTCTATTTTAAAAAGTGTCATATTAAAAAACTTTTTATTTGAGTAGTTGTCTTCTGATTTTTATTCATGAGTGCATAAATTTTTCAATTGATTTCAAATATTCGGATGAGATTACAACAGACACGTGTTAAATTTCACGTTTATTACAGTTTCTCTTCAGTTAGGTCAACCAATACATTGCTCCCTCCTACGTGTACCTTGCAAAAAGGCCGCGAATATAAAAATTAGAGAAATCGAGCTCACAGGGCAGCTTAGCAGCAATCGTTCTTACCCGTGAAACCTTCGAGACTGGCTCAGGAAAACAGGGGAATAGCAGTGGTACACCAAGCACTCTCTCCCACACACCAGAAAAGAAGGTGAGTTAATATTGCATTGTAATTCAGTTTTGAGCTAAGTTGAAAGTTTCAAGTCTTCACCTTATCGGGGAGTTAGTCTAAAAACAGTTGCTAAATTTGTACCGAACAGACAGACAGACTGAAAACCAAGGTGCTCCCCGACACGCACCAGATTCGAAAGCGAATTAATATTAGTCTCATCTAGTTCTCAGCTGCTTTGAACGTTTGAAGTGTCTACCTTACTGGGAAACCAGTTTAAAATCAATGCAAAATTTGAACAGAAAAGAGACAAGAAACCGACCTAATAAAAATGTGTTTAAAATTGATTGTTCATTTATATATACAGAAATTTACAATGCAGCACCTGATATTAAACTTTTAAAACCAACCAAAAATTAATGTTTAATGCCACAAATACGAAAACTCCTATTTGAGGAAGTAAATACCACCATTTTGAAAATACTTTATTTTTAGATATATACTTTATATTCACCTCTCCTCTAAATAAGATACGTTATTTGCCTGTAAAAAAGGTTGTCAATCCTAGTCATGGTTCATGTATAACCGAAAGGCTGAAAAACCACTTAAACCCGGGGAGTGGGTGAAAACATTCATGTAATTGGCGCGGCTGCAGAGACTAGTCACATCCGGTTGTTTCATAACAATGAAAAAAAAACAGCTGAACGAAATAACAATCGACTGACCAATCGATTGTTAAAAACAGTCGGTTGTCCCATCACTATCATTTTTCTGCCCCCTTCGTATCTCAGAGCCTGCCAATCCTTGCCAGTCTTCTTTGCGGTGTTTCCAGATTGAGTTTCCTAAATCCCCCCATAGCAAACATAAAATTCCCCAAAATGATACTGTTTTGGCAGTTTTCCCCCAAATATCGTAAATAACAGTTACGTAAAATTATCATACAAATAAAAAAATACTATATAAACTAAAATTTTTAATTTGTAAATAAAAACAGATAACCTGACAAAAAAATACAAAACATGCCCTATGGGCACCACACTTACTTTCTTCTTGTTTTTTTTTTCATTGTCATTGGTTTACCGTTAGACGCTATGGAAACTTCAGAAATAGATAAAAAAGCTATTTTGTGGCTTAGTGAGTGAGAAAAGTACAGTAACCGCAGCATAATTTAAATTTTTTTAATCTTTGAAGCATTGACTATTACAAAATATAAATTTTCTCTGCCGTAAAAACTATATTACATTGATGTATTATTTTAAAGATATAATGGTACGTGGTACAGTTAATGAAATTATGACATGTAGGCCTATTATAATTATACTAATGCAAACACTGTTTATTATCATTTACATTGGATTCAAACAACAATAAAACCAGTACGATAAACATTTTATGCCAGAAGTGAGATGACATCGACATCACTGGAAGTGTTATATACATCCTCTGACTTAAATTTGGTAAGCATTTTAGTGCTTGGCTCGAATTTATTACAGCCTTGATTCTTGAAACTGTACTGCACTCTAAGTAAGTGATCTTCTTGTGTGCATTCCTTTCTCAACTTGTCTTTTACCACATTCATTCCACACTAGCATTGGAGAGTGGCAGGCTCAAAACTCCCGTCACCAACTTGCTGATAGTCGAGAATTTCCGCTCTCTAGCAGCGTCTTCAAAGGCCGGTACTTCGCTCCAAAGTGCCACTGTTGTTGAATTAACCTTATTCCGTCGTTGGAAAGGGAGAACTCGGTATTGATTCAAAGTGCTGTCAACATTCTCAGCGCCAAGCAATTCTTTAAAATTGGCCATTATATCCCCCTCATCAGGCTAATAGCTGAGTCAGGTGTGAAACTTTAGATTTTTTGGAATTGTCCTCTGAATTTCTTGGCATAATTGACAAAGAAATGATACACACCGCTCTTTTATAACTGTTCAGTCTTTTTAATCAATACCACGTGTTGCTTCATTGTAACTAAATAAATCCTAAACTGATTAATTCAGTATTCACCACATAATCCCTGAAATTGAAGCCTTTCAAATCTTGTCTCTTGACTTTGCTTAATCGTTCTGGGGGAACTAAAATTGACAGATAGTTCACCAGCAAAGTATGTAGTTCTGATAACAGCTTAAGATGTTTGACATTATCAGCCTGAAACGTGCGATTACAATCGGCGATTGCTTTCAGTGAGTGTTTGAAAAATATAAGATGTAATTTGTTGGGTTTCGATGATAAGAATCTAATTGATCAGGAGTATAGCATCTTTCTTTGTCATTGGCCAATTTAAAGTGAAGCTCTAAAGTATCCCACTGGTCTAAAATTTTAGTAATGGTTACTATGCGTGCCAGCCAGCACTTCCACGACAACTTGTCTATTTTGAGCCGTTTCTTTCTGGTCAATGTTTCATGCACCAGAGAATATTCAGTTTGCCGTTCGGTACTGCACGAAAAGCATTGTCAACTTCTGTGACAATGTATTCTAATGAGAAGCAATACTTCACAAGCGTTCTCTGTTCCAAGATGCAGTGAGTGTGACACACATTTCACAGCAGTAAGATGAGGCAGAGATTCTTTCAAAATTGAAGAGGATGATTGATACTCTCCTTTCATTACATTAGCTCCATCCACGCCTCGACGTATTAACTTATTTAAATAAAGGCTATCTGTAGATAGTTGCTTTTTAAACGCAGTAGATAAAGAGTCAGCATCACCACCTTCTATTTCCAACAATCCATTAACATTGTTATTATATTTTTTGTGTTTTGACTTAAATAATGCACAGTGACACACAACATTAGCTTGGTGTCAAAGCACGCACTCTCATCTATTATCATCAAATAAGAACTGTCGCCAATGTCTTCAAGGAGATCCTCAAGCAAACACGGTGAAATCACGTCAGTAATCAGTCCTGCACATAATAGTGTGACGTAACTTCACTCCACTGATAACAGTAGATGACTTGTCCAAAGCTGGCAACGGATCTCCTAGGTGGCCCACTGCTGATACCGAACACTGCTCCGCAATGAATGCCGCCACTTCCAGCTCTGCTATTTTTCTTTCTCTATGTATATTTGCACCATAAAATGTTGTTAATTTTGATTGCTGCAACCGACTTGTGAAAGTCTGAGGGCGTGTAAATGCTTCTAAAAATTTGCATGGCTACACAAACCTTTTTTATCTGCTTGTAGTGTGCATTTGCACAATTTGCAAAATGCTTTGCTTCCATCACCTTTTGAACTTGTTAGCCTCCCTGAAGCAAATATCGAAATTCACGTTATACTAATTACCCAGAAACGGTCAATTTTTATTTAATGGCCACTAGGATGTCCCAGAAATTTCTAAGTGGTTTTTGTTGAACGCATATCCTCTTAATTTATTTATAAGATGCGAGAAACAATTGTAAGTAAAACTTCGTAAACACAAGACTACGCTAAGCCGTGCCGACTTGTACTGAAACTACACGTCAGTATTCGCTAAGTAGGGCGTACGCGCACTAGTGCGTTGATGTGTTTTTAGATATTTTTGACATTGTCAGTCAGTGAACATGTCTGTGGAATTACAGTGCTGGCGCCATAAACTATGGTACATGGATCCGTGGAAGCAGAAGTCATGCACGGAAGTGAAAAATCACTGAGATGCTGTTCGTAAAAGGAACTGAAATCGTCATACGTATTAACGTATTTAATGCAGATTCTAACTGCAGCAATTATGCACACGTATCACAAGAAAAGGAAACAGTACTAAATACATTGAACTGCAACGGAGTAACACGGCAGACAACCTTGGCTACCTCATTTAGTGCCGTCATCTAGCTAATGTTGCTTGCAGCCAAAAACTAATGACTATCCGCCAAAGCCGTCCGACTGCACATGCCGATGCGCTTCTATTAATGAAGACAGGCCAGCCTGATCACTTGGCTGGAGTGAACAAAAAATTGGCTAATAAGGAGGAAAGGGGGCGCTCAGATCTATTAACTAAAACGACTCGCTAAATAGTTTTCTTCAGCATCATCTTATGAACCGTTGCAAAATAGTCAGCTTCTGATTCTAATGAAAATGATATGCATTTAGAAGAAGATTTTCCAACTCCGTTCGAGAACATACATCTAGGAACCTGTAAAACAACTATGCGGTGTGTGGTCAGTATATTCCGGTGCTATTGTATGTAACGTAACAAAAACTGCTTTTCTTCTTCCTCAAACGTGATTAAACGATGAGAGTTTTGTACAGGACTTAAATTTCGGCCGGTACCTCCCTGGGAGTTTATTTTGAACGCGATGGAGCAGGTCCACACCGGAGATATAAAATAGTATACGTGTATTAAATAGCAATGTAACTATAATTTACGGTTGCGCCGGCACCGGTGAATGTGAGAATGAGCGACCAACGCAATGTGATGAAATATCTTCAGTGTCACTCATCGCTAAGTGTTTTATTAATTAACACTGGACACACGTTAACCGAGCAGCAACAATGCAACTAGGCGAACGTCGTGACGGCCGCAGTTGAAAGCGTGATCTTGTAGCCACTAAGACTTCTGACTTTGGCCGATATATCGAGCAGAAATAACAAAGTGAGACCGCTTTGGACACCTGTTGTTTGTGTTAAATTTTGTGTTTTTTTTTATTTTGACTATAAGAAATTACCTTTTAGAAAACTGAAACTGAGAAAAAAACGATTTCTCATTGTAAGTTTTTTCAAAAGTGATTTTTATTTGTCGGTGGGGAGGGGGGGGGGGGGAGGGCGGGGAGGAGGGTTTGTATGCTTGATGAGGTGCGTTCAGGACCTCGGGCACCTAAAATTTTAAAATTAAGCACTGCTCTTTATTGTATCGTTCACTGCCGTCATCGTTGAATCTTTCTTCCTGACTTCTGGAAAAAAACATTATTTGGTCACGTAGTAGATCATTAGTGGAGAGAAATTGTAATCAATTTCAAGACGATTGAACAATAACTTGCTTCTGACTTGAATGAATTCGTAGATGTAATGCCACCCCAAAACAGCAGGGAATCTCCACCTTGCTGCACTCGCTGTACACTGTGTCTAAGGCGTTTAGCCTGACCGAGTGGCCTCGAAACACGTCTCCGACGATTGTGTCGTTGAAGGCATAAGCAACACTCATCGGTGAAGAGAACGTGATGTCAATCTTGAGCGGTCCATTCGGCATGTTGTTGGTCCCATCTGTACCGCACTGCCTGGTGTTGTGGTTGCAAAGATGGACCCCGCCATGGACATCGGGAGTGAATTTGCACATCATGCAGCCTATTGCGCACTGAGTCGTAACACGACGTCCTGTGGCTGGACGAAAAGCATTATTAAACATAGTGGCGTTGCTGTCAGGGTTCCTCCGAGCCATAATCCGTAGGTAGCGGTCATCCACTGCAGTAGTAGCCATTGAGCTGCCTGAGAGAGTCATGTCATCGACAGTTCCTGTCTCTCTGAGTCTCCTCCATGTCCGAACAACATCGCTTTCATTCACTCCGAGGCGCCTGGACACTTCCTTTTGAGAGCCCTTCCTGGCACAAAGTAACAATGCGGACGCGATCGAACCGCAGTATTGACCGTCTAGGCATAGTTGAACTACAGACAACATGAGCCGTGTACCTCCTTCTTGGTGGAATGACTGGAACTGATCGGCTGCCGGACCCCCTCCGTCTAATAGGCGCTGCTCATGCATGGTTGTTTACATCTTTGGACGGGTTTAGTGACATTTCTCAACAGTCAAAGGGACTGTGTCTGTGATACAACATCCACTGTCAGCGTCTATCTTCAGTTCTGGGAACGGGGGGGATGCAAAACTTTTTTTGATGTGGGTATGTGACTGGATCAGTTCGAAGTACGTCACACTAAGGTAATCCAAGATCACTAAATCCTTTAGTTTCAAAATAAGGTATGACACCTGAGACCTTTTTTTACGTGCATGATTGATATTTTCCTCCCATCGGAATGCAAAGTCAATATAAATACCTAAAAGTTTTGCAGACTTATTTTCTATTTCATTTGACGTTACCGTTATGAGCTGATGGGGCTTATTGGGAGTTTTTATTATTATTTTATTAATTCCTCTAACTCCTTATTCATAGGGCTGTAACAAAGGATCCCCAGCTTGCTCCTTCTTCTGCTAGTGTTTTCACTTCTTCGCATCCTATTCCTTCCTGTTGACCTTCTGCTTCAACTGATCGTATGCATTACAGTATATCCCTTATTATGTCTGTGTACATTGTTGTACGTATGTGCCGATATATTGTACTGAAGTGCAATTAATCGTGAAAAGAAAACAATTAAACTTGAAGTAATTATAACTTGAAGCTAATAGAAATGCATCAATGTCTAAATCTGTGTCTACTGCTCTACGCTGAAAAAGTTGGTGTTGTGAATACGCAATAACTCTCTTGCTAATGCTTGAAAGTCTGAATTAGTAGAGCACGAATTATTTTTCTTGTTGTACCTCCAAAGTCTTACAGAACAAGAGCATATACCCCATACTCCACGTCCGGCAGTAAGATTCTAACCTAGAAACAATATGAAATCTGTAGTGGTGAAATATCGTTGATCCCGTAGAGCAGAAGCAACTGCCGTCATCCTGCCGTCGCCTGTAAAACTTTTACTGTTCATAAATAGGAAGATGTATAGGATCCTCGGATACTGGTTCTGTGAGACTCAGTCCGTATTTGGTTTTATGACTCGTAGACTTTCGCAGATTTCTGTTAATAATAGAAAACACTTCCAAATTTCCCTTGACGGTGCTTGCAGATCCACCAGCGGAAATTATCAGCCAAACGTCCAATATTGCTATTGAAACCTAGTACAATTTACTTCCTCAAAATTCTCTTCAGATATTAACTGACATGAGTTGAATTACTTGTTTTATATATATACTCTCGCACAGGTTTTCAGTGATAAAATCTCAGGTATCTCTCTCTTTCTTTATACATCTCTGTACCAGTTTATTTTTTACAGAGTGGTGCTCAACAGTCGACAGTTATGCGCACCTGATTGCCATAGGTCTATATATTAAAACCATTTCTCGGTATCGAGTTCCTTTTTCCGATCGCAGACTTTTTGCTATAGCCGACCGCGCGCCACGGAGCGACTCTATTTCTCGGAGTAAACGCATCCCTTCCACAGGCGAAATGCGCTGACTCGACGTATTTTATGTTTCACTTTTAACAGTATGTGAGTTAAAAGAGCATTGCGCTCTCCTTTAAACATATGTCCGAAAGAGTCAGCCTACAGGAATTGTGAATCGAACCTTGTCGTCCAGGACCGCGTGCCACAAAGGGCGCAGATTCACCACGAGATGGGGAAACTCACAGTCGTCTATTGTCTATTGAGGCGTAAGCGCTGTAGCGGGCGAGGGAGACAGACGAGAACATACGTCATAGGGAGACCCAGTAGAAGGCTTTTGTGGCCAACGAGACGTAGCAGTGTTAAATATGGCGGACCTAAGATCGGCCATAAAGGAGAAGATTTATGAAAACTATTTAATTCTGTAGTAGTGCAGGGAGTGAACCCACAGTAATTTTAATCTGCCATCCTCCATAAATTTTCATGGTAATCCCAATAAAACTTGAATATTGATCATATCTACAACAGTTTATGATTTACTGTTAAAGTGAAATTAATATGTTTTGTAACAAAGACCTGAATACTAAAGTCTGAACGCTTTGGTCGATCTTAACGATCGATTTTTCATATGGAAGAGCATCGTTAAAATGAGAAACGTTATAAATATCAACTCTGTAACTTTATTTCTTTAAAAGATATAGTAAATTTAAACTGCCAGTATTTTCAGTTAAGCATCAGATCATCATTTCCTCCACACAAAACACATTGAACGATGAGAGCAAGACACATTATTGAATCATTAGGTAATCGAATATCTGTTGTAAAGTTTAGTGCATAATAGTTACTTTTGTTCTTTATTTATTTATCAGAAAGGACATTGGTGCAGGGCTACTGGCTGTAGCATTCAAAGCTAAGAAGGAAATTGTATTGGTTTTATATAAAAGAATTTAACGTTTATTATGTAATGGATATTATTGTTACTTTATTTAGAACGTGAAAGTGGTCAAGCTTTGATTATTTAAATATGTTAAAATGTAAAGTAATGTAGAATAAGCTGCAGCCAATCAGATGGACGGCTCCAGGAAAGGGAACTGCCCTAGTCAGTTGAGTGAGGACATTCGGTGGGCGGGAAACGCGGCCGGGGACGGGCAGATAGAGAGTGCTGGAGGAGACGAGAAAGCGGACGGTCGGTCTTTAGGTAGCTAGGAAGCGAAACGACTTAGAAAATTTCGCGTTGTGTGGTATCGCGGGACTTAAGTCTCTAAACGATGAGCAGCCGCGCGCAACTCGTGGTCGTGCGGTAGCGTTCACGCTTCCCACGCCCGGGTTCTCGGGTTCGATTCCTGGCGGGGTCAGGGATTTTCTCTGCCTCGTGATGACTGGGTGTTATGTGATGTCCTTAGGTTAGTTAGGTTTAAGTAGTTCTAAGTTCTAGGGGACTGATGACCATAGATGTTAAGTCCCATAGTGCTCAGAGCCATTTGAACTGTTAGCTTTTCGTGTAGTTTTGGAGGCTGAGTACTGGACTTGTGTTTCGCGATGAGATTGTGAAAAATCGAACTGGATCAAATAGATATGCGCTCGAGTGTAACAGTAACTCTAAATACGACCACTGTCGCTATTAGTTCGCTTTCTGAATAAACATTATTCTAACCAATTCGCAACTGTGTGGCCTACATCATTTATGGGTCGTTAATTTAGTTCCCGATATTATTATCATTGTTATTATATGTTATGTTAACATTGTATTTCGCAAATTTGCCATCAGCCAGACAATTTAACCAGAGGGTCGCAAGTGTCTAATTTAGGGCGTGTAATGCGACACGTGCGGGTCAACCCGTAGACGAGTTTGAGCCAAGACATTTCGACGCAGAGGAACCGCATGTGAGCCCGAACATCTGTGGGATGTTAGCTCGCAAGTAGAAGGTTCATTGATCCGTCAGCTGGTCGTGCCAGCTTAAAAAGGATAACCAATAAAATATCTCTGTCTAGCGCGGATTTGGTCGAGATATTATACCACGTCATTGTGGGCCAGCGGTATCTCCGTCGTCACTGCAGGATCCAGTACAGTTTTTCCTTCGCAATATGTTCATTTGGTCTCCTAACCGTATGCCCCAACCATCGCCAATTCCCGCTTGTTATTTGCAGTTCAGTTGGCTTCTGGTTGGTTCTTTGCCAGGGTGTTTCGTTAGAGATGACATTTGGCCACCATACCGCAGGATGTTCCTCAGACATCGGTTGTTGAATGTCTGCACCTTATGGATTAGCTGCTTTGTCGCTTTCCATATTTCACATCCATATAGAAGCACAGACACTACATTAGTTTCAGATATCCGCCATTTGGTCCTCAATCTCATTTCCTTTGATCTCCAGATAAAGCAGAGGATTGTAAAAGCGCCTTTTGCTTTGTTGATGCGGCTGTTAATGTCCTCTGTTTCACCACCATATGGTGTAATCATACTTCTAAGGTAACAAAACGTATCCATCCTTCGATTACCCGACTTTCAAGCTTAAGCATTGAGATGTTGTTACCATTTTCCCGCATGTCTTTTGGGCATTAATTTTCGAACCAATTTTCTTCGCCGCAGACTTCAGTATTTCTGGTCTTTCTTTCCTGTCTCTGAGGCTGTGGGATAGAAGGCAAAGGTCATCTGCAAAGTCTAGATCTTCTAGATGGGCTCTATTACGTCATTTTGTTCCTCTCACTTTATCCATTGTTTGCGTCATTACAAGGACAGTAGTTTATCAGCTGCAAATCAGTCCAACACCATATCAAGGGCTTCTATTATTATCCTATTCAGATCTGAAATTCTCTGATGCGTGCTAAGTAGAGTTATATTATCAGCATAACATATGACAGTGTTAGCTATGTTACTAGGCAAATCACTGATTGCTGTAATGAAGAAGTAGGTTCTGAGAACAGATCCTTGTGGAACCCCTGTCCTGGTTTTCATTAAGGAGGAATTTAAATTTCTGACGGAGACAAATTGCTTTATGTAGCCTGTAATCCTTGTGTCTTCACTACAAAACGGTTTATAATGAATTAGCAGTTTAACCAGCGAAGCTTTGTACGCATTACTCAGTAAAAGAAAAATACAAAAAAATGGTTCAAATGGCTCTGAGCACTATGGGACTTAACATCTGAGGTCATCAGTCCTCTAGAGCTTAGAACTACTTAATCCTAACTAACCTAAGGACATCACACACGTCCATGTCCGAGGCAGGATTCGAACCTGCGACCGTAGCGGTCGCGCGGTTCCAGACTGAAGCGCCTAGAACCGCTCGGCCACACCGAAAAATACACAGTATGAAGTTTTGGAAGGTATTCTTTCAAAGAAATAGGTTTCCACAGTTTTTTAAAAGCATAGGTTTGTACTTTAAAGTACAAAATACATTTTGTTCTGGCAGATTACTTTCATTTTCTTAAACAGGTTTTAATAATCGGACTAATGCAGTATTCAAAAATGTAGAGGTCTTCATCCGTTGCTTTTATATTCAGTAGCCGCAACATACACTTTAATCCATGCTTAAACTGGCACGTTTAAGGAGTTGTAAGTGCCATTGAAATATATGATGTGAGGCATCCAGAATGCTCCAAAATGCGGTTTTAGGTCCTAATTTCGTCAACTTTTTCAAGGGCGTCTCTCGTTTAGACCCTCTTCTGAATTATATTGTATCTACTGAATCGCTCCCCCCACCCTCTCCAGTAATTCAGTGCTTGTGACAGACATGTATCTGTATAATGAATATAGAGACTTCAAAGTGGCAGTTATATTCTGGGTAATCTGATTTTGCAAAACAGCGATCAAGAGTATATATCATGGTTCTCCGAAGCAGTTTGTGGTCGACAAGACAAAATTTTATAGATGTTATAACTGAAGGAAAATCGAAATACTACAAACTTTTCGTTACGCGAAAAGTTTCTGTACCCAGTGCACTTCTGCATTCGCTTATACAATGTTCGACAGTTCGAGTTTGTTACCACTGCGTCTTGAAGCACACATTTTCCAAGCATGTCCTATGAAAAGTAACACATTTTATAACAATTTCTAACGCAGTAAGCTATGTTTTTTGTCTGAAAACTAATTTGTCATTGAATTCATAGGGATCTTAAAAAGTTTCAAGATATTAACGGAATGAAATGCAGTTTGAAATTGTATTTTTTATGAAGTGTAATATATAAAATGGATCAGCATTGTTTTCTTAGTGGCAGCGCATTGCGCATCCTCAGTCCCTTTACAGTGCGCCTGTATTTACTACGTTTCTCGTCTTTCTTTTACTGAATCGGTAGAGGCTGCTGGAATTAGAGCTGACAAAATTTTGATTCCTCTCGCTGCCAGCTTTCGTGATCAAACAGGGCAAAAACTTGATAATGGCTCCCCCCTCCCCCCTAGAGCGTTTGAGATAGGAATCCAAAAATTAAAAAAAAAATCGATTTTTTAAAAACATGTTCATTTTGTAGCGCATATCTTCCACAAGAGTTTGATATATAAACAATTGTTGGAGGAAATGTAAGACATGTTATTTGGTTTTAAGTGTGCCAACGTGCAGTGCCACGCTTCTTCACACAGCATCCTTCTATCGCACGTCACTATATTTCGCTCTGTGGATGGAAGCCATCAAACCTGTATTCGGGACAGTGGAAATTACAGTGTGCTGTGGTGCCTCTCCTGCTCCAAGTTGTTCGGTTTACTATCCTACTCCCTTAAAAAAAACCATAATTAATACTGGGTGGGTTTATTTGTGATCGGGAGAGTAAGAACGCTTCAGAAAATTTGCACTTTCCATTGCCTGTTAGCTAATAACTATCTCTTTTGTGTGACACAAAATTATATATAGATAACAAACAACCAATAAAGATTAGAGACAACCAAGACAGTACACATTTCTTCAAGCCTTTCTCAGCATTTTGTCTCTCTGGCTTGTTACAGTTCTACGCTGTGTGATTTCCTTTCTTCGAAAGAATCAGTTACCTCATTAAGGTTCGCCACACATCTTGGTACGTGAGAAATCAAAATGTTGTTGTCTGATACTGAAAAAGCTGTTAATACGAACAGTACCCAAGACTGGCGTGGTTTCTCGATCTGAGTACGTCTATTTTGTCACTGTCAACAAGATAAAACGAAACAGGCCCTTCTAATGTTGAAGAAGTTGTGACACACGCCCAATAAGCTAGAATGTTTTGGCACAAATGATCATTTTTATGTACCTCATGTACATTAATAACGCAACAGCAAATAATTCACGAAATACCAGTATCAAATGCCTATTAGACCTACTATAAGCAAAAAGTTTTATGTTAGGAAATAGTTTCACATTTCATTTGTACGCTCCACTTTATCAAGCATGAGGTCGAAAAATAGTAATACAAAATTTTTATATACATTTGCAGTCGTCATATCCTTCCATATAGTTTGTTCGGTGTACCCGTTTCATCTGTTTCCTCGTTCTAACAAACAATCTTGTCATCACTAATTCTGTAACTACTCCTGCCGTTGTCACAACTTATTCTCCCGTTAATTTTACTAGCCCTACCGGAATCACCATTTCAGTTGCCCCGTGTTTATTCTCCGGCTAGGCGTTATTGTGTGTGCGTACAACGCGTTTTCCGCGCTACTCCGAGAACAGAACTTAAGCGATAACTAACCGGTAGCTGAGTGGTCAGCGCAACAGACTATAAATCCTACGGCCCCGGGTTCGATTCCCGGCGGGGTCGGAGATTTTCTCCGCTCACGGACTGGCTGTTGTGTTGTTCTACTCATCATCATTTCACCCATATCGACGCGCAAGTAGCCGAAGTGGCGTCAAATCGAAAGACTTGCACCAGGTGAGTGGTCTACCCGACGGGAGGCCCTTGTCACACGACATTATTATTATTGTTACCGACGACTGTACAACTGGCCCTTGGTTGTGTAGCGTTCTGGCAGAAATTTTCTGTCAAAATTTCATTTTCTTGGATACACCGAGAAGATAATGTATAATTTTACTCACCCGTTATTCCAGCCAGTCGTTCATTTCCACTCTGGTAGTCTGAATTCGTAGATTTCGCTAGTAATTACAACTACGCTGATCATTCGTAGACCCAATCAACCCCATAAACAAACAGCGATCGGCTTTCTCCTCTTCAGGTATATTCGGCGTAACTTGTATACCCCCTTCCCCTTTTGTCCGCGGGAAAGTTTTTCATTTCTTGATGCGCCGTGGATTCCCCTGGCAGAGACATCACGTACACTATGCACGCATTCAAAAATCAACTTATGATTCGTTCAGAAATTAACTTAAAATGTGTTCAAAAATGTTCAAAAACAAACTGGGATGCGTTTCAAAAATATATGAATAATCGATGGACCAACGTGCGCCGAATGTTAGACGCTTTTAGAAACAAGGTTTTTTTCTTGAAGAATAAAAGTTTCGTGCTCCCTGGAACTGCCGCCCTTGGCAGATACCCCGGTTTGTCCCCCTTCCCTCCTCCCCCCCACCCCCCCTCATAGATCCGTGTCCGGGCCTGTGATCAAATCAAATCATACTGCGAGCATAAACCCTATAGTTGCCATTGCTTAATGTTGTATTTCTTTTTGGTGATAAATAATTTATAGCAATCAGTATCATTTGTAAATGGCCTGTTATGGCGTTGCTTTTCCCCGGGGCTGACACAAGAAGTCCCACCGATTATTAGTTTATTATAAATTACGATATTTATTAATTACAAGGGCCCCAAACAAGAGCGACTTATCGTGGGAAATCTTGGGGCGACACCCCTGCAATCGGTCGCTCTGATCGACCTCACCACATACGAACGTTTCATCAAGCAGTTCAACCATTATTTTGAATGCCATTGTGTCGGGGAGTTTTGTTAAGATAAACTGCTACGATCAGCAGCAGTAACAGCTCATGAGCGTATGTCAGTCAGTTAACACCCAAAATAAACTATTCGGACCTATTATCTGACACCGACAAAAAAAAAGAAAAATAACAGAAAGTGTCTACAATTTTGGAAATGTGTATCTTCTAAATATTATTTATTTTGTTGCCGGAGATTTTTTTAAACAAAATAAACACACTGAATGTATTCGGAAAGATGGCTATTCAAAACATAAATTACGATATTTATTAATTACAAGGGCCCCAAACAAGATCGACTTATCGTGGGAAATCTTGGGGCGACACCCCTGCAATCGGTCGCTCTGATCGACCTCACCACATGCGAACGTTTCATCAAGCAGTTCAACCATTATTTTGAATGCCATTGTGTCGGGGAGTTTTGTTAAGATAAACTGCTACGATCAGCAGCAGTAACAGCTCATGAGCGTATGTCAGTCAGTTAACACCCAAAATAAACTATTCGGACCTATTATCTGACACCGACAAAAAAAAAGAAAAATCACAGAAAGTGTCTACAATTTTGGAAATGTGTATCTTCTAAATATTATTTATTTTGTTGCCGGAGATTTTTTTAAACAAAATAAACATACTGAATGTATTCGGCAAGATGGCTATTCAAAACACCATTCGGGGGTTCAGATTTAGGTTTTCCTGATTTCCTAAATCGCAAATGCCGGGATGGTTCCTTTGAAACAGGCATTATCGATTTCCTTCGCTATCCTTCCGCATTCCGAGATCTTACTCCCTCTCTAATGACCTCATCATTGACGGAACGCTACACACTTCAATTTTTGGACGTTTCAGTATTTAATGATTTTGTTTAGAACTTTACAATATATTTTGTTACGTAATTTAATCCTCTAACCATCCATGCCATTTGATGCTTATTTTACATGTTATTCTGATTCTATCTGTAGCGCGAGGTTTAGCATTTAATCCATTTACACAGGTTTACTTTGCACGATAACACTTTTAAAAGTAGGTAGACTGTGTCTAGGTTAATTAACACCACATGTGTTCTGTACGTCTTTGAATTATTTATTTCGCAAATACATTTTGAAACCGTAATTCCTTTTTCATTTACTAGCCTTGTGGTGTAACGACGAGTATTTACACAATGGCTCTGCAACTCGAAGAATCAACAGAAAGTAATCAATAGACTTGCTGCCCATTGCCACAACTGCTGCGGTCTGGATGGAGGAGAGGTAGACTATATAAAGTGAAAAAGGCTGAGGTGCAACTTTAGAATAGTAAGGCACTTAGAATTCTGCTATACTGCTCCAAAACTAAACGTGAATCCTTCTGAGATCTGGTCCATGGGGGCAGTATGATGTTTCATTTTCTTCTTCGCCCCCGGACTGCATGTGTACACCTGTCACAGAGACGCGAACCTCTGCCCACGTGCCAGGGCTGCACCACTCCTGGCCAGCAGCCACTGTGCCAGACAGCTGTTAATGATTCCAGACTCGCAAAATTGTCCTATCCTTCCCGGAAGGACAGGGCACTTAAATGTCACTGGGGTAAATACTGGGATGTTGAACGTTATGCTTCCCCTCATCCCTCCTTCAAACCGAAATGATCGGTGAGGGGTTTTCCAAATATCCCAATAAAAAAACCATTACACAGACTGCCACATCCCACGAGTCTGCAGACTTAGTTTTCCGTCATAATACAGCCCTGTAGAAACGTTGCTATTGCCTCCTGACAAATTAGTGGGCAGATGATTCGAGAACTCGAACGGGAATCCCTGGAGGGAAGATGATGTTCTTTTCGAGGAGCACTATTGAGAACTTGTGTTTGAAGTTGACCACAGAAGGATTCTTCTGCCGCCAATGTACATTTTGCATAAGGACCATGCAGATAAGATAAGAGTGATAAGCACTCATAGAGAGACACATAAGCAACCTTTTTCCCTCGCTGTATTTACGAGTGGAATAGGAAACTAGTAGTGTTACAAGATACCCTCCACCACACACTGTACGACAACTTGTGAAGTAAGCATATAGATGCAAATTTAGTCTATCTATTTACAGGTATACAAAACTCATGGAAGAATGTTGACTTATATTTATTGCGAAAACAAAACACGGAATTTCTGCTGCTGACTGTCTCTCTTTTGAGACCTTGATGTTAACCCTTAATTTTCTCATTGCAGTCACTTCGTGAGACATATGTGGGAGGTTGTAATATGTTTGCCCACAATACTTAGAAGAAACGGTGTAGAGCTCACCTCTCAACTTCCCTTTCGTCACAGTATCACTTACCTGCCATATTCTCACGAGTCTTCCAGTCTTCGACATATAGCATTTGAATAAACCAGGTTTAGATGAGTAAGTGATGGCCCCACCAAGTTAGAGACCCTGCTAATTCTCTCGGAACTCCATCACACTCCAAAAGCACTGTTCCATTACTTAGAAGGCTGACAGGCAAAGCTGCCGCAAATAGCATGCCAACCCACAGGAGGAAATTCATAACCCTTTATCGTATTCCTATGATTAGCACGCTAAAAATACGACAGTGTAATGGTGTCCGAGTCCTTCCTGACAGCAGAGTTTCTCTCTCTCTCTCTTCTCGTTATTTTTGTAACACACAACTGAATAAAACTACGAATTATAAAAACTTCGCTAACTTCACCCGCTAGAGAACTCGATAAGATTTTACCACATCTCTCTCTTCCGATACATTCGGAAACGAATATCCTGTGTGTGTTGGCATCAACCATACGTGGTGATCCCACTAAATATACATGTATTGGCCCACTGGAGCAGACGACTAGTGGTCGAAGTTGATTCCATGGACCTGTGTAAAGTTTTGTTGCCTGTACTGGAGGAAGACCATATTGACTATCAAATATACAAAATCCTATCACCAATACACTGGATTTTCAGATCTATAGTGTTAAACTTTCTGGTAGAAATGTTGTAAGCGATTTGGCATCATGTCTCTCCATTCCTATGGAGATGTCTTTTAATGATTACAGCCACTGGTGAATCATATTCGTGGCACTTTCATATCTCGAAACAAGTCACCTTTTTGGGACCTATCTCCTAAGGTCTCCTTACGGCAAAACTCCAGCGTGGTTTTAGACAGTCCCTCTGCATCTTGTAACTGTTCCTCAGTCTCAGTCTCTGCCCTGCCCTTCCTGCCACTTCGTCCATGTGATCATTTTAAGTCGTAACTGAGCAGAAGTCGGAGACCACTGTATCTAAGACTTCCTGCGTTCCATGAAGAAACAGGATGAGCTGAGCCAATGCGACAGGACTGTGTTTTGACCACTTGGCGGAAACGAGAACATGTTGTACTAGCTCTGCCATTCGTAATGCAACAGGAGCGTGTTTTGACCACTCAGTGGAAATGAGGACATGTTGTCATAGCTCCACGAACTGTGTACAATGTATAAAGCCAGTGCCACACGAAGCTTTCTCCTGCAATGGGAGGTAGTACACTAGTATGAACAGTTACAATAGTATTTCCTATTGGGAAAATTAGGAAGACTCCACATCATGCAGGAACTGGAAGAAGGATGAAGATTTTGCTACTGCATTGTGGTGCATCTCCAAACTACAGTAGATAAGGGTACTACAGTCCAAAGGAGATCCGCATCCCTAAGGGTGCATTCATGTCTGTCACCCAAACATATCTTTATTCTTGTTATTTTGTACCATCCAACAGAGAAAAACTACAAACTATAATAGCTCCACTGACGTCAACCAGTGGAGAACTTGATAAGATATTACAGAGTCCCTCTCTTCTGATATATTGTAAACAAATACCGTCTGTGCGCTGACATTGAGCATATATGGCGATCCTATTAAATATGTAGGTATTGCTCCACTGCAGTAGGTGGACAGTGATCGAAGTCGCTTGCACAGACCAGTGTAGAGTTTCGTCAAATGTACTGTAGGAGGACCATATTCCACTGACTGTCAATTGCAACAGAGCATACCTGTGTTGTTCTTTCATAAACAGTTTGATACGTTGTTTTTTCTGCTGTAACACTTCCGAGCAATGTATGACTGGAGCTTTGTACACTGCCGTATATTTTCTTTTTCTACCACGGCTTCAAGGTCTGCGTCAGGTACTAAACTGACATTAACAGATTTAAATCTATTGGCTCTCACAGAAAGCTGAGCATCAGATGGTACAAACTATGCTGCTCCAACAACACACAGTATGGTTGAAATAAAAGACAGGCGGTGTTCCTTATTGACAAAAATGTGGATGACATCACAACATATGGAAACTGGAAGAGTTTGCTGCATTATGGAGCGTTTCCAAAACGCTGCCCGAAGGTGATGACCTCTTCATTTAATCTCTCTCTCTCACAGTTGGGATAGCAGATGTCTAGGTGTTCCATTTTGAACAAACCAAGAACACTGATTCCTTATACTGCAGCCACTTACACTATCACTATTTCAGTGCTGACCAACCCCAGAAAGTCTTGTTCCTGCCAAGACTCTCCATCTCAAACGAGTGGTATCAGGCAATCATTATCTGGTAATCAACAGCGCACAAATGGATCGATGGGATGGAGAAGATGGTGTCGATTTTGCACAATGCACTGTAATAAGCACCAAAGTTGATAGTGTGATCAATTTTTGCTGTTTTAACCAGTTTTTCTGTAGTTTCAACACCGACCAACGACACAACAGTGTGGCTCCCAATTTCTGAATATCATTTATCCACCAATCCACTACTTTGCATATATCATATAATAGATTGCGAACATAGATTGATGATTGTGCAGCACGTCCATTCATGGTTCATTCTAGAATATATACACCAAAGTATACCAGATAGCATCATATTCCGATACAGTTAGGTTACCTACATATTTCTAGCACTTCAATCATAATGCGCAATTTACGATTACGATTGTCCATCTTTTCCTATGTGGATGGACTCACAGAGCATTCTCGCATTCTGATGATAAAGTTGGAGATTGGAAGATCTTCTGACTTTGGACCAACCCTCCCTACAACACTGTCACTGATTTAAGTTACAGCTGACCAGAAGTGGGAGGGTACTATATCCACTACATTCCACATCTCATGAAGGAACAGAGCAAGCCGAGTCCATTACTGCTGTTCACCGAAGACTGTTCTGCACTAGTCTTACTCACGGCACCCATACAAGTGCACAAGATCTCTCCCGACGCACTATAACGTTTCCTGGTAAAACATGCTTTATAGCTATGCAATTACGATTTTATTTATATATATGCATTGATTACGTCTGTGGACTATGAATAATTATAGAATAGAGACAATTATGTTATACTTTGTATTTGTAAAGGATTCAGTAGTGGATTTGTGAAATAATATCTGTGTCGGCGTGTTCTCAAACTGCCACAGAAAAGAATTCATAAAGAAAAACTCAAAGATTTCGTGACAATCAGCCATTGCGTAAATTGTAGTGTAAGAATAATAATGTCGTTGTCATCTTCTTGGAGCCACGTAGAGAAGAGGAACCTGTGACGCTATGTTTAACGCATAGGTAGCTTTCGTTTGTCAATATTGTAAGCAGGACGCCATTAGGCGCTGATTATAAAGAAAGGTGTGTGAACTTGTTATTATTCGAGTTTTAAATATAGTTATTTAATGAGAATTCGTATGGTATTATTAGGAAGCTTGCCTGGTATTTTATCCATTTATTGAAGACATTTTCAGCTTTTTAAGTAGAGTTCGTCGTGCAGAGCTGCGACACGCCGGAGCGAGCCGCCGCCGCGGCAGATTCAAATCTGATAATGAGGGCAATCAGGCCGCAATAAGCGGTCAGGTAAAAAGTGAATTTACAATTATTTCTTACAGAAGTTCGAGATCTGAGTACAAAGCAGCAGATTTTACGTTGAGTTTCACAGGCGGGCGCGGGCTGCTAATATTGTAAACTTTAACAGTGTCAAAGCTAAAATACTTTCGTGTTTCGAAAGGAAATCTTGCTATGAAAAAATTATGGGCTGGTAAAAGTTATAGAAAAATCATTTTCTGCTTAGCAATGATAGTCTCATGCTCTAGTGTTAGCCGTGGCACTGATTAATAATTAATTTTGACGAAAATCCACTGCAAGGTTTGAGGTTCTTTAAGCATTGCGTACGGTAACTTCATTATTTTTGATAACAGAAATAATTTCAAAACATTTTTACGATAGTTGTAGTAGAGATGGATATGTTGTGCATTCTATTGAGCTACAGTAACAAAACTGTTCATTTAATAAGAAGACAGCTGCAGTATAATAATAATTAATCTCATTTGTTCGCAACATACAATTAACCAAAGTAAACCAGTGTACAGAAGAAATATTGCAGCGCGAAAACACACATGTTGAGGAGGTTGGCACCCCTTATCGGGGTGTTGTAGATATGAGAGTGGTGTGATGAAATACAGTCGCCGGCCGCGGTGGTCTCGCGGTTCTAGGCGCGCAGTCCGGAACCGCGCGACTGCTACGGTCGCAGGTTCGAATCCTGCCTCGGGCATGGATGTGTGTGATGTCCTTAGGTTAGTTAGGTTTAAGTAGTTCTAAGTTCTAGGGGACTGATGACCACATCTGTTAAGTCCCATAGTGCTCAGAGCCATTTGAACCATTTGAAATACAGACAGTTAAGAACAAATCTGTGGTTTAATCATGATGAAGCTCCAGATGGAGGGAGTTTGAAGCATTTTACGTAAATCAACTGCGCTATCAATTGTGTTGTTCTAGTGTCTGGGGTCAGTACCAAGACGATACTGGAAAGAGAGAAATGAGCATAGAAGATAAATACACACACTCCTAAGGCTACATGTTTCTGCACTTAAACATACTATAACTTTGAAGCCATGTGCTTTTCGAAATATTAGTCATATGGAGTGCAACGCTCTTAATACTCTAATGCAGGATATATATGTCCAACATCTGACATACACCAATCCTCCAAGTTTTCTGTCCCACTCACTACAGTGACAAATTTTAAGATGGTAAAACTACTTCCTTCTAGACCAAAGAAAAACATCTTTGTGATACATGGACAGTATAGCTTTCCAGAGGTGTATAGCACCCACTGTTCACATCCAATCATGGTTCAGAAATTATACTATGCTCACATCAGTTATATAAAATGATTGTCAGCAGTGGAGAATGCCTCTTACAAGGAAACAGACAAAAGCATAGCAGCAGTGTCTGACACGTGAAATTATATGCCATGCAGCTCTAACTCCAGGAAGAGAACACAGTCTGTTTCACATACACAACAGCTATCAAGCAAATGTATACACAGGGATTGCAGTACCTGACAAAAACCTGCCACTAATTTAGAATCACTGTAAATATGAAACTGAAGACTCGATTTATGTCCCAGATGCTCCAAGGGAATCGAGTACATTGCATATATCTATGTTCATCTAGAGGAGGGTGCTGAAACAGGTTTTCCATTGAGGGACTTATTTCATCACACATGCGTTGGAAGTCTTCTGCTGACTGTGACATGGAGAGGTTTGCTGTTAACGATCTCAGGTAGATGGTGCCCTAAGTCACACACAGAACAGGCAGTTGTATTCAAGTTGATTACAGACTATACCACACAACGGATACACCCTGCGAGAACAATGGGAAAAAATGCTTAAACACATGATAAATGACCTGCAGCAACATCTCCCTCTCACTATAATGCATCATCAGTCTAACATTAAATCATATCTTGTTACAACCCCATCTCAACTGATTACTCCATCCATTTCCTATCATCCTTTAACGCACATCCAAGTCAATTTCGAGGCAGATGGTTCTCTTCGTTAAGAAAGCAGCAAAGACAGCAATCAACACTATTATCTCCATACACATACAGCAGAATGTTGTTAAAAAGCATACAGCAACTGTTCTGTAACGTATTTGTTAGCTGACACTGGATGGTTGTGATTGGTGGCGAGTACAGTGTAGCACATAATAAGTACTTTTTGTTAGGATTTAAAACACCTACACAGTCCTGCACAGGGTCAAACACGCGATCAATTCTGTAGTTGCATATTGCAGTTCCACAGCTGGTAATACAACACTCTGTAGCTAAGGACATTTAATAAAAATCTGTAAGGTAGTTGCCGATAACTTTGGTTTCACACCTGGGCTTATGATACGACATATATAAATTTATTACTTTACATTTGATGCTCATCCATGTTAAACATTCTATACCAGCTGTCGCTGTCAACGAAAAAGTCCGTTTCCATGTCAACTTTTTTTCATATTGGTCTTGCTGCCACATACTCATCCTCACGTACAAGAATTTTCTTGTAACAAGCACAAGACATGCAAGTACACCCTCATTCCGTCTCAGTTTCCCCTTATTTTGGTGTATTATCTCTCAGTTTATATCTATTTTCCGCCGATTTTCGCAATTTTATTGATTTTATGTCACTTCTGCCCAAGCAATCATGACATCACTTCTCGCCATGTATTCTAAAATGGTTTTTTTAATGTACGAGGTGCATTCAAGTTCTAAGACCTCCGATTTTTTTTCTCCGGACTGGAAAGAGATAGAAACATGCGCATTGTTTTAAAATGAGACCGCGTTCATTGTCAATACGTCTCAGAGATGGCAGCGCCGTACGGCAGATGGAATTTTACCGCCAGTGGTGAGAATGAGAACTGTTTTAAATACTTAAAATGGCGACGTATTCCTTACTTGAACAGCGTGCAATCATTCGTTTTCTGAATTTGCGTGGTGTGAAACCAATTGAAATTCATCGACAGTTGAAGGAGACATGTGGTGATGGAGTTACTGATGTGTCGAAAGTGCGTTCAGCGGGTGCGACAGTTTAATGAAGGCAGAACATCGTGTGACAACAAACCGAAACAACCTCGGGCTCGCACAAGCCAGTCTGACGACATGATCGAGAAAGTGGAGAGAATTGTTTTGGGGGATCGCCGAATGACTGTTGAACAGATCGCCTCCAGAGTTGGCATTTCTGTGGGTTCTGTGCACACAATCCTGCATGACGACCTGAAAATGCGGAAAGTGTCATCCAGGTGGGCGCCACGAATGCTGATGGACGACCACATGGCTGCCCATGTGGCATGTTGTCAAACAATGTTGACGCGCAACGACAGCATGAATGAGACTTTCTTTTCGTCGGTTGTGACAATGGATGAGACGTGGATGCCATTTTCAATCCAGAAACAAAGCGCCAGTCAGCTCAATGGAAGCACACAGATTCACTGCCACCAAAAAAATTTCGGATAACCGCCAGTGCTGAAAAAATGATGGTGTCCATGTTCTGGGACAGCGAGGGCGTAATCCTTACCCATTGCGTTCCAAAGGGCACTACGGTAACAGGTGCATCCTACGAAAATGTTTTGAAGAACAAATTCCTTCCTGCACTGCAACAAAAACGTCCGGGAAGGGCTGTGCGTGTGCTGTTTCACCAAGACAACGCACCCGCACATCTAGCTAACATTACGCAACAGTTTCTTCGTGATAACAACTTTGAAGTGATTCCTCATGCTCCCTACTCACCTGACCTGGCTCCTAGTGACTTTTGGCTTTTTCCAACAATGAAAGACACTCTCCGTGGCCGCACATTCACCAGCCGTGCTGCTATTGCCTCAGCGATTTTCCAGTGGTCAAAACAGACTACTGAAGAAGCCTTCGCCGCTGCCATGGAATCATGGCGTCAGCGTTGTGAAAAATGTGTACGTCTGCACGGCAATTACGTCGAGAAGTAACGCCAGTTTCATCGATTTTGGGTGAGTAGTTAATTAGAAAAAAATCGGAGGCCTTAGAACTTGAATGCACCTCGTAGTACAGCTGTCAAGTACACGTTTTTCTGGTCGGACAATGTAGTATAGCACTGTACTTGAATGCATCCAGTCACTTCCAGTCGCATATTCTACAGTTGCAGTGCATTTGCTCTGTTTTCTGTATGTCTGTGTCTGTATGTGTGTTGCAAATGGCTCAGGGAGGAAGTGAGCACAGCTTCTGGTCTGCTGCCAGCTCCGTGTGGCGTGATCGGTGTGTAAGAAAGTGGTCAGGGTGGTATAACGTCCCCAGTGCCAGATTACGAAAAGACAATATTTATAAAGAAGACATTCATAATTTGTAAGAGATTTTTTTTTCATGTAGCCGTAAAATAATAATTTCTCTGTGTAGGTTTAGATTGCAAAGAAATAATTTATGACAGAATGATCTAAAGAGACGCCCAGTTACACTCTTTTGTTAATTTTTTAGTCGACCTTACTTCTTCGCTTGTCTTGAATGTGTCTAGAGGGACATCTTGTGTGTGCTGACAAATGTAAGCATATTTGTATGAGTTAAACATATAATATAACTATTTAATATCATTGTGAACTTTTAATTTGTAAGAGGTGATCCCGATTTCATGTCCGCCTTCCTTGAATTAACCTGCATTCAAGTAATTTACAGCTCAACAATCGCAGCGGCCGATGCAGCCAACGACGCCATTACGTGGCGATATTAACTTATGAAAAATTAGCGGAAGCGGAAAACTCGCCCGCTATTAGCATAATATTAATTTTTCTCCACAGCCGCACGAAGTTGCAGAAATACTTAGCTTTAAGATTCTTATTTTCAGTACCATAGCCGAGACCCAGAGCCAGGACTCTGACTACAATACAATGGTTAACGGAGGTAAGAAAATACTCTCGCGCGTGTGTGGGCCGCAATTGTAATTAATAACTAAAGATCTTTTGCTTTAACGTCAACTGACTAGCCGAGGAAATTTATATGAAAAGTTTATTACATTGTTCAACTTAAATATCATTTTTATTAAGGCCCACCACGTAAGTCGGCAACAATAAAAAAAAATAATAATAACAATAATAATATATACATTAAATTACGACGGCCGACGGACGCGAGATTGGCGCCGCAACTTTGGGGCCCGATTAATATGATTCTATTGTAATGAATGTAATTATGTATGTGTATAATAATTGTAAAATATTAATGCTTGTATGAATTCTTTTACATGTACAACAACAAAACCACACCCTGAGGAGATCTGGAGAGGAAAAAGTGTAGAAAAGAAAAAGGATTGCGAGAAAGAAAAATAAGTAAGGTAAGGCCTATTGTGCAAGCATCCTGTGTAGCTCTGTGCGGAATATCGAACCCATGTGCACATGAGATACCTTCGGTGTTTTGTGTATTTATGTGTTTATTTTTGGAGGGATAATTATTCGTTTTGTGTATTTATGTGTTTATTTTTGGAGGGGATAATTAATCGTGTGTGTATCAGTGTTAAAGATTCGTCAGTGGCTTAAAGTGAATTTAGTATGGGTAAGATAGGACAACCTAAAGCATCCGTACCAGAAGAACAAAATTCTGTTAATATGGAAAGTGAGGATCATTTGCAATACGTAAACGAATCCCAAGCCACCGCCTCGGATAACATAATTTCCGGAGCGGGGGGCGAGGATCTGTGGACGGTGAATGACGCTCCACAGCAGAATGGGAATAGAGTAACAACTCCACTGCCTGGGCAGGGGGGCCAATCGAGTGCTAGATTAAGTGGGGCACCAGTATGCTCACCGATTGCAGACCCATTTGCAGAATTTCTGCGCAGGTTAGAAGAAAGAGATAGGGAAAGAGATCAGAAACTGGCTCAGATGCTACGTGAGCAAGAGCAGCGCAATGAAGCGAAACTAGATAGGATCCAAAGCGAACTTGCCGAGATGCGGGACGCGTGCAAAGAAATACCCGATCTTGTGCAAAGCTTAGCCGGAGAGATGCAAAAATTACAGATATCGCAGGCTAGGCTTGAAGACAATGTCCAGACTTTAACCAACCGCGTGGATAATGTGGAGATAAATGCACGGAAAAGTATTGACGCGTATTTGGAAGTGCAAGCTCAAAAAGTAGAAAAAGAATTAAATGAATGGCTAGAAGTAAAGGATCGCGAGATATCTGCAAAGATTGAAAGCGACGTAAAAACAGCTGTAGAACAAGCGACTGCGGCCGCGAGTGTAAATATTGACGCTAGTGCTGCAGCACTACATGCCGAATTAGCACAGATCAAGTCCCGTGTGACAGCGGAGTTGCCAAATTGGCAACAGGAGGTCGCGCGGAGACTGTCGGCGTTGGAAAGCAATGTAAACAGTGGCGGACAGATCATGAATCCGACTCCGCGCACTGATTACTGTAATAACGCTGACGGTATGCAGGGTACGAGTGCGCAACCGCAACCTAATGCGAATTATGAGCACGAACAACATGCGATACCGTGCAGCGCACATCACGAAGTGATGAATGTCCCAGAATGTAGCAATCAGACATGCAAAAAAGAGGACAATGTAATAAAACACAGGACATTCCAACCCTTCAATAGCGAAAAACGAAATGTCCACCCTGTTGTATTTATTAAGAGCTTCAGGAATGTGTTTCCCAGGACATGGACGGAAAGACAAAGAATACAGTTCGTGGTCTCCTTTATTCAAGGTGACGCGGCACTGTGGGCCACCGACGTGTCCGAAAAATGTCTAACGATGCAACAGTTTGAAGGTGCATTCTTGCAAAAATTCTGGTCCGATAGCGTCCAAGAAAGACTACGAAAGGAGTTGTACAGTCCAGAAATGTACAATCCTAAGATGGGAACGTTACGCAAATATTTCGAAAAGTATATAAACAAAACCAGGTACTGGGACGAGCCAATGTCCGATCGTGATATAATCAGATTAATAAAAATGAAGTTGCCCAGTGAAATTAAAAGATATTTCATCAATGTGCCGGAATACGATATAGAACAGTTCATGGAAATAGTGGATTCTGTTGACTTATTGATCGAAGATATGAAAACCGAAAACAAGTGGAACCATGCAGGCTGTAATCAACAAAAAGCCGATTACAATAGCAGCCACAGTAATGGTAGTAACTTAGTACCAAATGGTAACGGGAATAGGCAAGAGCACCGGCAACAGAATCGAGGCACAAACTATGGCAATGGTTATAACGGCAACGGTTATAATCGTCAAAATCGAAAGAGACATCATGATGGACGCATGAGTAATGGATATAATGGTAACGGCAATCCGCAATGGCGGAACAACCGAAACCAGTGGCGTGGTCGTAACGAACCGACACCACAGTGGCAACAAAACACAGCGCCACAATGGAACGCCAACCCAGGTCCGTCACAGAATATGTCAGGGAGTTACAACCGACCACCACAAAACCAGAGCCATACACAATATCAAAATACACCATCGGGGAGGCAGGGCGGCCAACCCAACAGTAGCAACAACAACAACCAGAACCACAATGTGAGGTTAGTGGAAGTGACAGACAACTGTCAACCCACTGATGCTCATCCGTTAAACTAAAGACAGCCACAATACGCTCTCCGTTGTTGGCTGCAGGATGGTGTAGTGAGGGCACATTCACAAATGACAGCCATAAACTTTGTATGCTGAGATACAATGAAGGAACAAAAATAGAAAAGGAACTTGTAGACATACCGCAGAAATGTAACCGAACCGACAAAAGTGTTGTGCAGGCTATATTGCAAGCAGATATGTATGGAGCACCAATACAGATAATAGTCGATACCGGTGCGTCAACCAATGTCATGAGTGCAAATTTTTACAAGTACTTGAGTCAAAATAATAGAATACCAGTATTGCCAGTGAAGAATTGTCGTGTTACAGGTGCAATAGGTGCACAATCTCATATCATAAAGCACCAGGTGCAAGTCGAGTTTACGGTAGGAAATGAAGCAATGAAAAGCTCGTTCCTAGTAGTTAAGGGATTAGGTGTTGCTTGCATCCTGGGGATGGAATTTTTACGCCAGAGGGACGCAAAAATCGACCTCTTGTGCGGGGAAGTAAGCCTTATGAATGAGGATAGACGTGTAATTTTGCCGTTGTTGAGGACACGGGAAGTGCACGGTAAATATTGCCGGAACTTTCAGTCGAGATTCGAAGGAATACAGGTAATGAATTTATATTCTGACTTAAGTACAAGACAGGTATATTTTAAAGATTTTATTACTGAAGACAAAGAGAAAAAAAAGGAAACTGATAGCCATGAAAGTTAGGGAGTCAGAACATTTGACTGAAGCACAACAAAACGAATTGACTCAGCTACTTACAGATTACGAGAATGTGTTTTCGGAAAAACCCGGTGTTATCGAGGGCTACACCTATAACATCGAAGTGGTACCTAACGATACTTTCTGTCACGCAAACTACACCATTCCGTGGTCAAATAAGGAGGCAGTTACCAAGGAAATAAGAAAAATACTTACAAAGACTTAAAGAAGTTTGCTCAGTAGAGCAACGTTTACATTTGTGTGTAGTAGGTTAAGTTTATAGTGTATTTTTTCTGTGTGTAAATGTTCCGATTTTAGTGTAATATTTAAAGACAATGAGGCACACAAGATTAGTGCGATTCAATTTTGTAGATGTTAAGCATTTTGAAGAAAAAAAAATGAACGTAGGGTTAAGAATATGTTAAAAATTTCATGTTGAAAAATGCTTTAAAAATATTTAAAAAAAAATCAATAACATGTAACGATGAAAGAATTTTTCATTAGTGTGTCATGAATATTTTTGAACTGTAGTAGTAATGCAACTTATGAAATTCAATATTATAGTGTATAAGTCGTTTCATGTATTTATGTCTATACCGATCTTGAAATATGCTCAATCATAATTTACTAAACAACATGAGTGCAGGGTGTACATCACCCAAGGTACCTCATGTGTTGTGGACAAAGTACAAAGCAAATCAGTAAACGCGCCTACCGCTAAGCACTGTTAAAATATATTGCCATCTGCTAAGGCAGAGATTTGCACGAATTTGTAGTGTAAACAAAAGTCACAAATCTAACATTAATCTAGGAACTTGCACGCTAGGCCTAGATTATAAAATGTCTACAATAATGCGAGAGGCAAAGTATTGTAAAGTCGAGCCTGGCTCTGGAGAGCAAGTACGCAATGAGTGGGCAGACATGACATGGGGACTTACCTCAGATGAGACGGAAATACAATTGTATAGTCAAAAAATCTGAAGGCAAGTACGACTCTAAGTGGAAAATAAAAAGAGATAATTAGTGCGAGAGACTGGTAAAATCCAGCACTAGCCAAAATCCAGTTCAGACTGAATGAAATACATTAGTGTTTGTGAACTAATCGAAACAGTTACTTTAAACAGTGTGAAAAACTGTGAAGGTGAAACTGTGATATGGACAGTGAAGTGCTAGTATTGAACGTTCAACAGCGGTGAGGACGCCAAACGCCAATATTACGCACGAAAAACTGTGAATTTGCCTATAAATGTGAACTGTTAACGTGAAGTGAACCCACAGTCAATATTTTTGGGACAGACTGTAGTTTCAGTGAGCACAATTATGCGAGATTGGAATGCGATGCGTGGACTGTTGCAAAACAGCGACCGCAGAAACGGCGAATGTTTGTGCTAAGCTCGTATTGGGACACTCACCAGTGCTTGCGAGTGCGGCGAAAACATAAATAATTTTATCAAGACAAAAACTGACGTGTAATGGAAACAGTATTGCATCAAAACTGCATTCACGGGAGAAGGTCCATGTCATGTTTTCTGCAAGACAGTGCTAGCTTGACACTCGGAAACTGGCGAAAACTTAACAACAACTGCCGCGCTAATAAATTCTTCTTTCCCACTAGCGTAACCATCTGCGGCGGGAAACAAATATTACGTTGGTTGTGTGTATGTTTCATGTACTACGTCGGAGATCCGTAGCAGAGCTGACTCCTGCCAACAAGAGCGGGGGGCGGATATCATCCCACTCCGCCACGCCTGGCCGAGACAGAAGCGCATCGCCAACCGTGCAGCCGATCAGCTGATTCTGACGTTCCGCGACGGCGAGACACACGCTGGCGTCGGGCGGGCGTTGACCTCTCCGCAGCCGCCGCGAACGCCGAGCACCGAACACACCAACCGACGTCGTCGCGAGCCAAACGCCGCGGCGTAGATCATCAACGACACCGCAATCAATTGTTATAATGACCTCATTTCTTTGCGTAGTGCAACAAAACATTATTTGTAATGTATGCACATCCTGTACTCCAATGACATCCCAGAAACGTTTAAGTGAAAGTGACCCAAGCAGTTAGTCTGTCGCTCCGCCAAGGTTTTCCCCAGGTTTTCCTACGGCCGCGCCAAATGGGGAGCGAACAGTTGACACCCCTGGGACTTCAAATATTCCGGACTAACTCGTGGTTGTATACCTTGAACCTCATCTGTATTACACTTTGTGGACAACACACCTCAGTAATTCAACGCTTTAAATATACGATGTGACATATGTAAACTGTGAAAGAAAAATCTGCGTGTGGACACGGTGGACATGAAAGAGGAAATATTTATGTCAAAAACACGAACATTTTTTATGACATAAACATTTCGGGGGGCAATATAACGTCCCCAGTGCCAGATTACGAAAAGACAATATTTATAAAGAAGACATTCATAATTTGTAAGAGATTTTTTTTTCATGTAGCCGTAAAATAATAATTTCTCTGTGTAGGTTTAGATTGCAAAGAAATAATTTATGACAGAATGATCTAAAGAGACGCCCAGTTACACTCTTTTGTTAATTTTTTAGTCGACCTTACTTCTTCGCTTGTCTTGAATGTGTCTAGAGGGACATCTTGTGTGTGCTGACAAATGTAAGCATATTTGTATGAGTTAAACATATAATATAACTATTTAATATCATTGTGAACTTTTAATTTGTAAGAGGTGATCCCGATTTCATGTCCGCCTTCCTTGAATTAACCTGCATTCAAGTAATTTACAGCTCAACAATCGCAGCGGCCGATGCAGCCAACGACGCCATTACGTGGCGATATTAACTTATGAAAAATTAGCGGAAGCGGAAAACTCGCCCGCTATTAGCATAATATTAATTTTTCTCCACAGCCGCACGAAGTTGCAGAAATACTTAGCTTTAAGATTCTTATTTTCAGTACCATAGCCGAGACCCAGAGCCAGGACTCTGACTACAATACAATGGTTAACGGAGGTAAGAAAATACTCTCGCGCGTGTGTGGGCCGCAATTGTAATTAATAACTAAAGATCTTTTGCTTTAACGTCAACTGACTAGCCGAGGAAATTTATATGAAAAGTTTATTACATTGTTCAACTTAAATATCATTTTTATTAAGGCCCACCACGTAAGTCGGCAACAGTCAAAAAATAATAACAACAATAATAATAATATATTAAATTACGACGGCCGACGGACGCGAGAGTGGAGAAAGGCTGGGTTTTTCCCACATGACAGGAAGTTTGCTTTTGTTTGGAGGGAAGCCCGAGCACTCTGCTACTTGCAGCATCTCTGGCCCTGGCGGCTGTGGAGCGGCCCAGCAACTGACACGTCACAACCTGGCAGATGCCGAGACAGATTGCCAGATATATTTTGTGCAATATGTGACAGTATAATTATGTGTTGCGGAATAAAAAATGTGCTACAATTCCACAAACTACTTTGCATCCCATAAATTGTTTAACCTGTATTCCACACACTGCAATTGATTTTCTACCAATCAAACAATATTTCCAGTATCCACCAAGGAAAACTGAAGGATATCGATTTAATTAATTAGTCAATAAATTTGATAGAGTTGGAGGTTGGCTATTTGACCAACCTGAAGCAGCTCATGAATACCAAAATTGGAAAAGTAGGCTGTTCCCTGCAACACGGATGAGGGGAGGCATAATGTACAGAACCCCAGTATTTACCCCAGAGACATTTAATCTCCCTTCTGGGAGGCGTAGGACAATTTTGCGAGTCTAGAATCATTAATAGCTGGGTGGCACTGTGAATGGTGGGTTGTCAGCTGGGGGTGGTAGAGCCCTGACATGCAGCCGGAGGTGCCAGTGACAGCTGTTCACGTGCAGTCCACAGATGGAGAAGAGAGGGAAAGATCATACTGCTGCCATAGACCAACAGATCTCAGCAGGATTTAGGATTAGATTGGGTGTAGTATACCAGAATTCTAAGTAACTTACTTCCACCAGCATTACAAGACAACCTAGGACTGAATGTGTATAGTGTAGGATCTCTTCAGCTATTTGATGATGGTTACTACCCATTTTAGTATCAGAGGATGTGTTTACATAGCCTGTGGGAGGCTTCCATGGATGCCACAGAAGTGCCTGTAACTGTTGCCTGGCGAGTGTAATCCGATTGCAGGAAACAAAATTACTCACTATGCAAAGGGTGTCTCATGATCAAATTAATTAATTAGCCTACCAATTTAATATCAATGTCGTCGCACTGGCTGGGTAAATCAGGCCCAGGATGTCAAACAGACGTTCTAAATAAATATGAACCTGGCCCTGCAAGGCAGCTAATATCAGATGCAGATCATAGCAAAATGCTGCAGTCACGTACCTAGAATGCATGAATTAATAAAAGTGAAAGTTTGCAGTCTATTCTAGAAATACAAAACAACTATTCTCTTTTTTATTCCACTTATAATTTTTCAACTGTTGCTTCAGGGGTCAAGTGCTAAACAACAATGATGTTCAATTGCTTTTGACACTCAATAACAAAATATTTAGTTCTTGGACATATTGAAATGACGATTATTAAAATCGTTATCTCTACACATGAAAATTTTATATCACAGGAAAGAATGATTATTAAATCCTCACCTGCTCATTTAAATCTACATTGTCGTAGCTAGTCAGTGACCTGAATTTGTGGAAAATAAATTTACTTTTTTGAACCAATGAAAAAACTCGTGTACTCAATGTGAGGGTATGTTAGTATCCTAGCTTTTGATATTCAGTGGTCAAAGCGTACTCAAGTTGCAGGGAGCCGAATTTAGACTCAACATTTACTGTCACCTAATGCATGATGGTACTTTATCAAGTGGCATCTGCAATGGCGTTGTCTCCATGCCGGATCTGAAAAGTTAATTCCTCGTTAATTCCTTACTCTGGCCTTGACTGAGTTCACTCAGTCGCAACTTTCCTGCATTCCATAGAACGTTAATCTTTCCCTAGTTGAAATAATGGCTATTGCACACTCGCTATGGGCTGGAGCAACGTGCACAATTTCTTTGTCTGCAAAAATTCCCGCAGGAATAATTAACTTACTGCTTTGCTATCTGTTGCCACGATATGTGAAGCGTATCATCCTCACTTCGCAGAAAGCAAACTCTCAATGCCTTCGCTTATTTCCACACACTTAGGCGGTCTGTTGCAAGACAGAGATAGAAATATTAGGTCTCAAATTGCTTTTATATAATGGGGATCTCCCCACCATGTCGCGTCTACATCGCCAAGTATGGCTGCAGCCAATCCCAGTCCCACTAGATGTGAACACATTTATATTTTTCTAGCTGGGTCGCAGCCTAGCTCTGTCAGTGACATGCAGCCACTTACCCTCAGTCCCGGCCTTATTTACATTAAAAGGAACACTGTATTATTCTGGCCTTATCCCTTTCTGCACTGAAGCTCACCATTCTCTTGCTAAATGGGAATTTTGCGATATCATTAACCATCTGCGTGGCTCGCCTCCAAAATGCATTTCACTTTAACTTGTTTGTTCATGCCAGTCCATATATTGGTAGATATTGTTTTGTTAGTTTTCGGTACATCAGATTAACTGCAATTGCCTTTTGTTGATATAATGTAATTATTATTTTCTGAGGATCTCATACTGTATTGTCCTGTCATTATGGATCAAGCTCATGTAAGGTCTGTGAAATTCGGACGCCTTACACTTTAAGAGAGTTCAAAAATGAGGAGGCATCCTCTGACAGAGGTAGAATGAGCCGAAAATGGGTGTAATATTGTAGTCCTGTGATGCAGGATGTGGTAGATAAGGTCATATTTTCCTACCCAATGAGAATTTTCACAACAGGTAACGATACTTAAGTGACATGTAAACATGTGTATGGTCCAATTTCTTTTATCTTCGAAAATAACTTGTATAAACGGGACGAATCCACATTTCATGTGAGAAGTTTGAGGTGTACTGACAAAACAACATCTGTGTTTCAGATATTTTTTTAGACTTAGGATTGTATATTAGGTATGGGGCTGCAGTTAGCCCGAGTCAGGCTGCATTGTGCTGTGGATGGCAGCAGCAGTGCTCAGGTGGCAGGAAGTAGAGGGTCAGCTTGGTCTGTCGTGGGCGGCAGCTCCCCAGCTGGCTGGCTCTTTGGGTACGCAATACACCCAGTAGATGTTGCTGGACTAGACTGGAGGTAACAGGTAAATTGGATGGGGAATGGGAGTGGATGTGGCAAACAGTGCTGTCTGGTGTTGGTGTTACAAATTGGGTCAGCTGGTCTCTGAACTGCATGGTGAACACACAAAATTTGATATTCCTGCTAGTAAATTTAAATTTTCCGCCATTTGTTCTCAGGCCATTATTTTGGACATTTCATGGGAGGGGAGGGGTAGGAGTGGGTATTGAGAGTTCGCTGAGGGTGACTCATGTGCTGGCTAGGGAACACCCATGATGTCATCAGGGGATGGAGTAATTAATTGACCAATTATTTAATTTATACAATTAATTTGATATTAGAAGTGTGTCAGAATCCACATTGACCCACTACTGTCGTAGTCTTCACCATGATCACAACTTTCTTACTGTGAGCAAATGAACTAGGTTTCTGCTACCGACTTGCTGTCTTTCAAAGTAGAATGTTATCCACATTTGAAGTAAGTAATGGTATCTTCCCATTGGTAATTTGATTATTGAAACATTTTATAAGTTGAGGGTAAAGTATATACCAAGGTGAATATCGTGATAACCATATTAAAAGTTAACGTTCCTGGTGTGCAATCCATAGAACACACATGAGTGTAAGCAACTGCAAACTCTGGACAATATGTACCAAGGGGCTCTGTCATTCTGGCCACGAAAGAACTGAGTTAGAACCATATGTTAGCTGCTGATAGTTTAATAAAGACACACAAAATATACAGGTTTTTAAAAGAATTTATTACAGTGTTAATCAATACAGAGTACAAAATTGACAGTATAAACATGGACCAGTTTATGAACATCATGTCGTTCGAGTGCTGTTGAAATACTCCAAGGGCACAGTCCTGGTCGTATAAATGTTGCCCATGAACTCTGACGATGCCTTCGGGCTTCTGGGTAGGTTTGGATCGTCAGTGTCCACTTTAAAAACTCCCCACCTTGGCCTGCAAGCAAACAAAATTACTCATGCTGACGTCATACAAACATAGTGTGAATTTTGGAGGCAGAGAAAGATAACACAGTGGACAATTATCATTACAAACAATATAGGTTATATACTCTTAAAGTAATATAGTAAAGTTTGTGATATTTCTGAGTCCAGTGTTACAGTATTGGTGACTTCGACAGCAGATATTCATCGGATTTTTTCAGGTTTTTCTTTTTTGAATATTTTGGCTTATGTAATTTATACAAGGTGGTTCGGTAATTATTGCAAAGCAGAAAGTACTTGTTAACGAAATATGGAATTCAAATGTTAGAGAACAGTTTTAATGTTACGAAATGGATTCCTAAATTGTGAATCTTGTGTGCATCTTAATGACATGAAAATTTGTGCCAGAGCTGGACTCGAACTCGGATTTCCTTCTAAACACAAGAGGTCGCCTTAATAACTTTGACTATCCATGCATACTTCCAAGACAGACACAAACCATCATATGTCATATTGTCCATATTACCCACACTCGCACTCTGTGATTCCTGCAGAAGAAGAGAGAAATTTTAGTATGCCTTTGGAGGCAGATAGACCAATGTGTTTCAGAATGTTTGTCTTTATACAGTTTCTGTATGTAACATTACGATGTCTTTCAGACGTGCAGCATGCATGTGTGCATGTTACAACGTCCTTCAGACATGAATTGTAATGTCACCTACAGATGCTGCAGAAACAAAATCCGTCTTTAGTGTGACGAAGCAGGCTGAGATTTTTAGGGTATACAGGAGAAGCTTGCATGCTTCTTAGTCTGGTAATGAGAGATGAGAGACTGTGTTATTTAGATAGAAACGTTCTTTTTTTTATTGTGGCCTACCTGAAAAAAGCTATACTTTGATTAGAATAATTTTGTGACTGAGTTTGAATGAGTGGAGTGGTAGGGGCCAGACAATAGGCAACTGCATCTCTTCTTCCGAAGAGTCCACGTGTTCACAGTGTTGCCATTACTGGGCGTAGGTGCAGAGCCTCGTCTGGGACTTTTTCCAACATCCGATTGGACAATCGGTTGTTATTTTCTTTCAGGTAGTTTTTTCTGTCTAATGAAAAAAAAAAAGACATCCAAAATGAATGGACACATTCTCCTGGCTTGAGTGGTTTCACTTAATGTGAGACAACTGGTTATTCCAGGTATATGAATGTTAATTATATGAACGTTTCCACTGAGCCTCTGGGTTTTTTTTCATTCATTCACCCTTTTTCGTCGAGTGTTGCAGGCGGGGCCGCGTGGCGCCGCCGCCGTAGCCTCTTCCTGCTTCTCCCTGGGCCAGAAAGACAGCCGGCGCGAGGAGGTGGCGTGTTGTCCGGCTCGGCACAGCAGTGCCGGGACCTACGCCAGGGGCGACTGGCCACCTCCTCGCGCCGGCTGCTACCCTGGCCCAGGCAGCAGCACGAGGCGTCACTCATGCGCTTGCTTGCTTGCTTGCTGGATTAATTTCTTTATCCTCACGCTTTCCTTCAGTAAAACAGAATGCAAACAGTCGCAAATTTTGGCAATATTCCTTTTTTCTTTGTGTACCCCTTTATGCTTGCTCAGCTTTTGTACTTCCAACGAAGCTGCTTTATTAGTTATGCATGCATTTCATTATTAAATAGCACCTGGAATACACAACAGTCTGTAAGTTTTAAATGGTGAAAACAACAATTAATCTTTCAGTGCATAATGAAATAAATATTTACATTGTTTACTTCAATCTTGACGTACCCATTGAAATGTCTCCTTGTGTACCCCTGTTTCTGTTGTATACCACTGCTTTACTTCACTTAAAGAAAGCACAACAGACTTCACTCAGAAGAATAACTAGATAACACAGTCAACTAAACTACTAAGCACTGCTTTCAGCTGAATGAACGAATGAATACATGCTTCAACCGACAGAAAAAGTGAAGACTGGTTTCACATGGAAAGAAAGGATGAGTAACTCAGTCAGTACTCGTAACACCACCGGATTGTGTCAACTGTTTGTTTTCATTTGGAGCATCTCCTCGCAGAGACTGCTTTCATGCGAAAGAAATGAATGAACTGTAATGCAACAGATACGTAAAACGACAGCCAACTGATTCGATGGTTTTCATTGGGAACCATCACTACCTCGTCAGTTGAGGTAGGTTTTGCGGTGTGCTGTCGGCAGAGAGAGCCTGGCTAAGCAGCATCCCGTGACTGGCGTGTTTCAGTCACAATTTTATTCTAGTACAGCTACAGAACGCTCATAAATCGAAATAGATTTCCAGGTAAAATTTCTTTTCACATGAAAAAAAAAAAAAAATGAAATGATCGTATGGCTTTGTTGGCCGGGAGGCCCCTTGCGGGGCTTGCTTGCCGCCGTATTGCAAGTCCTTTTTGTTGGCGCCACTTCCGCGACTTGCGAGTCAATGATGATACAACACCCAGTCATCACGAGGCAGAGAAAATCCCTGACCCCACCGGGAATCGATCCCGAAACCCGATGCGCCGGAAGCCAGAACGCTACCGCAAGACCACGAGCTCGGACTTTTGACACGAGAATGGGTGGAAGTCAGATAAGATTTTGTTCATTCGCTCCCAAGTGCCAAAGCACATTTGTGATTGAGTGCATTGGCCTAAACAAAGATGTTTTCAGTTTCTCCTTCGCTTCACAGGACTCTTCTCAAGTACTGTCTCATCGAGTGGGTTCAGAAGGCGTGCATACCGATCCTGGTTTTCAGTTTACCTTGTTGTCATGGTCTTCGGACCACAGACTGGTTTGAGACCGCTCTCCAAGCTAGTCTGCCCTCTGTAAGTCTCTTCATCGCTGCGTAATTATTGCAGCCTGCATCCACATGGACCTGTTGTTGTAACCAAGAGGATGCATCCCTCCACAATTTCTACCCTCCATCCCTCACACATCCCTCCACTGGTTGCTCACGATGGAACTAGTATTATTACTCTTCTTTTAGTCAAATTCTGCCACACATTTCTTTTTTCCTCCATTTGATTCAGCACCTCATTCGTCGATTTACCCATCTAATTTTCGCCATTCTTCTGAAGCACCAAATTTCGAAAGCTTTGATTTCCTTCTCTCTCTACTGTTTATCTTTCCTTTCCACATAAGGCTACAATCCAGACAAACACTTTCAGAAAAGGCTTCCTAACACTTAAATTTACATAACGTGTTTGCATATTTTTTTAAATTTTTTTAAGGAGTGTCTTTCTTGCTATTGGCAGTAGCTATCTATTTTATATCCGTTTTACTTCTGAAAACGTCATTTATTTTAGTAGCGAAATAGCAAAACTCATCTACCAATTTTAGCCTCTCATATCCTAGTCTAATTCCCTCAGTATCGTCCGATTTAATTCGGCGACACTCCATTCATTCCCCTTATTTTGCTGCTCTAGAGATTCATCTTATAATGTCTCTCCTTGACAATATCCGTTCCACTGAGTTTATCTTCAAAGTACTTAGCGTGTATTAGAGAATTATGTTGTCATTGGCAAACCTTAAAGTTTGGCATTTGAAATATGTCTATACAACTGCTGAAAATGTACTTCGTTTTATCGGTCAGTGGTAGCATTTCCATCCGTTTTCTGCTTATATCAGGTATTCTCGTCTGTACGACATTTCTCCAATATTCCCACCTTCGGCTCCGTTGGCTTTGGTGTGTTATCTTCTGATATCTACACCCAATTCCATATTTACATATGTACGCTGTGAACCACTGTGGATTTCATGGCGGAGGGTATGTGCCAGCTGTTAGGGTTTTATACCGATCCATTTACACCTCGAGCACGGGAAGAATTGTTTAAATGCCTCTGTAAGCGATGTAATTAATCTAATTTTGTCCTCAGGATCCCTATGAGAGCAAATTGTGGTGTTGTACTACTTTCTTAGAGTCATCGTTTGAAACCGATTCCTAAAACTTTGTTAGTGGAGTTGCCCGGGATAGTTTTCGTCTATCTTGAAGCGTCTGTTGGTTCAGTTCTTTCAACGTCTCAGTGACACTCTCGCGCGAGTCAAACAAACTGTGACCGTTTGTGCTGCCCATTACGTTCAATATCTTTGGTGTGTGTCCCACAAACTTGAAGAATATTCCATGACGTGTCACGCGAGTGATTAGTAAGCACTCTCCTTTCTAGACTAATTGTTTTTCCCTAAAGCGAACTCTACTACCTCATTCACCCACGACTGAGCTCATGTGATCATTCCATTCCGTGTCTCTGTTAAGTGTTACACCTAGGCAGTTGTAGGAGTTTATCGATTCCAACTGTGACTCCTTGCTATTATATTCATAGGAAACTATGTTTTTTCGTTTTATGAAGAGAGCTATTTCATATTTCTGAACATTTAAATCTTATCAAGGTCTGACTGAATATTTGAGCAATTTTGTTCAAACTGTACTTCATTGTAAAAAAAAGCATCATCTGCGAAAAGTCTGAGGTTACTATTAATATTGTCCGCAAGCCCACTAATATACGGCGTGAATAGCGAAGGACCAGATACACTTTCCTGGACTACACTCGAAGTTGCTTCCACACCTGTCGATGTCTCTCCATCCAATATAAAATGCTGCGTCTTCTCTACCAAGAAATCCTCAGTTCAGTCACAAATTTCGATTGTTGCCCCGTACGAATGTGCTTTTGATAATAAGAGTAGGTGTGGTACTGAGTCAAATGCTTTTCGGAAATCGAGAAATACTGCATCTACGTGACTGCCTTGATCCACGGATTTCGAGATGTGATGTGAGAAATGTGAGAGTTGGCTTTCACGTGATTCAAGTTTTAGAAATCCATCCTGATTGGCGTGGAGGAGGCGGTCCTGTCCGAGATACCTCATTATGTTTGAGCTCAGAATATGAAATCGATGTCAAGGATACTGGACGACAGTTACATGGATCACTTCTGCTACCTTTCTTGTAGTCAGGTTTGACCTGTGCTTTCTTCTAGCTGCTGAGCACCCTATTTTATTCAAGGAGTTTACAATAGATTATAGTTAACAGAGGGTCAAACTCAGCCGCAAGCCGGGTGTAGAGTCTGATAGGGATTACATCGGGCCCTTGGGCTTTGTTTACTTTTAACGACGTGAGATGTTTCTCAGCACCACTGACACTAATATCTATTTCACTCATGTTTTCAGTGGTACGGGGATTGAATTGGGACAATACACTGGATTTTCTTTTGCAAAGGGGAGTTAAGGATTTCTGCTTTTGCTTCGCTACTCTCAATTTGAGTTCGCTTCTTGTTCATGAGTGATTTGACATTAACTTTGGTGCCACTAACAGCCTTTATACACGACCAGAATTTCTTTGGGTTTTGTGAAAGACCTTTCGACAATAGTTTGCTACGGTAGTCACTGAAGGCTTCTCGCGTTGTTCTTTTTCGACTGCCACACACGTTTCATTCAGCATGTCTCTACCTACAGTCCTTTGCTTTTATATCTATTATGCAGTACTCTCTGTTTATTTTAGAGGTTTCTTTACGGTTATTGTATGCCATGCAGGATCTCTCTCATCATGAACTGTTCTATCCAGTGCATGGTCAACTAATCTTTTAAGCTTGAGCGATAGTTCCTCTTCGTGCTTCTGTGTTGAGGTAAAAGTTTCAATCTGCTCATTGAGATTGTTGCTGGTGCTTTTTTATGTAGTTTGTTGAACATATAAATCCTTCTATTTGTTTTTGTTTATCTTTCGTACTTGGTATTCATTGTCGCTACAACTGCTTTGTGGTCACTGACGCCGGTTTCGATGTGGACACCCTCAGAGAGGTCAGGTCGTTTCATGCCATTAGGTCTGAAATATTTCTCTCATGAGCAGAGCACCGAACTACCTGCTCTAGGTAGTTTTCGGAGAAGGCATTCAGTAAAGCTTCACAGGTCCACCTCTCACAGAGCTGTACTATCTCAAATGACTATCGGATGAATAAAGTCTCCCGCAATGACTGTAGTATGATTGGGGGCTTATCTACAAGCGAAATGAGGTTTTCTTTAAAGTTTTCGGTTACATCAGGAGGTGAGATTGTTGGTCTATAGAAGGATCCTATTGTAAGTAAGTTTATGCTCACCCTTTACACTGAGTCTTGCCCAAACAATCTAACATGCAGCTTTAATTTTCTATCTTAGTGGATATGAGTTTGTTGTCTACTGAGAGCAATACACCGCCTCCATTACTCTGACCTCTATTTCTCCAAAAATCTTACTACTGTCAGCTAAACGTTTTAACAAACATTCTGTGACATTCTTGTAAACAGGAGACACCTGTGCTTTCTTCCACTTGCTGCGCTCTCTCTTTTGTTCAATGGATTTACGATGGATTATAGTGAACAGAAGGGCTAACCCAGCCACGTCCTGGATATAGAACCTGATGTCCTTTAGGAGAGCTTCAAACTCTGCCTCTTTGTTGCGGATGATAGACAGTTAATAACTAGGACTTTAATACTCTCACCAGCGGGAAGGCATTTCTTTGGATCTCACTCCGTTATTTCCGGGATTCCTACAGCTAACGTTATCTGGATAGGATGAAGATTCGCCTGATCTACAAAAAGAGCCTTGTGTGCGCTCCACACACAGTCAGCTACCTGGACAGCTGTTTCTCATGTGTGTTGCATACCTGACCCATTTAGGTGGGTCCTACAACTCTCCATCCTATGGCACAATTCAAGGAACTCACAGAACATCGTCAATCTCTGGTTCAACCCTTCCACTAGCTTCAGAAATCAGGGGGCCGTGAGCTGTTCTGGGGACAACGCTGCAGACTGTGAGCATAGCTGAAAGTCCATGAGCAAAACTGGTATTCTCAACCTTCTCTACTTGTCGCTGGAATAAAGATGCAAGTATGACTTATGAGTGAAGACAACAGGCATAATGTGTTTCAACGTGCGTCACAGTCTGCATTTCGTTACACCCTGTCCCTCAACGGCTGCCGGAATAGCCTCTTCAGCATGCTGAATGAGGCCTCGAGGCATACACACTGAGCGAACCTGGTGCTCCCTCCCATCTCTTGCTGCCATTTCCCTAAATGGTACATCTGAACTGCCGACGGTTAATAGGTCCCTACCCCTTTGCGTTCGCTGGCCCTTGGCGCAGGATGCAGCAGGTTTCCCAACAGGTGAATCGAGTCTCACTGGTTCAGTTTCGGTTTCAGTGAAAGACACCACCGCTAACTCATTTCTTAGTCCTGAGTCCTTCCTGACCTCTGTATCCACCATATAGGATGCCCAGACCTACCCCTGACACGCCATTCACAGTCACATGGACGAGTGATGATAGGCCCCACATTTCCTGCAGGAGAAACAGACTCAGCAGGAGAGGATAATGCCGGGTGGTCCTAATTAAAGTGCAGCTACTGACATAGATTCATTGTGGGCTGTACTTATAGTACGGCAGAGAAGCTTGGTAGATATTCTAATGTGTTACTGTGGAACCACTTTACGCTGGAAAAAAAAAAATTAGTTCCAGTTTTGACCACCAGATGCAAATCTGGCGCTGTGAATGCAACTATTGTGACACGATATGTTACTTATTCACAGTAACTGTAAATCACTAACGCCGGCTTTTTACGAAACAGGTTATGCAAATCACTCATGGCTTACGAAAAGCTTTGCAAACGTCTGAACTTTTTAAAGATGTAGCTTTTTCTCCCAAATGTGTAATGGAATTTCGGAACTGTTAGTTGCGAACAGAAAAAATACGTTAAAATTGTACGTCAGTTTGTTATGTCTAAGTTTTCGAAATTAATTTATGTGAAGACAAAAGAAATACCGGTAGTTATATACACTCTCCCAGCCGTTATCGGTTTTCTGAACCTAGTAGCGCTACTCCTCGCTACTAGAATAAAATAACATACTTCAACAATTTATGGACATTAAGACACAGACAAGTATATGATTTTTGTTTAGCTTCATGTTATTGCGCAAGACCCTAAATAAATTTATGTTCCTTATAGACGGTATTTGCTTACCTGAAACCCTGACCCCACTCAAGATTGTCAATAATACTCCACGCCATGTACCCAATCACGTTACTCCCGTCAATATTGATTGCATTGAGTAGCTCGGCCAAGTAGTGCTAAAAAGAGAAGAAAATAAACAGGTAAGTCATACAGTGGCGGTAATAATAATTCTTGCAGGTCTCAATTTCTTAATCTTTTGATGGAACTACTACACACTGGACACAGGGGAAGAGAAAATGGTCACTCACGCCGTGGTAACTTATACGCTGGTCGTCCTGCGTTTCGCCCAGGTCGCTGAAGCCGTTCTCAGTCACGATGATGGGGTACTGCGGGTACGTGTTGGATACCCAGTTCATCAGCTTCCTGAATCCCCATGGCACCATCTGTGTGTCCAGAAGAGACAAATGACGGCGATAAATAAATATACCGCTATACAATGACCGATATACTCTTGGAAATAAAACTTGCATTTGCAGAATCCTTATCTCATTTACAACTACTTAGCGGTGTTAGTTTCTCAGATGAAATGAAATTTTTTACAGTTCCAAATGGTTAATAGTTAATTTAATAGGAGAGGCATAAATGGCATTGATAAGAAATTAATATTTTAATCTTTGAATCTTTGAAAACCTCACGAGAAATTAACGGAGAAATTATTAAATCTTCATCAGTTAGTTGGAATCTATAATTTAGTACACTGTTTATTAATGCCTATTTATTCTGTATGTACATCGTAAAAACCACGTATGTGACTTGTATGGGTTACTGACAAGTTGTGATTAACTGACTTCCACATTTGTGCAAAGCATGCAAGGTCCTTACCGAAAGCTGTACAATGGTTATATGTTGCGATCGGTGGCGTGATCGCACGCAATGCAGAAACACGGCAGCCCTCCGTCAGTCAAACAACTACAAACGTCAAAAAGCTAATGGCGCGCGATGAGCGGTCAGTCTTTAACAGCCCACAGTTAATTGTGCGTTCGATGATAGTCGACAGTGATGGTTAGCTCGTTCTTCGGAGTATCATGAACTTGAAAAATAGAAATGAGGGAGTCACAAAGGACTGTTACATTCTTGCCAAGAAGATGTTCTGTTCGAAGATGTTGTCACAATGGAAGAATGACACCGCTGCCTGATGAGTAAGCCAATCCGATATTTTTATGAAAAGTAATATCAGTTGACGTGCTGAACGAGAATAGTCACCAGTTATAGATAATAATTTATCAAATAGTAAAAATTAGTTTACAGACACAATTAAGACTACCTTTATTTACTATTTGTAATACTTTATTAAAAGTAATGCGGGTATGTGTAACACGCAACTCAGATGAAATTAAGATATTCATTAAATACGTCTCACTGATTTAATTTTGTTCCAAATCTGTTTTGTAAGTTAACGTTGCTGAAGCAGCCATTAATGGAAAAATAAAGAGTTAAGGGTGTTTTTGGAGGAAAGGTGTCATTTTCCCCGATACGTTTGTGTTTGCGGAGACACGATACACGGTGTAACAGGTTTCGAAAATGTTTACTTTAAAAATTAGATCAAATAATTTCTTTTGATTAAGAAAAGTCACTAGGATTCGTACTAGATGTGATCTCGTTCTACAAATTTGAACGAAACAACAATTACTGAAGTAAACTGACAACGTTTTCGATATTTAACGCTGTTTCAGAAAGACTGTGTTGAATGTTTTCTGGTTTTGAGGAAACACAGTGAACTGTTTGCTAGAGAGTGATTGTTGTTATGCCTGTTTGCTATTGGTACTGTATCGACCGTAAGTGATTATCGTCGTTCAGACTAACGGCTGTCCAAGAAATTAACATAGCGGAAAAGGCACACTTTTTTTTAGAGAAGACTTGTCACTTATCGTTAACGCAGACCAATCGGGCAAATTTGATAATACCCCACCATAAATAATATCAAGTGCTTGCTTGTTCCACTTCCGCTTTTTGTACATTGGAATTTTTGTCCTTGATATTAAAGCATGTGTATCGATTTAACGACACTGTTCGAAATAATTAAAGGCAGCTTCCGACACTGAAATAGGCAGCTGTATTTGCTTTTAGCCGAAATATAAATTAGCAAATTATGGTCTCAGTGGAAGTTCAAAATAATAGTAAAAGCCTGGGCAAAGTTCTGTTTTTGTGTAAAACCGAGCGTCATCTCGTCCAACATAATGTCAATGAACTTACTATGTGCAAATCGCATCCAGCGATAGGAAGCGCTGAGTGAAGCCGATCAGGACGTGCGTGGGCTGCAAACGAAATTGGCGGTCCGTCGATCGGTGGGAGCGTGTTTATGGCACGTGTTGTCATTAGGCTCATCTGCTCAAGTACTGGTTACGGTTAACAAAGCCAGTAGAAGACGATCCTTGCGCTTGATAACCTAATTGTACCGATTCGTGTTCGCTGTTTCTCTGTATGACATATTTCATCTACGTAACAGAGTGTTTGGATCTAACAGCGAAAGTGCACAGAAAAGTGGTAAGGCTATTACGATTCTGCAAAGGAAAATGAGTACTGCACGGCAACACGGGAGCGCGAGGGACGAGTGTTTGGTGCAGGTCACGTTTGTGCGTTTTTCTTGAATAACTCGAAAACCGTGGCCTCCAGCGAAAACGTATCCCGGTACAAAACTTAACTATACTAACTTTCTTACAAAAAGTAGCTTTCGCGTAGTAATCGAGAGAATAGGAAAATCCCGCGACTGGTTTATGAAGCCCAGCTATAATCATATCGGGTTGCATAAAAGGACGGTGAAGGTGGTAGGAGAAGCTGAAAAACGGTATATATATATATATATATATATATATATATATATATATATATATATATATATAAACGCACGTAAAGGAAAAAGAAGTGTGTTCCAATGCACTGCAGTGTGCTAAAAACCGAACACCTGTGTGCAGAAGAAGGAAGTGTGAAATAACGTGCAAGCCAAGAAACGTAACAATGGTCATTTTAAAGGTAAGAATTGTTTAAGACCTCGATTTATCAGAGAAACACAATCGTTACACTGACCGCTGAAAATTCTTTAAACAAAGCGCTACTCTTCTGGTCCTAATAATGGTTTATTACAGTCACTGAAGACGGAATAAATTTCATATTATTTATAAACTAATCGGTGTTTTCTAAATGTTGCTAAAAAGTGGTGTAAATGGAATGTGCTATAAAAGTGAAGGACAAAAGAAATTATTTACCGGACGCTTTTATTGAAGGTCAACAGCATATTACATGCCCTCGAAAATCAGTTCAAAGACTTATCTTGCAAAATGGTGAACGACACATAGAAAGCAGTTATTATTTGTTTTACATATTGTTTTTCCACCACTTCCTATTCTCATTGGTGAAGTTCCATCTTTCTCGTATTTTGTATACATTGCATTTTTTTTCCTGAAGTTTCTGTGAAACCAGGAGATAAAATTATTTGTTTATGTGACTGCTCTTTTGGTCTGTTTCTAGCCTCTTTAATTGAATTTTCTGCAAGGGAAACCATTACCCCTTTATCACAGAATGTGAGTTAGATGCATGGATCGGCCCTAAGTAATTCTCTGTTAAATGGTACGATAAATAATGATTAGTTGCCATTAATTGGTACAATTTTGGAGTTTCTCTGAGAACACGTTGTGATTCACACCATCAAATGCTTTAGGCTGGCCTTAGATCGATGATATTTCACATTTATATATTCAATTACTTGAGTGATGAATTAATATTTGATGTGTTCAGAGTTATGATCCTTATGCGAACTTAACTATGACAAAAAGTTACTCTGACAGCAACAACTGCGACTGTAAAATAAGTGTTGAAAGTACTGTGTTTCTGGGCTAAACATATAATAATGTAAAAAGGTAATAACTTGAGAAGTAATTCAGATATTTACTGACGGTATGTTTCTGCAAGTATTGTAATTCAAAATGCATTTTTACAGACCTAATTACACCTCGATATGCCACTGTTAGTGGTGCGACAGACATCTAATTTGCATTCTACTTCACTCCAAATTACTTGCAGCATTGCAAGCATAAAATTTGCGATAGCTGCACGAATGCGATGGCGCAGATCTGATGGACCTCGGCCTGTTCCTGGTACAGTTAATTCTTGGGGGGCCAAGCAAGCGATAGACTACATTTCCTGACCCAGCAATCTGCGATCCAAGAAATCCCTCACAGACTTCGCAAAATGACTTGGTGCGCCACCTTTTTGAAATACCAAGTCACGAGGATGTTGTGGTTCTCTCCGCGAAAGAAAGCACGCAGGATACCTTCTGCTGTGGACACCACACGGATACTGAAGCGCGTTTACGTGAACAAAGCAGGTGCTCGCATGTGCACACGGTACCAAATGCCGCAAGCAAACATAGAAAATATTCTGAGTTGCCATACTTGTAGAAACAAACCAACAATAAATACCTCAATTATGCCTCAACTTATTCACATTTTATACTATTAATTGTCTAACCCCGTATTTCGAGCACGTCCGGAAAAAATACTTGAACGCCCTCAGGGCATAAGGCGTGCTGTCTGCAAGCGAGAGACTGTGGTTTCTGGCATCAAGTTCCGCAGCAAAAAGTGTGTGTGTGTGTTTTGGGGACTGTCTTCGCCATTATTGACATCAGCTTTCGCACAAGTGTGCGTAGTTTATTGCCCGTGTCCATAAGACTCCAACAACACAATAACAAGCTGCGGAAATTATTCTGCAGTGCTCCGTTTGTCCAGTCTGCAGCACTATCAACGACCGTCATCATTTATTCGTTCATTTTCATTTTTTATCAGACGTAAACATAAACAAACGCAGCATTTAGCAGAAAGTTATTGGCATGTCTACAGTTACGTTTAATCAGGTAAGCAAGTCTAGCCACGTAACACAACACGAACAAGAAGATGGTACAAGCAAAGTATCTGTTGTGCACTTTGTGTTGTAAACCTGAGAAAGCATGATTCCTTACGTAGACGTAGCCGCTGGCGCCGACAACCCAGGAAGGATCCCTGGACACGATGACGCCCTGGTCGTGAGCGAAGGACGGAATGCTTCCCGTCTCGCCCAACGTCACCAGACCGGTTCCGTACGTGTTGATGCCGATGAAGTCCGTCGTTCCTGTCAACACAGCCACAAAAGTTGCAGTTCCTCTCCAGGCTGCCTGTTTGGAAAAGCAGAAGGCCTTCTCCGATGCTTTCGTTATTAATTAATAATATTGTACGTTAGTGCTTCATTTGAGTAATTAGAGCAGTAGAGTATTAAAAGGTTTACTCAGGTGATCACACAAATAATTAATCTTTACAACACACATGTCAAAATGAGGAACTTCTTTCCGATAGTGTACCAATTTTTTGTGTAGAAACTCGCCAATGTTGGATATAATGTTCGGTTGATGTTCTTATGGCGGTGGTCTCCATTTCGAGGGCTGGTTTGATGCCCCTCGTTACGGTGGTCTATACTTACGAGCCTCCTAATCCGCACACAACCACAGCAACCTGAATCCACCTACGGTCACCTCCTACAGTGTTTACTGCACACCCTTCCCTCCATTCCAAGTGAACTATTCCTTGATGCATCAGGATGTCTATTAGTCAAGTCAGGCTACAAATTTCTTTTCTCCTCTATTAGATTAAGAACCTCTTCATTATCAACTGACTTTGTCCACGTAACCTTCAGCATTCTTCTGTAGTACCAGAGTTCACGTGTTTCTATTCTTTTCTCGTCTGCACTGCCTTTCGCCCACGTTTCATTTTTCTACAAGGTTAAGAAGGAACGCCTTGAGTGCGAGGTCACAGGTTTTACCTTAGAGTAACGCTCATTTGAAAGCGTTGTGTTAACAATTATGACAGGAAAAATGTTAGCTGCTAATTACTCGCCATGTGCACCAGGAGGGCGGCAGAAAATGGACCGAATGAAAAATGGCGCGACACAGTGACCACAAAGGTCCGTACTATGAAGATCGAAGCCGAACCCCTTGGGAGTTACGAACCGTGCACGACGTTCAGCTGGGTATTCGGTCTTAAAAAATGGATATAGGATTATATTGGTGTAATGGGCTGATGAGAAATCGCGGAATGTGATGGCATGCAATCGAATGCGAAACACACTGTCGGGAGCTTATCGTGAACTGGCTATTCTGTAAGGTGTAGCTGCAGATAGTGCGATAACATGTTTTATAGGTACGGGAGAAACAAACATCGAGAGTCTGAGTTTGTCCAATGGTTTCGGGTGCTATAAACAGCAATGTCACACAAACATCGAGAGTCTGAGTTTGTCCAATGGTTTCGGGTGCTACAAAACAGCAATGTCACACAGTTTTCAGGAAGAGTAGTTTGTCCTAAAGGAGTATTTTCATACGCAGATCAGCAACCAAGCAAAGGCAAGTTACATTGACCAGCTATTGGCCAAAAGCAGTACTGCTCATGCCTGTGGCGGATACACATGGGGAGCGCGCCCTCCCCCTCCCCCTCTCCACCCCCCCCCCCACCCCCCACCCTTGCGGGGCCGGCCGCATTGCCACCCGCGCCGCCGCCCCCACCAATCAGCCGGCACGCTATTCGTTCGTTTCTTTCGTCAGTCGACTCGACTAAGTTGAGTTATCGACTAGTGTACTTTCCTATGTAACACGCGTGTCAGCGTCATCGTATTTTATACGTTTCTGTCTGGCACATAGATAACTAACACATACCTACGAGAAAAGTCGCGGCCATTCTAGTGATCTCGACACGTTATTCTGTCTGGCATTTGTTCGAGAAAAGACGCGAATATTCTACTGTTTTCTTCTACAGAGAACCTTCGATACGTAGCGTTATAAATACGGACTATTCGCCGAATAGGAAGCTACTTAAATTGATTATCCTATTGACGATGTAATTAACCAATTTGCCAGGAAGAATAGGCGTATAGAATTCATCATTTATGGAAAAGAACCGCATTTGTAACTTTCGTTATGTCATAAGATGGCATTGTCTTGTATATGTGTATGGAAAGCAAATGAAGTCAGATGCTTCTTGACAGAGTGTAGGAGAACGATGCGGGAGACCATCACCGCCGTATTAAACAGTTTAAATAAAACTTTCGTAAATTTTGCATGTGACTTTTTATTTTTCATTAAAGTAAAAGGAAAGGTAGCTCAAGCAATCTCTAGCGCCCCCCTCCTTGAGGTTTTTCTGTATCCGCCACAATGCCACAGTTGTAGTTCTCTTACGCCCGTTTCGCCACTCTTGCTTGCTGTGACCTAAATGTTCCCTACTGCCCTTGCAAGAACACAAACACGAGAAACAATCGTGGGGGGCAGAACACCTCCAAGTTCTGGTTGTACAGTAAATAACTTTCCAGCCAATTCACCATGCAGATTAACAGTCGATATAATTGTTTACAAATGCATTAAGATACTGATGTTAGTGGTCTCGATACAACTGTCTTGGTTCATCTAATCTCCAGGGTTTCTTTGATATGCTTTTCTTCTTCAAACCTCGATTGATCGGACTTGAAAACAAATTATTTGCTGAACGATGGGATGAGTTTGTCTATCTCACCTACAGATTTTCAGCTAGATTCCGCAGTTTGCCGTGTATCATCAGTTGGACGCGTTGTTTGAAATTTCATTATCTTACATATCGCAATTCTGTAGCTATGTTTGAAGTTATGCAATCGTCCACTGCTTCCCTTCAAATCATTGTAACCTACGCCGCGTGCAGTTTGTTGTGCATAACGTAGAAGATCACAGTCATACACATCCTGTAAACTGTATCGATTGTCCTTCAAATGCTCAAACATCGGTTCTTTGTAACAAGTGTATCTTGTCCTCCCTTGAATATCCGTAGGTTTTCTTATGCACAACACGGTAATATTGCTACAATCTTATTCGGAAACTGTTCATAATTGTTTTTTTACTATGCTGTGGATGATCTTCCGTGTACGTAATTATGTTTAGCACCCGCTCCTCGGACAACAAATGTTCTTTTTGTTACGTTTCACTAGGGACGAGACTTGCGGCTCCATGTTGGACGAGCAGTGGCGGCTGATCAGAGGAGGCAAACGGGGTTGGACCTGCTCACTTTTCTGTGGTGGTAGTAGTAGCAGGAGTAGTTGCTTTCACAGTAAACCTTTATGCACCTTCGTCAGCATTTCTTCTAAACCCTCAGGAGTAAAGAGCAAGTCAAAATGCGAAAGCAGCTGGAGGCGCGAAGCATGTGCCCGGGAGGCCAGAACCTTTCCACGTCGCCTGCAAACGCTGGGTTGCCATGGTAACCTGACGTCACTACACGAACAGGAGAAGGGATGGAGGCTGTCGTAGACACACAGCGGCGCGCTTGGGGGGTACGGGAGGCCAGCAGCTGTGGTAGTGCCCCTCAGGGTTTCTTTTTAATGTTAGTTGTCGCGTGTGCAGTGAATAAGGAGACCTAAATGGGCCGTGGAAATTTAGTTTTGCGGCAGCGCTGTTCTTGTATAACACCAGTAAGAATTTCTTAAGGGGGGTAGGACGTCAAACGGGACGACTTGGGGCAGGAGAGGCACCACAGGACATTTTATTTTCTACTGTCTATACTTTTACAAATAAATTCATAAAACTTTGTCAGCATGACCAGGAAGGATTCAGGATTCAAACTCATAGCAGTGGAAGTGCAAAAACATAACAAAATAATTGTTTTTAGATATAAAATTTCATCATTTTTTCACTTACTATTGGCTGCATTTGTTGCTATAAGTACATTTTTATTCAGAAATAAGAGAGATTCTTTGATGAATTTTGCACAGCATACAAACCATACTTACAGGTGAATAAACTCTAGAATTTTCCAAATCTATTAAAAACTGTGGTAAAAATTGAGATAATGAACTAAAAAATTTGATTTTTTTTCTAAACATAAAGGTTAAAACGTAACAGCTCATTCATTTTTTCATAAATTAAAAAGATTCTAGAGTTTCACACACCTGTAAGTATGGTTTGCATGCTGTGCAAAATTCATCGAACTGCCTCTCTTACTTATGAAGAAAAGTGTACCTATAGCAAAAATCAGCCAATAGTAAGTGAAAAAATGATGTCATTTCACATGTAAAAAAAATTATTTTGTTATGTTTTTGAACTTCCGCTGCTACGAGTGTGAATCCTGAATCCTTCCTGGTCATGCTGACATAGTTTTATGAATTTACTTGTAAAAGTATAGACAGTGGAAATTAAAATGTCCTCTGGTGCCTCTCCTGCTCCAAGTCAGCCCGTTTGACGTCCTACCCCCCTTAAATTTAGTTTTGCGGTAGAGATGTTCTTGTATAATACCTGTAAGAATTTCTTCCACCAGTCTTCCAAACGCACGGCAATTCTCGACAGAGAATTCAAACAGGTGTACTTGGATGTATTGGACAATATTGTAACACAGCTGCAAACAAGATTTTCACATGATGATGAACTTCTATTCGTTATATTAGGCGATGCTTCGTTATATTAGGCATAGGTATGTCTACATGTTCAGTTCGCCATTAGTTCTCAGCATCCATTGTGGTGTGTCTTTCAGTCGCTCGCAGTTGCGCTCTGTCAGTTTAGGAGACGTTAGCAAATGAATGATTGAGAATGGGGTAGATAAAAATCTTCCAGAAGATTTCAAACTGTTTTGTCGAAATGCTTCAATTCGTGCTACAAGTGTTTGAGCTGATAGGAGTTTTCATTGACTTAAACGCGTAAAAACGTATTTGGGGAACAGTGTGGCCCAGGATCGCTTATCAGCTCTTGCTTGGACGTCAGTTGAAAAACCAGTACAGCGAATACTTGGAAGCCGAGATAGAAGATATGACGATGTCGTCGAATGATTCGGGAAGAAGAAGGTACATCGAGTTTGCTTGTTACAAGTAACAACTCTCAAACGCTCAATCTGTTAGTTCGTTTGTAAATAAAAGTGAGTGTCTTTAGCAGTAGTAGTAGTTATGGTGGTGGTCGTCGTCGTCTTGTAGTAGTAGTAGTAGTAGTAGCTGCGGTGGTTAGGGATGCTAGGTTCTTTCTTTCGCTTCTGTCTTTTTCCCGCAGGTTGGCAGGGTCGGCACGGTTAAACGGATTTGGTGATGTTAGTGGAAGGGGTGGCCGGTTTCCCTTCCTGCCGCCACCCTGTACCCCTCTGGACGGAATTTGTGTATCCCAACTCTCTGCGATTAGTGTAATCCATGGAATAGTGCGAAAGTGTTCAAATGTCTGCGAGCCGTGTAACTGAGGCGAGATGTGGGGACCAGTCCGGTATTCACGTAGGGGGATGTGGAAAACCGCCTAAAAACCACATCCAGGCTGGCCGGGCACACCGACCGCCGTCGTTAATCCGCCGGGCGGATTCGAACCGGGGCCGGCGCGGCTACCCGATTCCAGGAAGCAGCGCATGAGCGCTCTCGGCTAACCTGGCGGGTGGTTAGGTATGGCTACATGAAAGGAAAGAGGATTTTCCAAAATGTTTCCTGACCTCCCCAGTATTTAGGCCCATGATCCACGACGACAGACAATGATGATGAACTATAGGGCTCAACACCTGTTTCAAAATCACTTTCACTTATTGAGCACCTATCATCACTACACTCCTCAAGTACATTGTCCGCACAGTCGAGCGCACACGACACCACACATTCCACTGATTCATCTTGCAGAAACGATAATGTTTGATCTGCCACTTTTTTCTCACTCTGCGATAATCCTTGGGTTCCATTCTGAGAAAATCGTATGTGGGATTTCGACTGTCATAAAGATCACAGGCCTTTTGCGACCCCGCCCTCGAGGGGTTGCTTGTAAATTCTAGAGAAATAAGTTCAGAAAAGCCTCCCTGACAAGTAAAGTTATATTTGTAGGCAACCGCCAAACGCGAGGTACTTCCGCGCTGCCTCTCTCTTTCCATAGTTCAGACTAGTCCATATACGTGTAAAAGAAGCGCGGTTGAAAATAAAAGTACGTGGTTGGTAAAAGTGGACTGTATGTTTAGCACTCCATAGTGGGACATAGTTACAGGTGCGTCTGCCCGGTTTGTCGGTCAAGACCTGTCTCCCCTAGCTCTGCCCTCGGCCGGCTGTCTCGCTGTGAAGCCGTGGCCAAGTGGAAATCGTTACTTGCAACCACTGTCCGATCGCTGCTGTGACCTCGCGAAGGCACCTTGCACCAAGCCAGAGCAGTGTTAGATGTTAACATAATTTTTTTTTTTCAGAAATGAATTTCTTACTGTTACCAGTCTACGTATTACTGTTGCCATCATCGGTTATATTGAACCCAAATAGCAAAACTCATCTTCTAACTTTATTGTATTATTTCCTAATCTAATTTGCACATCATCACCTTGTTTCCTTTTTCAGATGTTCGTCGTATAACCTCAATTCATTGACGCACCGTTCCGAATTCTTTGCCATCTCTGACAGGATGAATCAGAGAGAAACCTTAGTTTTTATTTCTTCTCCCAGAACTTCAATTCCTTTTCTTAAATTCCCCATTAGTTCCCTTTTTCTGGTTGCCGAGTGTACATATTGAATAATATGAGGATAGATTACAGCCCTCTCACTATCTTCTCTATAAATACCTCTCTGTCATGTCATTCGATTCTTCGAACTGCAGGCTAGTTTCCTGACGAGCTATGGATAAAGAATATTGAATAAAACTGAAATTTTATGCAATATCTTTGGTTAACGTTACCGGTCTAATAGCGAACTCATTTTATCACTAAAATTATCGAAACCTGCAATAGGTTAGAGAGAAACGCTGAAACAGCGATCATTTCCAGTGGATCATCCTGTGAATGTTTCACCTCTGAAACAGCTGTCCTGAAACTGTTCGTAATTGAGTCACGGTTATCTACGTCTTTCAAAATATACTGTATAATGTTGAAAATTTTTCTGCGAATGTTTCACATCCATCTCACAACTCAGAAATGTTCCACACCTGAGGAAATAAGTCATGTAAGAAAATGTATGTGTTCAGTTTCAGATTAAGTGCACAAAATAATTGATCACTTACAGTTTCTAATTCATAAATGTCGTATTTTAGTAAATTTTACGAAATACGTAATCTGATCTCTTTTGTGATGGTTTGTGAACGATTCCATGTGCGTATCTCCCTTTCCAAAAACTTTTGGCCAACTGGAACGCTGCCTAGCAGCGGTGGTGACTGCAGCAGCTGCAGATTGCACTGAAAGTGGTGGGATGTGTGTGACTATCTGGATGTTTGTACTGGTCCGGTGGGGTACGTTGATCGGCTGTGAAAGGTTGAGATCGCACTAGGACACTTGGCCCCTGTGCAGAAATGTATTCCCGTCCTCAGACTCTGGGAGAGTCCACACATCGGTTCTGGAGGGGTGGCCGCCACAGTCTGCTGTCAGCCAACTAGCCGGCCACTTTGTCCGTCACGAGCGAAACATCCTCTGTCCACTTCAACTGCACTGCGGCAGTGGCGGAATGTGCATGCTGCCTACTCTGCAATGTTTCCCGAACCATTTGAAGGAAACTATTTGGTGCAAAGATGATCCTCTCTGATCTCGGAGCCTCATTCAGCAGCTTTACAATGAAGTGCCTATCCTTCAGTTAATGGTCGTAGGACTAGTGATATTTGGACATTAAATAAGCTACTGCACAAAATTCGATCAGTTTGCAATGAAAAATTGGGCTCACTATAAGTTTTCATTTGGTGCAGGTTGCGTCATACATTGCTCTGAACTAAATTTAGGTAACATATTGAATTCTTCTTTAAATTTGAGGCAGGATTGTCTATTTACAGTCCAGAGAAAATGTAATGCACTCACTTCTGATCACCCGTGCAAATGACAGAGTGAAAAGAAATGTTCGTAACATCCCTCATATCTCGTAAAAGTCTTGAGTTACTTCAACGACTTTTTAACAAATGATAGCATGCAATCTAGAGTGTTTTTTAATAAAGTTAACATGTAAAACTCTCTTATCTAGTGTTATGTGCGAGTAACTTTAGAATTTTGTCAATAAAATTTTTCAATTATATTAAGGGCCATTCCTAGCTGCTAAAATGAGAATTAGTATGGGTTTACAATAACATAAGTAAAGGAATCACACATTTATTTGCATTCAGAGCGTGAGCTTTTCATAAGCTATTGTTTGTTTGGTAACGGACTGTTTCAGCATTCTGTCACTATTTTAACCATGTTAGCACGTTTTTGAGGTGAAATTATGTAAATATCGCTGTATTTTGACAAGTGAAACTAATTTTAATATGGCAACAAGAGAAAGAAGAAAAAGCTTGAAAGTCGTTTGAAAATAAATCGCTGTTTCTGTTGCAATTTCAGCATAATCCTGTGGCCCATTTCGTTTTCAATAATAAATGATTGACTTGTCAAATTATGGGTTATACTGGAATAAGTGTGAATACTATCGTTTTTAGACTCGCTAGTGTACCATAGAAGGTCTGTGACATAAGTGTTTGTGTTAAGGCTTCAGCAAAGTTGTAGAACTACTGTAGGCCTCCATAGACTACCACAAGTAAGTGCAGACTGTAGCAGTTTTCCTATTTGCTTTGGTCACTTGATACATGAAATGCATTTGCCATTGCGAATATGGACAAGCATCAGCTGTAGAGTGGACTGACGACAGTGAAAATGTGTGCCGGACCGGGACTCGAACCGTCATGCCCCATTTGTCGCGAGCGCCCGCCTTGCCGTTTTTACTCGTAATCGTTCGTCGTGTTTTTGCTGTGGTGTCTGTCTATTTGACATGAGATATGCCTGTCACTACGTCAGGTTTTTGTACAATTTCACTGGATAATTCGATATTGTTGATCTTCAGAGGAGTAGGAGATGCTTGTAATTAATCTGTTGTACCCTACATTCGGGATGATGGTTTATAACTAACAGATGACTAATGGAAGAAATAAGCACTTGATGTTTAAAATGAATTTTATACAACGTTTTTGTTCTACATACTCGTAGTTATGCTCCTACAAGTTAATTTAGAATAAACACTATTTATGGCAAAACTGAAATTGCCATTGTTTAATTCGAAAATTATTGATTTGTAATTTGAAACAGAGGGATGTTGCAGTAAAAATAAAGAAAACAATGCAGATTTCTCGTTGAGCGCTAGAAAACGGGATTTCCTAAAAAAAAGATAAAATAAAAAGAAACGGAAACTAAAATATATCAAACGTAGCTTCAATACTTCGTAGAACTTGTATAAAACGTGTTTCTGTTATTCATAAACAGTTTCGTATTTATCAGTAATAACAGGAAACTCTTACTGTTGACCATGATGAAGAACGTTCTATTGAGCAGAAAATAACGGCAATAATTATGTGCATTTTTTATATAAACGTAGGCTTACGCTGCCATCATCAAACCCAATAACATTTTTCTGGAGTCACGTTTGAAGCTGCGAAATATGGATGAAATTTATTTTTTCTGGGATTGTGACCGCTTTGTCAATATATAAAACTGCCGGCGTTTCGGTCCCTGTTGCAAGTGACCTTCTTCAGGGTGTGTAAACTGAAACACATGCAACAGGGACCGAAACGTCAGTAGTTTTATATATTGACAATGCGGCCACAAACCCAGAAAAAAATTACTGTACATTTTTCTATGTTTGTGCATGTAAACCGCACTTGTAGCAATAGCAAACACTTTGGTTACATAAAAGCGCAGAAGTTACACAATCAGCTAATTTTTAGTACTTATAAAATGCAATTTACTTTCTGTAAGGGTATAAAATACACAACGGACTGACACTGAATGATGTGCCGTTCTAATTACGTGCAAAACAAACAAACAAACAAACAACCAAACAAAAGAAACTTGTCGGTTCCCGTTTTCTCTCGTACACATCCATTTACATTTCTTTCCCTACCAGTTATACCACCATTGCCATTTACTACGTCATTCTACATTTCGGTAGTTTTAGTAGAGCGGAAATCTAGCTTCAGCTGTAGAGCTACACCTGGCTATTGCTCTGGACCGTCCTCAAGGAAAGCCCCACCACTACCGTCGTCCCTCGCCTACCGTACCGTCTGCGCAAGAGGGGGGGGGGGCGGCATGTAATTTTCTTGGAACTCTAAATGAAATTTGTGGTGCTAAACATAATTGGCTCCCCGCATAAGCTAAAATTTGCTCAAACTTTCTTCATTCACGTAGCTGATACAGTTGAGTGAAATAGGATGAATCTACTCGAAACTCCACGTATTGTGGTTGACGATGAAGGAACTGGACGTAACACAGTAGACGATACTCACCCCTGTTGTACTCAATCTCCTGCTGCGTGAACGTTGGCAGCCGCGAGCGGGGCCGGCCCTCGGCGGCGCTGTTGGCGTCTATGCGCTCCCTCATGACGGGCGGCCAGTCGCCCTCCGCCGTGAACAGGGCATGTCCGAAGGCGCCGAGCTGCGGACGTCAAAAAGGAGTGACTGTTTTGTCAGCTTTTACCGACTCAACTTTAGCTGCACTGTTTCACCAGAGGGACTGTGAAATTGTTTCCAGGCAGTACGCGGGACAATATAAGGTACTGCAAAACGCCAAGAGAATTGTCACACCCTTCTGGAAGAGCGATGAGATGATTAACGCGATGGGCGCCACAGTCTTCCCTCTGCGACGTACATCGGTATCGAAGCAACTCTGGAGGAGGGTGTCGTTGTGTGTAGACACTGCGACGCCCGCTGCTACGTACACTAGATGGACAGTACTCGTTGTTGCAAGACAACAGCTCCCGAGACAAAAAAAAAAGAGGAGCTCAAGGACTTTAGATCTGGTCACGAGACTTGATGGCATCTGCAGTCTTTATTTACAAAATCACATAAAACTTTTTTGTTTTTTATTTCCGACTGACGTCGAAAATTGATGGGCATCCACAGGTCGAGAGTTCGACAGGGTGACAGAAAATTTTGGTCTCTGGAGACTGATAAGCGCTGGTCAGTCGTTTTGACAAGTCGACAATTCTCCGTAGTCGTACTCACGGAAGTACTGCACATTCCATAAATATCAGAAAATCTTGAGAGATTACAAACTGATTGCCGTAGTTAGCAGCTTTTTATAAGCACCAATCATATTGTCGCTTCCTGCATAATGTCTCTTATATTATACTCATTGATAGGATAGGTGCTGCTGTCTTGCTGATTTCGAGCATGAATGGCTCCTTCCAGCCTCCATATTTCCTAAGGAGAAATGACAGATCGTTTCCTAAGGAGAGAACTTGAGGACATCAGTGTGCTACATGGATATCGCTATGATACATGGATATGTCGTGATGCAGGACCCTTTGGATATTCTGATCTCTTGCATTTGACCACCAAGGCCTTTTCAGGCTCCTAATAGATATCCACGTAAATAATTGTGAAACTTTCTGTGGAGTGTGACACGTACTATGGAGTTGAAATGCGACGCTTACAATGGCGAACTTACGTCCCCTGTGCATTTGGTCGCAATAAAGCGAGACTGGTGTTCAACTGGCGCATCCGTTTCAGACTGCACACTTTGCTTAGTGACACTGTTCTTTGACTTGGGGGGGGGGGGGGAGATGCGTGGGTTGAAAGTTTCAGCCATTGCTGGAGACTGCTGATTGTGTGATTCCGAGTAGCTAAAAGCAGACATTATAAAATATCTCAAGCGACAGACATATCGGACAAAGTGGTACTGATTGTCAAAACCATCATTGATGGGCCTGCATCAGTATATCTTTTATCACACTAACATGCCGATGTGGCGTTGTTGTTCCGATACAAGCAGGATAAATGAGAATTAGAAAGAAGAACATACAAGGTGAACCAGAGCTCCACCGACTAACTTTCAGAGCTGGTGGTATGAACCAAAACAACAAAAAAGTGTCTAGTATGCATGGGCTGTAAAAGGCGTGCTTATTCATCCTCACTGCTGCCGTACACATCTCTTCTAAGGAAAGCCCTTTGCTTTACATATTTTTGCCGGCCGGAGTGGCCGTGCGGTTCTAGGCGCTACAGTCTGGAACCGAGCGACCGCTACGGTCGCAGGTTCGAATCCTGCCTCGGGCATGGATGTGTGTGATGTCCTTAGGTTAGTTAGATTTAATTAGTTCTAAGTTCTAGGCGACTGATGACCTCAGAAGTTAAGTCGCATAGTGCTCAGAGCCATTTGAACCATTTTTTTACATATTTTGAGAGATGGTAGTACGGACCAAAATAAGAAAAATTTTCCAGTAAACATGTTCTAAAGAGCTATGAGCACCTGTTCATCGTCCCCATTGTGAGACACATCTCTTCTACAGATAAGTGTTGATAGCTCCTGAGGTATGCGTTTAGAGCCCATGTTTACTTGATATACTACCCACCCCTGACACTTTGTCGGTGGAGTTATGTTTCACCCTGTATTTGTCTGTAGTTGGTAGTAGGTATCGCTGGAGGCAGATGGTAACAGCTTTCTTTCCCTTGAAACTTACCCCAAACTGCAGACTCCTCTCAGAAGCCTCCTGGTCGGTGGGACTTGACGCGTTGAGCGGCTCGGCCCAGTCGCTGTTGAGCGTGATGCCCACGTAGCCTGCAGCAGGGCGAGGCGACAGTAAGGTGAGAAAGAGCGAAGGCAGAAAAGGGCGCAGCTGTCGCTGAAAACGCATTAGCGCGCAAACGGTCTGCAGCACACTTACACTGCACGCCACTTAGAACTGCACAGGATACGTACATTGCACGCCACAAGAACTGTAACACCGTCAGGACGACATACAACACCATGAAACTGGCATGACATCGTTAGTAATTAGCATTTTAGCGCGAGCGTATGTTTTGGTAGGACTGGCCGGCCGCAGTGGCCGAGCTGTTCTAGGCTCTTCAGTCTGGAACCGCGCGGCCGCTGCGACCGCAGGTTCGAATCCTGCCTCGGGCATAGATGTGTGTGACGTCCTTAGGTTAGTTAGGTTTAAGTAGTTCTAAGTTCTAGGGACTGATGACCTCAGATGTGAAGTCCCATAGTGCTCAGAGCCATCTGAACCATTTTTTTTTGGTAGGACTGATGCCATCTACAGTCTACGTATAAGGAAAGACTGCAAAGCGGGTTACTCATTCACAAATGGCTTTTTAAATGTCGCTTGGTCGTGAGAAGATCGTGTGGGTCCGCGGTACTGTTGCTCGCGTCGCTCGGAATGCAACGACTCTCACGCAAATATGAAATCGATGGGTTTCAGGAAAGCCGTACCCAATGCCGTGCAGGATCTTAACGGCCCCGCACGACTCTAGGGTAAGTTCGTAGTGTTCGCTCGACCGTGCGCTATTGTACAGTCACGTCACATATCTTGAGTTGACGAGTGGCACTGTTTGCAACAGACAGGGCGATGACGTCTGGACCACCAGGCATTGTCAGCAAGGTGACCATTGTTGCGGCTTGCGTTGTGGTCACGGCAGAGAGAGGCGTGCCTCTAGTGGTGCCGCCGACAACAGTGGACACAGGAGGGGCTGTATACGTCTTACCAGACAAGTACCGGTCTGCGCACAGCACCGCCATGCACGTATCCGTATGAGGGAGCTAAGAGGAGAACGAACGTTATGCAGGCTGCGTTCTTCTGCGCAGTACGGGCGCAGCTCTTGGAGTGATGACACGCTATACGACCACCTCTCGTCCGCATAGCAGGTAACAATGGACAGCAGGCATTACATCTCTGCCGGTGGCTGCACTGTGTGATCCAAGTCCCGGTGACGTTATCTTTCAATAAGACCGCAGGCGCTCGTTTCGTCCTGACCTATACCTCAGTACGTACGGGGTTCGTATGTCGTCGCGGCCAACATATTCTCCAGATCTTTTGCACACTGAAAACTTCCGGTCATACAGGTAGGTTGCCGATGGGCTGCCAGTCGGCAAGCACTACGGTACTATTTATGGGCTCTGTTACAGAAATTGTAAGGTGCCCCTGCTGTTAAAGCCACATTTTGTTTCCTCATTATCCAGTTTCGCAATGTTTTATCGCGACTGCAGATATCATGCAGCACTCAGTGAGCAAAGCGCACACAGGCGAGAGTAACATTTTAGTTCTCATCTTGCTGAAGGAGCCGGTGGACCATATCGCGTTCCCAGAAGACTGTGGTGTGAGGCGCTGTGGCTAGACATGAGAACGCCCGCTACGTTAGTAGCCAGGTACGTAGGGAAAGGACAATTATTCTATCTGGAAGCAAGTAATGCCGCTTAAAAAATATTTGCTAATAAAAGTCGCTTTTTCTAATACAGATATCAGGAGAAGCTACAGGTCATAAGCACTGTCTTACATCGACATGTACAACGCCAGAAATCGATCATCTTAATAAATAAATGAATAATGTTTAAGGTAACAAAAATGAACAAACGGTTACTGTAAGTACGAGCCACAGGCTGCGCCACATAGTCGCCTGTCGGCGATAGGATGCCTTCCGAGCTAGTTTTGCCGTAATTCCATGCTCTCAGGAAGTAGTTAGTTTCCATTTAATCATTATTAATTCTGTCGATATTACCAGCTTATGGTGTTCAGTGAATAAATATATCATAATGGCATCCCTTTTGAACGTTAATCTGAATAATATAGCTTCCCGCTTCATCACTTGCAATCACTGGAAGTAGACTTGCACTTTACAGGGAACCCGAGGTACCGATACTGCTTCTGCGAAGGACATAAACTTCGATAGAAAGCTTCTCGGCAAAACAGGTAAAAGGAATCCTACTTGGAGACAGACTAAGTAATCCAAGGACTGATTGTCTCCATCGGATAGAAAAGTACGGCCAGTCACAGTATAAGCCTCTTATACCGTCCTCTACGGAGTCACTGGCTAAACTGAAACATTTCTCGAGGTTTAACACAAGTGGGAGTTTCTTGCAAGGTGAAGTTGCAGGGAATGACTCCACTGCTGAGGTGACATCTCTATGCGCTGAATTTCGCACAGTGTGTGTGCCCAAATCACCTAAAAATTTAATCTTGTCTTCCTCCTACTGTTCTTCATATTTGATATTTTATGGTGCTGCAATTTTAATCACGTCCTGTACACCCCAAGTAAGTTTTTTCAACCTAACTATTGATATAATTATAGTCCATTCCTAGCTATCGTATTTTCTCATCTATCCACAGTATTTTCTTGAGAGGTTTGGAATTCTGGCCTTTGCTGTTAAAGAGATTGCCAGCTACGGGATACTATGTGGTGCCGTCTGAAGAACGACGTAGCATGACAAAGTTGGTACCTCTCGACGAAAACACACGTAAGCAAGCTCGCTGCCAGATGCAGGGACGAATGAGAGACGTCGGCGTAGACATACTCCCAAGAGTTTCCGCGGCTGCTGAAGACTTGAACATACCCCAGAGCGAAGTGTCGCTCAGCCCCACTCTCCGATCGTCGCCGAAGACGACACTTCCATATCACTACGGAGAGTTGTACGAGGTGTGGTTGGAAAGTTTTAAGAATGGATCCGCTTCTGCTTACTGGTTGGCAGGCAGGTACGCAGAGGGTGGGCTGTGAGCCATTGCCTTGTCCTTGAACGACCTCTGACAGCGAACTGCGTTTCCTTTATTCAGTTCGTTGTAGCAGATGGTTCAGTGTGGGTCTATTAGGGCTTGTTGCCGGATTCTGTCAGCGTGAAAGTGGACGTAAGAACGGAGCAACGAGTTTGCGTGAAATTTTGTTTCAAAACCGGAAAATCAGCTTCTGAGACTTACGAACTATTAAAAACAGCTTTTGGAGATAATTGTATGAGCCAGTCAAATGTTTTTGTCTGGTTCAACAGATTTAAAAATGTCTGCGAATAATTCGAGGATGAACCACAGTCCGGCCGTCCTTCCACGTAAAAAAAAAAAAAAAACAAAAAAAAAAAAACTGAAAATGTTGTGAAAGATCGCGACTTGGCGCACTCGGATCATGGGGGATATCTGATGAACTTAGTTTAAGTTTCTATGCAGTTCAGTCAATTTTAACTGAAGATCTGAACATGCGTCCCCGCAAAATTCATTCAAAAAGTGTTGTCAAGTGACCAGAGAGAATAGCGACTTGAAGTGTGCCAAGAACTGATTAATCGGACTAAAAATGACACAGATTTGTTAAACAGGGTAATTACAAGTATGAATCGTGGCTATATGGATATGATCCTGAAACCAAAGTGCAGTCTTCGCAGTGGAAGACTCCAGGTTCACCACGACCGAAAAAAGCACGGCAAAGTCGATGAAGACAACGTTGGTGATTTTTTTTTATTTTACCGGTATTGTGCATCATGAATTTACTCCTAGAGGACAGACAATTAACCAGGAATACTACCAATGTGTCCATGAGCGTTTGCACGAAAAGGTGTGGAAGAAAAGGCCTGCATTGTGGAGAGACAGGAGTTGGGTGCTACACCATGACAATGCTCCGGTCCATCGTGCCTTCTTCATCGTTGAATTTTTGACCAAATTCCTGTGCTTCCACAACCGTCATATTCCCCTGATTTGGCCCCTGCAGACTTCAACTTGTTTCCTAAACTGAAATTTTCACTGAAAGGGAAGCGATTTGACTCGATTAAAGACATCCAGGCAAATACGGAGACTGTCCTTAACACACTTCCGGAAAAAAATTCCAGGGATGGTTCCAAAAGTGGAAACACCGTTGGAGTCGGTGTGTTAAGTCATGAAGGGACTATTCTGAAGGAGATGCATCACAGTAGCATGTAAGCACCACCATTGTACAATTACAAGACCATTATTGAAACTTTACAGTCACATTTCGTATTAGAACGAAGTTTATGGAGACTATTATTCTGTAGTGTGTGAAGTGATACATTAGTGTTCAGTGAAAGTAACAAATATACATAGACTGTCCCATGGACATGGATTGTTTGAAAGCTATGTATTTCATATTGTACAAGTTATAATAAAATGATCCTATATTTTGTGTGTGTTGTGGTATCTAATTGGCGTCCTCCAGAAGTAAATGTAAGAACCCACCACAGTGCCGACGAGTTTTTTATCGTCCGACGCAACACATTAAAACCCTAATAGTCCTTTCTTCAAAAAGTTCCTTACGCTATCCATCTAAATTATCCCAGAATAAAAACTACCAGCAGGCTTCAAAGTCACACTGATGTATCCATTACTGATGTAGCGCTAAGTGAGACAGGTAAGCATTGTGAAGGGTCTTGTTGCAAAATCCATCAGCTGAAGAACGATTTACGGACTGCACACAAGATATAAAACTGGGTGACCAGAATGCAGAATAAAGTTTGTTTCTGTCAAATTGTAATACAGTTTGCGTATCATATCGCTCGGAGTACATTACCATAGTAAAGTTGTCTGTAATGTGGCTATGACACTGGCGCTGTTTGCGTTAACAGATATCCTTATTATACTTTCAATGGGGCACTTTCCTTTGTGCAAATGCGAGTACTGTGTATTAAGTGAAACTGTTTGATGTAAACGGTAGTGGTGTGTCAGTGTGGACGTTAGTGTTGTGTTTTTACTATCACCCACGTTCAGCAAAAATAGAACACGTAGAACGCTTAGCATTTTAGTCCCCTCAGTTCAGCATATGTCCTGTTGCCTACGCTCAGTCCGGAACCGCGCAACTGCTACGGTCGCAGGTTCGAATCCTGCCTCGGGCATGGATGTGGGTGATGTCCTTAGGTTAGTTAGGTTTAAGTAGTTCTAAGTTCTAGGGGACTGATGACCAAAGATGTTAAGTCCCATAGTGCTCAGAGCCATTTGAACCTGTTGCCTAGTAGGCAGAGAGTCCGCCAGGGGACCTGATAACGTTTTCCATGCGTGATGGCATCGACGCTTAGAAGACGCGAATGGCGTCCTGTGGTATAACCATCCGTGCTGCATTCGCCTGTTTCCAAGGTTCATCTGTGATGGTTGTCATTTGGCAACACCACTGCACCCATCATTTCATCATATCCCGCAAATTTTCGTTTGGCGACAAGTCTGGTGATATGGCGGGCCAGGGCAAATGGCTGATATCCTGTGACACCAAGAAGTCATGTGTTCGTGCAGCAGAGTGTGCCCGTGTATTGTCTTGTTGTCTTATTGGAAATTGGCGCCTAGGGTGTTGTGCAGAAAGGGTATGGCTGCGGATCGCGGGATGTCATTCATGTAGGCACACCATTTACAGTACTGTGGACACGCACCAACTGTGATTTGAGGTTGTACCCAACAGCACCTCAGAACATAAGGCCTTGAGTTAGGGCTGTATGTCTTTTGCGAATGCAGTCACTCTATGCTGCACCTCCTTTCTGTGGCGATCCGACATGCGACCATAATTTTCAAAGATACAGAACCTGGATTCGTCCAGAAACACTATCTGATGCCATTCCTGTTGCCAGTGACGTCGTTCCATACACCATTGCCGTCTAACATGTTTCTGTACATTTGTCAAAGGCAGTCGGAGAAGTGGACGACGCACACGTGACACATGCTGTAACTAACGGTGACGGACTGTCACCCCTGATAGTGTACGATGTGTTACACTGTTCCAATGTTGCGCCAGAGCTGAGGAGCATACAGGTGTGTCCTGCAATGCCATTCGTATGAGGTGTCGATCTTATCGGGGGTTGGTCTGGGTGGTGCGACCTCGCCCATCTCGTCGTGTTCTATGGCCTTCCGTGAACCACTCTGCACATAACCCTGGCATTGCCGAAACGTTTCGTCCCACAGGAACTGCAGTTACCCAGATGGATGGATCACATTCTCTCACGCCAATAATGTGCCCTCTTTCGAACAGTGATTTGACGGTATGGTTCGTGCATACGTCTGCGACGCGCACGTCTGCTCCAGTGACACTGATACATTACCAGCGGTTTATTGCGACAACGAGAGCTGCAGACACATTTTACTGGTAGGTGATGCTGCGCCGCTATATCGATAGTGACCTCGAACGCGTTGGCCGACAATGTTAAACTGCTAATCATTTCAAGATTTTCATGATCTCTATGTATATGAAAATAGTCAATTACGCAGTGTAAAAAAAAATGTAACGGCATTCTAAGATACTGCTGGTATGTCCTCATAATTTATCTTTGGAACGGGGAAATGTTACAATACTTCTTTCACTGGAATAAGATTTGTGTCGCTTCATTCTCTGGCTTCATCTTGGCTGGAAGCATATTGTGGTACTCACGAAACCAATTTTTGAATGATTATTGAATAATCTGAATAAAAAGTGTTTTATTTGGTAGAAATGTTTCAATTACCCATTTCCATGCCATTATCTAACCAAAACTGTAAACTCTCATGTACACAGAAGATCGTTTTCAATAGGACTGCAACCTACACCGTTCAGTGACGGGACGATTTGAGCTTCATGTGTTTTGTTTTCGTTAATCATTCTCGCATTCGAGAAATAACTTATCTTTGTATGAAACAGTCTGATCATATTAAGTTTTCTCCTGTTTTACATTTTCACATTGTAACAATTTCATGAAAGTTTCACGGCCAAAAGGTTTACTGATCAATGTTGAGAGCCATCCATTATGCATTCGCCTAACATTCAGCTATGGGAAAAAAGTAAATACAGTTATTTAAGATCCAAATATTTTTTTTCTTGCTGAAACTACTGAGATAATGAGAAACAATCACATAGTAGTTGGAATGTGCTTTCATGACGTGGCAAAATATTTATTCGAAACATTTGAGATACTCTTATATTTAAATGTTGCGTGACTGGAGTATTTTTCCTTTGACGTAATCTTCTCTATCTTGAACGCCCATGTCAGCATCTCGTTGTTATTGCAATAGACAGATAACGCTTGTACGTCAGACTGCAGCGACCAGCCTACGAGCTGCTGCGACTTCTCCTGGCCTGGCTTTAGTAAGCCCAGTGCCCGAACGTACTGTACTCATCCCGAATAGCATTGCCAGTTATTTCACATGTCCTCAATAAATGAGACACTTAAAGGTAGTCTAGTGATTAGGAACTTTACGTCACCACCTCTTCTCCCCTTGCACACCAAATACTTTTTCCTTTTCTCGTATCTTTGTTCCGCATCACTGCAAGGTCTACATGGTTCTTAACGGACTTTGCATGGATAATTTAAGAAGTGGTCGGATTCCCTTTCTGTCTCAAGGTGTCGCACAGCTCGCAGTGTTCAGTTGTGGGTCGAAGAGCACCAGGATGAGTTGACCACATCCCCTGGCCACCATACTCCGTGGATTCAAACCCAGTCGAGAATCTGAGGGACCACAGTTCACGCCATGGATCCTCAACAGCAAACTTTAGCGCATCTGGACACAGCACTGGAGCCCGCAAGGCTCCAAATCCCCGTCGGTACACTCGAGAACCTAACAGACTCTCTTCCTGCACATCTCGGAGCCGTTCGCGCTGGAAAGGGTTGTTATTCAGGCTTTTGACAGGTGGTGACATTAGTGTGGATGGACAGTACATCTGCACCGTGCTGTATGTCTGCTACCACTACCCAGCAGCGCTATCCAGTTGCTCCTGGAGCACTGGCCACTCTTCGTGTTCTGCAGTCACCGTTGACACAGATAGGTCCCTGTCACTGTAGTTGTACAGCTTGTCATGTTTCTGATCTTGTAGTTTGTCCTGTTTTTCTGATGGTAGATTGACAATAACATGTGATAAGGTGGAAGAAACCTTGTGTTTTGTGAGAAAATGAATAAAACGAATTTTGAACGATTAAAAAGAGCGACAATAAAAAAATGAGTATTTTAACATATTTGAAAGAACAGGAAGCAAGATTCCAGCCTCAGAAACAATGAAAAACTGTATAGTGTATGGTACAGGTCAAAGTACATGCACAAAATTGCTATGGTCTCATAAGAGGCAGAATAGTAAACAAAAAACGACTGAAGAAAGCACAGAAAGTGCAGAAACCTTTTTGGGTCAAGGAAAAATAAAGAAACTGTATCTTTTGCACAAGGCGTAATTTCTTTCAAACTTTTTCGTTCAAAATACGAGGGGACTTCAAAATGTAAGGTACCACATGTTGTCCTGCTGTAAGACTACCGCGCACCAAAAAGTGGCATGCTGTCAGAAGAGAGTACATCCTTTGGGTTCCCTGCAGACGCAGTTCTGCTGCGGTAGGGTTCACAGGTGCTTTACAATGTTGGAGCGAAATGGCGCGGCAACTGCGAAAGTACTTCAAAGATGAAGTGCGTGGGCCAGTACGATTCTTGGGGGAAAAACGTGTAAATTGCCCACCGGTACACCGTGAAATTCTGGCGCCCTGTGGACGTAATGCGATGTCACATCTAGTCATTGGAAATGGTGCCAACAACTTGGCCAAGACCGCACAGGCGTAGGTGATGCTGGCCAGGAACGAGGGCCGGCGACATCGAGCACAGAAGACAATGTCCAGGTTACCGACGAACAGATTCGCAGCAGTCACAGAGTATTGAGGACGTCCAGGCAGTGGTTCTCGATTAGTTCCACGACAGAGGAGCAGATTTCTGGTGTCGAGGAACTGAATGATTGGTAGAACGTCCCCACCGTTGTTGACAGAGACTTGCTAATCCAGTTGGAAAATACTGTCATGTGTCTGTGTGACTATAAGTGTGGTGTGGCATTCAGTAAAAGTGGCTTGGCCTGTCACATTAACGTGCAACTTACGTTTTGAAGACCCCTCGCAGCAAAGATTTGTAGCATGGTATGTGGTTCTGAAGCCAGCACGAAGGTTTACTTGTCATACAGTATGGCTCGTGCAGGGTATGGTGGCTGATGCTCAGTGACCAGTTTCAGTCCAAAGCGCTGGCGAGTTCATTCGTTTGTTCGAAAGGGGAGGTGGACACGTGTTTTCCACCTTTTGGCCAGTCAGAGATCACAGAATAAAGGTGCGCACCCTGCAATCTTTCTCAGACGATTTTACAGAAACTATTCGGTAAAAAATTTCATTTTTGGTTTACTTGTAGCTTTATGGGTCAGGTTCATGATGACATGCCCATTGTTTTGTTAATGATCATACACTGCTGGCCACCGTAAATGCAACACCCTGAAGGAAGCATCCGAATCAAGTGAAATTTACACCATGAGTTTGCAGCGATGAGATATGCAACTGATTAGAATTTCAGCGCAGACGCACATCACGCGCGCCTGTGGCGCCACCTCATAGCGCCATTTAAGGCTTGGCGATTTCGACGAGTGTACGTTCGGCACGTGTATTTACCTTGTGGTTGTTTCACAAGACGATCAGTTATGCCTCGTAGACAACAGCGAACATCGTTTGATCAAGTGTCCGAGTTCGACAGAGGAAGGATAGTGGCTTACCGAGATTGTGGATTATCATACAGAGAAATCACTAGTCGTGTTGGACGAAACCAAACAACTGTAATGCGGATATGTGACCGCTGGATGCAGGAGGGTACGACGGACCGACGTGGTCGATCGCGTTCACCTCGGTGCACCACTGCACGTGCTGATAGGCAAATTGTGCGCATGGCAGTGACGGATCGCTCAGTGACATCCCGAACCATAGCACAGCACATTGCGTCTGTAACGCATCATCCAGTGTCTGCGCGTACCATTTGACGCCGTTTACAGCAGAGTGGTCTGTCCGCAAGACGTCCATTGCTTCGTCTACCATTGTCGCAGAACCACAGACGTCTCCGTCGCCAATGGTGTAATGACAGACGGATGTGGACGGCATAATGGAATGACGTTGTCTTTACTGACGAGGCACGCTTCTGTCTGCAGCACCACGATGGTCTGATTCGAGTGTGGAGACACCGTGGAGAGAGGATGCTGGACAGCTGCATTATGCACCGCCACACTGGTCTTGCACCGGGTATTATGGTATGGGGCGGTATTGGATATTACTCTCGCACGCCTCTAGTACGCATTGCCGGTACTTTAAATAGCCGGCGCTACATATCCGAGGTGATGGAGCCAGTTGTCCTTCCTTACCTTCAGGGCTCGGCCACAGCCATATTTCAACAGGATAACGCGCGACCACACGTGGCACGCATTGTCCAAAGGTTCTTCGTCAATAACCAGATTGAATTGCTTCCCTGGCCGGCTCGCTCTCCGGATCTTTCGCCGATAGAAAACATGTGGTCCATGTTTGCTCAACGAGTGACCCAGATTACGTCCCCAGCTGCCACATCAGATGATCTTTGGCAACGTGTGGAAGCTGCCTGGGCTGCTGTACCCCAGGAACACATCCAACGTCTCTTTGACTCAATGCCGAGACGTGTGGCAGCGGTGATCTCCAACAATGGCGGCTACTCTGGCTACTGATTCTGGCAGGAACCACATGTCATAGACGTCTGTAAACGTAATCATTTGATACTTGGTCAACATGTTACCTACAAAATAAATTTTGTTGTGCTACCTCTTGTCTTTCTTGGTGTTGCATTTACGGTGGCCAGCAGTGTAGTTACTGTGATATTTATGTGGAAGTAAGACACTGTGCACAGTGAAGAATAGAGGTCAAGAAAATTGATCTGATTTAGCACACTCATTTGCGATCGCGTCATGCCAGCAATACAGCCAGAGTGAAATATTCAGATATCGAAATGAGATTTTGGCAAATGATAGCAAGCAAAAGAGGAGGGTATTTTACCCTATTGTTGCTATGTAAAACTTCATTATCTACCATGTTATTCCAATAACTACAGACGTTTTTAGTGAAAGAATGTAATTTTTAAGGGTCACAAATAGTTGGTGAAATGAGAAATGGTAGGGGTTTTGGAACAAGATGTATCAAGACATTACAAGTTTTTCTGTATTGAGGATGTGCATTTTCATAAGCTACTGACTTTACTTTTCCACTGTTCCTCACTTAATAAACTTAATAAACCACTGTTTCAGGAATCGCTCGCAACTGTGTCTGCACAAAATGTTAGTTAGGTGAGACAGTGTAAACTCCACTGTGTTTTGGTAAAAGAAGCAAATTTTGACAAGAAACCAGGGAAATGTGTAGGTTGTACTCAAAATTCACCACTTCTGACGCTTTAATGAAAATTACAAATGGCTAAAAAGCCAGGCAAAAATAAATTGCTGCATTTTCGGCGGAATTCTTTTTAGGTGCTGACGAAAGCAGAGATGACATTGGATCTTTTTTAATGGTCACTATGCAAGCGTGCATGTGGAAGGGCCCCACTTAATATTTATAAAAAATGTGAATGTAGGCTTCAATTTAGAATGGCACTTCCCCTGCAGCGCTCGTCATTTCTCCTACAGCGCTCTGAGCTAACCCCCACCACTGCCGCTCTCCCCACCCTTCCCCTGCCTACTGCGCATGTAGCTGCCGTGGCATTTTGCGCGCACTCGTACCTTGCTGCGTGGCCCTGTACGTGTCGTTGTAGAGGTGCCAGACGCGCGCGTGCGCGTTGATGACGGTGTAGTAGGTGAGGTAGTCGCCGATGCCGACGGCGTTCTGCGCCGGTGCCTGGCCACCCGTGCTGGCGTAGCCGCCTGCGAACACCGACGGTTCGTTGAACGTGATCCACCACTTCACCTGCAACAAAGCGGAAGTGACATCACGAGGTGTACGCCAGTACTAGAGTCGTTAAAAAATTAGCGGAAGCGAAGTACAACTGAACACACAGGTACAGACGGCACACAGAAATCGTGATAAAGCACAATGGAAGCAGCAGAATGAGCGCTGTGCTATTCCGTATCACTTGACTATCGCTAGACTCAAGTCTGAACGCCGTATGTCAGGGACACTTTGAAGCAGTTGTCTTTTAACGCGCATTTAGTCGCTCCTTTTCGTGTAAAACAAGAATCTGTGTAGATGTACAGACTGCCTAAACTCGTTACCCCCACCCTTCTGCTGCATGTTGCAATGAACCGAAGGCAAGTCTGTGCAGGGTGATTTTTTCCACTGTGTACAAACTCTAGGGATTAATCGACGAGAGAATATGGAACAGAAAAGTTCTAATGAACTTCCATCCGGAAATGCGAGGTTTCCATGCTAGAGGACGGTACTGTTACTCATATGTCATGCCCTACCGCCCTCTCCTGCCATAGTAATTGGTAATGTTTTGCCTGACTCACTTCTGTAGATGAATCACCTTGTAGTCGATGTGATACAGCATTGCACACAATGGTTCTGTATTCGAATCAGAGCTTGCCGACGTGGTGTTTACTTACGGAAATGCTAATGGTAATAGGCGGCGAGCAGCAGGGTTGTATTGGGAGACCGATCCTAGCAGATAACAGTCACAGCATTCAATGTTTGCAACAGTGTCTCGCCGTTTGTCTGAGACAGTCATTTCAGGAAGCAGGAAATCATGAAGGATGTACCCGAGATGTTCGGACACCAGACTTGGAGGAAAATGTGATAAAACTGTGGAAGACGACCGATGTGGCAGTCAGTATCAGACAATTGACCCGCCAGTACAGGGTAAACCAGAGGACCGTGTGAAGCACTCTTCATGACAATTGTTGCTACCCTTATCAATTACAGCGTGTGCAGGGCTTACTAGCGACAGGCTTTCCACATCGGAAGCAGTTTTGCCACTGGTTTCTTCACCAGGCAACCATCATTCCAGGATTTGTGTCATCCATCCTATTCACAGATGAGGCTACCTTCACACAGAGTGGTGTCTTCAACTTTCATAACAGTCATCTGTGTGATAGTGTGCAGAACCCCTATGGTATGCTGACAGAGAACCATCAGCATGGGTGCAGCTGGAATGTATGGGCCAGGATAATTGGCGACCAGATTTTGGGACCAGTCTTCCTTCCACGTCAGCTAATAGGCCGGAACTATCGGAGTTTCTTGGGTGACTTTGCCTCCCCTGCTGGAAGAAGTGCCAGTGATGATGAGAAGGGTTATGTGGCTGCTACATGATGGTGCTTCAGTCCACTTCGCCGTTATCGTCCGAACGTATCTCAGTCGTGTCTTACCTGGTCGATGGATCGGACGAGGGGGTCCACTTGCATGGCCTTCTCGTTCACCAGATCTCACCCTGTGTCATTTTTGGCTATGAGGGCATCTCACGGGTATGGTGTATGCAGAGCGCATTGCAGGTGTGGAGACACTGAATCTACGCATTCATGCTCCCTTTGAAACTGTTCAAGTGCAACCTGGCCGACGTGAATGTGTACTACGGCGCGTACACGCGTGCGTTGAGGCACTCGGAAACCATTTTCAGCACACACTGTAACTGTGGCTGCATGGTACAGCGCGTATTAGACTGCAGTCTCTGTAACGATGTAAGACTGAATAAATGGTCTGTGGTGTGGAAACCATAGATTTCCTGACATAAGTTTTCTGTACGTTTTTTTTTTTTTGTTCTGTGCCCTCTCATTGATCAGTCCCTAGAGTTTGTACACTGTGGAGAAAACCACACTGTATATGTGCCCGTAGACACATCCGATGATACACAAATGTTGCCGGAGGGACCGATGACCATGGCAGTCTGGTCCCTTTAATCCCCCTAACCAACCAACCAAATGTTGCCGGTAGCAGCCAAAGCGTTGAATTACAGTCTCTGCCATGAAACACTGTCAACAGAGCTGATATACACAATCCGTCTCAAAATTAGCACATTCCTCCTCTGTTAAATCTATTTGTGTCATTACATGACGCACCTCGTTGTAGCGAATGTTTTCAAAATAAACATTTCGCTACCGCTAGCGATGACTGAAGACAAGCAAGCAATGTACCCACTCACGTGCGTACTTTCCAGCAGATAAGACGTCTGTTTCATACATGCGGCGCACTAACAAACTGATTTCGAGAAGAATAAACGTAGAAGTTAGCGACTTGCTGCAGAGAACGCGTGAGTGTTTTAATTAAACAATACGAACCGAAGCCGCGTTGTTTTGACATCAAAAATAAAGGTTATTACAACAGCAACAAACGTGATACAGCATCAGTCGAAATATTGTGCTTATTAAAAGAGTGTAGGCCGCAGACAACGGTGGAGGAAATAATAAAAATAAGAACTCGGTGTTCACAGTACTGCCGAGAAACATGTGGCACTGTGACCCGAAGAGAATTGATACTGGCAGTGAGGGTGTTTACGTAACGAAAGTACAGTTACCTGACAGACTTCTATTCAGAAGTAGAACCTTAAGAGCTGCCGATTACTTCTCAGAGAAAGTAATCTCGCTTTTCTCACCACAGTGTCATGCTACGTTAATTTCTGTTGGGCAAGGTCCAGTAGGATTTAATAATTATGTTCGGTCATCCCCAGTTAATTTCGATACAGGTCTGTCCTCTGAACTTATTTTAGAAGAAATGTCAAGCTTTTCCTCTCCTCTTGACTGCTCAGCAGCCTTTTCGCCCATAAAGACTCTTTCCTACTTTTAGCGCTGTTGAGTGCCATAGCGTATAATGCAGCGGCCCCCTTGTAGGACGCGACGCCGCGACAGCTTCCTCCTTGGCACACAACAAAGTCTGTCTCGCCGACAACGCGGAATGGCCGAGGTGATGCACTGGATGTACACTCGACTCAAAATCAGGGAGGTAGGGGTCAAAATCCCCACCCAGCCATCCAGATTTAGGTTTCGCTAGATTCTCCTATATCACTTAAGGTAGCATACATCGGATTTCCTTCCTCAACCTGAACTTGTACTCCTTTCTCGCTGCCGACGGGGCGTGAAACCGTAATCTTTCTACTTTCCTTTCGTGCCAATTCGCAGACAGATTTTCCGTGTACGTAGTACTGTCAAGTTGAAACAGCGAATGGTACTGATTGCAGCGAATATCGTAGCCCCGGTACAGAAACGCATTGTCGTTCTGATTACGAGTGATGCAAGAACAGACAGGTTTTAATTACCCATTTGGGCAGTCGACTGATTTTTCACGCAGTCCGTTTTTTCAGTGGAGTGAGACAACGGAATGAAGCTAGTCCCTGTGGGCACATCAACCATATCAGTGTTTTGCGCTCACCCTCTTGGTGCGAGTCGTTTCCCTTTAACATAAGACAATCGACTGATCCAGTGTCTGACGGCACGTCAGTCATATGAATATTTTCCTTCGGTCTCCAGATAAGAGTGATTTCACTTGCAGCTTGTTCAGCATTTCCAGTTACACACAGCCATGATTAGGCTTGCCAACAGATTTGGAGATAAATAACGTATATTATTAAAAGGATAGGGAAATAAAAACTGTATTTATAATAACGAAGTATTTTCAAAATTTTTATTTATTTATAAGAATCAGTGAAATAAAAGCTAGACAAATAAGTAAACTGTTTATTATTTCTCCATAACTATTAACACATTTACCCCACTGTGAGACAAAACAGTAAATGCCTTAAGGGAAATACGGTTGGACTTGTCTACGGAACCGTTATCGTACTGAGGCGTGCACCTCTCCGTACGAAGCAAATCGACGGCTGCGAATGCCTTTCGTCAGGGCTCCAAAAATGTGGAAATTGCATAGGGAGAAATCGGGACAGCATGGAACTGAAGCAGCGCAGTCAATACAAGAGGCACACCAGTTCCTGGAAAGTCAAGATGACCTTTTCCTTTAACTGTAAGAGCTCGCTGGTCGGTGACTTTTTGGAACAAGGCGTCACGATTAACGCTCAGCGCTACGTGGACACACTGCAAGAACTGAAGCGCGCCACCGAGGTTGACAGACATCACTCTGTTGCAGGACAGTGCCCGCTCGCATGTTCCGAAGATTGCTTCCTTCACGCTGCAGCTGTATCGCTGGGAAACCCTGACACATCCTCCATGCAGTCCCGATCCCGCCCCAAGCTATTTCTGTACTTTTAGAGCCCTGAAGAAAGACATTCGTGGCCGTCCATTTGCTCCGTACGAAGAGGTGCACGCCTCAGTACGATCGTGGTTCCGTGGGCAACCGCAAACATTTCCCCATGGAGACAGTGACCGTCTTGTCTCACAGTGAGATAAATGTATTAACAGTTGCGGCTATTACTTTTGAAATAATAAACTGTTTACTTACTTTTTTCTCGTTCCCGTTTGACTGCCCCTTATACTTAAATACGAATTGAATATAAATGTTTGGCTGGTTTGAAAAGTTTGATAACTGGTGCTATATAGTAAATTTACCTTTAAATAAATGACCATTTAATTTTTTAATTTAAATTTATGAAAGTTCTCTCTCTCTCTTTCTCTCTCTCTTCCTGTTCGTTTGCAACCATCACCGATAATTATCTTTTGGTAAATGGCGAAGTATTTGGTGACTTAATCATCATTTTTAAGCATATGCTATCACTTGTAGAAGTATTTTTTTGCACAAAATATTTATTGTCATTGGACAATTTTCTTTTAATCTTTAACAAGCTCAGCATTCACATCGACGATTGAGGCGAACTGTCGAAAATCACGCTCAGATTAGACAGACAAACAACAGAAAGACTGCAGACTGGTTTCACTTGAAAATGAAGTATGAATAGTTCACTCAATATGGGAAACTACCACAGACAGTACAGACTATTTTCATTCGGTTGCTTCCACGTACTGATTTCACTCGAAAGAAATGAATGAATGAATGAACGAATGTACAATAGTCCAACTGATATGTAAAAGTACTACTGAATGAATCGACTCTTTCTCAACAATAGATAGAACCCGTTGTTTCAATTCGATTGTTCTCATCACTACTCATTGCTGAACAGTTTGTCAGGAGACTAATAGATAAATAGCAGCGGCACATAGAAAGTGCCGATATTAAAGACGTTAATTCGATTAATTGGAGAAGATAAGTCTTTAAAGGAGGCATTTTGTCACTACGATTCGTGCCACACAAGTTAGGCTTTACGCACGTGAGTTTTTTTTTCTTTTTGTTTCTCTTTTATTTATATGTTTTAATGCTCGTATAATTAACACTGTGTAACACTTCCCAGATGATAAAGGTCATCAGATAACGGGAAGGCGCTACTTGAACTTTTAGACATACGAAACAAATATATCCACTTTTTGAATAAAGTGAGAAATTATCGTAAAAAGAGCAGATCTGTCATTTATGAATTATTCACAGCTCTGAATCTAGACCCAAGACGTGTGGTCAGACGAATCGAGGGAAGGAATAAAAGCGCCTCTTTCAAAATGGTTCAAATGGCTCTGAGCACTATGGGACTTAACAGCTAAGGTCATCAGTCCCCTAGAACTCAGAACTACTTAAACCTAACTAACCTAAGGACATCACACACATCCATGCCCGAGGCAGGATTCGAACCTGGACCGTAGCGGTCCCGCGGTTCCAGACTGACGCGCCTAGAACCGCACGGCCACACCGGCCGGCTCTTTCAAAAGAACGTCTCACACTCGTAAATATCTTATATCATGTGAATGAATGGTTGTGCAGGATGCAATAATGTTTTCGTCTATCGAAAATAAGTAAATGGTTCTCACTACGGGAGGAAAGTAAGGTTTTACTCCAAATGGACTTGCAACGTTCAAGCCAGGGAGTAAAACGTAAGAGTACCATGTAGCAACGAAGGTAATTATTTGAGCCGTTGCTATTCTCTTCGTATATGTGCGTAAAGCGGTATTGCAGTTCGCCTGATTGTCTATTTTCTATCATATGACTGGAACAGAAATTAATACTCAACTTACCAAGTAACTCCATTAACGTGCTTGAAAATGCCAGTTTGGACTTTTGTATTAGTTGACATATTGGTGGTATTAATATAACATGAACATTGGCAGACTAGTTAATTGGTGCTTACAAGTTTTGTGAGACGTGAGTTTGTGCAAAGGCAGCTACGTCTGACCTAGAGCTGGGAACAACCCAACGGCTCATCACAACATCGTAGCAAGGCTATCACTGGAGTGATGCTCTACAAAACTAGTTGGGTATGCACTTTGCCATTAGCTGTTATACTCTCACGATTTTACATAGAACTGTATCACTGAACTTAATGCTCATGCATGTCTTAATGCTAACGCATGTCTCACAGTTTTGGTATCGCTCAGATACAACCGTTTGTGCTCTGACGCTCAAGATAGCACACACTTTGACCATCGAAAATTACCGGCTAAAGATACAGGATGAGTTGGGCGCTGTAGTGGTATCCAGCCGCAGAAATGTCAGCATTGAGTGACGAATAGGAGACTGTAGCGATTTCCTTAGGTATTCAGAATGGAAACCAATTTTCCGAGCTTGAGTTTGCGAATTTTATTTTTGTCACTGGCTACCTTTCCCTACCACCCACTAAGAGCCTCTTCATTTCCAAGTCCTACAGACAGTTTCGTGTCTATTTTAGCGTGTTAACAGCTTGCGTATCCTCTGGATGAAGGAATAACTGAGGATACCTCTCAGAAACAAACCAGGGCAACGGCTATTATTTCAGTGCAGTGGGTCAGTGTGAAGTTGCCTCCCTTTCTTGTGGCGCGAGATAACATTGGTCTGTACAATCATATCCTTATTACTGTTACGGTATCCATGCCACTTAAGTCAAGCAGGCACCCATCATTTTACGAGCAGATTAAGAGAGTTCACCTTTGTGTAGAAAAAAAGAGGCGAACTCATACTCACCCTGTCGCCGTAGGTGTCGAAGAGCAGTCTGGCGTACTCGACGAAGTAGTCCGCCATGATGGGGTTGGGCCAGCCTCCGATGTACTGCAGAGCCTGCGGCAGGTCCCAGTGGTACATCGTCACCTGCACACCAAATAACGTCCTGGTGAGAACCCTGTAGCAGAGCCTACAGATCAGTAGTAGTATAGGTCCATCGAATGGAAAATTTAATTGTAAAAAGCACACCTGTACTTCTGAAACTCGACGTTTATTAGTCTGCTTAGGACATAAATACTGGTTATGATCAAAAGTGTATTATAATACAGTAACTAGCTTTTTGGAATGACGATGTAATATTGCGGCTATACGAGACAGCCTATCGCCCATATACAACAGCAGCCTGACACTGAAGCAGGCAACACCGTGCAGCTTGGAGCCAGAGGCCCTCCCACGGCCACTATCATGTGTCTGAACAGGTATCGAATGTGTCGTGGGTCAAACCGCATTTTGGCATGCTGAAGAAGCAGGTGTAAAGGCGATCTTCAAAAGCAGAAATGACAAACAGACGCAATCATTGGACACGAGATGTTAATACTTATCAGATGATATGAAACTAGACAAATGAGGGAATGACTTCCAGTAATAACGTTACTGGCGGTTGAGTGTGGTCTTACCGTGAAAACTGTTTGTGGTATTCAACAGTTAACAAAGCTGTTGCAATATGATCTGCCCGATAAAGAACGTAAGCTGAGCACCTGGGTGCCCGACCGTGCCCGCAGAGAGATCTCGGCAGAACTCTGGGAGAGAGGTCGACCTTATGGAGAATTTGACTTCGAAACAGCAGAGTAGCTGCTTTATTGTGAGACCGCACAGTACTCCTGGAGACGCCAGAGGAGGGACGTTGACGAAGGCCTTGGCGAGACTTGGCTGCTGCCACGCCGCCCGTCCCACCCAGATCGCCGTCGCCGCTATTCGCTGCCAGTCGACCGCAGCGAGAATTCAGGCAGCAGTCATCCATCGCAGGTAAACGACTTTCCACTGCAACGCTCTCATCATAGTCCGCCTACCAGATCTCTCCTAGCAACCATAATTTCAGGCCCTGGTAACGACCTTCAGAAGTTCTTATCGATAATAGGCACACTGCTTTTTATTTTACTTCTACACTGGTGTGCTAACCTTAAGGGTGAAAGTAGCTTTCGCATGATGTGCCACTGCCAAGTAAATACGTTGAAGATATTTGAACCATACATAGACAGAACTGTCACAGTATAGTACAGAAGGTACTGCTGTTGTTGTCGTCTCCAGTCCAAAGACTGGTTTTATGCAGCTCTCCATGCTACTCTATTCTGTGCAAGCCTCTCCGTCTCCGAGTAACTCCTGGAACCTACGTCCTTTTGAATTTGCTTACTGTATTCATCTCTTGGTCTACCTCTACGATAACCCCGCCTCCCTCCCAGCCCCCCCCCCCTCTTCCGCGCGTTTCCCTCTATTACTAAACTGGTGATCCCTTGATGTCTCAGAATGTGTACTACCAGCCGATCCGCTCTTCTAGTCAGGTTGTACCACAAATTTATGTTTTCCCCAATTCCATATACACGTATAATCTTCAGCATTCTTGTGTAGCACCACATCTAAAAAGCTTGTATTCTCTTGTTGTCTAAACTGCTTATTGTCCATGTTTCACTTTCATACATGGCAACCCTCCATACAAACACTTTGTGAAAAGACTTCCTGACAGTTAAATCTATACTCGATGTTAACAAGTTTCTCTCCTTCAGAAACGCTTTTGTTTCCATTTCCAGCCTACATTTTATAATCCACCCCCCATACTTTGACCATCATCAGTCATTTTGCTTCCCAAATAGCAGAGATCATCTACTAATTTAAGTGTGTCTTTTCCTAATCTAATTCGCTCAGTATCACCTGATTTAACTCGACTAGATTCCATTATCCTCATTTTGCTTTTGTTGATGTTCGTCTTATTGCTCCTTTCAAGACACTGTCGATTCCATCCAACTGCTCTTCCAAGTCCTTTGCTGTTTCTGACGGAATTACGATGTCATCGGCAAACCTTAAAGTTTTAATTTCTTGTCCCTGGACTTTAATTCCTACTCCAAATTTTCCTTTTGCTTCCTTTACTGCTTGCTCAGTATACAGATTGAATAACATTGGAGATAGGCTACAACCCTATCTCACTCCCTTCTCAAAGGCTTTCTCTAAGTCTACAAATGCTATCAACGTAGGTTTATCTTTCGTTAACGTGTCCTCTATGAGACGTCATAGGGTCAGTATTGCCTCCCTTCTTCCTATATTTCTCCGGAATCCAAACTTATCTTCCCCGAGGTTAACTTCTACCAGTTTTTCCATCTTTATGTTAACAAGTCGCGTTAGTATTTTGCAACTGTGAGGTATTAAACTCATAGTTCGGTTAACTGAAATAATTACGCGATGAAAAGGTAAAGAAACGACAATTTTGTTCAAAGATAATGATATTACAATGAAGCCATCGCGTTTCATGATGTCCCCTGGACGTTACAGAAGGTGTGACATGGTTTTAATGCCACCGATGGCAATGCGTGCCCTGCAATGTGCTACTATGTGGCCACGGCCTTGGTAAGGAGTTGTTGCACCAGGGCGTGCCACTCCGCCACCACCACGGTTGGCAATTGCTGGACAGTCGCTGGTGCATGTGCACGTGCTGCAGTTCATGTCCCCAACACATCTCACACGTGCTTTATGAAATTTAAATCGGCGAAACGCCAGGCCAGTCCACTTGCCGAATATCCTCCATTTCCAAGATTTCCTTCTTTTCGATGCGGTCGCTCATTGTCACCCATAAAAATGGAGCCAGGACCGAATGCACCCCTCAAAGGACGGATATGGGGAAGGAGTAGGTTGACCCCTGAGTGTACGGTGTTCAAAGATTTGGAGGACAGTACGCCCGTGTAACATTATGCCCCCGCACCATACCACCTGGCCGACCAAAACGATCATGTTCGACAATATTCGTTGGCGCATTAAGTGTTCCCATTTCTCGCCGTATGAGCGTAAGTCAGTTGTAAGGTGGCAGAATAAATGGTCAGATTCACACCTTACATGGGACCTTTACAAATCGCAGTGAGAAGGTTAAGATGACACCTAACGTAAATCGACAGTTATGAGAACATTTGCCTATCAATATGTAATGCAAAAAGGGGTGACAGTCAATCGACGGTAATTAACACACAATTCCTATACAATGCATGTCTTTGAGCGGAAGGCAGAACAGGGAACGCGAGTCTAGTCACTTTTAGTATGAAAATCCAGCTTCACAATGGCGTAGCAAAGCCGTGCTGTGGGAGTTACGCCGGCAACCACTTAAAGGGGTGGCAGAAAGGAGGACAGCTTCCCTGGGCCAGGTGATTCAAGCTGGAGGGCTGCCTGTAGTGAGGGCATCGGTGCAAGAGCAGAGAAGAAGCTTTAGAAAACTGCATTTCGAAATTCCAACGGGATGCGAACAAAAGCAAGTGACACATTTTCCTCCACTGAGTGCGACACACAGAAAGGTCAATGTACTTTAGGCATCTGGAACGGGCACAAAACGTCCGATTGACGGAAACTCACGAGGAAGGAGAAAACTACTGAAGTTTCGACGCAGTTTGATAGAAGGGACGTTGCGATTGGTAGAGGGTGTTTCTACAAAGTGGGAGGAACGCTCCTATTGGTCGAAAAAAGCCGTGACATGAAAAAGGAACCCAAGTGGAGGGAGGCAGTTCTGCCATGAGAGGACAAGAGAGAAATTTTGTGTGAGGGACTCTTCTCTGAACTGGCGTCAAGTGCAGAATGGAACGCTTAACTCTCCGTACGACGCAGAGACGAAATTGGTGTGACACTGCGTCCACAGCGGCTGCATTCCAGCTAAAATTAGCTGTAGCAACGTTTAGCTCCAAATGTGGAGAAACGAACCAGCCAAAGTAGCTAACTGTTCTTGCGAGAACTGAGTGGGCACTATAATATGCACGCTGCTCCAACCATGCGCGTGTTTGTCGCCATACAATAAGACTAGGGTTGAGTACATGCTTTGTCGCAATACGAGAAACATAGGGAAAGTTTCTACTGGAAAGTTCAGCAAAGGCCAGGTTAGTTTTGTAGGAATTTCAGTGGGAGAGAGAGGCCTTGCAGACAGCAGCACGTCGCAGCTTAAGGTAAATACCGCGTGCAAAGGCGTAAACTTTGTTGGTTCACCAGCTTGCGTCCACTGTAAACTCGAGCGGCCTTGGGTAGCCTTGCGCTCAAATTTGTCACTTGACTAACCATCCACCGTAGACTTGATTGTCATCCTAAATAGTACCGAACTTCGAACCGGAATCGGACGATTTTCGTAGTACTGACCAACATCATAACGTATGTGTAGGAGCGATTTTGTAAAGAAACGTCTAATTAAACCTTCATATTATTGTGCTTAGGATTAATGTAAAGAAACTTCGAATTAAACTTTCGTAATATTGTGCTTAAGATTAATGTTCTTTCAGAGAGTTAATATTTAACATTGTTGTGTATGAACTTATTTCACTTTTTGATGTTGGCAAGGTGCGTTATCCATTGCGCTGTTTTTATGTTGGCGAGTTGAAAACTGTGTGAAAAGCTGTAATTTGGTGAGAAATATTGCGAAATTAAACTTGCCATTTCACCTCACACAGTTGTTCTCAATTCAAGAATAGGCAATAACGAAACCCCCCACACTCTTACACAGTCATTGTCGAAAATGATCGTTTTGCTGGTGCAGGTGTTATGGTAAGGAGAGGCATAGTGTTACATGGGCGTACTGATGTCGAAACCGTTGAACGCGGGACACTTAACGGTTAACGCTGCTACGACACTGTTGTGCACGTCTTTTCAGGTATGCGTTCGGCCCTGGCTTCACTTTTATGAGTGAAAACCCCGACCGCATCGAACAATGCTGTGGAGGATCTCTTGGAACGAGACGGTATTCAGTGAATGGACTGGCTTGCTCGTTCACTCGTGAGCACGTGTGGGATGCTTTGTGCAGATGTATCGCAGAACCTCCACGTAAGCAAATGACGGCCTCGCTGTTGTCAACCACGCTGATAGAGGAATGGAACGCCCTGGTACAAAAACTCCTCACCAAGCTTGCGGCCAGCATGCCTGCGCAGAATGCATTGCAGTCCCAGGTGATCACATGGCGTTTAGGAACCAAGGCCCACCTTTCGTAGTGTCCAGGACACCGCTATGAATCGGGATGACTTCAGTGTGGTTATCATCTTTGAATAAAAGTGTTATTTGTGTTCGTCGTACTGCGCATTTCTTTCAGTTATACTATGACAGTTCTTTCTATGTGTGGTCCAAGTTTCATCGCGCTATGTTACCTGGCAGTGACACATCATTCAAAATGTTCAAATGTGTGTAAATTCCTAAGGTACCAAACTGCTTAGGTCATCGGTCCCTAGACTTACACACTACTTAAATTAACCTATGCTAAGAACAAGACACACACCCATGCCCGAGGGAGGACTCGAACCTCCGGCGGGAGAGCCCGCGCACTCCGTGATACGACGCCTCAAACCGCGCGGCCACACCGCGTGACGACAGATTATTCGAAAGTTTCTTTAGTTCTTATGTATTGATCATTAGCAATGGAAAGAGGTCAGGTATTTTCTAACAGAAATTTGTTAGGTTTGTCTACTTTTGGCCCAAAGCACTTTCGTTTGTCGAAATAAATGTCTGCGACAATCTGATTACGTTCTTGCAACTGGCGCACTCAATCCCTTTATTTGTATTCCAGGTGCAAAACAATTCGTAACCAATCAACGTCACAGAGTAAAAATACAGTCACTATAACGTGTGATTACTTCTGTCCGTGAATTACGATTGTCATGATTTTAACCATCCTGATTTCCAGATCGTCACTCCATGTATGTTTCTGATTATGGTGCAATGACATTATTTCTACATATTTATAAATAAGGACTACTGAATAGTAGCCATACCATGTACGTTTTCGATTATGATGTAACCACATCAAAAATGGTTCAAATGGCTCTGAGCGCTATGGGACTTAACATCTATGGTCATCAGTCCCCTAGAACTTAGAACTACTTAAACCTAACTAACCTAAGGACATCACACAACACCCAGTCATCACGAGGCAGAGAAAATCCCTGACCCCGCCGAGAATCGAACCCGGGAACCCGGGCGTGGGAAGCGAGAGTAACAACATCATTTGTACATCTTTACAAAGGGATCTATCATATATTTGCTTTCCTATTCGAAGAAAGAAGAATTGTATGGCCTGTTGCTTCTACTCTGTAACATACACTACACCGCCCTAACACAGTATGAACGTAATAGATCAGTCAGTTTCTCAAAAATATGGTTCAAATGGCTCTGAGCACTATGGGACTCAACATCTTAGGTCATCAGTCCCCTAGAACTTAGAACTACTTAAACCTAACTAACCTAAGGACATCACACACATCCGTGCCCGAGGCAGGATTCGAACCTGCGACCGTAGCGGCTGCGCGGTTCCAGACTGTAGCGCCTAGAACCGCATGACCACAGCGGCCGGCCAGTTTCTCTTAACTAAACGAAAGCGTTAGTAACAACACACCATTTCAGCATCTATAATAATTGTAGTTGAAAGGCTTCACGACCTTACATAACAGCGTATCTCAACAACGCCACAGAAAGTTCCAGCATTCTGCTGCATGCTTTACAGAGAACAAACATTACCGCTACCAGTATAAATCAGAATCGCGCAGAAAATAAGTATTATACTCAATAAAGAAACTGACCATATATGGTTACAAATTATATACCGCAGAAGAAAGGATTAATAATGTGGAAGCATCAAGGATCCACTGGTAAAATGCCCTCCTTGTTCTGAACTTGATAGACTAGCCTTTAAAAATGTTAAATCTCTTCGTATTATGTTTCCAACTGTTCCTTGGTCTTTCTATATTATTCTGCCTGCAGGTTTATAAGCTAATACTAAAACGGGTAGATAAATGTCACCCAACCTCGACATGTATTCATGTTAGATGTTGCAGTATATGATTAGACTATATTGTGCTGATTACTGTTTTAGACTTTTAAAAATCGGACAAAATTAATGAATAAGTTTTTAAACCGACGGTAAAGTTGTTTTAATTGAGTAATCAAGACATCAATTACACAACCTTATGTCACGCTATCTGGCGGGAAATCAGGAAAAGATCGGCAACAGAAACTGATTCCTGCCGGCCGCGGTGGTCTAGCGGTTCTAGGCGCGCAGTCCGGAACCGCGCGACTGCTACGGTCGCAGGTTCGAATCCTGCCTCGGGCATGGATGTGTGTGATGTCCTTAGGTTAGTTAGGTTTAAGTAGTTCTAAGTTCTCGGGGACTGATGACCACAGATGTTAAGTCCCATAGTGCTCAGAACCATAGAAACCCATTCCATCGTAAGATACGAGCTGCCAAACATTGATACAAATTTGTGATGTCAAGATTTATGATATATGTTGACGGCAAATTGTGATAAATATTCATTACACTGGGCACATATTCTGCACCTATGGTGTTGTACACCCCCCCCGCCCCCAAAAAGAAAGATCAGAATCAACGTGTTTCAGCGTGGAAGCCCTTTAGATCATGAGAAACAGACAAGCGAACCTAGTGATTTATTCATATCTGCCACTATATGGAAAAACTGGCCCTTACAAAAGCATAACTTGTGGCCTCGTCATACTACTTAACGAGCTTTAATTTGGCATGGCTTTATGTAAGACTCATATCTATAATCCCGTAAAAATTTCCTCCAACTAGGAGAGGGTCGAGTGACGATCTCATTTAAATTCTGGGCCATTTGAGATGAAATGACGCTATTAGGAATACAACGTTTTAAAGATGCGCTGTACAAGGCTAGACGCAGAAATTTCGAGAGCTATATTGTGTAAGCGTTTCATTCCGACACCCAAGTAAAGCGTCATATTACTCCAGTTTTTAACAATTCTTGAAAGCCTTTGAAAACGTACGTCGTCTTATTCTTAAGAAATACTGTTTCTACATTATTAATTGAGACACAAAATTTTCGGATAATTAAGGATATAATAGTGTAAAGGGGGGCAGTGGTGTGTCACAAGATTTTTTATGCAGGTCAACAGCTTTGCTTGGTTTGTATCAGTTATCAGCAGCTATAAACGACCGAAAACTTTGTCTATCATCTGGTCGCTTGTAGAGGACAATCAAATGGGACAAAGCAGACCGCATTCAGTTTCTGCCATAGAACACTCATAAATCTGAAATTTTGTTGACACTTATTGATCATGTAATGAGGAAACTCGTATTCCCTAACTCGTAGGACTGTAGACAGATGAGAAGCTTCCTTAGAAATATCACATTCATAATATTGTACGGGAACTGAATGCTGCTACCTTCGATACGAGAGTAGTCTCTCGTTTGCTGATTCACACTTACGGGAAGTTTTTCCTTCCGTAACTGTATGCTTGTACCCATGTCAGTTTTCCTATTGAATATGATACACCCTACACATTAACGCAGCTAATTGTTTTCTTATTTTCCATATTACTTGATAATATACGGGAAAATCGTCGTCTCTTAGCGTAATATATCACTGTATCCAAGGGGCACTGCGGTGTTCCGCAGCACAGCTGTATCTGCAGGGCTGCCTGCTCGCCAGGCGTAAACGGCACAACCAAAACGTGGCACCGGCCAGACTCACGGCCAAGAGGCGATCGTTTCACGCATTGCTTTGCAGTGGCAGTCACGTGCGCTGAACTAGAGCGTGCCAGTATCCTTCCGCTCATCGGGTATTTAGAGAGCCGAATGGTCCACCAGCAGAAAGTTTTTCTCGCTCTCTCTTCTAGTTACTCGTATAAGGTGTGCCGAAATGAAAAGGAAACTACTGTTATATGTACAGAAATTTTTAAGAACAGTGTTACAGTTACACTTCATGTGGAAACCGTCGGGTTGCTGACGAATCCAATTTTCCACGGTGTCGTGTACTTCCTTGCCACAGATGAACCTCAGACATTTCAGAGATTGATAAGCGAGCAACAGGGGGAGGTATCGACGCTGTAAGGTGGATGCTCCAGGAACTCCCATCGGAATTTTTGAAGGAAGTAGAGGTCTTCTTGGCCACATGTGGCCTATCGTTGTCCTGGAGATGTGATATCTCATTCGAGAGCTTGCCCCTAAGCTTGTTGTTTAACCTCAGCAACACGGTGCGATACTGCTCAGCATTAACTTTTGCACCTCGTGGTCGCCAGTGGATAAGTAGACAACCTTCTTCGTCCAAAAAGAAACTAAGCATATTTTTTCTCGCCTTGGAGGCAGTGTGGGCATTTTTTGAATGAGGGGAGCAGGGGATGCCGCCATTCCATGCTCATTCGTTTGGCAACATGGTCGAAATGTTTGACGCAACGTTTCATCAAATGTCATAGTCTGAGCAACGAAATCCGTTCCTTGTTCGAGGTATATCAACACATGGGCCAGGTAAACATCCACTGTCACAATCCTTTGATTCTCTGAAATATACTTGTGGACCCATGTGCACAGCCTTTGCCATAACCAAACTTCTCGTGGATTATGTGCCGCACAGTTCCTTTGCTTGTGGACAGTGCAACAGGAATGTTACGTGTGGTGATCCGACATTTCGTCAGTTTGAGTTCTTCCACAGCCGAAACTGCGCCACCAGTGGTGACAACGTGTGCCTGCCCAGGGCATGGCGTGTCCTCTGTGTTTACAAATCTCGCTTCATAAGGCTGACACCACCGAAATATTGTGCATCATGCGAGATACTACTCTCCGTACACCTCTTTCATCCTGCGATAAATTCGTGAAACATGCTACCCTTCTGAGCGAAGAAATTAGATAACCGCTCTTTATGCTTATCAGGAGGAATCCGTCATGAAATGAACTGCGGAAACAACTCTCCAGAAATGAGGAAATTGCTGCGAAGCAAATGCGCCTAAGCAACTGGGAATACCACCTCGCCATCTCTCTGCAGACAATCACTCACTGGGATCATATATAACGCCGCTACAGTGAAGGTCTACTTCTCAAATCCGGCATACCTTTTATCAGCGGGTTGTCTGCAAGTTGTACACGAATGTGATCAACTGCTGTACACGGATCTACAAGTGTTTACTTTCTGGACGACCCCTGCTGACCAATGCCCCTCGAATGGACTTAATATATGGGACGAGTAAAGTAATTTTCCTTAGGACTTTGTGATCATTAGTGTAATTGCATATTTTACGTCGATAAGATTGTGCAGTCAGAATTGTATTTGCTGCTCTTGTAGTGAATGTGCTGAGTATGTTTCAGCTGTGTCACTTAATAACTGTGTACCTATCTTCACAATCTGAGGCAATAACTTCTGAGCGTAATGCAGAGCATGGTTATGACAGCCACAGGACATATCTTACTTTCTTAATGCAGATCCGATTTTGCTTTAGTGGTAACGTTAATTGTCACTGCCCGGTCCAAAGTTTGCGGAACATGTACTGAAATTCAGAACCACGTCTTATTCGCAGCGGCGTAAGAGGTTTTGTGGGACACAGCTTCCGTGAAGTAGGTCTAATATGAGAGCAGTGCTCAACTTGCTTTTTGACACTTTGTTTAAAAAGCATTTTCAAGCAAACGAAATATCACTGTCGGAGACAAAATACTTTGAACAGATAATTTGGTTCATCCAAATGACAATTTTGTAATTAATATTAATTAATTGAAACATCGATAAAATGCCTATGTAATTTGAGAGATACCTTGCTTTACTGCAAACAAGATCAGGGTACCCCCTTCATCTTAAACGTATAATTTTCTGAGGCACAAAACTGTTATAAGTGGAGCCGAATTCCACATGATTGTAAACTACAGAGATTTTGCTTAAGCTGAGGGCTTACCAGAGGCTGGATGTTGTTGGCGAGCAGCAGGTTGATGAGGTTGTTGTAGTAGTCGATGCCGGCCTGGTTGATGTTGTCAAGGTCTCCAGTCGGTAGTATCCGCGGCCATGAGATGGAGAACCGGTACGCGTCGGCCTGCAAGAGAAGTGAGCATCAACTATTTAACAGAGATGGACGCCTACAATCTACATCTACATCTTACTTCGCAAGGAAAGGTACTTTATGTGCCACTGTCTCTTCCCCCTTTTCCTGCTCCAGTCACATATGGTTTGCGGAAAGAACGATTACTGGTAACACTTCTCGCTCGCTAAGGAAACAGTCGAAAACCCTCTTTATAGAGGTGGATCACAACAGCATGCGTAACATATGGAAATCTTTATCGCAATGAAAGGGATCATCACGAAAACTAGCAGGTAGGCCATACAACTATTGGCCTCAGCATATACTGGCTGCTGACTAGATTACCGACTATGCGAACTAAGGTGATAGTGTGGCGTATCCAATGGCATCCCATTACTACTACGCGAGGTACTGGGCCCATTGGAGTTCTTTTCCTTTCCTCCAATTTCTATTTTTTACTTCCCAGAGCTGGCACTACCGCTATCCTTCCTATTGCTACAGTTATGTAGATTGCAGGGTCTTGGGCAATGTCGGGAAAAGTGTTTACATACATTTGTGTCACGACACTCAAATTGCTGTGAGTATCGAGTAAGCAGGTAACGTTTTCCAGACGCTTTCCAAACCCAAACGGTTCCACCAAACTTCGCAGGGTATCTCGCGATTCCTCACTCCAAATCACTAGATTCCAGGCATCCACTTTCCAGTGACGTCGCTCTTTACAGCACCTCAAGCGTCGCTTAGCTTCGACTAAAGAGATGTGTGGCTTATGAGGAACTGCTGCATCACTGTATATCATTGTTTTTAACTCCCTACACACAGTCATTGCGCTAGCGGGGCTACTGGAAGCACTTATGAACTCACAGGTAGGTCCTTCTGTTGATTTCGTACGATTTTGTGGAACCCCTGTCCACAATGATCGACAGTCGTTGTCCGTCGCTGTATGAGGTCTGCCTGGTGCTGCTTTGGCTGAGGTTGTTTCTTCGAATTTCAGCTTCACAGTCACATCCGCAGCTATCGACTTGGGCAGCACCAGGAGCGTCTGAAATGTCCCTGGTGGTTCTGTTTCTCAGGTGACATCCAGTGACTGGTCCACCTTGGGAATCACTAAGCTCTCCTGACTGGCCCATTCCGCTCTTATTGCTTCTCTACCGAGAACACGCTACACCCTACCTTCTTCTATATTGGCGGTCCACATCTTGTGGCATCTAGTGGTCCGATACAAATCACAAAGGATTGTCCGGATACTTTTGATCAGGTAGTGTTTGGTCAGGAAAGTTGAGTCGCCGCTCCAAGAGCATCAGAACTTACTTTTTTCTTTTCTAAGTATTGAAGGATTATGGGGACCGTGTTATTCATATATTTGATACATTTTTATCATATTGCAAAGTTACGAGTTGACATGGAACAGGGCTTTAAGTAAATTATAATAGCAAGCTGTGTCACAATGTAGGAAAGAAATGGAAGTGCTAAGGTGACAATGTTCATCAGACTGTCAAAGACAATAAAAAACCAACCGCTAAGAGAATCTACGTAACCTTAAAACAGCTGCACGTCAGGCGGATGAAAGCCAGCTGTAGGTGGCCAGCGACTTACCGAGGCGTTCACGAGGCACTGAACGTCGTCGGCGTACTTGTGGTACGAGTCGCAGGCCACGTCGCCGTTCTGGCCGTTCCAGCCCCACTCTGGGTGCTCGTGCAGCATGTGGTCCCAGATGCTCTCGCCCTTGCCTGTGGGAACAAATCAGGAACACCACTTTAGCACCGTATCCAAAAAAAAATGTCAACATTGTTACCAAAGGACCACTTTAAACATGTTTTGAAAACATTGTGCCCCCTCATACATGTTTCGGTGACGTTTCATCATTTTTGCTGTGTTTGACTTTATTTTTCTGTCAGACAATTGTACGTTACGTGAAAACTGAACTATGGGAGCAAGCGAAACATTTAGAAAGAACAGAGAAATTAATGATAGAGAAACTGAAGTCCACGTTCGAAATCACTGAGTCCACTCTGCTGTTAGTGCTTTTCTGCTGACAACAAAATACTTCCTACCTCCTTTTACACAGGGCCCTGTCACCTTAATGTGATCACGGCCTATGTTCGACGTGAACGTGCAATAATCACTCACCTGGGTGGTGGCACCACTAGCACTGGAGGGTACCGGGTGATCAAAAAGTCAGTATAAATTTGAAAACTGAATAAATCACGGAATAATGTAGATAGAGAGGTACAAATTGACACACATGCTTGGAGGGACATGGGGTTTTATTAGAACAAAAAAAATACAAAAGTTCAAAAATGTCCAACAGCTGTGTCTTAATCTGATCAGAATAGCAATAATTAGCATAACAAAGTAAGACAAAGCAACGATGATGTTCTTTACAGGAAATGCTCAGTATGTCCACCATCATTCCTCAACAATAGCTGTAGTCGACGAATAATGTTGTGAACAGCACTGTAAAGCATGTCCGGAGTTATGGTGAGGCATTGGCGTCGGATGTTGTCTTTCAGCACCCCTAGAGATGTCGGTCGATCACGATACACTTGCGACTTCAGGTAACCCGAAAGCCAATAATCGCACGGACTGAGGTCTGGGGACCTGGGAGACCAAGCATGACGAAAGTGGTGGCTGTGCACACGATCATCACCGAACGACGCGCGCAAGAGATCTTTCACGCGTCTAGCAATATGGGGTGGAGCGCCATCCTGCATAAACATCGTACGTTCCAGCAGGTGTTTATCAGCCAGGCTGGGGATGATGCGATTCTGTAACATATCGGAGCCGGCCGAAGTGGCCGTGCGGTTAAAGGCGCTGCAGTCTGGAACCGCAAGACCACTACGGTCGCAGGTTCGAATCCTGCCTCGGGCATGGATGTTTGTGATGTCCTTAGGTTAGTTAGGTTTAACTAGTTCTAAGTTCTAGGGGACTAATGACCTCAGCAGTTGAGTCCCATAGTGCTCAGAGCCATTTTTTTGTAACATATCGGCGTTCATCTCACCCGTCACGGTAGCAGTTACTGATGTTTTGCTGTCCAGCGCCATTTGTCGGACATTTTGTGAACTTTGTTTTTTTTTTGGGTGGGGCGGGGGTTCTAATAAAACCCCATGTCATTCCAAGCATGTGTGTCAATTTTTACCTCTCTATCTACATTATTTCGTGGTTTATTAAGTTTTCAAATTTATACTGACTTTTTGATCACCCGGTATATAAGGAGTTTTGGGGAGACGTGGTAAACAATGCAGTCGTTGCCGTAATGCCGAAATGGAGCGATTTACCTGAGGTACAAAAGGGCATGATAGTTGGGTCTTGGGCCAAGGATGGAAGCAGTTCGAAATGGCTATGTTTGTAAATTTGGTGGTTAAAGTACAGCGTGATTCTAAAGTCACTACACATTTCAGTGATATAGTAACGGAATATTTGTTTCTTGCAGGTACTACGACAGAATGCTAACGAAAGAAGAACGAATCACTGTTGTTTCTACTCGTCTTCGTGGAATGACGTATGAACAGGTGCGGACAAACTTTGCCCGTCGATTCCGGAAAACAGGCCCCACCAGACTTGCTATCAAGACCCTCGTCAATAAATTCCAGCGTACTGGTAGTGTTGCAGATGACGAACGTCCAGGAAGGCCGGCCATAACGCCAGACACCGTGCAAAGTGTGTAGGATGCGATCACACGTAGCCCTTCCGCATCTACCAGAAGACTTAGTAGGGAGCTTGATATTCCTCAAACCACTGTGTGGACGGTTCTTCGTTACAAGCTCCACAAACGTGCGTAGCATATCCAGGTCGTACATAAGCTTGAAGCGGAGGACTACGCACCCAGACAAGTTATGTGTCATGACCTGCTACAAGCTGTGGAAAATGATAATTTGATGCAAAATGTGTTGTTCAGTGATGAAGCTACATTTCATACCTGTGGACATGTGAACAGACACAACTGCAGGGTCTGGGCAGACGAACAACCAAGTGTGCTGCAGGAATGGCAATGGGACAGAGCAAAAGTGAATGTGTGGTTAGGGATAACGAGGTCAATAGTGTACGGGCCCTTCTTCTTCGCAGAACAAACCGTTACTGGAACCACATACCTAGATATGTTGGAACTCTTTTTGGAGCCCCAGTTGACATCTGATGGGATTATGGATACTGTTGTTTTTCAACAGGATAGTGCACCACCCCATTTTGCCCTCGTTGTTCGGGATTATCTGAATCACGCATTTCCCGGCAGATAGATTGGTCGTGCCTCTCCACGGATGTGGGCACCCCGCTCTCCTGACTCGACACCCTTAGACTTTTTTGCATGGGGGTTTATCAAGTCTAAGGTATACCAGGTGAAGATCCGCAACACTGAACACTTAACACAGCGCATTCGAGGCGCAGCTGCTGAGATTACACCAGATAGGCTTGGGCAGGTTTTTCGGTCTACAGTGGAGCGCTGGGGGGATGTGCCTAGACATGCAAGTTGGTCACATTGAAATGTACTGAAATTAAGTCCTATTGTAACATAAGTTGCAGTGCCATTACATATTGGTTAATAAAATTTGTTTATGTACAAAATGTACAGTGACTTTAGAATCACCCTGTATACCGTACATGGCAAAACGGCGCTATCCAAAACCGGCGCCACAGCAACTGTGGTTCAACACGGGCCGTAGATGGCAGGGGTGAGCGACGGCTGCGGAGGTGTGTACGGGCGAACAGACGTGCAACTGTTGAGCAACTGGCCGCTCGCGTGAACCAAGGAGCTGGCAACAGTGTCTCCTCAAAGACCGTTCAGCGAACGTTGCTGCACGTGGGCAGCAGACACCCAGTTCATGAACCTGTGCTGACTACTGTCCAGGGTGGAATTTGCACGCCAATACCGCAACTGGAAGTCCACAGCTGGTCTTTTCAGGTGACACACCGCCTTTGTCGTGTTCGGCTTCTGACAGCAAACACCCCTTAACAATCGTCAGAAGGGTCCAGGCCGTAGGAGGGAGCATTGTAGCGTGGGGAACGTTTTAGTGGCATTTCTGGGTGGCCTCATCATTCTGGAAGACTCAATGTATCCACTCAGGGACGCATCTGTCCTTCGGGACTATGTCCACCCATGCATGCGTTTACTTTTCCACGGCAGGATGGCATCTACCAGCAGGACAATGTAACGTTTCACAAAGCTCGCAGTGCACGTGCGTAGTTCGAAGAGCTCCAGCACGATTTTGCCGTATTCTTCTGGCCAGCAAACGGGCGTTTACCTTACTCCCCTGGCTACCAAACTCCCTGGATTGAAAACCAATCGAGAAATTGTGGGATCACCTCGACTGGGCTGTTCGCGTCAAGGATCCTCAACCGAGGAACACGGCAGTGGAGTCGGCACAGCTGCACATCTCTGCCGGTACCTCCCAGAATGTTGTTGACCCTATTCCTGCACGTGTCACAGCGGTCCTCGCTGCAAAAAGGTGGTTATTCAGGCTTCTGACACGTGGCTACCATAATGTGACTGGATACTCTACTAGCGGGTCCAAGCGACATTAGTGGTCAAGACCGTCTTACATAGCAACGTCCGGATACGTTTGACCCGATAGCTTAGTTGCTGCTAAAGGGGTGGCATAGATTAAATGCTGGCCTTATAATTTTGACGCTCTATAGCGTCTTTGGATGACGTTTAACAACAATAATTTTCGTCCTCGGTTTGGTTCTCAAGACACCATAAACTGCCTTTCGAAGCTTCTCCCACCCTGTGTTCAGTTTCCAACGCTGTGAAGAGTAAAACACGTAGAGACGGAAAAAATTTAATTGCTATTATTTTTTAAGATTAACAATCTTTTATAAAAGATTGATAACTAAGAATTTACATATGCAATGAAAAATGGATTTTTGCGCAATTTACAACTTGAAAGAAGAACAAGACGTTCATTAAATCGTGAATTTGTGAGAGATGTGTGAATTAGCATTTAGTTGATGATTTTACATTTAAATGACGTTGGAATTCCAACTGAACGAAAAAAGAAAAAATGACCGAAACAATATTCGATCCAGAGGTTACTAGTCTAAAGAGCTTCCGATTTCTTTTCATCTTCACGGAAATGCTCGTGGAACATGCACCTTTGTTTAAAAATTTGATTCGTCGGGCATCGACCTGAGACCCCCCAAAGACAAGCAAGCTGTCTACTGCAGAGCCACATTCCTTTTCGAAAAATTTACGTTATTAAATGTGCTCGGCAAACTTCAAAGTAGATTTTCTCGAGAATGTTTGAGAGTTGCATCGAACAGCTTTGGGCAACTGATGTCTCACGTGCCATAAATGTAAAAACAAAATTACTGAAATCGGGTTAGCGTGTCGTCTCCCTGTAAGCCTGTAACAGTAACTGTGAAATACTCCTATGTACACATACCAGGTGCCTAGAAACAGTTCCTGGCCGAGCGACTCTGTGGTGTGGTGCTTGGATGACGTTTCCTTACAGGGATTCATATCCTCCCTTTGTTCTTCTGCATATCCTCTACATGCTCCAGAGGTCTGTCAATATAGTTTTGTTACATCTGCATCTACGTAGATGCTGGCGGAGGGTACCCGGTACCACTATTTGTCATTTCCCTCCTCTTCCACTCGCAAATACAGCGAGGGAAAGACGAGTGTCTATATGCACGCGTATGGCCCTAATTTCTCGTATCTTATCTTCGTGGTCCTTACGTGCGATGTACACTATCTGATCAAAAGTATCCGGACACCTGGCTGAAAATAACGTACAATTTCGTGGCGCCCTCCATTGGTAATGCTGGGTGTTGGCCCACCCTTGGCCTTGATGACAGCTTCCATTCTCGCAGGCATACGTTCAATGAGGTGCTGGAAGGTTTCTTGGGGAATGGCAGCCCATTCTTCACGGACTGCTACACTGAGGAGAGTTATCGATGTCAGTCGGTGAGGCCTGGCACGAAGTCGGCGTTTTAAAACATCCTAAAGATGTTCTATAGGATTCAGGTCAGGACTCTGTGCAGGACTGTCCGTTACAGGAATGTTACGGTCGTGTAATCGCTCCGCCATAGGTCGTGCATTATGAATCGATCGTGTTGAAAGATGCAATCGCCATCCTTGAATTCCTCTTCAACAGTGGTAAGCAAGAAGGTACTCAAAACATCAGTGTAGGCCTGTGCTGTGATAGTGCAACGCGAAACAACAAGTGATGCAAGTCCCCTCCATGAAAAACACGACCACACCATACTTTTGGCGCTACACACGCTGGCAAATGACGTTCACCAGGTATTCGCCATACCCACACCCTGACATCGGATAGTCACATTGTGTACCGTGACTCGTCACTCCACACAACGTTTTTCCACTGTTCAATCGTCCAATGTTTACACCAAGCGAGGCGTCGTTTGGCATTTACTGGCGTGATGTGTGACTTATGAGCAGCCGCTCGACCATGATGTCCAAGTTTTCTCATCTTCCGCCTAACTGTCATAGTACTTGCAGTGGATCCTGATGCAGTTTGGAATTCCTGTGTGATGGTCTGGATAGATGTCTGCCTATTACACATTACGACCCTCTTCAACTGTCGGCGGTCTCTCTCAGTCAAAAATGGTTCAAATGGCTCTGAGCACTATGGGACTCAACATCATCGGTCATAAGTCCCCTAGAACTTAGAACTACTTAAACCTAACTAACCTAAGGACATCATACACATCCATGCCCGAGGCAGGATTCGAACCTGCGACCGTAGTGGTCACGCGGTTCCAGACTGAAGCGCCTAGAACCGCTCGGCCACACCGGCCGGCTTGGTCTCTAGATACTTTTGATCACATGGTATATGTTGCCGGCAATGGAAGTGTTCGGCAGTCAGCTTCAAATGCTGGTTCTCTAAATTTCCTTAATAGTGTTTCCGAACAGAACGCCGCCACCTTCCCTCGAGGGTCTTCCATTTGAGTTCCCGAAGCATCTCCGCAACACTTACATTTTGTTCGAACCTACCGCTAACAAATCTAGCAGTCCGCCTCTGAATTGCTTCGATGTCTTCCTTCAATCCGACCTGGTATGGATCCCGAACACTCGTTGAGTACTCAAGAATAGGTCGCACCAGCGACTTATATGCGGTCTCCTTTACAGGTGAAGCACACTTTCCTGAAATTCTCTCAATAACCGAACATTAAACGGCTTTACTGTGTCAAGCTGGACACTAGTAATACGGTACCCGAACATTACAATTTGATCTTCGTACTCATCCTCATTAACTTACATTTTTCCGCATTTAGGACTAGCTGCCATTCATCACACCAACTGGAAATTTTGTCAAAGTCGTCTTGTATCCTCCTACAGTCATCTTACCTTACACCACGGCATGATCAGCAAACAACTGCAGACTGCTGCCTACCCTGTCCGACAAATCATTTATGTATATAGTGAACAACGGGGGTCCTATCACACTTCCCTGGGCACTTCTGACGGTACCCTTGTCTCTGATGAACACTCGCCGTCGAGGACCACATACTGGGTTCTATAATTTAAGAAGTCCTCGAGCCACTCAAATATCTGTGAACTTATTCCATATGCTCGTGCCTTCGCTAACAGCCTGAGATGGGGTATCGTGTCATATGCTTTTCGGAAATCTAGAAATATGGAATCTGCCTGTTGCTCTTCATCCGTATTTCATATGAGAAAAGTGCAAATTGAGTTTGCACGAGCGATGCTTTCTAAAACCTTGCTGATTCCGGACATAAGCTGCTTAGCCTCAAGAAAGTTTATTATATTCGAAATGAGAATGTATTCAAGGACTCTGCAGCAAACAGAAATTAGGGATACTGGTCTGTAGTTTTGCGGATCCGTTCTTTTACCTTTCTATATAATGGAGTCACCTGCGCTGTTTTCCAGTTGCTTGGACCTTTGTACTGGTTGAGAGATTCACGATAAATGAAAGCCAAGCAAGGGGCCAATGCCGTAGAGTAATCTATATAAAAACAAACTGGGATTCCATCTGGACCTGGTGATTTATTTGTTTTCAAATCATTAAGTTGATTCTCTACGCGAGGTATACTTATTTTTATGTTATCCATACAGGAGACTGTCCAATGGTCAAATGACGGTATGTTTGTACAATTCCCCTGCTCGAACGATTTCTTGAACGTTAAATTAAAACTTCGCCTTTCGTTTTGCTATTTTCAACTGCCGCACCAAACTGGTCAACATGGGACTGAATGGAAGCCTCAAACTCCCTTAGCGATTTTACGTACGACCAGAACTTTCTCGTGTTATCTGCAGATCTTTTGCTAAGGCGTGACGGTGATAGTTGTTGTATGCTTCACGCATAGATCTTTTCACAGACGCACCAACCTTCGCTTGTCGTCGTTTGTGTGTCCCCTTTTGAACGTAGAGTGCAACAGTCTTTGCTTAATCAGCATCTTCCAAATTTCTTTATTAAGCCATGGTGGGTCTTTTCCATCATCTATCCACTTACTAGGGACATAATTCTCCAGACCATGATTTACAATGTGCTTAAATTTTACCCATAATGCCTCTATGTCCATCTTACTGGAACTAACTAATGTCAATTCACTGTCTAAGTAAGATGCTAACAACTGCTTATGTCTTCTTTCTATGAGGAACACTCTCCTGCCCTTCTTGACTGATTTATTAACTTTCGTAATCACAGTTGCTGTAATGACATCATGATCGCTAATCCCTCCCCTCTCCCCCGTTTCTATACTGTCATTGTCGATAAGGTCCTGCCTATTTGTAGCTACAAGGTCTAAGATATTTCCACTGCGTGTTGGCTGCCAAGCTAGCTGCTAAGAAAAGCTTTCAGAAAACATGTTCAGTGAATGGATAGACATTCCAGTCTATACTCGGCAGGTTAAAGTCACCTCAGGCGCTTCAGTCTGGAACCACGCGACCGCTACGATCGCAGGTTCGAATCCTACCTCGGGCATGGATGTGTGTGACGTCCTTAGGTTAGTTAGATTTAAATAGTTCTAAGTTCTAGGGGACTGATGACTTCAGATGTTAAGCCCCATAGTGCTCAGAGCCATCTGAACCCTTTTTGAAAAGTCACCTCCAACCAGTAATGTATAATCAGGATATTTTCGCGCTACTGATCGTAGACTTCCGTCGAATGGCTCTATAATCCCAGCAGAATCCCGTGACCGGTAAGAACATCTAAAATTAACTTAGTTTCACCTGCACCTGTTAAACGCGACCAGGCGACTTCACTGTCACACTCAACTTCGACACCAATAGAGACAATATTTTTGTTAACTGCAATGAAAACTCCCACTCCTATGGCCTTTAATCTGTCTTTCCGATACACGTTTCGTGACTCGCTAAATATCTCAGAGCTCTCCTCTTCGGTTTTCAGCCAGCTCTCAGTCCCAAGAATAATTTGAGAGCGAGAAATTTCCTGGAGGGCAGTAAATTCGGGGAATTTATCGTGAATACTTCGACAGTTTACTGAAAAAATTGTGACAGTCGAAGTGTCTGTATTCCTAACACTGCGGGAGTTATGGCGTACAGACAGCGATACTAGAATTCGTTTCAATACAGAATATGCGTGCCTTACTCTGCCATTACGTTCATACCCCACACCATCATCGGTGCTGTGTGTGTGTGTTCGTTACGATCAGCTACGTGCGACTAAGGAGCCTGGGAGCTGCAGTACGCACCATCCTCATTCCAGGCGCCCTCCACTTGGTAGGCGGCCGTGGCGTAGCCCAGCATGAAGCCGTCTGGGAAGCGGTTGTTGATCTCCTGAGCGGAGGCCGAAGCCGCCGCCAGCACCACCAACAAGCACAGCGACAACATCTCGGCCGGCGCCATTGTTCCGGTTTGTCGCGAGTTGTGCTCTTATACTGGTGCAGGTGTCCGTATCACCGCTCTCCATCTAATCTCCGTGTGAATATCTCGAGCGCAGACCGTTGTTTACACGAGATCTTTCAAGTATATTTTCATCTTTCGACCGTTGATCACCGAAAATTTCCCGCTACGTGACCCCGCTGACAGCAGGGTAATTTGAACGAGTCCTGTTTCTGCGCAGGTGGCCTGTTATTCCACAGCTTTGGTAAACACTTTTCTCGGCGACCTCTCTTATCGTGTTGCTACCTGAACAGTGTACTCTTATCGGCATTTCTCCTTTCATCAACCGGCATAGAACGTGACTCACCACCAACCCACCCATGACGAACTTTCTTTGGAAATATCATCGACAAACAGCTAGTTGCACGTAGCAGAAAGGAGAAAGGGAAGAATATTAGGGTTTTGCTTCAGGTCATTAGAGACAGGATGAGAAGCTGAGAATGGGGAAGATTAACCGTGCCTTCACAAAGAAACCGCCCGATTTAAACGAGTCACGAGCAACCTCAATCTGACCCGCTTTGCTCCCTAATATCAGTCCATTACGCCGCCTCCGTGTGCCCATAGTCCGCCTGCTTAGCTCGGTGGTAACGTTCTCGCCTCCCATGCAAGCGGGCCCGGGTTCGATTCCCGGCCGAGTTGGAGATTTTCTCCGCTCGATGACTGAATGTTGTGTTGTTTTCATCATTATTTCATCTCATCATCGGCGCGCAAGTCGCCCAATGTAGCGTCGACTGAAATAAGACTTGCCCTTGGTGGCCCAACTTCCCCGATGGGGCCTCCCGGCCAACGATGCCATACACACATTTCATTTTTTTTTCTGTCCATACTGTCGCATGTTAGACCTAAAATTTAAAATACTTCTATTATGGCTAGAAACTCAAAATGTGGTAGGAACGTAATTCATTATGCAGCCCATCATACAGAAATGGAACAAAAAATCTGAAATTGTAACACATATTTACAAAATATTTTCTATTCATAGTCTATAATTAAAATTCTGTGTTTTAACCACCTATATACATCAGTAGGTTACATACTTTGTTCATAGATGGTGACATTTGTATATTCCAGAAAGTGCAGGAGTGGCCTGAGATCCAAGGGTGTATTGTGTCCTGTATTTAAAGAAATATTGTAATTTGTCCGTTACGGTTTAACGGCACGCGTTACTATCGTCGAACGAAACTTGACACGGATTGAATTGGGTTTTGTGCTGCACTGACACTACTTAGTTTAGGGATGTTGTGCGTGAGCTGTGGAAAAATGTTGATTACGGTTTCCTGACGTGCTGAGGTTCTCGGGCGATGGACTGCTTCACAGATTTTAGGGCAATGTTTTTCTGACGGCCGTTACCCATGATCATAGGCAGCTGCGACACGAAACTGGGCGAGGGGATGAAATAAAATTACTAGTTTTCCCAGCTATTGTGCCGTGGTCTTCTGGGATCTGGTAGATGACCCAACGTTTCCTCCCCGTCTGGAGAGAATATCATCGTCGTGGGTGGGGGGAGGGGTGTGTGTGAGGAGGTCGATGTTGTCGCGTAGCGCACGCCGGCACACAATGACTGACGGTAAAGTATTCTGTCGGATACCGGGCAGCGTAACATCACGTGAGTTACGAATGCGGGCGCTGTTCGACCGTTGATGGTTGTCGCCGTCAGTGTCTTTGTCACCCCATTGCTGAAGGCCTGTGCATTTCTTCAGAGCGCGAAGTACTTTTAACCTGTCCAGCTCTGATACTTTGCATTTTGGAAGGAGTGGAAGGACTGTTACCTTGCACACCGCTACACCTGAGGTGCCTGCTGTTATAAGTGGCTGTTTCCGGCTGCCAAGACCTGCGTTATGCATTTCTGCCGGCGACTCACTGTTCACCCTGCGCAACGGCTTTATCTTGACGGCGAACCTCTTGCTGTGGTGGAGACGCATCGGTTTTTGGGATTGGTTTTAGATGCCCGGTTGACTTGGCTGCCTCATATTCGGCAGCTTAAACATACGTGCTGGCGGCATCTTAACGCTCTTCGTTGCTTGAGTTACACCAGCTGGTGTGCCGATCGGTCTACCCTTCTACGGCTGTACAAGGCGTTAATTCAGTCACGTCTGGATTATGGGAGCCTGGCTTACGGTTCGGCATCGCCTTCCGCATTGTGGTTGCTGGACCCCATCCTTCACAGCAAGATCCGACTCGCCACTGGAGCTTTCCGGACAAGCCCTATCAACAGCATACTTGTAGAGGCAGGTGTCCCTCCATTGCGGTTCCGGCGCTAACGATTACTGGCTGCTTATGCTACACACGTTTGTAGCTTGCCCAGGCATCCCAATTATCGTCTCCTGTTCCCTCAGTCCGCCGTCCATCTTCCGGATCGGCGGCCCAGGTCAGGGTGTACGATCGCGGTTCGCATCAGACCTCTTCTCTCTGGCCTTGATGTTTTCCGTCTTCCACCGCTTTTCCGGGCCCCTCTGCGTACATCACCGTGGTGTGTGCCCCGCCCATGCCTTTGGCTCGATTTGGCACAGGGCCCGAAGGACTCAGTCCCTCCTGAGGCCCTCCGCCGCCGCTTTCTTTCAATCCTTGCTCGGTTTCAAGGTTCTGTCGTTGTCTATACTAACGGTTCGATGGTTGCGGGTCGTGTCGGTTATGCTCTTACTCTAGGGGATCATTATGAACAACACTGATTGCCGAATGGTTGCAGTGTTTTCACTGCCAAGCTGGTCGCCATCTCTGGCGCCCTAGAGTATATCCGCTCCTGCTCAGGTGAGTCCTTCGTTATCTGCAGTGACTCCCTGAGCGGTTTACAAGCTATCGACCAGTGTTTCCCTCGCTCTCGTCTGGTGATGGCTATCCAGGAGTCCCTCCATACTCTTGCCCGTTGCGGCCGCTCTGTGGTCTTTGTGTGGACCTCGGGTCATGTCGGCATTCCGGGAAATGAACGTGTTGACACGCTGGCCAAACAGGCTGTCGGTGCGCCAGCCTTGGAGATATACCTTTCGAAGAGTGACCTCGTGTCAGTTTTGCGGCAGAATGGCGCACCTTTCCTTCACCCAACAAACTTGGGGTCCTCAAGGAGGCTACCGGTGCGTGGCGCTCCTCCTTGCAGGTCTCTCGCAAGGACTCTCTTGTCCTCTGCCGCCTACGCATTGGCCACACCAGGATAACACACAGCTATTTATTGCGCTGCGAGGACCCACCTTATGTCGCTGCGTGTCAGCTTTGACGGTGGTCCACATCTTGTTGGACTGGTCGCTTTTAACTCCGCTCAGGCAGACGTTTGCGCTGCCTGATACGCTTCCTGCGCTTTTATCGGATGACGTTGCGATGGCAGATTTAGTTTTTAGTTTTATTCGTGCAGGGGGTTTTTATCGGTTGATTTAAGTGTTTGTCCTTTTTTTGTGTTGAGTCTGGTCGTTGGCCTACGATTTTAGACAGGGGTTTTTAGTGAATTTGTTGGTGTTTGGCTTTTCCTTTTTTGTTTCTATGGTCGGCCAACCACTGTCACACTCGGTGTGATTTTAATTCCTTTTGTCTGGTCCCTGTCTGTGTCTTTCTTGTCCTGTGTCGTCTCTTGTCATCTCCATTGTTTGTTCTTATACTCGTGGAAAAAGGGACCGAAGGTCCTAGTAGTCTGGTCCCTTCAATCCCACAAACCTTAACCTTTAAGTGGTATTCGAGACATTTTTGTGGATCATCCGTTACTGTCTACGTTGGCTCGTGCAACTGCAGTAAGGATATCAGCGGAAAAACGGCGACCTGCAGTAGAGTCGACGAAATAAGACCTCTGACAGCTGTCAGCCTATTGCCAGCTTTCAACTGCGAAGTGTAAACTGCTGCAGGCGAAAACAGTAGTCGACTACAGAACTGCGGCAACACTGAGGCGCTGCCATAGAGACATGTACGTGGTTAGTTGCGGCAGGCACGCGAAGCATCCGTGCCAAGCCTGCTGAAATTGTCAGGGATTTTCTGTCGCCGGGTCTACTATGGGAGAAGTGAGTAATGGAAGCTGAGCACTAGTCGATGTGGATGAGAAACTAAAGGCCAAAAGAGAGCTCACGTTCATGGAGGAACTGTTGGGAAAGCCTCCCAATACGTTAGCTTTCATTTAATCTTGTTTCATTAGCGAACTGTGCACTAATTATTAAATAAAAGTTAAGCAAGTGTAAGCGAAGGCAGTCGGGTGAAGTTGAAGTTACCACTTAGACTCATTTCTGAATAGCAGCGATCAATCCTGTTACGCCTCGACTAGCATAACTTTGTCACTAATGTTTCAGCGAGTTGAGTAATAAGCGTCAGCCGGCCGCTGTGGCCGAGCGGTTCTAGGCGCTTCAGTCCGGAGCCGCGCTGCTGCTACGGGCCTCGGGCATGGATATGTGTGATGTCCTTAGGTTAGTTAGGTTTAAGTAGTTCTAAATCTAGTGGACTAATAACCTCAAATGTTAAGTCTCATAGTGCTCAGAGCCATTTGAACCATGTTTGAAGTGATAAGCGTCAGCTGCCACTCAGTCGTAGCACTTGATAACCACCGCTTCGGTTTTGCGCCTTACCTTCGTAGCGCAGTCTTTAAAAGGTGTTTTTAAGGAAACCATTGGGTTAATAAATTGGTTAATTATCGTATTATACTTGCACTGTGCTGCTTGATAATGATCAGGCTCTATTTTTGCTATCGGTCATACTACTATGATGCTTCGATATTAAGTAATATATCGTATTCTTCAGTGAAACATGTAGTCACTGGCACTTTGGTGCAGTTTTGGGCATACATTTCTGCACAGGAAATGCGACTAACGTAAAGAAATTTTAAAACTAGAATAAGAGCCACATCTGTCTCCAGCATCCAGAATAGCATCTGAAATAAAGAGTGGAATAACTTATTAATCATGCAATGTAAGCTTTCACTGCCGGTATTGTCTTCACTTAAAACTTCCGGGCTGATAGGCCGTGGTCGAAATATAAAACTGTCTCCTGACGTTTCGTCTCCAACTGCGGGAGTCATCCTCGCAGGTAAAACGGCGAACGGCAGTTGGAGACGAAACGTCAGGAGACAGTTTTATATTTCGACCACGGCCTATCAGCCCGGAAGTTTTAAGTGAAAACTTATTAACCATTTCACAGAATGGTCAACTTGGCTGTAACATTAACGTCACTTATTGTATGGGCATATCACGTATGTGGTGTTTCTCTTTACTTAACTGGCTCTCACCTTACATTTCGTGACTGCTGCTTGCCCACCTCCCGTCCCTGAGCACTTAAATATTAATATAGTTCTGGTTCAGGTAAAACATATAGTAACAGAACATTAACACACAAAATCCGTCCCCCCCCCCCCCCTCCCACATGCGCCATCGATAATTGACTAAACCATTTGCGGTTCTAAAAGTGCCTCAGAATCTGCATTTAATAAAGCTCTTCCTCAAGTAAACGTTTACTGTCCAAAGAATCTCTGTCAATTACACAGACTACATAATTCCTCCCCAGTTGGCCGGCCGGTGTGGCCGTGCGGTTCTAGGCACTTCAGTCTGGAACCGCGTGACCGCTACGGTCGCAGGTTCGAATCCTGCCTCGGGCATGGATGTGTGTGATGTCCTTAGGTTAGTTAGGTTTAATTAGTTCTAAGTTCTAGGGGACTGATGACCACTGATGTTAAGTCCCATAGTGCTCAGAGCCATTTGAACCATTTGAACCTCCCCAGTTCACGCAATATTCTTAAAGTGAATAAAAAGCACTGCAGTCATGCAATAAATTGGAAATCCACACAGTCACTGATACTTTCTCCAAAATACCAAGAAAGCAAGCGAATTACGAGGATAACAAACTACGACGTATATTCTTGAAATTAAACATTACAATCACCGCGCCTTCCTGGCTAACTCTTAAATATTTCACTCAGTATTGATAGCAAGGCCATTCGTATAAAGTGGCTTGTCGCAAGTAATATGATTACATCAGTCCAGTACTTATACGATGCAGCTGCTGAGCCATACGCGGCTTAGATCAAATCTTCATGCTTCCACACGCTCTGTTCTTTGCAATGCACGCTGCTACGGCCAGGAACTGTTTTCCCCAGAGATTCGAATTGCTCCGCGACGGCGCGTTTTTCACTAAAAGAGTTTACAGGAATACTGATGGAAGCTTTATCCGCCACTTGTGATTTAATTCTGTAGCTCAGCAGCATTTTTTTCACTTCGTCCTAACCTTATTATTTAACAGGAGAAAAAATGGTGCATGGACGGCCGATGTAGGCGGACAGTCACATTTATGAAACCTAGTTTTTTTGACTAAGATCAACCAAAATTCGTATTTTCACAGCAAAATAACTTGCTTATTTATTTCCCAATTTGGTATGCAACACGCAACGCTGTCAAAAACCACACGCTAAATTTTCATATTGTCTCGCTCGCTACACATGAAATGCTAGTTCTACAGAAAAAGGGCATTTTTGCAGGAAGTTTAATGTGGTTAAATTTTATACTGGGACATGTTTACACCAGAGCCCACAGTTTTCGATTTATTCAAGAAAAACGCGATTGAAAGTCACTTTTGGACGTTTTTCTTGAATAATTCGAAAACTATGGCCTGTACCGAAAACATATCTCAGTGCAAAATTGAAGTACATTAAATTACGTACAAAAAGATCCTGTTCATTCTTTCTGTAGGGCTAACAGTTCGCGCATGGCGAGTGAAAGAATATGAAAATTTGGTTGTGGTATTTGTAGGAGTTGCAGGTTGCATAATGCCCGTAAGTAGGAGCAGCTGAATCATTCCGTGTACAACCGTATAACTTGCTAACCCCGTCGTGGAGCTTCTTACGTCATCCGCTATATCATTTACATACATTATAAACAGTATCGGTCATATCACACTTCATTGGCGTACTCCTGCTGTTACTTTTATATCTGTCAGGTTTGTTCCGTTGAAGAGCGATGATGTAAGTTCCCTCTGTAAGGATCAAATCACAAATCCGATCCGATGCTCAATAAGCTCTTATGTTTATCTTTTGGTTCTTTTGGTCTTTTCTTCCATGTTTTCAGTTAAATTATAGGAAATAGATTCAGCCTTTTTGGAAACACACTGTTTTTTCATTTTACCAGACATGTCTCAGCACCTCTGTGCCATTATTAGTGGGTTTTTGTTTACTGAAAACTGTAAAAAGTGAACATACTTTAAGTCGTAGCTGATCCAACAAATTGAGGCCTAAACAAAGTTTTTGTTCGTTTTGCCTCTAACCGCGTTCTGCGAAGTAGAAAGGCGTTTACAAAAAACGAAATTACACAAAGTACATTAATATGTGTGTGCAGTGTGCTCAGAACGCAAAAGAAGAAGAATCAGTCACAACAAAACGCGAGTAATAAGAAATATATACGCAAAACATTTTGACTCGCCAAAATCACGTTTTTTTTAAAAAATCAAGGGATGTGTTAACTATATGATGAAATTCACATTTACATCGTTTGGTTTGCAAATGACAAGCTATCAGCGCAGGACACCACACAGTTGTTCCTGCAGAACCATGTAATGTAAAATCATGGTAAGAAGCAAAGCGAACAAAAACTTTCTTTACTGCTAAATTTGTTAGATCAGTTACCATATAAAATATGTTCATTTTTTACAGTTTTCGATAAACAAAAACTCACTGATTATGGCACAGAGGTGCTGAAACATGTTTGGGTAAAAAGAAAAAAACAGTGTGTTTGCAAAAAAGCTCTAATGTTGTTCACTGAACGAAAATGCGAAACTTCATGAAATCCCTTTCTGCAGTCAAGAAACACGGAATCAACATGGGCGCCTTTGTTGACGAAGCCTTGTACCTTATGGACGTAAAGAGCGAGCTAAGTTTCGCAAAGTCTGAGTTTGGAGAATACACGTTGATTTGTATAAAGGAGAATTTCTTTCTCCAAATGTTTAATAATACATGAGCATACAACGCGTTCCATAATTCCACAACAGGATGACGTCAGCAATATACACTGTCTGACAAAGAAAGCGAAGTACCCAGAAGAAAAGCGTACATGTCAGTGTAACTTTGTACACGTATACACCACCGGTACGGTGGCATTTTCTATGATATGCAGAATGGCCATCAGAGTGCATTAATATATTTCATGTTAATTGTTGTTACCAGCCCTGGTAAGGTGTATAAGGGACATAAACTGCATCACATAGTGAGCCACCACTGTCAAGCACACGGACATGCGATATACCTGTATGATACAGCGTCATCGGAACTGACAGAGTTCGTTAGGAGTATCATTGTAGGCCTCCATTTGGCCGTCTGATCGAATTGTGCAATATCCATATTTCTTGGCCGTCTTATGTGACAGACAGTGGACCGACACTGGACTGCACACGAACGTGGGGGCAGGCATACTTGTCGTCAAGGTTCAAGTCGACAGAGTCTGATCACCACAAAGGAGAGTAGCTGTATTGTGTACCAGCTACAGTGCCCGTAAAATGCCGTGGCCGCTAGATGCGCAGTTGGCCAGGGATGTGTGGGAAAAGCGGCAGTGGTCGGGGGTTAGTGTGATTTGGGGGGGGGGGGGGATGCCAAGCCCTGGAGGGGAAGTGTCGTTCTAAACTGTAGCGTGCACTCACATTTTTGGTAAATATTACATGGGTCCCCTCCACGTCCGCACCTGCATGATGATCATTCAAAATGATCTGTCACATCTCCTTTTGTTAGTATCTAAAACGAATTCCACCGAAATTGCAGTGATTTATTTTCACCTTCTAACAACCCTACCACAACAAAGGTCAAAATTTAGTAATGATTGTGGTGTTGCTCACGCTGCTAAATACTGCATTTTCGGGCAACAACATAGTTATTATGTGGCAGGTGTCATAAGAGCACAGTTAATAAAGTCATTTCATGTAATAATGAATAAACTAGCCACTCATCTTTTCGTGTTTCTCACGCTGGTGTCGTTGTAAAATCATGGCTCAATCGTCGAAAATCTAGGTGGTGATGATTCCAAGCACGGATGCAAAGAGGCCTAGGTTTTATTCTGCTATATTCAAAAGTTTTATAGATGTGTTTCACAAACCGTTCTTGAAGATTAAACCTTTGAAAGTTAGCACAATGGTGATGTTAAAAAATAATCGGCACTCCGAATTTAAGTTACACTTCGTTTTTATTGCTTTTGTTGCAATATCGCGTAACACACAAAACATCACTTCACAATACAAAACATACTTGAAAACATCTTCCTCACTGTTAAAGTTTACATTTTATAAGCTGACTACGTTATGCGTCTTTCCAACATGACGTCCAAGACTTGACTTTCTCAAGGTCCGACTCTCTAACTAACTAATAATCGCTTACGCGCCCAAAAATCAGAGTTACAAGTACGACAAAGATCGTAGTGACAAAAGAAAGAATACACATAAGAATAATATCATTGCAACATAAACATATCGATGTATCAAAGTATCTCTACATTAATGAAATCAAATCTAAATGTTGTCTCAGAAATATGTTAACTACTTTACAGAAACACAGTAAAATATTGCTGGCATCGAGAGGTTCAGGTGACGTACCATAATGGTTACGTAATTCAAGTACCATTACAACCTGTCTTGTTAACCACTGGTAACTTTCACAGGAGAGTCACGAGTGGGGAATTTTTAGTAAATCCTACACATTTCTCTTGTTGCCATGTTAAAATTTGGTTCTTTTGCCAAAACTCAACGCAGTTTGCACAGTCTCACTGACATGTTGTGCAGACATACAAAAGTGCAATGACGTACGTTTTTCCAAAACCAGTAGCATTTCTCGTTTCACCAGCTATCGATGGCCCTTAAAAAATTACATTCTTACATCGGAAAAGTCTGTAGTTAATTGAATAACACGGTAGATAATGGGATTTTGCATAGTAACCATACAGAAAAATACTCTCCTCTTTGTGTGCTATCAGTTGCCAAAGTCTCATTGAGATATCTCAACTCTGGCTTTATCGCTGGCACGGTGCGATCGCAAATGTGTGAGCTAAGTCAGATCAATTTTCTCGTGATTGGCGAAAGATAGAGATCTCCAACCAAGTCTAAAGAAAAATTCAATATGTTAGCTAAATCATAGCATGTTAGCAAAATCATAGCGACCCCTATTTTTCATTGTAAACTATTTCGAAATTTCCGCTGTGCCTCACTCCCACATAAATAGACCAATAACTATGACCATTAACGAAATGATGGGCATATTATAATGAACCATGACATATAAAACTACAAGTAAAGTAAAAAATGATTTTTTCTACCCATAGTTTCTGTAAAATCGTTTGAGAAAAACTGTAGGCCGTGTGCGCGTGCTGCATCGCCGACCGACCGAAAGGTGGCAAACGCTTGTCGGCCTCCTCTTCTGAACAACCGAATGACGTCACCCAGCACTTTGTTCAAAAACTGATCACTGCGCATCGGCCACCGTGTCCTGTGCAACCTGTACATCGTAACGGCATCACATGTGCTCCTGCCGTCCGAGAACAAGTAATGCACTACCTGCGACATTCTGTGCTACCCACGCCATTGGTCAGGGAGTTGCAGCAACTCCACTAGGGACTTCTCGTCCCACACGAAGGCTGCCGTCAGCACTACGGCAGAAACCAGTGCGGTGCTTTGACCCAGGAGCACGGACTGCTGATGCGTGAAGACACTGTGTTCAGCGACGAATCGTGATTCTGCACTACCACCCCAGATGACCGCCGTGCGTGAGTATGGCGACGACCTCGGGAGAGGCCCCACACTTCCATTGCTTTGGAAACGCATGGAGGTGATACTCCTGGCATTGTGGTGTGGGAAGCCGTCGGGTATGTCTTCAGGCAACGGCTGGTGGTGACTGAGGGAACTATGACGGCACAACAGTAAGTCACGGACATCCTGCGTGCTAATGTCTTACCTGTCATGTGGCAGTGTAGAGGTGACATTTTTCAACAGGGCAATGCTCGTACGCACATGGAACTTATCTCTATGAGCGTGATGTTGAGGTACTTCCGTGGCCAACACAGTCCCCAGGTCTGTGCCCAGTACAATATGTGTAGAGCAGTGCGTTCGTAAACTCCGTCCCTGCGTCACTATCCAAGATAACAAGGACCACTTGCAACAGCTGTGGTCAGCTTGCCTCAGGAGAGGCTCAAACATCCCCTTGAAAAATTATGAATGACTGTGCTGGTAAACTTATACGTTATTTGACTTTCAAACAGCTGAGCAAACTCAACGTACTCAAACAGTTTTCTCTTTACTTATTCTGATCATCACTAAACTAACACACAATATTTTTAGCGCAACGCAATCTGACTTTCAATAATCACTACCCTGACTAACAATAACCTATACCTTTCACGAATCACTTACCTCACAAAAATCTTCGTTACTCGAACTACTGCAATACAGCGAGCGCCAATACTGCCAGCTAAATAAAAGATTCTAACTACTGAAGGCACTAACTACTGATAGGCATAGTTAGCAAATGAAAGATTTTGATAGAGAACAAACAATGTATTTACCTTAATAATGTTCAAAAGTCATCATATATATCCATCAATTCATGACGACCATCTTTATAAATTTCCTTTTTCTGGCGGACACACGTCCAGATCGTTCGCTTATAGTAACCTCTCAAAACTCGGGCATCTCTCTCTTCACATCCACCACTGCTGGCGGCTCACCTCCAACTACCCAACGCTACGCGCTGTTCACATCCAACTGCCCAACACTACAATAGCGAATATTTCAACAATGAGACCAACCAGCCTCAGATTGCACACAGCGCAGTCAGTGATTTTCATACAGAGCGCTACGTGGCGTTACCAACATAAAAACCTAAACAGCCTACTTACAAGGCTACTACGGTTTGATGACAGGTCCCCGACGGAATCAGTGCAAGAATGCACGCCAGAGGGGGTGCTTGCTTCTTCATACTGACGATTGGGCTCACGCTGCCAAGTTCTCTGTATATTTTACGTGGCTTTGTAATCACTGCTATAACATAGCCTCTAAACTTGTGAACTTTTTTTCCGTTTCATCCTCTTCCACTGCGTGCTTCATTTTATTTGTTGGGCAGTGTATTTGCCTATATCTTCTACTACTCTTCTCGAAAATGGCGAAAACTTGCGCTTTTCTCCAGGCGCTATTTTCTGCTTCGTTGCTCCAGTGACGTAGGGTACTCTGCTTTCCTACAATCGCTGTAGCATCTGATATGTATCTCATCGGATTTTTTCAATATTTTCAAGAAAGTCTGTAAAATCTCTTCTTCTTCTAGAGTAAAATTTATGACAAACTGTCTCAAAAACGATCTTTTGTTTTCTGTTGAGCAGAATGAAAGTAGGGTGCCTCGTTGTAGATTAGAGAGAGCAAAGTTTTTGATATCTCATTATTAACTATGACTTTGATTATAACCGTTCATCTAGATTCTTCTAGAATCTGGGGACAGTTTTGTACTCGTAAGTGTTTAACAGCGGGAATGAGGCAACACATAAGACCTCTGTGCCTCCATATTTCTGTGGCCACCCGCCTTTAGGAGTCCTTATGGTAGAAATTGTGAACTTCAGTATTCTAGAGAAAAATTCGGGAGGGATGGTGATGTACACTTCATGACGACACAAACTATGCTCGTCTTCATCGGTATCTTACGAATGTAGATAGTAAGGGAAAGTGGAGCCTGATGGAGCTGTTGCACTGAATGGGTTCGAAAAGACAGAGTGTACCTTAAGCTGAAAAAATTCTGTCACAGATGCGTCCCGTGAACAAAGTGTAAGAACGCAAGAGAAAGAAAAGTTACATGTTATCTGAAAACACGGATTACCCACAGTTGTAAATAAATGTGAAACTGCAGAAGGAGAAAGAACACTGAAATTAAGTTAACGTTGTATATGGAAAAGTAAATGCAATTATGTATTATCTATGCATTGTAATGGTCCAAAGAAGCCACATTATAGAAAGTCATTGATAATGAACTAAATCTGTAATGTTATAGAAGAATGCTTTTACTTTTGCTCTGAAAATGAAAATCTACGGCCGTATTTTCTTCTAGACGTCAATGTATGTAAGTGTCTTTTCATAATATACGTGTATATATTACACGTAATTGTGTGTTCCTTCATTTCATATCACTCCATGTGAAATAAATAAGAAAATAATAATGTAAGAATCTGGTAGCGAGATTCTTTTGGCCATCTGCTTTTCTTTTGTCGCTATGGCGCACGGGCATCCATTACGATAAACTTAGAACCATTAATTATTAACTAGCTTCACCCGACAAGGTAAGCGTAGGAAATAGTTTCAGCCAGTTTCACGTAATGTTTCAGGGCCAATACATGAAAGTCAGACTGATTACAGTCTGAATTGAAGTGACAATAAAAGCTCTAATCTGTATCAGTAATAATATCTTTGCTCAATAACAGTGAAATATCAGTTTTCATTTAAAAATTTAAATACAGAAAAGCATTTCGCCGTTAAAATCAGGTCAGAACAGAATACTATTATCACAATCGTGCCACAATATAGCTATTCAGTTGATTGTATCGTGTCTCTCCGTAACATTGTTTAGTATCGGGAAATATTGACACGATTTTTTAACAAGCTACTCGTATGCTATGTGCTGGTAGCGTTTTGGGAAGCGAACTTCCGCAAAGAAGAAATTTAAGCTGTTTTGGCCTATGTAGCGCATTTCGTTGCTGCCAGTATATAAAAGTAGCCTCTCATGCGAACGTGCAAAAACCCAAAAGGAAAATTATCGACACACTTAATTAAAGGAGAGAGGACGATATAATTGGTGCCCGAACATTGTGGGGCTCGAATCAGATGACATACGTATTAAATAGCTGATTATGTAGTGGTAATTATTGTCCATTTTCTTTTCTATGTCAAGCATCGATAACGGAAAAAGTCAACGGAGAGTCATTCTGGGCCGCAATAAAGACAACCTAAGCACCAAGGAACATTAAGTATTAAAAAAAAAAAGGAGAATCACACCAATACATTCAACGAAGAGCACTAATGTGGCGAAAGCTTAAGAATTTGTGCTAGGGTGATCCATGGTATATTTCCTGTGTTAGAGAACTTAGACTCTTACGTGCGGGCCAAGAGGTGGTATTTCATGATTAGTGAGTAAAGTATGATGTTAGACTCAAGTCCGACCAGGAGTAGTGTATAGTACTGCTCATAGTCGTATTAAAGTTTGTTAAAAAGTTAATTGCATTTTCCGACAGGATAGTCGGTATAAGAGAATAGAATTACCTTCCATAAGAATGAATCGTGTCTCAATTCGTCAACAAGTGAAAAGCAAAGCAGACAGTTTGTCTGACAGAGTCTCTGAAGACAATATCTACAAAGCACAAGGTGAGGACAATGAGTTAGTATATCCTTCTTTCAGGACATTAATTCAGAAACTGAACTAGTTCAGTCCAAGGAAAGTGAAGCACAGAATGTTGTGTTCGGAGTGGGTAGTCGGCAAAATATAGCATCCAATTGTACAGAGACGAGTGTAGATGCCGCATTATCTAATACGATACTGACAACAATGTCCAGTAAGAGTTTTTTGTGGACTTCTTCGTCAGGTCTGAAGCTAAAGGAAAGAAACGCGAAGGTCGGACAGCTCTCAAAGAAAAAGAACGCGAGGATCAGTCAGAACGTGAGGATGTTAGCGCTGAAAGAAAAGGAACGTGACGAAGCGCTGCTGTTGAAACTAAGTAGCAACAGAAAGATCGTGATAAGGAACGTGAAGATACGTCGGATGAAAATCTCACCAGCCAGATAAACGAAGTTTTGATAAGGCGAGACGAAGCTGTAGTCAATAAAATCGATTTGAAGTGAGGTACAATTCAGAATGAAATAACTTAGATGAAGGAAGCTAGACGAGACCTACTGGAATCTATGAAGAAACTGACGATTGATGTGCAGAATTGTCGGACATTAAAAGGGTGATCTGAACAGAATTGTACGGGAGGTAACTACTAAATTAGACCAGCTTACTGTCAGACAGACAGAGCAAGTGGAGGAGCATACACTGATCAGCCAGAACATTGATATAAACCCGTCCAGGCGATAGCAGCATCACGAGGCGAGGAATGACTGCTAGTCAGGCACGTGCAGGGTGCGCGTGCTGTCCGTGTGCAGAATAGGGAAGGGGGGCGATCTATCAGATTTTGACCGAGGGCAGAATGTGATGGCCCGGAGGCTCGGCACGAGCATTTTGGAAACTGCACGACTTGTCGGGTGTTCGAGGAGTGCTGTGGTGAGTGCCTTCAACACGTGGTGAAGCCAAGTTGAAACCACTTCCAAACGTGATGGGGTTGGGCGGCCACCCCTCATTACAGATGTCGGACGTCGTAGACTCGGTGGACTGGTAAAACAGGACAGGCGACGAACTGTGATGCAACTAACATCCGACCTTAATGCTGGGCAGAGTACAAGTGTGTCTGAACAAATAGTGCATCGAACACTCCTAAAGATGAGCCTCCGCAGCCAGCGACCCATCCAAGTGCCGATGTTAGCACCACGACATCGGCGGCTACCACTGAAATGGGCGCGTCACCATCAGCACTGGTCGTTGGGGCAGTGGCAGAGCGTCATGATGCGGACGGGAAAGGGGGGGGGGGGGGAGAATCCGTTGTCTTCCATGAGAACAGCTCCATGACACCTGTACAGCGGGATGGAGACAAGCTGGCGGCGGCTCCATTATGCTCTGGGGAACATTCACGTGGGCATGCATCGGTTCAGTGAACCTCATGTGAGGCACCATGACGGGCGTGGAGTATTGTGCACTGGTTGCACACCACATGCACCCCTTCATGACGATCATCTTACCCGACGACTGTGGCATTTTTCAACAAGGTAATGCGCCATTTCACAAGGCTAGGTGTGTGATGGAGTGGTTCAAGGAACACAGTGGCGAGTTCAAATTGATGTTCTGCCTCCTCTCCCCCCTTCCTCCCCCCCCTCGACTCGCCAGATATGAACCCGATCGAATACATCTGGGATGTGGTTGAACGTGGCATCAGAGCTCATGGCCCCCATCCGTGGAATTTACGGGAATTAGGTGACTTATGTGGGCTGATGTGGTGCCAATTCCCTCCAGAGACATACTAAGGCCTCACCCCTTCCATGCCACGACGCGTCGCCGCTGTTATCCGAGCCAAAGATGGCCATACCAGGTACTCGGTAGGTGGTCGTAATGTTCTGGCCGATCAGTGTATGAAGGCTCGGACACGAAAATAGGAGGCGAGGTGACTACGTGGCTAGAAAATAAAGACGAAGAAATAAAGGAACATGTAACTGCTGAAACTGAAACCGTAGTTCAGAGAGTGCTAATGGAAACAGCGTTCGGCAGAGGGGAATCTACTACTGAATTAAGATCAGAATTAAGTCACATTCCTCAAACCTTATACGCAGAGCTTCGGCAATGGAGAGCGAAGAAAAAGAGATAGCAATGATAGAGAAAAGTCGATGTACTCTGCATGACGGTGAGCGAAGTGTGGCGCTGGACAAACGAAGATGTGGTCACGAGTGCTGTTATACGTCAGCCTCTTTACCTGAACCTACTAGTCATAGTTATATTCGTGAAAATACAGCAACAGCTGTTAGCTTTTATCGAATTGGTCAAATATCAAACTACAGGAGTCAAATTAAATACAGGCAATTTCAGAATTTATAAAACGTTTTAAACGTGTTCTGCCAGAAGTTTGGACGGAATAACAAAAAATACAATTCGTCACATCACACATTGTTGGTTACGCTGCTCTATGGGTATGGAAGCAGTCCGCTGTCATACACAAGAGCAGTTTAAAAAACTGTTTCTGGCCAAGTACTGGAGTACACGCGTTCAGGAGAGATTATGTAAACAAGATTATAGTCCAGAGCTGTACAGCCCAAAGCAGGGTAGTATGCGTCGTTATACTGAAAGTTACGTTAGTGAAACCTGTTATTGGGACGAGCCAATATCCACACAAAATATAATGCAAATACAAGCCTACACTGCCCATTTCGGTAAGGGAAGAGTTGATAAACGTACCCGATCCTGACACTGAATTGCATTGACTCCACACACAGGGCTATGAAACGAAATAATGGAAAGGGTGACCGTTATTCTCTTCAACACCGAAGAGAGAATAAAAAGTTATCACAACGAAAATGGCAACGGCAGTCGTAGGAGAGACAGGTACCGGAATAATAATGAAAATGGTGGTTATGAACAATCACAAGGCAGTAACGTGTTCCAAACTCCAAACCAAAATCAATACGACAACAATCCGCAGAATGGAAACTGGAAGTTCCATGGAAACGCTACTGGTTTCCAACATTCATAAGCAAGTAGATGTAATTCTGACAAGTGGCAAACCCGACAGGCTGGTCAGTCGAGTCAGAATAAAACTGGGAGCCAGCCACCGGACAAAATCATCTTCTAAGCAACCAAGAAGAAGGTAACTGCAAGGGCAACGCAGCCACGTAATGCAGCCCAATCAGGATCAACGAGGAGGAATAGCAGAGCACACAGATGAGAGACAGCCTGGCCCGTCTATGCAGTTAAACTAAAATCAACCACACCTCGCCTTCGCGTAGTGGTCCTGGATTGGAGCGAAGACACCCCATTGTATGAAATAAACATGTTGAGGTACAGCGACGGCAATGATATATTAGCGAAATATGCGCTGAGCTGAGCATGTCTCAGAAAACTGGCAGATATATAGTAGAAGCTTAAGTCTGTGCAAAGATAGGAGATATTCCACTTGCTGTGGTAATCAATACTGTAGCTACGACGTGTGGTGAGTTATGCATTTTAAAGAACTGTGTCACGTACACAAAATACTGTCTTTTCCAGTCCAAGGATGCAGGGTAGTTGGTGCCTTTGGTGCCAAATCGCAGGTAGTTAAGACTCAGATATGGGTGGAGCTGTTAATGGGAAACGGGGCCTTTAAGTGAATGCTCGTAGTGATAAAGCGTTTATCAGTGGCTTTTATTATGGGTTGGGATTTCATTAGAAAGAGGAACGGAAGAATGGACTTCTCGTCTGGCACTTGTGTGCAGATAATTTGGGTGAAAGAGTTGTACTGGAATTGATTGCTACTGAGGAGCTACATGGCAAATACTGTCGGCGTATCTGTGTTAAGTATAACAGACCAGTGTTCTTGTATATGGACAATACCTTATCTGCAAAGAAGAACTGTAGCTTAAGGCTCAGTCAGGATGGTGAAGTAAGTGCCACTATGGAACTGATTCTACAGAGAGTTGCCGAATCTGAACGTTTGGATGTGCAGCAGAATGTACAGCTTGCGTGTTTACTAACATAATATGCAAGATATTTTCTGAGAAACGGAGAACGATTAAGGTATATGTTTATGACACGGAGGCGTACCCACAAAAAACTTACTGTCGTGCGACCTACTCTGTTCCTCGGGCTGATAAGGAAGCTGTAGCAGGGGAAATTATGAAAATGAACTAATGGAGTATTATTGTATCATCTTGTTCCCCGTATAGTAGTCCGCTATTGGCTGTAGCGAAGGCAGACCGAACCATTAGGCTTGTGTTAGACGCCAGAGATATAAATTGAAAAATCCTACCGATACGCACAAGGCTAGAAAATCTCGAGGAGCAGATTGAAAAGCTTTTTTTTTTCTTCGATCTCTCTAACTAGTGTTGATGTACGATCCTCATATTGGCAGACTGTACTGATTGATGCCTCGTGTAAGTATACAGCTTTTTGCTGGTAGAAGTTACCAATTTAAAGTCCTACTCTTTGCGCTTAATATTAGCGCCGAGATATTTATCAATGCTCTGGATACTGTGTTGGGGCCGGAGTTAGTTAATTCAACAGATCTGCCAAAGAGACAGCGTGCACAACGTTTGTCCATCCCCTTTTGGAGTACTGCTGCGAGGTGTGGGATCATTACCATTTAAGTATAGACGATTTAGTAATTGCTAGGCCTACACGGGAAGATCATGTAGAAATAATAGAGGAAGTGCTCACAAAATTCCCCAATGCTGACGTTACAGCTAAACAGACGAAGTCAAAGTTTGGTAGGACCCGAGTAAAATTTTCGGGACATATCATATCGACAGCGACAATAGTTAGAACGAGAAAAAGGTAAATGGAATTCGTTAACTACCGCCACCCACAACAAAGAAACACCTGACAACCTGGTAGCAGACGCCCTATCGCGCCTGCCACGGGGGCTCCCTAAATTTACGGAACTGTTGGAATAAACAGGACGCCAATTATATAGTCTCTCTCCTTCAATAAATTAAGTGTGTCGATAATTTTCCGTATGAAATTTCGTACGTTCGCATGAATGGATAGTTTTATATGTTGGTAGCAATGAAATAAACTACGTAAGGCAAAATCATAATGATAATATTCTTTATTAGTAAGAGTAGAGATTGCTGGCAAGGGGAGCGACTGTTAAAACTAAGGTTTTGAAAATAGCTACAAGTCGCACTTAGTATTTTTTATTTATCGTTTTCGTTCTTCAGATATACAGTTCAACGTTGACTGACAGCACTAAAGATTAAACTGCCTGTGTACTTACGTTTAAAGTACAGTAATAAATGGTGACATTGAGAGCTACTGTAGCGAGTGTTTATGTTCTTGGAAACAAGCTGGATTAGAAGAACGAGTTCTGCAAGCCGTTGATCGATGGACCTCTCTTTCTCGAAGCCGCCCACTTCAACAGCTCCATCGTAAAGCACTTTCCCTTATAATCTGCAGTTATAAGATACTACTGTACATTAAACGTGCTTTAAATCGTAGTTTAAGCACTATAAAACAGACAGTTTAATTTTTAGAGCCGTTAGCAAATTTTAAACGCAGTTTTTAGTGCTGTCAGCCGTTTTAAACTATATAATGTGATGATGCTTTTGTTCACTTGAAAAACGAAACCGTTAAATAAAATATACTAAGTGCGACTTGCGGCTGTTTTCAGAAACTTAATGATAACATCCAGTTCTAACCTGATTTTAATGGAGAAATGCTTTTAAAAATTTTAATAGAAATTATTTCATTTTTAATGACATCTGTTATCTCACTGTTATTGAACAAAGATATTAATACTGATACAGGCTAGAATTTTTATCATCGCTTAAATTCAGATTTTAATCAGTCTGACTTTAATGTAATGAGCTTCAAATATTGCGTAAAACAGATTGAAACTATTTACTACGCATATCTCGTCGGGTGAAGCCCCTAAATAATTATTGTTTCCAAATTTAACGCAATGCTGCTTGGGCGGCATTACGACGAACGAAAAGCAGATGTACACAAGAATGTCGCTACCAGATTCTTATATGATTATCTTCTTAATTATTTCACATGGAGGGAGATGAAATGAAGGAACACAGTATTACCTTTAATACATACATAGTGAAAAGACACCTACATCTGTAGGAGGAATCGTAGTGTACAGTTCATGATGATACATACTGTACTTATCTTTCTCGGTACCTCATGAAGGCAGATTGTAAGGGAAAGTGCGTTGTTGAAGTGGAGAAAGAAAGCGCCGTCGATTAGTGGCCTTTTAATGCAGCGCATTCCAAAGGACATAAACACTCGTTAGAGTAGACGGTGAAACTTCTGGCACACCCAGGCTGAGGGAAGGCGATAACTCGTAATCTTCACTAACATCAAGATGGGAATAAAAGTAATGCACTTGTTCACTTTCCCTGTAGAATATTTACTTGCTTGTTATTGAGATAAATATATGATCGTGATATGTAAGTTGGAATAGCCATCGGGTGTTTTATCTACTCACAAATTACAAGAGAGACATACGAGTGTGATCAGACGAATATGAAAAATGTTGGATTTATAGTTCTGTTATTCGATATAGACAGCTCAAGTGCCGTCTTGTCGCCAATGGTGCCACACCGTGGCATAGACGCTCTGCCGTGCTCACCGCCGCCGCCGCGATGCACTCACTCACGTTTTAAGGTGAGACTATAGTGCTGCGGCTGCATCTCTGTCAGAAGTAAAATTTTGTAACCACCCACTGGTTTCATAGTAATGAAGTTTTATAAAGAAGAAAGCGTAGGGTGACCAGATGCAGGCGTGTAAAAAAGAGAACAAACAACTTCAAAAAGGAGCACGAAGTTGGAAAAAAGAGAACACACGGAAGCATACGTTCAAATTTCATAAATGAATTAGTTAACAGATATAACATACATTCTTTAACTTTTACTGCTACTTCTCTGAAGATCCAGTTTTATGTAGAAGTGTATGTTTGTTTAGGCGGGGTGGCCGTGCGGTTCTAGGCGCCGCAGTCTGGAACCGAGCGACCGCTACGGTCGCAGGTTCGAATCCTGCCTCGGGCATGGATGTGTGTGATGTCCTTAGGTTAGTTAGGTTTAATTACTTCTAAGTTCTAGGCGACTGACGACCTCAGAGGTTAAGTCGCATAGTGCTCAGAGCCATTTGAACCATTTGTTTAGGAGATAATTGTAAAAAGATACACAGAAAAATTCTTTTAAATTATAATGGACCATCAAAATATCTTAAACAGATTCAAAGTTCAACCTATCCCTCCCTGTCATCAGTCCACTGTGTTGCAATGAGCGAAATTGCAACTATTCGGCAAGTTTTAACAATTCTGAGTGACAGTCAACACACTTAGTTTGTAACCTTACAGTATAAATAAAAAAATATAAAATATAGATGTGTAATCTTCCCGAACAGAAAATAAAAATAATTAAATTTGGATAATTAAATTCTGAGGTATGAAAACTGAGAAATCTTAACTTATGAAAAACTGATAAATTTTGACGTAAGCAGCGCTACGCCATGGACTGTGAAATCAGTCTGAATCTTTCCGTGAGAAATAAACTGAAAAATTCGTACCTCGTGATGGTATCGTCGGATAACGCTGTCTATATATCTGCTCGTAAATGACACACGTTAGCGCAATGCTGGTCTATCTACTAATACTGGATAACATTTGCCTGAGATCTGAATTACTAGAAAAACTGACTTTACGTAGTGACACAGCTGCACAGCTGTACTAAAGAACACATGACTATGGTCTGACAAAAATTCTGGAATATTTTAATTTAGATAAATGTCTGGATCGGAACTGGTAATGACTTAAGGGGAAATTATACTTTTATAGTTGACCGATAAAAACAATTATATTATGAAAATTTACGTTATTGATAAAGATCTACAATCTATTACATGGAAAAATTGAATATATTACAAATCTGGGTCAACTGTTGCTGACGAATCACAAAAGAAAAGATTGAAACAAATTCACATGAACATCTCAGATAAGTGACTTAACTACACGCATGCCAATAAAAATAATAAAATTTACCTTACAATATATGGTTGACTTAATTACACTGTTGATTTTTCATTATATTAACAATTATTCATTTGTTCATCATCATCTGATTCCATGGTATCATTTAGCTCTGCAGCTGATCGCAGTTATCATTCAGTTCCATATAGTAAAATTTTACAATTTGTTCTGCACTGTGACTTTAACAACTACTAACTGTAAACTGCGCTGTACCAGCGACAGGCTGCAGCTACAGTGTAGCAGCTAGCGACTGCAACTGCGGCAGAGACTGGTCTGACCTGCAACTCCATTGCAGCTCTCTTGTAACAGGGGCAAAGATATTTTATGTCTCAGGCAGCGCCTGTGAATTTTCGTTCTAGCAAGTGAGCAATACATCGAGGTTACATTTGCTCCAGCAGGGTAGTGAGCCCCTTACAAGTTTCACAAAAATACTTGGCTCTTTTTTAGCTACAAGATAACCCACTAATTTCGGTATCGTCACTACTCTGTTTCAGAAGTTGTCTAAAATTACCGAATTGGTCAAAACATTTTACATCTTCAATTTCAGAAGCTTTACATTCATCTTGTAAATACAGAAGGCTTTTAGCGTTTTTAAGAGAGATCCATTTGAAACAGGAAAAGACACCAAACATACGGAGTCATCGTTTTAAATGTTTATGAGACGATTGATACAGGAACATATGCTTCTTCCATACAAAGAGTAATTTCATTACCAAATCTTCCTTGTGTTGCAATTTCCAGTTTCTGTTTAACCTTTAGGCAAATGAATTTTTCATTCAATCGGTTCCCAAGAACCTTACATACAGAATCTAAAATTTCAGTCTCATCAAGCGTACAATTTTTCTTCTTTTCTGTTTGCAGAATATTTGAATTGAACACAGCCATCATAGAATGCAAATGCCATAAGTAGGCTTCGGTTAACCCAGTCTCAAAAAACTGAAACAAAAGCTTTGGTGGCTTGATTTCAGACAGAAAGTAAGATTTCTGGGCAGGACATATTTCCAGTACCCTTTCAGGGGTTTGGAAAATAGGCAATCAGTTAGTTTTCACATGCTGTTCCTTTCTACCAGTGTACATGGAAAAGTAACGACGAATTGTCACAGTGCCAGATATTTTATAAAACTCACTCGGCTACATTAAATAGCAGATCACTCTCACACTTGAGTACTGACTATATGACATGAAATCTGCAATGCCAAACCAAAAGAATGTGAATCCGGAACTGGAAATACGGAACGGAAATTTTAAATAATAAATATTTGCACTCACTTATGGATCGATTCCTGATGAGTGCTAAAAAATCGATAAAATCGGCGATCCTGCTGCCATCTGTAGATAAGGTATTTAAGAAAAGAGCAATAGAACGAGAATAATTGCAAATATAATTTCATTATGGTGAACTTTGAGAGAAAGGAGGACAATGTAAAAATCTCCCCGGACCAGGGACAACGAGATAAAAAGGAGCACATGTCTGGATTTATCCGATGTCTGGTCACGCTATAGCTAACGTCACTTTATAAAATTTACGGAGCAGAGTTGCGGCAGGTTACAGCGTATAATAAGAATTACTTGCCAAATGCTTTGTCTAGATTTTATGAAAAACCTAATGAAAATGTTTTTAAAATCCCCACCGCTTGCCGCCCGCCATGTAAGCTGGAGCGGCCAATAGTAGGCGGTGGGGACAAGGTTGACTCTACCGAGCGAGGTGGCGCAGTGGTTAGACACTGGACTCGCGTTCGGGAGGACGATGGTTCAATTCCGCGTCCGGCCATCCTGATTTAGGTTTTCCGTGATTTCCCTAAATCACTCCAGGCAAATGCCAGGATGGTTCCTCTGAAAGGGAACGGCCGACTTCCTTCCTCATCCTTCCCTAATCCGATGCGACCGATGACCTCGCTGTCTGGTCTCCTTCCTCAAACGACCCAACGCAACCCAGGTTGACTGGCCCTGCATCTAACTGGACGCAGCGCTCTGGCAGGTTACGGCCGCGGTCTGTTGCTTCACAGCAGTGCCACAGGTTACTTCCGCGCGGACTGCGTTCACACAGCCGCGGCGCTACAGCCGCACTCTTCGTTTGATACTTTCGCTCTAAGTGGACACGGTGTGTGGTTTGCGTTCTAAGTTACAATGTCTGAAATTTTAGTCACTTCTGTTTGAGAAAGTTGTGCAGATCTGCTTCCATATCCTGTAAACCACTGTCAAGTGCATGGCAGAGGAGGTGTCCTATTGTACAAATTATTACGGCTAAGGGGTTTGTTATCACTTCCCCGTAATGTAACGCAGAACACAGTCAGTAATAGAAAATACAAACTTACTGCATTCTCGATATACACTCACCGTTGCAGTATCATCTTGTGTCACACGTACTGGGGACAGAGACGGCGCTAGAGTCTGCGATGATGTTCACACTCGCGCTGGTGACTGCACGATATCTATCGATGTCCCTACTCAGCTTTTTTCCTGTTCCACTGATACATTTTGGGCAGGGGTGCTTTTTATGCTGATTCCAAATGTCATGCAGTCGCGCGCAAAACTGATCGAAGAGGACATTTTTAATTAGTTTTTGCTTTGGGCATGCCGGTTAATCAAAAGTATATTCGGTATTTTCGCAATGAAGTGGTGAATCTAGCTTCATATCATTGCTGTTGAAGTGGTCACTTTAAGGTTAATTACGGTTCTACATAACTGCTAATCAGTGTTTGATCAGTGCGGAAGCTCACATGGCGTGCTGCACCGTTCTACAGAATGTTTCGCTTGTAAAGATGATGACAGGCAGTTACGTTTGGTACTTGGCTTCACAGGCTAAGAGGAACTGAAGTAGAGTATCAGGCGCCTCCGTATAAAGACCGTTCTAGTAACGTTGCTAGAGAGACTAGTTTGTAAGCTGCTGTCAGTACATGGAGCTATAAAGCGTTCTAAACTTTGTAAATAAACAAAATGTCTCGATGGAAGCGGAAGCAATTAAAACATGTAGTTACGTTATGTTATGTTAACCGGAGACCTAGAAACGACGGAGAGGCTCCGTCCCCGCCGCAGCCGCAGTAGTCCGCAACCCCACGACGACTACCGCAGCCCACTTCACCTCTCCACCGCCTCACACCGAACCCAACGTTATTGTGCGGTTCGGCCCCCGGTGGACCCCCCCCCCCCCCCACCCCAGGTAACGTCTCACACCAGACGAGTGTAACCCCTATGTTTGCGTGGTAGAGTAATGGTGGTGTACACGTACGTGGAGAACTTGTTCGCGCAGCAATCGCCGACATAGTGTTACTGAAGCGGAATAAGGCGAATCAGCCCGCATTTGCCGAGGCAGATGGAAAAACGCCTACAAACCATCCACAGACTGGCCGGCTCACCGGACCTCGACACAAATACACAGGGCGGATTCGTGCCGGGGACCAGCGCTCATTCCCGCCCGGAAAGCCGTGCGTTTAGGCCATACGGCCAACCGGGCGGGCAAAACATGTAGTTACTTAGGTATTTGATCTTGCGACATAACAACAAACATGTTTCGATGAAGACTACGTAGCTCACAAAGAATTACATAAATATTAACGTGTCCAGTGCTACAGTATTAATCTTGGACGACTTAGTAAATGCTCCATCAAGAAAAAAAAAAAAAAAGACAGTTGGTCTCAGACCCTGATGGATAAAAAAATTCGAGTAGTAATCGCATGGCAAAATACGCATCATTTGCAGTGAATCTCGTTTCGATATCTCGAACCGTTTATGGAATATCACAGGTGTTAGTAGCACATGATTCATGTCACACATGTACAGAACTGCCCATGACTGTACCGTAGCAATACATGTCAAAATCTTGAGAGCGGAAGTAGATATCGAAAAAAAAATGGTTCAAATGGCTCTGAGCACTATTGGACATAACATCTGAGGTCATCACTCCCCTAGAACTTTGATCTACTTAAACCTAACTAGCCGGCCAGGGTGACCGAGCGGTTCTAGGCGCTACAGTCTGGAGCCGCGCGACCGCTACGGTCGCAGGTTCGAATCATGCCTCGGGCATGGATGTGTGTGATGTCGTTAGGTTAGTTAGGTTTAAGTACTTCTAAATTCTAGAGGACTGATGACCTCAGAAGTTAAGTCCCATAGTACTCAGAGCCATTTGAACCAAACCTAACTAACCTAATAACGTCACACACATCTATGTCCGAGGCAGAAGTCGAACCTGCGTCAGTAGCAGTTGCGCGGTTCAGCACTGAAGCGCCTAGAACCGCTCGGCCATTGCGGACGGCAAAGCAGATATCGTTCTGCTCTTAACTTCAAATACGATTTCTATATGTTAGTTACATTTTATACGCACGAATGTATGACCTAAAATGAACCATACGCAAAGTCTACACAATGCATTTTTATCTCTGCAAATTCTTAAAACTTCGTCCAGTGATTTACTGAATTTGATGCAGCACAGAAACTACGACGAATAACGAAAGTAAATTCAGTCCTGTATCGAGCGAAGGTATCGGGCTGTAGGATGGGCATGAACCAAATTTTTTCAGCAAATACTTTTATTATAATCGTACGATAAGTATTTCATAGCGTCCGCTGCGTCCGACCGAGTACTTCGCCTCCCGGCTGCGCTGGCCACGTACGACAGAGTAGCCGCGTCGCACCGGTTCGCGTTGGGTCGCCCGAACGTTCGCGCAGTCCCGCGGCGAGCCGCATTCGCATCAGGCCGCTTACCGACGATGGAGTGTCAGCGATGTCCGGATCGCGAGGCAAATTACGCGCCGTATTGCTCCACTGCTCAAGAAAAGGCGGACCCCAGTCAATTCCTGGCACTGCAGCACTTTTAAAATGGTCTAAATAAAGGTTAGCAGCGAAGCTCTGAATTGCGATATACAGGGTGTTACAAAAAGGTACCGCCAAACTTTCAGGAAACATTCCTCACACACAAAGAAAGAAAATATGTTACGTGGACATGTGTCCGGAAACGCTTACTTTCCATGTTAGAGCTTATTTTATTACTTCTCTTCAAATAACATTAATCATGGAATGGAAACACACAGCAACAGAACGTACCAGCGTGACTTCAAACACTTTGTTACAGGAAATGTTCAAAATGTCCTCCGTTAGCGAGGATACATGCATCTACCCTCCGTCGCATGGAATCCCTGATGCGCTGATGCAGCCCTGGAGAATGGTGTATTGTATCACAGCCGTCCACAATACGAGCACGAAGAGACTCTACATTTGGTACCGGGGTTGCGTAGACAAGAGCTTTCAAATGCCCCCGTAAATGACAGTCAAGAGGGTTGAGGTCAGAAGAGCGTGGATGCTATGGAATTGGTCCGCCTTTACCAATCCATCGATCACAGAATCTGTTGTTGAGAAGCGTAGGAACACTTCGACTGAAATATGCAAGAGCTCCATCGTGCATGAACCACATGTTGTGTCGTACTTGTAAAGGCACATGTTCTAGCAGCACAGGTTGTAATATTAGTAATTTTCGCCTCACAAACATTAATATACGCTCAACAGTAAACGCCTGATGGCCTAAAGTTATCGAACAACTCTAAAGTAAAAGAAATGAACCATCGCATAGCAGCGACAGAATCTATTATTCTATATCTTTGCCGTTCTTGCGAGGTGCCAGTAAATCTCTATATACATGTATCGATTAATGGTATAAAAAAGAATTCTGTTGTTTCAAGACAAATGAAGCTTTTGGCGCCTCACCTTTTACTGTTTGTATTCCATGAGAGGCGGACGAGGACTTGCTGCGTTCCGCAACTGTGTTTTATATTCTATGTGAAAATATTGAGTGAAAATGCTAAATGTTATTTATTTTTTTTTTTTTTTTGAATCAGAAAGCATGTCGTTTCTGGTAACTGATTACGAACAGACAGCATCAAGATGACATTTTGACTGTTATGTATAAAGTATTTAACCACTATGGTCATCTATTGTAATTTAATATGAAAAGGTACGTAGCATTAAAAAAAAGTGTGTTAAAGAGAAGTGTGCTTATTTTCGTAAATTAACCTTGATGATTCCATCTCCTTATTTACCTGAATGATAATTATTTTTGTGTTACTCCATCATCAGAAATTACGATCACGCTGATGGGCCGAACGCAGCATGAGGCAGAAGGAACATTATTGTTTTCCTATTATTTCTGAACCAACTTTTTTGTGTAGTGTTGCATTTCTTTTAAAGTCTATAAATCTTCTGGTCCCTTAGTGTTGACCCGGGTATGACTACATCGCGACTATAAAAAATGCACAGAAATGATAATGTTTCTTCCGAACGATCTCAAATATGTATATCAATATGCTGCTCTTATTCAGGTATTTAACGATCAACGTATGTTATTATAATAGCGTAATAAATCCCTGATTCTGTTGCCAAGTGGACCACCAAAAATATTCACTTTTTCGACATTAAAGAAAAAGTAACAATTCTTTTTATTTTCGAACCCCAAGAGCAACGCTACAAGGTAGAGTATCCCGTATGAAATCATGATAACGTGCTCCATTGAGCGTAGGTGGAAGAACATGGGGCCCAATCGAGACATCACCAACAATGGCTGCCCAAACGTTCACAGAAAATCTGTGTTGATGACGTGATTGCACAATTGCGTGCGGATTCTCGTCAGCCCACACATGTTGATTGTGAAAATTTACAATTTGATCACGTTGGAATGAAGCCTCATCCGTAAAGAGAACATTTGCACTGACATGAGGATTGACACATTGTTGGATGAACCATTCGCAGAAGTGTACCCGTGGAGGCCAATCAGCTGCTGATAGTGCCTGCACACGCTGTACATGGTTCTCCCGTAGCACTCTCCATACAATGACGTGGTCAACGTTACCTTTACAGCAGCAACTTCTCTGACGCTGACATTAGGGTTATCGTCAACTGCACGAAGAATTGCCTCGTACATTGCAGGTGTCCTCGTCGTTCTAGGTCTTCCCCAGTCGCGACTCATAGGCTGGAATGTTCCGTGCTCCCTAAGACGCCGATCAATTGCTTCGAACGTCTTCCTGTCGGGACACCTTCGTTCTGGAAATCTGTCTCGATACAAACGTACAGCGCCACGGCTATTGCCCCGTGCTAACCCATACATCAAATGGGCATCTGCCAATTCCGCATTTGTAAACATTGCACTCACTGCAAAACCACGTTCGCGATGAACACTAACCTGTTGATGCTACGTACTGATGTGCTTGATGCTAGTACTGTAGAGCAATGAGTCGCATGTCAACACAAGCACCGAAGCAACATTACCTTCTTTCAATTGGGCCAACTGCCGGTGAATCGAGGAAGTGCAGTACATACAGACGAAACTAAAATGAACTCTAACATGGAAATTAAGCGTTTTCGGACATATGTCCACATAACATCTCTTCTTTATTTGTGTGTGAGGAATGTTTCCTGAAAGCTTGGCCGTACTTTTTTGTAACACCCTGTAAAGTTGAAGCGGTCACTAGTTGGTTGGTTGGTTAGGGGGACGGTACCAAACAGCGAGGTCACCGGTCCCATCGGGTTAGGGAAGGACGGGGAAGGAAGTCGGCCCTGCCCTTTTAAAGGAACCATCCCGGCATCTGCCTGAAGCGATTTAGGGAAATCACGGAAAACCTAAATCAGGATGAGCGAACGCTGGTTTGAATCGTCATCCTCCCAAATGCGAGTCCAGTGTGCTAACCACTGCGCAGCCTCGCTCTGTGGTTCACTAATTCACCAAAATGATTAAAGCACTGTAGCAACCTAACTTCATTCAGAGAGGATGTATGGTCCGACTATTGGACTTGAAAAAGTAGAGTGCTAATAGTCAGTACACTGCCTTCAACTAATTCCTTGCAGGTGCTGCAGAAAATCGCTGCAAAGACAAAAATTAATGTTTCAAAGCTACGAGTTTGTAGGTCGAGTTAAGCCTAAATACTTCAGTGTCCATAGAAACAAGTGAAATTATTGTGTAAAATCAGGCGTTAACATCATATTCCCGACAACGTCAAACATAGTGCGGCGGCACTGGTCGTCGTGCAAACTACTTGGTTCGTCACACGGCTTGGAGTGAACTAGACACTGGGCCTACCATCCTGGGTAAGCGTACTGTCAGTTCTCAGCACCGCAGTAGTACGAAGGAACCACAGTGTTATCTTTAAACATAATATAGAGGTGATATAGGATTTCGAGGAACTTCCTCTGCATACCGGGACCTCAGGCCATTGAAGGAAATGAGAATGCTTATCTATTCCTAATGGACGCAACATGTGAAGGGACCTTGCTTAATCTAGATATCGATTCATCCAGTTACATCCTTCAACGCAAAGATAGGGGATATAAAGCGTGCAAAGAAGACTAAGAAGCTAGTAAGAAATAGTAGTCCCACTGAAATTATGGTCTACAAATTGTTACTCTCAAAAGATAATGGTTCTCGGATTGTACATTCCGTTGAAGACATCTGGCATTCAACTTAGGAACACGCATCCACCACGGAAACGTCCCTTAATCACCTGCACATGTTATTTGTCAGCGTTTCTCCCACTTGTTCTTCCTACTCAACATCAGTTACTGGTGCACTGTTAGCCGCCACGGACGGCAAGTGTGACTGGTTCTGTTCCACGATTTATGCCGTTCTGAGAGGGACCAAGTACGACCAGTACACCAGCACGTCGACGGCACCGTTTGGGATGGTGCCAACAGTACAGGGACCAGTGTGGTCTGGTGCTCTTCTCGGATGAAGACATATTCAGGCTGAGCAGTGTTTTTGAACGCACCCCTACATGGAGACATCTGCGAACACGTAATGCATCCAGGAACATTGTCGAACATGATCGTTTTAACGGTCCAGGTGTTGTGGTGTGGAAAGGCACAATGTTGTTTGGGCGTACTGACCTCCAAATCTCTGAACACGGCACACTCAGCATCAAAGTTATTGTGACAGTGTTCTCCTGCCCCGAATCCATCTTTTCCGGTCTGCATTCGGCCCCGCCCCCATTTTAATGGATGACAATGCGCAACCACACAGGTGGAGGAGCTTCTCTGACGAAAGGATTTTCGGTGACTGGACTGGCCTGCCCGTTCCCCCGACTTTAGTCCCACCGAGTACGTCTGGCACGACGTGTGGGGACGTACTGCAGCACTTCCGCTTGGGTCCGGCAGTTCTCAGCAGCGCTGGTGGCGGAATGATTCGCCCTACCGTAACAACTCTTAGCAGCCTCTTGGCCAGCATGGAAGCACGTTGCAGAGCATGCATCGCCGTTCGTCATCATCACGCAGCCTACTAAGGACCACGTCTCACAGTATGTAATGTTCAGGGACCATCACATATCTCGGTGACTTCAGTATAATTATTTTTTTATTTATTGCTTATTTAGCCTGACCAGATCAGAGCCTTAAGGACGTCACTTACATCACACGAGGAACAACGATATTACAAAAACATTCACAGGAATAATAAAGTAAATAATAGCAATACTAATAATAAATTAATAATAATTGACAATAATAATAATAATAATAATGAAATAATAGTTGAGACTAATAATAATAATGATACTAATAGTAAAGGGCGTTAAAAATGATATAGATTACTATACCACATTTGAATACATTTTTAATATTATACACTCCTGGAAATTGAAATAAGAACACCGTGAATTCATTGTCCCAGGAAGGGGAAACTTTATTGACACATTCCTGGGGTCAGATACATCACATGATCACACTGACAGAACCACAGGCACATAGACACAGGCAACAGAGTATGCACAATGTCGGCACTAGTACAGTGTATATCCACGTTTCGCAGCAATGCAGGCTGCTATTCTCCCATGGAGACGATCGTAGAGATGCTGGATGTAATCCTGTGGAACAGCTTGCCATGCCATTTCCACCTGGCGCCTCAGTTGGACCAGCGTTCGTGCTGGACGTGCAGACCGCTTGAGACGACGCTTCATCCAGTCCCAAACATGCTCAATGGGGGACAGATCCGGAGATCTTGCTGGCCAGGGTAGTTGACTTACACCTTCTAGAGCACGTTGGTTGGCACGGGATACATGCGGACGTGCATTGTCCTGTTGGAACAGCAAGTTCCCTAGCCGGTCTAGGAATGGTAGAACGATGGGTTCGATGACGGTTTGGATGTACCGTGCACTATTCAGTGTCCCCTCGACGAACACCAGTGGTGTACGGCCAGTATAGGAGACCGCTCCCCACACCATGATGCCGGGTGTTGGCCCTGTGTGCCTCGGTCGTATGCAGTCCTGATTGTGGCGCTCACCTGCACAGCGCCAAACACGCATACGACCATCATTGGCACCAAGGCAGAAGCGACTCTCATCGCTGAAGACACGTCTCCATTCGTCCCTCCATTCACGCCTGTCGCGACACCACTGGAGGCGGGCTGCACGATGTTGGGGCGTGAGCGGAAGACGGCCTAACGGTGTGCGGGACCGTAGCCCAGCTTCATGGAGACGGTTGCGAATGGTCCTCGCCGATACCCCAGGAGCAACAGTGTCCCTAATTTGCTGGGAAGTGGCGGTGCTGTCCCCAAAGGCACTGCGTAGGATCCTACGGTCTTGGCGTGCATCCGTGCGTCGCTGCGGTCCGGTCCCAGGTCGACGGGCACGTGCACCTTCCGCCGACCACTGGCGACAACATCGATGTACTGTGGAGACCTCACGCCCCACGTGTTGAGCAATTCGGCGGTACGTCCACCCGGCCTCCCGCATGCCCACTATACGCCCTCGCTCAAAGTCCGTCAACTGCACATAGGGTTCACGTCCACGCTGTCGCGGCATGCTACCAGTGTTAAAGACTGCGATGGAGCTCCGTATGCCACGGCAAACTGGCTGACACTGACGGCGGCGGTGCACAAATGCTGCGCAGCTAGCGCCATTCGACGGCCAACACCGCGGTTCCTGGTGTGTCCGCTGTGCCGTGCGTGTGATCATTGCTTGTACAGCCCTCTCGCAGTGTCCGGAGCAAGTATGGTGGGTCTGACACACCGGTGTCAATGTGTTCTTTTTTCCATTTCCAGGAGTGTAGAAGCGGAAAGGACAAAGAGAAGATTAAAATGACAGTGACAGTAGCTGTTAGGAAAGAACAGAATATAAACAAAGACCTCTGCAACATGGGGGAGGAAAAACTCGTGGGGGAGGGGAGATTGACGGGAGTGAGCTGCAGACTAGTATATGTGAGAGATGACTACTGTAATAGAAGGTGGCACATTACCTGTCTTTTAAAATTTGGTAGCAATTTAGTTTCTCTGATTTTTTGAGGAAGACTGTTCCATAGTTTGGTTCTTGATACATAAAATAATTTAGAGAACATAGCAGTGTTATGTCATGTTGCACGCAGTCATGATAATTGTTCGTAGGCAGGAGTAATGCGGTCGAAATGGCTAGGTCACATGTCTATCGTACACAAGAATATATCACAAGTTGTAGTCAGTCCTCGTAGAATATCGTCGCAATAGTCGAGTATGGATAGTGTTAGTGATTCTACGAGCTTCTTTTTCGACTCGAAAGGAAATACGTTTTTATATTTCCGTAACGAACGAAGTGACGCTGACAGCTTATGGATTACTGTTGTGTTTCCAGTCGAGTCAAAGTGATGTCCCAGAATTAACACCAGGTTCTTTGTAGAAGAGGACAAGGTTGTTTCTGTGCCGATAAGGATTAAGTTGATAAGTCATTTGTGAGCAACTACTATTGATTGCGTTTTAAATGGGATGTTTCTAACACTGATGAGGCAAGTAAATCAGCATTTACATGCTGGGTGGCTGTGCACAAGTTAATTAGATTTGCACTTAAATACAACTTAATGTCCTCAGCGTATAGCTGGTACTTTCCTTCCAATGTGATCTTTTAGTTCCAATACACGCTCTTGACACGATGCAGGTTACGAGTGGAACGATTGTATAGCACTTGAGGAAAAATTTGTCTTGTGTGTCTAGCAAGTAGAATGTCAAACTCTACAGTGTCAAAAGCTTCGCTGAAATCCAAATCACATAACAGTAGCGTGTTGTCTGTCCATAGCTTGTTTCAGGTCGTCACACACTTTCATCAGAGTGGTCTTCGTGCTGCGAGTTTGGTGGAAACTCGACTGCTTTTCATCGTAAAGGTAATTTGGTATTAAATAATTGGTGAGCTGTTCGTGGACTATGTATTCTAAAGTCTTGGACAATGCTGGTAGAAAGCAAATGGGCCTATAGTCGGAAGATTGTTTAGCAGATTTCTTCTTCCGTAATGGTTTTATGAGTTCCTGCTTTCAGCATGTTAGGAAGATGCTGCAGGTCAGAGAGTGGTAGAAAATGTGCGCTGTTTGGGTAGTGGTGGATAGACGAGAAAAAGTGATCATTTGCACTGTTCTATTATCATGTCCTGTTTTGGTTTGTGTCAACCATTGATACTTTAAGGGAGTAGATGGTTTACACGCTTTCGCGTTCCTAAAGCAGGGATGTCGGCGTGGCGAAGCAATCATTTAGATTCTAAATAGGAACTAGTATTCAGCTGCAGACTTAGGTTTGCCTATTCAACATCAACAAAAGCAAAACGAGGATAATGGAATGTAGTCGAATTAAATCGGGTGATGCTGAGAGAATTAGATTAGGAAATGAGACACTTAAAGTAGTAAAGGAGTTTTGCTATTTGGGGAGCAAAATAACTGATGATGGTCGAAGTAGAGAGGATATAAAATGTAGACTGGCAATGGCAAGGAATGCGTTTCTGAAGAAGAGAAATTTGTTAACATCGATTATAGATTTAAGTGTCAGGAAGTCGTTTCTGAAAGTATTTGTATGGAGTGTAGCCATGTATTGAAGTGAAACGTGGACGATAAATAGTTTGGACAAGAAGAGAATAGAAGCTTTCGAAATGTGGTGCTACAGAAGAATGCTGAAGATTAGATGGGTAGATCACATAACTAATGAGGAGGTATTGAATAGAATTGGGGAGAAGAGGAGTTTGTGGCACAACTTGACAAGAAGAAGGGACCGGTTGGTAGGACATGTTCTGAGGCATCAGGGGATCACAAATTTAGCATTGGAGGGCAGTGTGGAGGGTAAAAATCGTAGAGGGAGACCAAGAGATGAATACACTAAGCAGATTTAGAAGGATGTAGGTTGCAGTAAGTACGGGGACATGAAGAAGCTTTCACAGAATAGAGTAGCATGGAGAGGTGCATCAAAGCAGTCTCAGGACTGAAGACAACAACAACATTCGTAGATCTCCAGAGGATAGTGGGTCTGTGACTGTCCTCAGTTACCGAGTGTGCATACCTGAGTTTTACATTTCTCACAAATTGACTAACTCGGTTGCGTAATTGCTTGTAGGTGAGACGGTTATCAGAGATTGAGTGTCGTCTGTATGTCCTGTGTGTTGCGTGTGTGACATAAGGCGTTTGTAAGCTATCTACATCTACATCTACATCTATACTCCGCGAGCCACCTTACGGTGTGTGGCGGAGGGTACTTATTGTACCACTATCTGATCCCCCCTTCCCTGTTCCATTCACGAATTGTGCGTGGAAAGAACGACTGCTTGTAAGTCTCCGTATTTGCTCTAATTTCTCGGATCTTTTCGTTGTGATCATTACGCGAGATATATGTGGGCGGTAGTAATATGTTGCCCATCTCTTCCCGGAATGTGCTCTCTCGTAATTTCGATAATAAACCTCTCCGTATTGCGTAACGCCTTTCTTGAAGTGTCCGCCACTGGAGCTTGTTCAGCATCTCCGTAACGCTCTCGCGCTGACTAAATGTCCCCATGACGAATCGCGCTGCTTTTCGCTGGATCATGTCTATCTCTTCTATTAATCCAACCTGGTAAGGGTCCCATACTGATGAGCAATACTCAAGAATCGGACGAACAAGCGTTTTGTAAGCTACTTCTTTCGTCGATGAGTCACATTTTCTTAGAATTCTTCCTATGAATCTCAACCTGGCGCCTGCTTTTCCCACTATTTGTTTTATGTGATCATTCCACTTCAGATCGCTCCGGATAGTAACTCCTAAGTATTTTACGGTCGTTACCGCTTACAATGATTTACCACCTATGGCATAATCGTACTGGAATGGATTTCTGCCCCTATGTATGCGCATTATATTACATTTATCTACGTTTAGGGAAAGCTGCCAGCTGTCGCACCATGCATTAATCCTCTGCAGGTCCTCCTGGAGTACGTACGAGTCTTCTGATGTTGCTACTTTCTTGTAGACAACCGTGTCATCTGCAAATAGCCTCACGGAGCTACCGATGTTGTCAACTAAGTCATTTATGTATATTGTAAACAATAAAGGTCCTATCACGCTTCCCTGCGGTACTCCCGAAATTACCTCTACATCTGCAGATTTTGAACCGTTAAGAATGACATGCTGTGTTCTTTCTTCTAGGAAATCCTGAATCCAGTCACAAACCTGGTCCGATATTCCGTAAGCTCGTATTTTTTTCACTAAACGTAAGTGCGGAACCGTATCAAATGCCTTCCTGAAGTCCAGGAATACGGCATCAATCTGCTTGCCAGTGTCTACGGCACTGTGAATTTCTTGGGCAAATAGGGCGAGCTGAGTTTCACATGATCTCTGTTTGCGGAATCCATGTTGGTTATGATGAAGGAGATTTGTATTATCTAAGAACGTGATAATACGAGAACACAAAACATGTTCCATTGTTCTACAACAGATTGACGTAAGCGAAATAGGCCTATAATTATTCGCATCTGATTTATGACCCTTCTTGAAAATGGGAACGACCTGCGCTTTCTTCCAGTCGCTAGGTACTTTACGTTCTTCCAGCGATCTACGATAAATTGCTGATAGAAAGGGGGCAAGTTCTTTAGCATAATCACTGTAGAATCTTAAGGGTATCTCGTCTGGTCCGGATGCTTTTCCGCTACTAAGTGATAGCAGTTGTTTTTCAATTCCGATATCGTTTATTTCAATATTTTCCATTTTGGCGTCCGTGCGACGGCTGAAGTCAGGGACCGTGTTACGATTTTCCGCAGTGAAACAGTTTCGGAACACTGAATTCAGTATTTCTGCCTTTCTTCGGTCGTCCTCTGTTTCGGTGCCATCGTGGTCAACGAGTGACTGAATAGGGGATTTAGATCCGCTTACCGATTTTACATATGACCAAAACTTTTTAGGGTTCTTGTTTAGATTGTTTGCCAATGTTTTATGTTCGAATTCGTTGAATGCTTCTCTCATAGCTCTCTTTACGCTCTTTTTCGCTTCGTTCAGCTTTTCCTTATCAGCTATGATTCGACTACTCTTAAACCTATGATGAAGCTTTCTTTGTTTCCGTAGTACCTTTCGTACATGATTGTTATACCACGGTGGATCTTTCCCCTCGCTTTGGACCTTAGTCGGTACGAACTTATCTAAGGCGTACTGGACGATGTTTCTGAATTTTTTCCATTTTTGTTCCACATCCTCTTCCTCAGAAATGAACGTTTGATGGTGGTCACTCAGATATTCTGCGATTTGTGCCCTATCACTCTTGTTAAGCAAATATATTTTCCTTCCTTTCTTGGCATTTCTTATTACACTTGTAGTCATTGATGCAACCACTGACTTATGATCACTGATACCCTCTTCTACATTCACGGAGTCGAAAAGTTCCGGTCTATTTGTTGCTATGAGGTCTAAAACGTTAGCTTCACGAGTTGGTTCTCTAACTATCTGCTCGAAGTAATTCTCGGACAAGGCAGTCAGGATAATGTCACAAGAGTCTCTGTCCCTGGCTCCAGTTCTGATTGTGTGACTATCCCATTCTATACCTGGTAGATTGAAGTCTCCCCCTATTACAATAGTATGATCACGAAACTTCTTCACGACGTTCTGCAGGTTCTCTCTGAGGCGCTCAACTACTACGGTTGCCGATGCAGGTGGTCTATAGAAGCATCCGACTATCATATCTGACCCACCTTTGATACTTAACTTAACCCAGATTATTTCACATTCGCATTCGCTAATAACTTCACTGGATATTATTGAATTCTTTACTGCTATAAATACTCCTCCACCATTGGCGTTTATCCTATCCTTGCGGTATATATTCCATTCTGTGTCTAGGATTTCGTTACTGTTCACTTCCGGTTTTAACCAACTTTCCGTTCCTAATACTATATGCGCACTATTTCCTTCAATAAGAGATACTAATTCAGGAACCTTGCCCTGGATACTCCTGCAGTTTACCAATATTACGTTGACTTTTCCTGTTTTTGGTCTCTGAGGACGGACGTTCTTTATCAACGATGATAATGTCCTCTCTGGTAAGCCGTCAGGTATTTTATCGTTTCGCCCAAGGGGGAGTCCCTCTAACCTAAAAAACCCCCGTGTGCACGCCACACGTACTCTGCTACCCTAGTAGCTGCTTCCGGTGTGTAGTGCACGCCTGACCTGTCTAGGGGGGCCCTATGGTGCAGCTTTCCTCCTTACTTTTAATGGTTTTAGAGGAGAGTGATTATCGTATAAATTAGATACTTTATTACTTATATCAAAGTATTTTTCTTGCCATTGTCCGCCCTCTTTGAGCAGACATATCAGTTCTGTTCATCTCATTGCGTATTTCATCCAGTTACCTTCTGTAGTTAACTGTAGCAACCCTTTCCACGTACGGTACATGTTTCATTGAGCTGTTGGCAGTCACCCGATTTGTGGAAGTTAATTTTGTCCTTCAGTTTTGTACACCAGTTATAAACGAGTACTATTTTTTTTAACCTCCGAATGATCAAAAAATTAAAACCACACTGAAAACCCGATGAAACTTTGTGCTGATGTGTCTCGCAATGTGTCTAGTACAACAGCTATCGCGTCACGTCGCACTTTTCAGTTCTGAGCGCACAGTGAGCATGTAAAGGTGCCTAGTGTCTACCGCCAAGTGTGAAATGCTTTGCCTGATTTCATGCAGCCTACTTGACATAACTGTCGTTCATTTCCTCCTTCGTGATAATTCTCGGCCGCATACTGCAGGTGCAACGAAGACGCTCCTTCGGCGTTTACGATGGGAAGTGTTCGAGCACCCACTAACAGCCGCGACAGACCAGCGTAGGGAGCTGGGGAATCACAGGCGGCTGTCTTCTGTTGTGACATGTATCGGAAAATTGGTACCACGCTATGAAAAATGTCTGATCGCAGTGACGGTTATGTCGAGATATAGCTGGAAGGTGAAGCTAAGTTTTTCAAATAAAACTTTCATGAATTTCACTGTGGTTTCCTTTTCGCAGGCGATCGAAGGACGGAACAAAATAGAAATTTGTTCTTACGCGTGAATAGGCAGAACGACACCGTCTCAGCGTCCTTCTGCCTATACATCTGTAAGAATATATGCTAACATGAAACGCTGCGAGTCTGTTGAAATACAAGGGTTGCCCAGAAAGTAATACACTGCTTTTTTTTCCTAAGCTGAAAACAATGTTACGAATGTGAAACGTTAGGTATGTATTATTTGAAGTCTCCTGAGTGAGCGCGCCAAGTTTCCGTCACTTCCGACAGATAGCGTAGCTGCAGGACAGTTTCAAAAAGCGTCTGTAGGTGATGTACGTTAGCAGCAATGTGCCGTCATTGAATTTCTCACTGCAGAGAAAGAAACTGTGGGGAATATTCACAAACGCTTGTGCGAAGTCTATGGATCATCTGCTGTCGACAGAAGTACAGTTAGTCGCTGGGCACGGAGGGTGAGGTCACCAGAAGGCGGTTCGGCGGAGCTCCACAATTTGCTGCTGTCGGGGAGATCATACACGGTTGTCACACCTGGAATGTTGCAGCGAGCTGATGTTGTCATTCGCGAGGACAGATGCATTACAACTCGGCAGTTGGCACTACATCTGTCAATCAGCAAAGGAAATGTGGATGGAATTACCTGCACTCTTAGAAATTCGAGGATTGGCACCGACAGGACATATACGCCCTTGTTTAGCGCTAGAGGAAGGCCATAGAACGGGATGAAGATTACGTGAAAAAATAGGGTGTGTAGATAAAACACCACTCTTTCGCGTGTGTAATTCTCGTTATGTTCAATAAAGAACTGCCGAAGAAAGAAATGAGGTGCATTATTTTCTGGGCGATCCTCGTATAACGAAAATACACTAAAGATGGCTATTTACAGCAGAAATCTAGATTTGCAAGAATAATAAAAGCTAATGTGATTTCGACAGATTGCTGTGTGCCTCTGCTTCCTTTTACTCTACGGGCACTGTGCACAACGGATCCTGATGGAATCAAAGTTGGTTTGTTGATTTAGAAAAAGCATTTGACAGTATAATTGGAACAAAGATATGGAGCTCACTGCAAACTTTTTGAATTTCCAAGAAAAGACTTGCTCTTGTCAAGTGCATATGTGAAAATTACACATGCCAGGTTCAACATCAAGGTATCCTTTCAGATGCAATAGCAGTGAAAACAGGAGCTAAGCGAGGCTGAATGCTCTCACCGATACAATTTAATATGGTACTGAATCTTGTAATGACGCAAGCAATGGATAAAGTAAGAGAAATAAAACTGAGCTCTGGAACACACCTAGAGGAATTAGATTTTGCAGATGTGTGTCAAGTCGGATTCAAACTAGCTGCTGGGAAAGCCAACAGTTCCATAAAACTTGATTTTTTCTGAGAGAGTACCATGATAAATACAATCGAAGACCTTGGATGGATCACAAAAAATACCTGGTGATGTGATTTATTTAAGACTGTACTATTTACTGAGTGAAGGTGTAAATAACATTCTCAGTCGAGCAACATTCCTGCAATCCTTGAGTACATTACTATTTTGAATATTTTGCAAAACACATGCCAGTAAGGAAGTTGGATGATAATTGTTGAAGTCTTTCATGTCACCTTTCTTATGAAGCGATTTAATAATTGCATATTTTAATCTGTCTGGAAACATTCCCTGTCCCAGTTATTCATTTCGTGTATCACTAAGGACATTACTTATTAACTTGGAGCAACTTTTCAGAACTCTGTTTGAAATTTCATCAACCCTACAGGAGCTTTTGTTTTTTAATAATTTTTATGTAATTGTTTTAATTTTAGTGAAGGATTCTGGTACTACTTCTAAATGCATAAAGTTTTGTGGATCGACGTTTTTCATATATTCTCTTGCTTCTTCAACTGAACCATTTAATCCTATATTTTCTGCTTCATTTTGAAAGTGTTTGTTAAAAGTACTTGCAACTTGTGAATTATCAGTCACAACATTATTATTTTGTTTAATTGTTATGGAATCTTGTAGTTTGACTGGCAGTCCTGTCTCCTGTTTGACAATGTCCCATATAGTTTTAATCTTATTAGCTGCGTTATTTATTTCTGTCAGGACATACATACAGGGTTATTACAAATGATTGGAGCGATTTCATAAATTCACTGTAGCTCCATTCATTGACATATGGTCACGGCACACTACAGATACGTAGAAAAACTCATAAAGTTTTGTTTGGCTGAAGCCGCACTTCAGGTTTCTGCCGCCAGAGCGCTCGAGAGCGCAGTGAGACAAAATGGCGACAGGAGCCGAGAAAGCGTATGCCGTGCTTGAAATGCACTCACATCAGTCAGTCATAACAGTGCAACGACACTTCAGGACGAAGTTCAACAAAGATCCACCAACTGATAACTCCATTCGGCGATGGTAGGCGCAGTTTAAAGCTTCTGGATGCCTATGTAAGGGGAAATCAACGGGTCGGCCTGCAGCGAGCGAAGAAACGGTTGAACGCGTGTGGGTAAGTTTCATGCGTAGCCCGCGGAAGTCGACGAATAAAGCAAGCAGGGAGCTAAACGTACCACAGCCGACGGTTTGAAAAATCTTACGGAGAAGCATTTCTTAAACAGGAGATTGGAAAACCCATGGATCGGTCGTGGTGGAGATCATGATCAACAATTCATGTCATGGCCTCCACGCTCTCCCGACTTAACCCCATGCGATTTCTTTCTGTGGGGTTATGTGAAAGATTCAATGTTTAAACCTCCTCTACCAAGAAACGTGCCAGAACTGCGAGTTCGCATCAACGATGCTTTCGAACTCATTGATGGGGACATGCTGCGCCGAGTGTGGGAGGAACTTGATTATCGGCTTGATGTCTGCCGAATCACTAAAGGGGCACATATTGAACGTTTGTGAATGCCTAAAAAAACTTTTTGAGTTTTTGTATGTGTGTGCAAAGCATTGTGAAAATATCTCAAATAATAAAGTTATTGTAGAGCTGTGAAATTGCTTCAATCATTTGTAATAACCCTGTACTTCTGGACATTTTATTGACTTTCCTTAAACTACTATAGTATTTTTTTGTAGTACGCAAGTAATGTCGGATCTTGACTTACTCTGGTCTTTACACAAATTTCTCTCTTCTTCATATATGAGATTTTAATTCCCTTAGTTGTCTACAACTTATTTGCTTTTTAATTCATCTTTTGGATAATTTTTTAGGAAGTCAACTTTGAAGTACTGACTCAAATTTACTGTGAAATAAACTGAATTTGACATTAACATTTCTTTCTAGATGTATCTACTACCCCTTTTAGCTTACTCTTAAACGCTGTGTCTTGTTCTCTTTAATAAGCCTCACTGCTTTGTATGAACCTGCCTCCAGGTTGTGAATCCGATGCTGTTTATTTCTGTTAATTGTGTATCATGATCAGATAATCCATTAGTAACTAGGTACACATTAATTGTTTCAGCCTGAGCACTGTCCCACTATTTTCTGGCAAACGAGTTGGAAAACTGACTGTTGAAATAAGATTCAAAAACCCAAATAATAATTACAGTTCACTTTATCTGTCTGTATCTTTTAAGGAATCTACGCTTTAATCTCCACAAACTACTAACTGTTTCTTTTTGTCTGACAGATAGATCAATAACGCATCTATATTTCTCATAAATAGCTGAAAGCGTCCTAGAGGGGATCTATAGACTGTTACAATTATCAGAGAAGTAACCTACAGTAACAATTCACAAGCATATGCTTCTAGCTTCTGATCAACATAAAATCTATTTGTTTCAATATTTTTGAATTTGTGTCCAACTTCCCCTTTTTCCTTGTTAACTCTGTACGTAAACGATGCATGTCAGTAATTCATTATATTTAATTTCTCCAGCACTGTGGTTACATGGTGTTCAGAGAGGCACAGAACATCTATCCCTTCAGAATTTTCCACATCTTCTAGGCATACAATAAGCTCAGCTATCTTGTTTTTCAACCCTCTACAAATATTCTCATGAAGCAAATTAATGTTATTTTTCTGGAAACTTAAATGTATTACAGTCTTGTACTGCTCCAATTTCTTTCAGTACTCTCCGTCTGTACCCTGACTCTAACCTAAAAAAATGGGCCCTTTGACTCCAGTAATCACAAGGATTTTGTCTTGTGAGTGTGTGGCCCCCCTTACACATTCTACAAGGTGCTCAGCTATCTTTCCTTCCCCCTCCTAGTTAGGTGCAGGCCATGATTGAAGTATCCCCATATAGACTTTGTTTTAGTCAAAAGCTGTTTGTTCAGACTTCTAACAGCCGCTTAGCCCAGGGCTGGTCCTGTCGGTGCAAAACTTCGACAAACCCCACAGGACTGTGAGCTGCTGCTGCTCCTGGTTTCTCCAGGTCACGTAGGTTGTTAGCCAGGCTGTTTCCTGCTCGCCCCACAATAAGTACTTTATCCTCGTTGTCAGAATTTCTGCACAAGGCCCCTGTGTTCTCTGTCACCTGACTAAGCTTGGCGCTAGGTTTCACCTTGCTTGTGACCTGGCATTCTGCGCCTAGCTTTTCCTGTAGCAATTGGCCTACACCTCTCCCATGACTGCTCCCCGTAGCAAGACTCTTTTCTTTCTATGTGACTTTTCTAGTGACCTGGCATTAAAGTCGTTCCTACGAGTCTGCTGCTGCGCCCTATTAAGCTCAAACACTGGTTGAGGCTCTTTCCCTGTTTCAGGTAAGAAATCAAACTAATTGGTAACCGGAATCTGAAATGTGATTTCTGAGGTTTTCTACTTTGGCCTATTACTTATCACCTTCTCCCGGCTCCTATTGTCTCTTTCTCCCTTCATCACATCTAAGTCAGCATATACCATTCCTAATTATGCCTGGCTGGCACACATATTTCTTCCCTGTTCCACCATAATCGACTACATAATCTGCAACTCAATGGAAGAGCCTCGTATGAAACATTTTTAGCTTCTCCGCTGCAAAATTAAGTACCCACCCACTGTCCTGACATTCTTCTTCCACACCAATTAACCTACGGCAACATCCACATTTGTCACACATGATGCTACTCTTACAGTGAATTAAAAAGCACTGCAACAAATTTAAACTGTAGTAAAGTAATAATCAGTTAAACTTATCTTTCGGTGGGTTGTACAGATAACTTCTAGGCGTCAGGCAGAAGTTCCTTGAACTTACGTAGTAGTACACACAAAGCGAATGAAAAGTATAAAAGCACGGTGTTTTCAAACAACAATCTTAAACTGATCCCATCAGGAAATTATTTATAACACTGTCAATGGATGCAAGACAACACGACACGATTATACGGCGACCAGAGGTTGATACTAGCTTATAAACAAACCACCGATTTTCGCTTAACGTAGGTTTTAAATCACAGAAGACACGAAACGAATGAAAACTCTACCAAGTACCATATCTAGAACAACACTGTAAAACTTGACACAGTCCGAAAATTATGGTGAGCGTTACAGCGTATACAAAACAACTCACAACGCTACGCCGCTGCTGTTTACTTCCGAGCGCTTATCCGTTGCGTCCGCCTGCAACGCCTGCCAACTGCGTTTTGTGTCCTGTAGGTCAGTCTCCCAATTTTAATTACTGCCGGAATTTAAACGAGTTGGTACGCTCGAAGCACTTGAGAGGTATTTGATGGTGTAGACTGTTGGGTTGGCTGAAGAGCCAACACCGTGTTACTTGAGGAGGCCGAAATGCACTTGTTTTAGCTCACGCAGGCTGGCGTGAGGAGGGAAGGACTATACTGACGTGAGGTCTGGAACATGACAAGGAATTAGAATTCAGAAAGCGGACGTAATTAGTTTGATACTTAACTTTAATCCGTTAATGATGAACGTCGCTCTTGACTGTACATGATTCACAATATTATATGTTCAGATTATAGTAACTGAATATGGCGCCTTGCTAGGTCGTAGCAAATGACGTAGCTGAAGGCTATGCTAAACTGTCCTCTCTGCTAATGGGAACGGATGTAGACAGTGAACCATCGCTAGCAAAGTCGGCTGTACAACTGGTGCTAGTGCTAGGGAGTCTCTCTAGACTAGACCTGCCGTGTGGCGGCGCTCGGTCTGCAATCACTGACAGTGGCGACACGCGGGTCCGGCGTATACTAACGGACCGCGGCCGATTTAAAGGCTACCACCTAGCAAGTGTGGTGTCTGGCGGTGACACCACATAGCCGTCCGACGTTGGTCAAATTTACTCGTTTTACTGCGATTCCACGTAACGGATTGGCTGCGCCATCGCGTTCTTGTAGTCGACGTTATTCCTAGCTTCTTTGATCACTGTGAATTGGCCGCCACTGTCCAGCTTGATCGGACACCGGTGAAACTATTCCCCTCCTCGAGGATGGTAAATGTCCCTCACTTGGCAGAGCCTTCTCTCGATGATGTGATACACGATGATATGTGGGAGTGTAGTCTTCGGTCTGCTGGGAGATACTCTACCGCTCTGGAATAGTGGACTGGCCTTGCTAAACCGAAACCCCATCAAAATTTGATCACTTATTGTCCTATTACGGCGAGGGATTTCGTCAATTTTGTAATTCTCTGTTGCTTCACTTGCATGACGGTGCGGATCGCGCCCCCTGCGGATTACAAATGTACGATGTGTTAAAGCTATATTATTGCAGATGCAGCGGCTACAGATGGAAGGGTTGCAGGTGCGGAGGATTTGACTTCTTTATACCGTATGCCTTGACATCAAACCTTTCACCGCCGCTCTTGCACAACTTCTCATACTGCAGCCGACGGACGTCAGCTGACAGAACAAGCTGACTTAGTTCACGCTTTATATCAGTACAATGTTAATCTTTACGACGTGCGTATACCTAGCTTCGCTTCGACCCCGCTTTTGAATCCTAGTTAGGCCACCCACGCTTGGGCAGAACACTGAATGTTTGGCCTCCTTTCACCCAGATGACGTATATGATCTTATATGGATGGGCTCCACGAGGATTTTGGCCCCTCTTGGGCGTCACATTTACGTGCAAGCTGAATGAGGTGACAAGGGGGGGGGGGGAGGGGGGGTGGGGGGGGGGGGGAGAGTTGTGCCCGTTCGGTTCCAGAGGAATGAAAAATCTGTTGATACCTAAACATCTTGGTAGTAATACAGTTGATACTTTTCATCATCTCATGTTACTGACTTCTGATTGTAAGATAGCGGCAAGGGCGGAAAATAGCTGCATGTCTGCCTGTTGTCGGCGAGTATCAGAGCTGTCTGCCTCTGGCCGAATACCGTGATGTGGATTCGGTCGCTGCTGTTACTTCTGTCCATTGCGCCTTTACCCTTTTGTATTTCAATAAGGCTTTCGATCGTGTAAATCATGAATTTCTACTTTGGATTTTGGAGATGATCGGGCTCACGGTTGAGGCTCATACAGTGCTATCGAACGTGTTCACGGGCATTGCAGATTCGGTTGTTGTCAGTGAGCGACTGACGCCCCCCCATTACCATCCGTCGGGGAATGCCACAGGGCAGCCCGCTCTCGAAGTCTTTGTCTGCCTTGCCTCTGGAGCCGCTGTTTCGGAAGGTTGCGTCTCACTTTCAGGATCCATGCGAGGTAACAACTCAGTGACGGGGAGGAAGATTCAGGCATCGTGGCCAGGACTCTGGATTCGACCCCTACCCACCTTGTCTCCACTAGCCTGAAGCTGATTGTCACACTGATTGCTTTTCGAAAAATGTACTTCCTGTTTGCACGGATATTCAGAAATTTCTGTTGTGCTTATTCTAATTAATTCTATTTTCATGTGTGCAAACTATGTCATACTTTTGATTGTTGTCCTTACTTCAACTAAGTTAATTGTATGTGTAGACTGCCCAATAAACTACTGTAAAAAAGCAGTAAACAGCGCATCATCTAAATGAAACCCACGCATTCGAAACAGTTTGTTGCCTAAATTTTTATAGCGCCTTTCGTCTGATTGCTGAAATGTTTTGTGTAACGGTAACACAGCTGAACGATTAAAGTACTCAGTAGTAAATCCGCTTTATAAAAATGGAGAAAGGGATAATGTAGACAATTTTAGACATATTGCTATGCCATCAATGTTTGCTAAAGTTATTGCAAACGTTGTGTATATAAGAATAATTGATCATTTTACTTCATATAACTTGCTATCAAATGTACAGTTCGGTTGTAAAAGTGGTTTAACAACTGAAATTGCTATATTCTCTTTTCTCTGTAAGGTACTGGTTGGATTAAACAAAATCTTTCGATCGCTAGGCACGTTTTTTGACTGAACTAAGGCGTTTCATTGTGTTGATCATAAAATATTGCTCCAGAAGTTGGACTATTGTGGAATACGGGGATTAGCTCACAATTGGACAATTGGTTCCACCTCGTGCCTCAACAACAGACTGCAGTAGGTGATTATCCATGATGTTGAGAATGGGTGTGGCGCACTGTAAAATGGGGGGGGGGGGGAGGGGGGTTGCCCCGGGGATCAGTGATCAGTGCTGGGGCCACTCCTGTTCCTTATTTATATAAATGTATTACGGGTAATTCTAAAATATTCCTGTTTGCTAATGGCACTAGGTTGGTACAAAAGGATGTTGTGTGCATATTGGCTCTGTTTCAAATATTGCAACATGATATAAGTTCATGGTTTGTAGAAAATAAACTAACGATAAATCACAGCAAGACTCAGTTTTTAGTTTCTAACGCACAATTCAACAGACCCCGACGTTTTAATTTCACAGAATGGGCATATGATTTCATCAGATTTCTAGGAGTTCAGATAGAGGATCAACTATCGTGGAAAGTCCACGTTCAGGATGTTTTCAGACGTAATGCTGTCATTTTTACTATTCGAAGGGTATCTGAAGTAAGTGGTAGTTCTACACAAAGTAGTCTATTTTGTTTATTTTCATTCGCTTTTGACGTATGGTATTATATTTTGGGGTAACTCTTCCCGTTCTCGAAGGGTATTTTTGGGTCAGAAAAGGGCGGTTTTGGCAATAAGGGGTGTAAGTTCGCGAACCTCTTGTCGATACCTGTTCACTGCTCTGGGTATTCTGACACTGGCCTCTCAATATAGGTATATTCTTTACTGACTTTTCTTGTTAACAGTATCATGTTATCAAATGGTTCAAATGGCTCTGAGCACTATAGGACTTAGCATCGGAGGTCATCAGTCCCCTAGAACTTAGAACTATTTAAACCTAACTAACCTAAAGACATCACACACATCCATGCCCGGGGCAGGATTCGAACCTGCGACCGTAGCAGTCGCACGGTAGTACCAGCTTATCCCCAGGAATTAGGAACCTTCAGTCAGTTAATACTAGGCAGAAATCCAATCTGCATTTGGATCGCACTTAATTGACTCTTGAGCAGAAAGGTGTGCAGTATACTGCTGCATCCATTTTCAATAAGCTTCCGCAAGAATTAAAAAATCTTAGCAGTAATCCACGCGCTTTCAAATCTAAGCTGAAGGGTTTCCTCATGGGTCACTCCTTCTATTCTATTGAGCAATTCCTTGAAAAATTAAGCTGATTCCTGTGTTATTACTGTTATTAACGTATGGGTTCAATAGGACTACGCGAGGTACAATTAATCAATGTCGAATTTCATAGATGGCCTTCCTTTGTGTCCAAATGTGTTTCATCCTTTCAGAATGAAGTCTCTTTCTTTCATCAGACCACAGTGTTCTAGTCCGTTTTCTGATTTCCCTCTGACCCACTTTCCAACCACACATCTTTTGTCTGAACGTTTTTCCATCTGTAACGTCTGCCTGAGTTATACTGGCTACTGTAAGATCCTCCTCCATCCCAGCGATCCATTTCGTTGGCTCAGTTTTGGCCTTACTTTTGTTTTCCTAGAATTCTACTATTTGTTTTGTCGCCTAGTGGGTACCACTCTTTTAATGTGCCCGTAAAATTCAAATCTTCGTTTTCACATGTCCCCATGTATGTCTGTGTATTCTTCTATTTCCTTATTACTTCTCAGCCAATAAGTTTCTCCATCAGTAATTTTTGGGCCTAATATTTTCGTAATAATTTTTCTTCCTTTCTTTTCAGTTTCTTCGGTATCCCTCTTTCTATTTAAAATTAAAGTTTCTGCTTCATGAAGACATTCATGTTTGATTACAGTGCTGTAATGCCTAATTTTACTGAATTTAGAAAATGATTTTTTATTATAAATATTTTGTGTTAATCTGAATGCAGTTGGTATTTTTTGACAGATAACTTTGTCTGCAGCTTTCTCCAGACATTTTCTTATATGATTTGCCCCAAGTATTTACACTGAGAAACCCTTTTTATTTTTCCATATTTCGTGTTCAGAAACTTTGGTGGTTGTTTGTTGCATGTTATATTATTGACTGCGTTTACATGAAGTTAAGGCTCGTCTTTTTTTGGGTTGGTAAACATTTTATTTTATCTGTTTTTACTTTTATATTGTAATTTCGTGTATTGACACGTTCCATGACCTTGGAGATGTGCTTCTGAGTTTGGTTCTACGGAAATGGGCGTATAAAATACAATAAAATAAACATATATTTCTCTTTCTAACACACCGCTAATAACAGTTTCGTTTAACAACATTTTTGCGAAACACTTGACAGACTGCTTGTCTCTGAACGCCGCGTACTTCAGAGGTCTCCGGGCCCCACTTGCTGGCGCTGTTAGTTTGCTGTTGTTGAGTGATGCTCTACAAAAAAATGTCTGCGATGTGCATTTCACGCTCGATAGCAACGGAGACACACAATCTGTTTTTACGTATATGATCATATTGTATTACGTTAATATGCAAAACATTAATATCGTTCAATATTAATTTTATAGTAATGTTTGTGGTCCAGTCTGACTACCTTACTACTTCGGTTAATATTATTCGTAATGCTTAATATTATTCGTAATGCTTCATATCTCGTTTCTTTCCCTTTTAGAAGCGATTCTTGCAGTTTTTCGCCAGAAATTCGTTTCTTTTCGTCAAACAACACTCAGTAACTGTGGTGCAATAAGTTTTGCTGTTGTGATTTGATTTCTTACGGTAAATGTATGCGCTAAACTGTGTAATACCTGGCAGTGCACTCTCTATAGCAGTGTAGGCACACTGCACATTTTGAGGTCCACGTATGTGTTCATAGAGAACTTAACGCTGATCGAAAGTGGTATTTAAGGTATTCAATTGGATTGAAACGAGTAAAGTTGCCCGTTTTTGATGCTACCCAGAGCGAAGTAAGTTGCTAACGTCAGCGTCAGCAACCGTCTACAGGGGTGTCCAATGCTATATCACAGATTTAACACAGAGGAACAGAATTCACTCCAATTTAGGCGTATTAAAGTAAGATTAGCCCGTCTTGATTTCGCGGAAACTGACATGCTTCATTCCTGCTATTTGTGAACTTTTTTATTCTCTTTTTTTGATCGTCTTCCTAAAATTCTATCTTTGCAGAACTTCTCGATGAAATTGTAGGATGGTAACTGGGGAGTGCATTACACTGGTACTGGGTGGTGACAGACACTCGCCAGCGCCACCTCGAGTTACCAAAGTCTTTAAAACGACTCGACGAGATCTTCAGTTACACGTATTTAGCGTTTGGTAGCTGAGCAGCGGCGATTTCAGAACGGAAGTACTTACGGTAGGAATGATTTAGTTTTCATTTCGATAAGTTTCATTTATTTCACCACCGTTATTTCGTCTAAATGCGTTGCCTTACCAATGCTTAACTTTTTAAGTTTTTCCATGGTGATGTAAAGAGTGAGGTGTCTAGTCTCCATGTCTGTTTGACCTTCTGGTTTTACCCAAGTATGTGACGCTCGACTTTTAAGCTAAGCAACAGCCGAAGAGAAGTTCTCTCAGGCGACAAGTTCATGTACGCTGTGAGTATCTTGAAAGCGTGATTAAAGCTTTCCAATAGTCTCTAAGATGAAATGAACCTACAATTAGCACAGTCCACTGAGTCAGATCCGTCCCCAAGTGTTGTAATATTAAGAACAGCAGCCTCTTTTAACAGTTGAACGTAAATAGTTGAGATGTGAATGTTGTGGGCATAGAGGACTAGTCAGTGTGAAACAGCCGAGAAATAAGCTACGTGGAACACGCGCCAGCTGCGAGACGCCGTACAGAAATTCCCTCTCACGCTCGCCTAGGGTCACGTCTTCTTGTTGCTTTGGTTCCTCTGTCTTAAGCTGTCTGACAATTGAAAAGCTCATCCATCAGGCACTACTCGCTATTGTTGACAAAGCATCACCAGCGGTTGTATCGAAATCCTTACAATTAGACGATATCCTTTCTCACATTGGTTTTTATGGGATCAGTGACAATGTTGCCTAAGGAAAACTGTTTTCAAGTATATGATGTTAAAATGAATGTTATTTACTTATAATGTTAGTGTAGTAGCGTTTGGTGATGCCAAAAAAGCGAATCGCTGAAGGTAATGAGTTCTGTAATTTGCAGTTTATTGCAGGAGAACAAAAATATCTTACGACAGCGAGAGAAGAGGAGACCGCCGAAATAATTTTCCTGGCCCTCTGTTTATGATGTTCGAATTGTAGTCGGTGCATCTGGATACTATTAATAACTACGCTTTAGATCCAAATCATGGTTACAGAGATGCGAGTAGAACTCACTGGCCTGTAACAGGTACTTCTGCTCCCAGTCACTGCAGTGGCAGGCGGCGCCGGTGCTTCTTCGTATGGCGAGGATTCCCGTCGAGCAAGGAGCAAGATCCACATCCGCTGAGCAGCCGTATTCTGGCTGTCGCTAGTCTGACGGAGAATTGGTGAACTTGTAGAATACGTTTGGCAACTATGTGACTGTGATTTACTTCTTACTTTGGTTCGGATTTATCCTGGTAAAGTCAGCCCACGTTATCTCGTCATTTAGATTAAATATTCCGAATTATTCTCACTTAAGGGTGTAGGTCGTCAAATGGGTCGAAATGGAGCGGGAGAAACACCACAGGACATTTTAATTTGCACTGTCTATACTTTTACAAATAAATTCATAAAGCTTTTTCAGCATGGCCAGGAATGATTCAGGATTCACACCCATAGCAGTGGAAGTTCAAAAACATAACAAAATAAATTTTTTTACATGTGAAATTTCATCTTACTATTGCCTGTATTTGTTGCTATAGTTACACTTTTCTTCATAAGTAAGAGAGATTCTTCGACGAATTTTGCACAACATGCAAACCATACTTACAGGTGTATGAAACTCTAGAATTTATTTAATTTATGAAAAAATGAATGAGCTGTTACATCTTAAACTTCATGTTTATAAAAAACTCTAATTTTATAGTTAATTATCTCTATTTATACCACAATTTTTAATAGATTTGGAAAATTCTACAGTTTCGTACACCTGTAAATACGGTTTGTATGCTGTGCAAAATTCATCGAAGAATCTCTCTTACTTGTGAAGAAAAGTGTACCTATAGCAACAAATACATCCAATAGTTAGTGAAAAACTGATGAAATTTCACATGTAATAAAATTAATTTTTTTATGTTTTTGAACTTCCTCTGTACTAAATTTGGAAATTTGTGTTAAGGTCTTATGGGACCGAACTGCTGAGGTTATCGGTCCTTAAGCTTACGCACTACCTGATCTAACTTAAACTAACTAGCGCTAAGGACAACACACACCCATGCCAGAGGGAGGACTCGAACCTCTGACGGCGGGGGAGGGGGGAGGGGGGAGGGAGGGGGGGGGGGGAGAGAGCCGCGCGGACCGTGACAAGGCGCCTCAGGCCGCGCGGCTACCCCGCGCGGCCCTCTGTTTAATAGCAATTAGGCACCCCCTGTAGACGTTTGCTGACAACAACGTTAGCAAATTCCTTCCACTCTGGATAGCTTCCAAAGCGGCCAGTTTTGCTGATTTGACTTTACACTGAATATCTTAAATATCACTTTCGAACATCACTAAGTTCTCCATGAATTCATTGATGGACATCAAAATGTGCATGTGCCTGCGTTTTCTGGCGAAAAATTTCAACAGTCGCTTCTAAAAGGAAAAGAAACGCTATATAAAGCATTACGAATAAAATTGAACCACGAACTATAAAATTAATGTTGAGCGACATTCCTGTGTTGCATTTAGTGTAATACGGTATTCATCATATAAAAACAGTGCGTCTGCCGCCGTTGGCGTCGAGCGTGAAATACAAATCGCAGCCGCTTTATGTGGAGCGTCACTCAACAGCAGCAAGGTACGTTGTACTCTCCAGAGCGATGAGCGGCGGCTGACGCTTTCGACTGAGGGCGTGTGGGAGGGGCGCCGCCCCCACGTCCGCTGCCGGGCACCGGCAACTGGACCACACAAAGCTGTGACACGTGCGGCGTTCAGAGGCAGACGGTCTTCCTTTGTACCCTATTTACTGACTCGTGTTCATTTTCAACATCAGTTGCTGGTATGACTCTAGTTAGAGCTGAAGCAGTGTAGAAGTGACATATTGTAACACATATTGTGTTACGGCATGTCATTTCTACGTATCATCAAAGGTGTGCAACACAAAATTTTGGTGCTTTCTCTCTCTATTGGAATTTATTATATCAACAGTATTATCTGCGTAAAGCAACATTTATGCTTTATGCGTGTTATGTGGAAGATTATTCAAATTTATAAGCAATCCTTCTAGACCAAAAGTTGAAGCTTGTTGGATTACCTTCTTTGTTTCTCCCCAATCACGAAAATTTTCTCACCTTCCAACATTGTTTGAATTATTCAGCGCAACTTTGATTCAAACCAGCTGCTTGTAAAACCATTAGTGCCATAAATCGTAAGTTTTTCTGTGGGAATAAGAAGATTACGCTGTCAAACGCCCTGAGAGGATCACAAAAAATACCAACTGCCGATATTTTATTATTTATGGTCTGTTATACTTTGTGACTCAATGTGTAAATTGCATTCTCAGTCGAGCAGCCTTCTGCCAACCAAACTGTGATGTGCTAAGTAAATTGCTTCTACTTGACTGTGAACCTGCTTATGAATACATTGCTTTTTCGAATATTTAGGAAAAAGATGACAGTAAGGAATTTGGACGATACTTATGTAAGTCCTTCTTCACATGTAAACAGCCTTAACAAAAAATGGTTCAAATGGCTCTGAGCACTATGGGACTTATCATCTGAGGTCATCAGTCCCCTAGAACTTAGAACTACTTTAAACCTAACTAACCAAAGGACATCACACACATCCATGCCCGACGCAGGATTCGAACCTGCGACCGTAGTGGTCGCGCGGTTGCAGACTGAAGCGCCTAGAATCGCTCGGCCACAGCGGCCAGCCAGGCTTAACAGCTACATATGTTACTCTGTCTGGGAAAATTCCCTGTCAGAGTCATACATCACATACATCAGTCAGGACGCTAGTTGCTAAGTTAGAACAGTTTTACAAAATTCTGTTTGTAATTCCATCAACACCATGTCAGTTTTTCTTTTGTTTAGAATGTCTATAATTCTCCTAGTGTCAGTGAAGGGTGTTAGTGTACTTATAGTAACTTAAAGTTTTGCGGAATGGCATTTTTGATATATTCCCTTACTTCTTCAACTGAACCACTTACTCCTATTTTTGCTGCTATATTTAGAATGTGATTTTTAAGAATACTCGTAACTGATGGAATATCAGCCACAAAATTGGATTTTTATTTAATTGTTATGGTATCTGGTACACTGACTGATTGTCGTGTCTCCCATTTCACAATATAGTATAAAATTTTAGTCATGTCTCCCATTTCACAACATTGTATGAAGTTTTAATCTTATTTTCTGGATTAGTAATGTCTGTTAGGAGGTTAATATTTCTGGACATTTTAAAGATTTTTGCGCAAAATATTGCAGTTTTTTTTGTAGAATGGGAGTAGCGTTGGAACTTGACTTGTTTTGACCTGTTGACAATTTTCCCTTTTCTTCTTACGTAAGATTTTAAGATCTTTAATTATCAATGCCTCATTTGTTTTTGGAATAGGTTTTCTGCATACCATTTTACTAAAGTACACTCCTGGAAATTGAAATAAGAACACCGTGAATTCATTGTCCCAGGAAGGGGAAACTTTATTGACACATTCCTGGGGTCAGATACATCACATGATCACACTGACAGAACCACAGGCACATAGACACAGGCAACAGAGCATGCACAATGTCGGCGCTAGTACAGTGTATATCCACCTTTCGCAGCAATGCAGGCTACTATTCTCCCACGGAGACGATCGTAGAGATGCTGGATGTAGTCCTGTGGAACGGCTTGTCATGCCATTTCCACCTGGCGCCTCAGTTGGACCAGCGTTCGTGCTGGACGTGCAGACCGCGTGAGACGACACTTCATCCAGTCCCAAACATGCTCAATGGGGGACAGATCCGGAGATCTTTCTGGCCAGGGTAGTTGACGTACACCTTCTAGAGCACGTTGGGTGGCACGGGATACATGCGGACGTGCATTGTCCTGTTGGAACAACAAGTTCCCTTGCCGGTCTAGGAATGGTAGAACGATGGGTTCGATGACGGTTTGGATGTACCGTGCACTATTCAGTGTCCCCTCGACGATCACCAGTGGTGTACGGCCAGTGTAGGAGATCGCTCTCCACACCATGATGCCGGGTGTTGGCCCTGTGTGCCTCGGTCGTAAGCAGTCCTGATTGTGGCGCTCACCTGCACGGCGCCAAACACGCATACGACCATCATTGGCACCAAGGCAGAAGCGACTCTCATCGCTGAAGATGACACGTCTCCATTCGTCCCTCCATTCACGCCTGTCGCCACACCACTGGAGGCGGGCTGCACGATGTTGGGGCGTGAGCGGAAGACGGCCTAACGGTGTGCGAGACCGTAGCCCAGCTTCATGGAGACGGTTGTGAATGGTCCTCGCCGATACCCCAGGAGCAACAGTGTCCCTAATTTGCTGGGAAGTGGCGGTGCGGTCCCCTACGGCACTGCGTAGGATCCTACGGTCTTGGCGTGCATCCGTGCGTCGCTGCGGTCCGGTCCCAGGTCGAGGGGCACGTGCACCTTCCGCCGACCACTGGCGACAACATCGATGTACTGTGGAGACCTCACGCCCCACGTGTTGAGCAATTCGGCGGTACGTCCACCCGGCCTCCCGCATGCCCACTATACGCCCTCGCTCAAAGTCCGTCAACTGCACATAGGGTTCACGTCCACGCTGTCGCGGCATGCTACCAGTGTTAAAGACTGCGATGGAGCTCCGTATGCCACGGCAAACTGGCTGACACTGACGGCGGCGGTGCACAAATGCTGCGCAGCTAGCGCCATTCGACGGCCAACACCGCGGTTCCTGGTGTGTCCGCTGTGCCGTGCGTGTGATCATTGCTTGTACAGCCCTCTCGCAGTGTCCGGAGCAAGTATGGTGGGTCTGACACACCGGTGTCAATGTTTTCTTTTTTCCATTTCCAGGAGTGTACTTTCAATTATTGACATGAATTTACCTTGGAATATATTGAATTTGCTTTATACTTAATTTCATACTATTCCTTTTAACTTAGTCTTAAAATGTTGTATCCTATTCTCATTAACAAGCTTCACTGTTTTGTATGAGCCTGCCTCAGAGCTGTAAGCTGTGATAGTGTTTATTTCCATTAATTGTGCGTCATTGACAGATAGTCCATTAACAATATTGTTTCAGTCTCAGCTCTGTCTACGAAATTGTTATCAATCAGGTCGTCTCACTAGCTCGCTGCGCGCCAGTTGGAAAATTCACAACGGAAATCAGACTGAAACAGTCAAATAATGATTCATGTTAATTTTTATTATCGGACACCTTTAAGAAATCTCAACAGGCTACTAACTGATTGTTCTTGTCTCACAGGCCGCTCAATAACGCACCTAGGTATCTCATAAATAGCTGCAAATTTTCTGTAGGGAATCTGTAGACAGCTACAGTTACGAGAGAAGTATTCCTCAGCAGGAGCTCACAAGGACTTACTTCTAGGGTCAGATCTACAAAAAGAGATGCTTGCTTCTATATTTACGACTATGTGTTCAACTTTAATATATGTTGCAACTCCTCTTTTCTAGTGTACACTGTACACGAAAAAGATGCTAGTCTGTAATACCTGATATTTAACTTCTCCGTCGATGTGTTCAGAGAAGCACAGAACATAAGTCACTTCATAATTTTTTACACCTCCTGTATCTCGCTTTTTGCCCCCCAAAGGATTGCGAATCGCCGGTGTGGCGCCAGACGGTAAGACTTACTAGCAGGCTGCAGACTTTCTGCCTGGCGGCCGGCAGCGCCGTGCGGCGGGTCATCTCATTTCAGCTACTGCAGTCGGAAGACTCTTTTTCCATCTCAGTATCACAACTACCTTCGTATCAGAAAATACAACAGCTCACAGAATCATCAAGAACAGTTTAAATAACCGTAACCTGCGTGCATAAATTATTGTCTATTCCTCGTGAGTGTTTTTACAGTCCCATGGACTGCCAGGTGAGTATATTCTTAATACTTGATCATGTTGCTAAACATTTTGCTTTTTGATACCCATCTCATGACGATAAGATTAGACAGCAACTTCACTTAAGAACATATCAGTGTACGTGCTCCCTTTGTAGTTGTACAACTTCTTTTGGTATCGTTCGTACTAGTTATGTAATAAAATTCTGACTGAATACTGTATACAACAAAGAGCAAGAAATAAATAGGAATTACTCCGTTCCAATCATCGCTGATTCATAATCTACTGCCTCGTCAGTAAGTGTGTTGCTCTGATGAGTTATTGTTGGTGGTCCACACGACAGGTCAGTGTGTTGTGTTCTGGTCATACGTTTTTCCGTTACTCTGATAAGCATATATGGGTCAACGAAAGGATAAGTGCTGATTCGATCACATTTTGCGTTAACAATTTTATGAGAACGTTTTATGAACTGCTTCGTAAATTCTGTAAAATGACTGAGCCCGAAGTAGTAATTTTACCAATTTCTGAACAATAGAGAGATCGGTGTACATGGGTGGCGACATTAATGGATGTCCAGATGGCAGTCAGTGTTTCGTTTTGAAATTCAATAAATCCTTCCTGGAAGATGGCAGGTGCGTTTACAGCATTCTGTGGCAAGTAGATATTTATTTGATTTTACGATATATATGCAAGTAAAAACAATTGTTTTCAATTCTCTAGCTTTCTCGCAACTTGTTCGTTTTTCTTGTCTGTGTGGCTACGAGAATCATTGTAGATAACATCAGATCTCCGATGGGCACCAAACGGCGTTCCGAATAGGGGTGTGGGAACACTCGAACTCGAGCAAGAGCCACTGAAGTAAATCTTGAGACGCAACTTCTTCCTGACTAGTGTAAATACGGTCATCTGTTATATGCGTTACAATTACGGTGTTTTTTCTAACTTTTTGTTAGAGTCGGTATTCTTTGAACTGTTTCGTGTTAGCTAACTTACGGCTTCAAGTCATAGAGACCAGTTTAACGTGGATTCGTTGCCTCTTGGAATACTCTTGGATATAAGTTTAAGATTTGTAGATTCAGACCACCGAGTATGATACGACCAGAAGTTAAAACCACATCCTCAATGTAAAGTAACCCCAGGAAACCGGAGGGGCTTGTCCAAGATACAGAAATACGAAACCGAGAGCTGGAATTGTCAATGGAGGAAGCCGTATGGGCTCTCTATGTAACTATCTTCATTAAGATTTAACTTGAGGGTTTAAACATTTAGCATCAAGAACAAGAGACGACGTGTAGTTGGGGCGTTTATTACACAGTTCTCCACTGTGGCGAACAGTACAGGGAGCTCAGCCTAGCCGTGGCTGGCCGTTGCGGTTCACGGACGAGCGAAGACGGTGCTGTTGAAGTACTCGAGCGGCACCGTCCTGCTGGTGTAGATGCCGTTCATCAGCTCCAGCGACGCCTTGGGGGTCCTGGGCAGGTCGGGGTCGTCGATGTCCACCCGGTACACTCCCCACCTCGGCCTGTGGGCACATGGAGACACGCGTTCAGTGCGGCAGCAGTGCTGCGCTGAAACGTCACGTAAGCTACGAAAGGATCCACAGTGTTATTAAACCCCTGAATGCATTAAATGCGACACTTGTCCAAAGGTTGAAAACTGACTTTCGAACAATACGTTATATTTTCTGACCATTTTGGATCACTGCTCAACCGCACTTGATGTTAAGGAAGGAAGCAAGATGGGGAGGTCAGGATTTAACGTCGTGTCGACGAAAGATTATTAGAGACGGAGCACCAACTCGCATGAGTGAAGGACTGGAAGGAAAATCGATCGTCTACTTTTAGAGAGACTCGAATACTCTTTTTCAAATTCTAAAGGTTTCTGTACAAATTGTAAATAGCCTTTCGCTCCCTTATGGTAAAATAAAATTTTCAATTTGTACAGAAACCAGATGGCAGTTAAAAGAGTCGAGGGGCACGAAAGGGAAGCAGTGGTTGGGAAGGAAGTGAGACAGGGTTGTAGCCTGTCCCCGATGTTATTCAATCTGTATATTGAGCAAGCACTAAAGGAAACAAAAGAAAAATTCGGATTAGGAATTAAAGTCCATGGAGAAGAAATAAAAACGTTGAGGTTCGCCGATGACATTGTAATTCTGTCAGAGACAGCAAAGAACTTGGAAGAGCAGTTGAACGGAATGGACAGTGTCTTGAAAGGAGGATATAAGATGAACATCAATAAAAGCAGAACGAGGATAATGTAATGTAGACGAATTAAGTCGGTTGATGCTGAGGGAATTACATTAGGAAATGAGACACTTAAAGTAGTAAAGGAGTTTTGCTATTTGGGGAGCAAAATAACTGATGATGGTCGAAGTAGAGAGGATATAAAATGTAGACTGGCAGTGGCAAGGATAGCGTTTCTGAAGAAGAGAAATTTGTTAACATAGAGTATAGATTTAAGGGTCAGGAAGTAATTTCTGAAAGTATTTGTATGGAGTGTAGCCATGTATGGAAGTGAAACATGGACGATAAATAGTTTGGACAAGAAGAGAATAGAAGCTTTCGAAGTGTGGTGCTACAGAGGATTGCTGAAGATTAGATGGGTAGATCACATAACTAATGAGGAGGTATTGAATAGAATTGGGGAGAAGAGGAGTTTGTGGCACAATTTGACAAGGAGAAGGGACCGGTTGGTAGGACATGTTCTGAGGCATCAAGGGATCACAAATTTAGCATTGGAGAGCAGCGTGGAGGGTAAAAATCGTAGATGGAGACCAAGAGATGAATACACTAAGCAGATTCAGAAGGATGTGTGTTGCGGTAAGTACTGGGAGATGAAGAAGCTTGCACAGGATAGAGTAGCATGGACAGCTGCATCAAACCAGTCTCAGGACTGAAGACAACAACAACAACAACACTTTTAGAGAAAAAACCATCATAGCCGTTGCCTTATGCGATTTAGAGGAAACACAAAAAACGCAAAGTTGAATGATTGGACAGCTATTTGACTAGTCCGCCCGAATGGAAGTGTAGTGTGCTTGCACTGCGGCACTGTTCTGAGTAATACATGGCGATGATTAGCAGCTAGATCACACCTAATGTCAGCCAGTCGAAATGATCAGCTAGATTTTATTACCTCATTATCAACCGAGCTAGAGCTAAAATCCTCATCAGTTCGTTCTGTTTCAGTTTCCCATCCTGTTCCTTGTTCGGTATAAACAGAGAAATGAATTGCTGGAAACTGGAATGAACAGCTACAACTGGATACGTAACCTACTCATATGTAATAAGCCTCCAGTCCGGTACTCACCTAAAGAACTCAGAAATACACACACACACACACACACACACACACACACACACACACACACACAGAAACCGGTGAGTGTTGCACCCAGAGGATAATGCATCTAGGAGCACGCTATTTCTTTGGTAGGTACTTTAGTCTAGCGACTGATTTTCGAATCAAGGGAAAGAACGCGCACTAGAGATCCTCATAAGCACTTTCCGCCATTGTCATGGTCAAACCCACATTACATAGAAGTTCCGGATACTTTTGATCAGATAACCTATTTGGAGAGAATGTATTCGAGGATCTTACTGAAGACTGAAGTGAAGAATAATACGGTGATAGTAAGAGATGTAACTTGGAAGTTTGTTGGGTTTTATAAAAAAAAGGGGGGGAATGTTTGAGTCTTTCACTGCTCTGGGTAATAACCACTCTAACGGATGGATGTCTATAGAGGATTACAGGATTTAAAGAAAAAGGAGAGGAAGCTATGTAATGCAGGTCATGTATGGGGCTGTGCTGCATTATATGGTGTGCTGTGATTGCTGCCTTTACGTCTGCCCGTGACGAGGCTTGTGTGTGTTGGAAGTAGCGATACAGGAGAGCTACAGATATGTCAGTACGCTCATGGTGGTACGGAGCCATGGTGTGGTTATAGTTAGGATTATTAGAAATGGTAAATGTATCTTGGAGGTGGGAGACGATCAGGATGGTTTTGTTTAGTGAGATTAGCACGAGCGATCAATAGTATGGGTTTTACATGTGACAGAGCTGCTGTGAGCAAACAGTGATACCGTATTGTGAGGCTCTCAGTACAATTGCTAGAAAGAAGTGTAGAATAAACGAAGGTGGCTTACCTGAAGCCTTGAGTCCATTCCAGATTGTCAATAATACTCCATGCCATGTATCCAATAATATTGTTTCCGTCAACGTTAATAGCGTTCAACAGCTCAGCCATGTAATGCTGAAAAAAACATAATTTTCATGTTAAGTAGAAACCAAGTGCTGATCACTTCGCCTGGTACAAGCAAAGAAGAGAGGGAGGGGCTGCAAAACCAGGAGGAGGCTGGAGGGGAGGTCGGCTTACCCCGTGGTACGTCATACGCAGGTCGTCCTGGGTTTCGCCCCAGTCGCTGAAACCGTTCTCCGTGACCATGATGGGGTACTGCGGGTACGCGTTTGAGAGCCAGTTCAGCAGCTTCCTGAAGCCCCAGGGCACGATCTGCAGCGAAGAGAAGAAGAAGAAAAAAACGTTACTAGTCTCCTTTTGTCAAGGGCTATCGGCAATTTTTTTTAGTAGGTGTTTCTGTACCAAGAGGTTAGAGTTTTATTTGTGCAAAGTACTGGTTTAGGATGAACACGATGAACAACAGAGGTAGAGTGCTTGAACGCTACGAACTGCTTGTGGACTGTTTGGTGAAATAAGACTAAATTCTGGTGGTGCCGAAAGTGACAAATGTACCCAAAAAATAAAAAGGCAAATTCATTAGTTGCAATGTGGTCTATTAAAATCACATGACTATTTTTCTACACAATCCCACAAGTTAAGTATGCACTCTTCCACCTCTCTGTCGGTTCTATAATACTCGCAGTGAAGTTTCAGTGTATTGGTGTGTGAGTCATTTATGAATTTTCATTGTATTTCTCCCTTTCTTCTGACATTACAATCCACTTAAAAAACTATAAACCTGTTTGTAAATTCGTCAATAAGAGACTAGAAAGATATATTTAAAATCTCGGACATGTATGCCGAACGCTGTAAGATGACTCTGTTTTCTGATTTTGCATCAATTCATTCATGCCACAATCGTTGTAACTTAGTGTGTAAGTAATAATTTATTTATTTTATCCCAGTAAATGATTTTTAGCCCTGTATAAGTTAATTATGTACGATTAAAAGGAAATTTCACACTACTAATTTTGTACCACTCGAAGGTAATAATGCTTGCACACCAATTTAAAAAGAGAGTGACTTTTGTCTCTCCTTTATTCTGAGATTTGCCTCACTGAGGAAATTGCAAAGCTAGTACATTCTAGTTAGACTGGTACACAAAACAAACAATAGCACCCTAATTTTTAGTAAGGAATAAAAAACTTACAGTATTTACATTCGATATAAAAGCACACGAAAATAATATCTTAACCCTATCTGCGTAGATGTAATTTGACTTCACGTGTCCTCCTTCGCTCACCGTGTTGAAAGCTATTAAAATATCACATGAAGATACAAAAATAGCCGTTCATTGTATATTCGCAACTGCGAATATTTATGGACAGATGATTAGGGAATTTGATAGTTGAGTTTTGAAATATGGTTATTATTATCTAGTTCGTTAGTTCACAGTCTACAGCAAGACATTTGCACGTGATGCTACCTGAAAACAACTTTTCGATGAAGTTTACAGCATAGAAGAAAGGGAGGAAGGAAGAAAGATTAGGAGCGAACGACCCGTCGACGGCCAGCTTGTTAAAGGTGAAGAACCAGTTAGGGCAGGTCAAGAATGGGAAAGAAAACAGGCTCTGTCTTTTTAGAAGGAACAATTTTGTCATTCGCCCTAAGCGATGCATGGAAACTACGGAAGACCTAAAGCTGGGTGACAGAACAATGTTTGAATCTCGTTCCTTCCGAATGAGCATCCAGTCTCTTATACCACTCCCACACTTGGCTCATTGGCAGTACAGAATATTAGAACTAGATTTCCTTATTTACCTTGCTATTAGAGGCGGAATATTGACGTACAGTATCAACAGTGGAGGAAAATTCCGTATTTGTGTGTGTAAGTACAACCGATAGACAAATGTTTTCTACTTCGAAATAACCTATTTTACGCACACCATTCGATATGGATTTTTTGTTAGTGTGGAAACTGTCAATTCGGAGCGCAACACGTGTGTTGCATGGCACAAGTCTCCAGCCGATATCAGAAACTACAGTTACTGGATTCGAACATCCGTAATAGAGCGTATATATGTTATTGTTATGGCCTACGAACAGCGTAATGGCAGTGAGATGGTACGATTTGTTTCCAGCACTTACAAACCATTTACCACAGTAGGTTTAAATTTTGTGGACCTTGCACTATATTCGAAAGCATTGTGACAAATCGCTGACATAATGAAAGTAATGATGTCCAAAAAAGCTCAGAAGTTTAAAGAATGTCTTTTGCATGTGGTTTGTTAAATTGCAGAAAACTCTGTTTCCTTACATAGACGTAGCCACTTGCTCCAACGATCCAGTTGGGGTCGTACGAGATGATGACGCCCTGGTCGTGCGCCTTGGAGGGAATCGTACCAGTCTCGCCCAGGGTCACCAGGTTCGTGGCGTACGTGTTCAGTCCGATGAAGTCAGTCGTACCTGTGAACATAAAGCGTCAACGTACAGGCCTTTTGCTGAAAGAGGACCGAAAGTTGGTTAACTGAAAGGAACGGACACTTCCCTCCAAAGGTGGGAACGCTATTTCTTTTGCAGACATAAAATATTTGACACATTTAATATATGAATATGCTGTTTTCTGTTACAGTCGTTAACTATGTCTGCATGATGGAGGGTGATTTGTACATTGCTTAAATTTCATCTTCCATTAGTGATTGGTATGGCAGTGAAATGTATATAAACCTACATAACCGTTCTAACGTGTTTTATCAGTAAATCTATCTCCTCATTACGACAGCCAATGCGTCTCGCGTTATAATTTAGTTTTCAAGGATTACTTACTGTTAAGGATTGTGCAATTTCTTCAGATTTTCAGTGGAAAGTAAGCTGTTTTGAAATGTTTACAATATATAAAACCGAACGATGTTTACAATTAAAATCGGGCTGTAGTAGCTCAGAACTAAATTCAGACTAAGAAATGCTCAGAAGTCACAAAGTATGAAACCATATAGGGAATGGAAATTGGTATGTTTTACTTTTTTCTAAGAACCTAAAAATGACAGGTTGATGTGTCTACTAGAGATGTAGCATGTAACTGACGCCGTCATCACAACTCAGTGTGATGATTAGAGAAGTGTTGAAATCTCGTAGTCAAAGTCTTAACAACGCAATTCTATTTTGCTTTGTATAATACACCTATTCTTAAGGTTTATAAAGTCATTCGAATTAATTTTTTGCGCTGCTTGTTACTAGTAAAGTTGTGAATAAAATTTGTGGCAATGTAATGTTTGGGGAATCAACTGGAGAGTGAAGATCGTCATAAAACGGAAAAAATAATTGTATTCGATAAGGGTTCTGGCAAAGTGTAATTATAACAACACCGTAAATGTAATGGGGGCGACAAATTCTGTAAAGACAGCAATATCCAACATGGAAAGCTTCAGGAATGAGTGTTGAAATGGAATGCAGGGCGAAAGTTGTGCAGCTGATGCGCATCAGTGACGTCATCTCACAGGGAACCACTTGAGTGCGAGGTCGCAAGTTCAATCTTACGTAAGGCTCATTTGAAAATGATGTGTTAGCTATTATGACAGGAAAAATATTAGCTGCTAATGACTCACCATGTGCATCAGGAGGGCGACAGAAAAATCATTGTCCAGAATGGACACAGTCGATATTCAGCAAATGTTCAAAACAAATCATTAACTTGCACCATGAACACCGAGTGAAAAATTGCGCGCCACAGTAAACAAACATGTTCGCACCAGCAAGATCGACAGCGAACTCCTTGGGAGTTTGACGTCCAGAGAGCTATCCAGTCTTAAAAAATGCATATAGGAATATACTGGTGTAACGTGCTGGTGAGAACTGATGGAATGTGATAGCATGCAACCGAATCTGAAACAGTCTGTTGTGGACCTTATCGTGAAACTGGCTATCCTTTAAGGCGTAGCTGCAGATGGTGTGACAATATGCTTTATAGGCACGGAAAAACAAACATCCAGAGACTAAATTTGTCCAGTGATTTCAGGTGGTATGAATTGCAATGTTACACACTTTTCAGGAGGAATAGTTTGGTCTAAAGGAACATGATTTTTTTTTTTTTTTTTTTTTTTTTTTACGCAGACTAGAATCAAGCAAAAGTAAGTTATTTTGCCCAGCTATTGGCCAAACGCAGTACTCATACAATAGTTGTAATTTTCTTACGCCCATTTTCGCACTCTTGTTTGCTGTGACGTAAATATTCCCTGCTGTTCTTGCCACATCACGCACACGAGGAAGAATCTAAGGGGCAGAGCACCTCCACCTTCTCGCAGCTCAATAAGTAACTTACCAGCCAGGTTACCGTCCAGAGTAACAGTCGGCGTAATTGCATAAGAAAGCGTTAAGGCATTGATGTTAGTTGATCTTGATACTACTCTCTCGGTATCTTTAGTTTTCACAGTTCCTTTCATGTACATTTCCTCCTCAAATCCCGATTCGTTAGAGTTGAAAACAAATTCCTTACTGATCTATGGGATAAGTTTGTTAATCTCATCTACAAATTTAATCTTCTGGGCGATTCCGCAGTTTGCTGTACATCGTCAAGTTGATCCTTTGCTTGAAATTGCGTTGTCTTACGCCTTCCAATTCTGAAGCAGTGTTTGAATTTATGCATCTTTGAATCGCGCCAACTTTTTGTAACAAGTGCGCATTGTCCTCCCTTGAATATCTGTAGTTTTTCTTATGCACTACACGGTCCTATTGCTGCGGACTTATTCGAAATCTGTTTATAACTTTTTTTTTCATGCTGCGGATGATTTATGTAACTATGTTTAGTGCCCCCTCCGTGGACAAGGATTGTCCTTTACTATGTTTCACTGGAGACGGGATTTTTTGCTTCCTGTCCAACAAGGTTGATGAAGTACATACGAGTAGCTCGACAGTTGACGCCTGCTGACTATCACATTCACGTATTAAGCACGTATCGTCATCATTGCACTCCCCATGTACATTGTCTGCGCAGTCGAGCGTATACGACACCACACGTTCCACTGACTCATCTTGGAGAAACGCTAATGTTTCACCTGCCACTTTTTTCTCACTCTGCGAAATTCCATACGTTCCTTTCTGATGAAAGCTTCAGCAACTGTTGCTGTAGATATAAGGCCAATGTTCGCTTTGTTTATCGTTTCCATTGTTCTGCGTTGTATCAACACCACTGCCAGTGTGCACTATTGTGAGTTACTCGTCGGCAGGGCAGTTCAACTACGCTCCGTAGCCTAATGCTGCGTCAATATTGGATACCTCCAGCCCTGCCCCCTGTTGGCATTAGCAGCTAATGTTATGGGGTTGCATAGTAGACAATATATGGGGCGTCGACAGCTGGAATCATTGGCCTTTTGCGAATTCGCACTCAAAGCGTTCGTTGTTTGCATCTCAACCGGTGGCAGCAGTCACGCTGAAAAGAACACAGGTGAAATGCCGCGAAAATTTGACCACATAACGCGACTGAAGTCCAGAGAACTTTTCGTCGACAACTTATGTATATTTCTGATGACCGTCCGGATATTTGAGACAGAAATACTGTTAACAAAATTAGGAAAGCAGCAAATCGATTAAGGAGTCCGTTCTCGAGGAGTTTTGCACTACAAATAAAAACAGAGTGGTAATGTACTCTTTCAAAGTTTACTGCTAATACCGTAATATGACCATTTCACCAGTCTGGCAAACCATAACCCAAAAACTACGCCCGTACCAGGATTAAACTAAATGTGATTTGAGACTTTCTCGGCGTATTCCATTCGTGAAATCTTCTCGGGTGATCGGCCGAGTAAAGGCGTCGTCTTCTCGCAACGTTTCGAAGGGTTTCGTACCCATCATCTTCAAGCGAAGTGTCGAGATGCTGCTGCTGCTCACATCTTTTACTTTCCCCTCTTTGGGGAAGCGTGTATGGGGGAGTTTGTAGCCTTTCGGCTTTTACTCCCCTGTGAACGTGTGTGTGTGATTTTTCTATAGTTTTTTGGTGTCTGTGACTTGTGATCTTTGTTGTGAGTGAGTCTAGTACTTGCCTAAGGTAGGCGAAAAGATTGGTGTTATATGGGAAGGAACTGGATTAGGGATTGGGTTTTGGGTTTTGGGATTTTCTCTTCGACTTAATCGTCGAAGATCGTCATAGGGCGCTTATGCTTATCGCGGGACATGTCATACCGACCTAGGGAGTGGATGAGTGTATTTCCGGATCTGGAAGAACCCTCATAGAAGGCCCTTGCCAGATCCTGGAAACGTTCTCTCAGGAGTGGGATTTCGGCTGCGGCGTGCAAGTCGTCTGTGGGGAATCCAAGAGGTAGGTGCAGTGCCCTTCTGAGGGCGCGGTTCTGCAGCCTCTGGAGTTTGTCCAGGTGCTGCTTTGCCGCGTATCCCCAGACAGGGCACGCATACTCCATTACTGGCCGGATCAGGGCCTGATAAACATTTACTGCTACTGGGAAGGGAAGGGAGCTGTTTGTGTTCAGGATAGGGTATAGAATGGACATTCTGGCGCAGACCTTCCTGTGGACCTCGTCTATGTGGGGTTTCCACGTAAGACGAGAGTCCAAGGTTACGCCAAGGTACTTGGCGGTTCTGCGCCAGGGGAGTTGGATTCCATTTAGGTGAAGGTGGAGGGGGGGACGTTGAGGAGGTTCGCGCCTTCCGAGCCTGCGGGTAATCAGCATTGCCTGCGTCTTCTCGGAGTTGATCGTGATGCGCCAGCGACGGGCCCAAGTTTCTGTGTCATCTAAAACCTTTTGTAGCCTACGGATGACCAGGTCCTTATTCGCATTTCTCGTGTAGAAGGCTGTATCGTCAGCGTACTGTGCAGTGTGCACCAGGGGGGCCGTCGGAGTATCCGCAGTGTACAAACTGTACAATACGGGCCCCAGGACCGATCCCTGTGGCACCCCGGCACGAATACGCCTTCTGGTGGAGGTGGCAGTTTCTACTTTGACGGAGAAAGTCCTATTCGTGAGATAGCTCTTAATGAGCTGAACTATGCTCCCGGGAAACCCTTGTGTGTACAACTTGTAGAGTAGCCCTCTATGCCATACTGAATCAAAGGCTTTGGCTACGTCTAGTAGCACTATCCCGCAGTAGCCTCTGTGGTTGAAGCCCTCTGTGGCTGCTTCAACCATTCTCATGACCTGCTGTGGGGCAGAGTGGTTCTGCCGGAACCCAAATTGGAAATCCGGCAGAATTTGCTCTCTGGTAATGTGTTCTTGTATGGGTCTTAGCAGGAGGCGCTCATAGATCTTGCTGAGTGTTGGCAAGAGGCTAATCGGCCTGTAGTGCTGCGGGAATAGAGGGTCTTTCCCTGGTTTGTGTATCGCGACCACTTCCGCATGTTTCCAGCAAGCTGGGAAAACACGGGAAAGAGTAATCTCGTTGAGGACGTTCGCGAGGTGTGTGATCGCTGTGGGTGGGAGGTTTTTGACTAACTGGTTTGTGACACTGTCGTGCCCTGGCGCCTTTTTTGTAGGGAGGGGCCTGATTACTCTTGCCACATCCTCGGGGGCAAAAAGTATGGGTTCGTCCTCTGGGTCCTCCTCAGCATTGAGGAAGACGGCCAGTTGACGACTGACTACCTCTTCATGTTCTTCATCCTGGGGTTCTGCCGCTTGGAACTGCTTCTCAAAGGAGTCGGCGAGGGCGTTGGCCTTTCCAGCATGGCTGTAGACCAGTCCCCGCTCGCCATGCAGTGGCGGCATCCTAGCGCGTCGTTTTGTAAACTGTTTGGTCGCTTGCCATAGTGTGTGATCGTCTACTTTGAGAGATGTGAGGCGATTTTGCCATTGCTGGTTTCTGTGCTCATTGAGCGCTACCTTCAGCTCTCTCTGTAGACGATTGAGCAGCCTCCTGGTGGCCTGATTTCTGGTGATCTTCCACTCTTTTGCCACTCTGTTCTTGTGTCGAATTTGAGCTAGCAAGTGTTCTGGGAGCTGTATTTGCGGCGGTGGGCCCTCCCTTTGTGGAGGGGTGTCTTCTTCCGCTGCCTGCAAGATGGTGCCTGTTAGGTCTTGTAGCGCTTGTTCTACTGTTTCAGCAGTGGGTGGCGGAGCGCGAGCGATATCAGAGGCGACAGTTTCTCGGTATCGCTCCCAGTCTGTTCGTTTGTACGACGTCTGGTACCGTGGGAGTGCTACCCATTCTCCCACATCGACCTCCAGAATCACTGGGTTGTGGTCGGAGGACATTCTGTTGATTGTCCTTGCGGCCACGAACCCTGCGATCCTCCTGGTGAGAGCTATGTCTAACACATCGGGCCTGCTTCCGTTTTTCGGAAAATGTGTTGGCTCGACTGGACCCCATGTTTCGAAGTGGTGGGCGCGCGCTAGTTGTTGCAGTTTGGCGCCTGCTCTGGAGGTTACTCTAGAATTCCAATCAGGATGTTTGGCATTGAAGTCTCCCCCTATTATGAGTTTGCCTTCAATTTGCCCTAGAGCAGCTATGTCTCCCTCATCTATCTGGTCGTGTGGGGGTCGGTAGACTGCAACAATTGTTAGGGGTCCAGTGGCAGTGGTTACTTCCACCGCCACTGCTTCGATTTTGTTGGTAGCTGGTAAGAATACCTGGTGGTGGGGGATCCCTCTTTTTACATATATGGCCACTCCTCCGCCTTGGGTTGGCCTGTCTTTACGGTAGCTAATGTAGTTGGGAACTGTCGCTTTTACTCCCGGTTTCAGGTGGGTTTCCCCCATCATGCATATGTCGATGGAGAACTCCTTCATGAGTTCTCGGAATTCGACCTCTTGATTAACAATGCCGTCTGCGTTAAAGACGCACATTGTCAAGCCTTGAATATTTGGTCGTCTATTCATGATGGGGTGTAGATACTACTGAGGAAGTCGCAGAAGGGAGCGACTGCTGGACTGTTGCCTGAAGGGCGACGAGGATCTGTGTGTTCTGCTTCTGGGCTTCTCTGAATTCCTTCATCATTTCCATGACGAGGTTCATGGTCTGCACCATTACGCCTAACAACTGATCCATGGGGGGAGAGTGTGTGTGGGGTTCCCTGGGCCTTCCTCCGTCATGGTGGACCTGGTCGTTGTTGCTGTGTGTTTCCCGGTGTTGTTCTCGTGATAGTGTCTGGTGTTGTGATGGTTGGGCTACGCTTTCATGGTTCCTCAGTGGAGAAACCACTTCCGCATAAGTCGCCCTCGGTGTGTCCGGCCTTGGTTTTACCCAGGCCTTGTCTGTGTGTGTTGCCATGGTTTGTTTTCTTGTGTGTCTCGGTGGGATTATGGTGTTTTGTTTGTGTGTGTGGGGGGGCGGCCTTTGCGCCCTTTGCCTGTTGTGTGTGTCGTTTGTGGACCTCACAACCTTGGTATCCCGCCGTGTGGTTTTTGCCACACAGCGCGCACCTTATTTGTGGGTCCGTGTGGTGAAGTGTGCATGTTCTAGTGTCGTGGGCCTCGGCGCACTTCCTGCACCTTACTGGCATTGTGCAGTAGGCGGCGATGTGGTTAAGGCCCTGACACCTGAAGCACTGCACCGTCTTGTTCTTACGGCGCAGCGGTTCGGTGGTGACAGGCACTGCCAGAACCATCTTTATCTCCCTTTTGTTCTGCGGGATGTCCGGGAGTGTGGCCTGGTAAAGTGGCCACTTACTGTTTATGTTGCCCATCTGTTGGACCCCCTTGACGACGTACCCCTGGGCAGTCAAATCTGTTTTGATTGCCTGGGGGGACACTCGTCTTGGGAGGTCTCGTATCACGATGTTTCTGTTCCTTGTTTTTGTTGTGGGGAACGTGTAGTGTGGTATGTTTTTATTTGTGAAAAGTGTTTTGACTGTTGTGTAGTTTTCGAGTGTGTGCAGTGTGATTTTTATTTTGTCTCCACCAGCAGGTTTTGCCTGGAAACTGCCTCCCCCGATTTCTGCCTTCAACAGCTCGAAAAGCTCTTCGTAGCTTTGTGCGAACTCTGCTACAATCGGGGGGAGGTGGTGGGCGACTTGGTTCTGCGTTTGTGTTGTGTTTTCTGATGCCTCTGGCTCATCAGCAACCGCCTGGAATCTGTTTGGGGTGGGTTCCCCTCCCCGGGCCGGCGGAAGCTTCGGCTGGCGAAACGTTTTCTTCGCCAGCACGAAACCATCCGCATCCTGCCTGGTTACGTGGTTCCCTTCCAGTACCGGTGTTTCCTGGTCCCCTCCCAGTGCGACGACAGGTGCTGTCGGGGGCGCTGGCTCCTCAGAGGGTGTGGAAGCGGTTGGGGTGGGGGTGGTGGATACTTTCTTCCCCTTGGAGTGCTTCTCCTTCTTGTCCTTCCTTGCACGCCGCTGGTTGGATGTGGTGGACTTGAGTGGGGGGGATTTAAGGTATTTGGAGCGGGTGGAAGACTGAGACGAGGGGGTGGGTTTGGGGAGGATTTTTGTCGGCAGACGGGGCATCTGCTTGCCATTCTTCATGGACGTGAGAAATTCAGGAAGTGTGCCGGTGGCGTGGGCAAGCAGGAGCGGAGATAGGACGAGGTTAGGAGGGGCAGGATTGCAAGTACTGACAATATATTTTGTTGTCGGCGTACTGTGTGTGACTGCGTTTTTTTGTGTGTTTGCCATGTCCGGGGCGGAAAGTGGGGCTGCTGCCAGGGGGGTGCCAGTTACAGCCTTCGTTGGCACCGTTAGGTATCCCGGCTGCATTGCTGGCCCTACTGTATTTGTGGACGCGGAGGTCTGATCGGCGGCGGCGGAAACCTTCTCTGCGGTTCCGCGGCCGGCTCCCAGGTCCTGGCCCACATTTTCCCTAACCTTGGGGGGGGCAGAGCCTAGCTCTGCGGCAGCCGAAGTACTCGAGACGGCCGACGACGCGGCCCGCGGCAACAACAAGACGCGCTTTTTGTCGACAGCGGTTGACCGCTTCGACCCCAAAGCACCACTGGAGCTCGACATCCCGCAGTTGAAAGAGGAAACACGACAATTCTGCTGTCGGGCGTCTCCAAAAATATCCTGCCCGCCGTAAGACCTTACTGCAGACCTTGACTGAGTCCCGCCGATGCTTTAATAAAAGCAAAGCCGTGGATTCCCCTGGTGTGTCACCCGTACAAGCGGGGGCCTATGACTGACAGTGCGCGAGTCAGAGGAGCAAGCTCAACCCTTCATCTTCAAGCGAAGTGTCGAGATGCTATGTTGCGCGGTCCTATAAAGGCTCCTGGACCAGTGACTGATTCCGGGCGCCGACCAATCAGGTACCTGCGGAATCGGCCGCCGCGCCAGTGGTGGAGGGTTCGCGGCGCGGACCGGGCGTCGAGTCCCTGCCGGTTCCTAATACGTCTGTGGCCGCTACCGTCTTCGTGCCGGAGCGTTCTCTTCTAATTTTAGTTATTGCGGGATTCCAAGCTGTACTAAGTTGGAAACCAGTGTCTCGATTGATCAGGTTGCTGTTCAACCGAATTTCTACAGCCTCTTTGAAAACTGAATCCCAAAATCCTTTAGCGTCACACAGCTTCTTCGTACCCTCAAAGAGGAAGGTGTGTCCTTCGTTAAGGCTATGTTCCGCTACCGCCGATTTTTCTGTCTGACCAAGGCGTACATTTCTAATGTGTTCCGAGCGCCTCTGCGTGATGCAGCGCTGCGTTTGTCCGATGTATTTCGTACCACATTCACATTCAATACTATATACGCCCGGAGTCTGCAGTCCTAGGTGGTCTTTGACTGAGCCAAGTATGTCCTTAATTTTACTTGGGGCATGAAAAATTGTCTTGATGTTGTGTTTCTCCAGAATGCGGGCAATCTTGGCTGTTGGCGGTCCCGCGTATGGTAGAAATGCCAGGCATCTGGTCTCATCTTCTTCTTCTGGTGTGTCTACCTTCCTGCTCTTGTGTAGGGCGCGCGAGATTTGCGTCTCATTATAACCGTTGCTGCGGAAGGTCTTCCTTAGGTGTTGTAACTCTGCAGGTAGGCTGTCATCATCACAGATAGACTTGGCCCTGTGCACAAGTGTGTTAAGCACTGAGTTGCGTTGTGCTGGGTGGTGGCAACTCTGTGCATGAAGGTATAAATCCGTATGTGTCTTCTTCCTATACACAGCGTGACCCAAGGTGCCATCAGGGTGCCTCTTGATTAGAATGTCAAGGAAGGGCAAGCTTCCGTTTTCTTCCACCTCCATGGTGAATTGTATGTTGCTGTGTATGCTGTTGAGATGTCGCAGGAAGTCTTGCAGGTTCTCTCTGCCATGTGGCCACACGACAAAAGTGTCATCCACATATCTGTAGAAGGCTTTAGGTTTCAATGGGGCGGTGTCCAGGGCTATGTCTTCAAAGTGCTCCATGTAAAGATTAGCGATGCCTGGAGCTAAGGGGGACCCCATGGCTACACCATCCACTTGTTCATAAAATTTGCCTTGTTTGTTAACACATGCCGGAACAGCTTTATTGTGTCCTCACTAAAGCGTGTTTCGAGCAGCGCTAGGGAGTCTTCCAGCGGTACTCGTGTGAAGAGTGAGGTGACGTCAAAGCTGACAAGAAGATCTTCTTTATCCAGGCGAAAGCCTTGTAGTACCTTCACAAACTCCGCCGAGTTCTTGACATGGTGCTCACAGTGACCCACGATCGGTTTGAGCAGTTGTGCTAGGTACTTGGCTAAACCATATGTCGGTGAGTTGATGGTGCTCACTATGGGTCGCAATGGAACTCCGTCTTTGTGGATCTTAGGGAGCCCATATAGCCGTGGTGGTGCCGGTGCTCTGGGGTACAGCTTCCTGATGACGTCCTTTTCCAGTCCAGAGTCATTGAGCAAGGCGATGGTCTTGCGAGTCACGGAAGCTGTCGTGTCCTTGTCCAGTTGCTTGTGGCCTCCTTGCTGAACATATCCGCAGCCTAAATGGCAAGCAGAAGCCCAGTCAACCGACTAAAATCCTCCCCAAACCCGCGACTGCCACCCAACCCCCTACCCGATCCCAATTCCTCAAATCCCCCCCACTCAAGTCCACCACATCCCGGCAAAGGCGTGTAAGGAAGGTCAAGCAGGAGAAGCACTCCAAGGGGAAAAAACAATCCACCACCCCCATCCCAACCACTTCCACACCCTCTGAGGAGCCCGCGCCCCCGACAGCACCTGTCGTCGTCCTAGGAGGGGACCAGGAAACACCGGAACTGGAAGGGAACCGCATAAACGGGCAGGATTCGGATGGTTTCGTGCTGGCGAGGAAAACCTTTCGCCAGCCGAGGCTCCCGCCGGCCCGGGGAGTGGAACCCACCCCGAACAGGTTCCAAGCGGTGGCCGATGAGCCAGAGGCACCACAAGACACAACAACACAAACACAAAATCATGTCACCCACCACCTCCCTCCGATCGTCGCAGAGTTCACTCAGAACTACGAGGAACTCTACGAAATGTTAAAAACAGCAATCGGGGGAGGCAATTTCAAGGCGAAACCTGCTGGTGGTGACAAAATAAAAATAACATTACTGACACTCGAGCACTACACCACAATAAAAACACTTCTCAACAGCAAAAACATACCCCATTACACTTTCCCCACAACAAAAACACGTAATAAAAACATAGTCATCAGGGACCTACCAAGACGAGTGGCCCCCCAGGCGATCAAAACAGACCTGACTGCCCAGGGGTACATCGTCAAGGCGGTCCAACAAATGGGAAACATAGGGAGCAAATGGCCCCTGTATCAGGTCACACTGCCGGACGTCCCACAGAACAAAAGGGACATTAAGACGATCCTGGCTGTCCCTGTGACCACTGAACCACTGCGCCGCAAAAACAAGACGGTGCAGTGCTTCAGATGTCAGGGCCTCAACCACATTGCGGCACACTGCTCCATGGCAGTGAGGTGCAGAAAATGCGCCGAGGCCCATGACACACGAACGTGCAACATGAAACACATGGACCCGCAAATAAGGTGCGCGCTGTGTGGCAAAAACCACACAGCGGGTTACCAAGGTTGCGAGGTCCATAAAAGACACACACAGCAGGCAAAGGGCGCTAAGGCCGCCCCCCACACACGAAAAGAAAACTCCACGAACCCATCCAGACACACAAGAAACCAAAACACAACACACACAGACAAGGCCTGGGTAAAACCAAGGCCAGACACACCCAGGGCAACATACGCAGAAGTGGTTTCTCCCCCGAGGAACCATGAAAGCATTGCCCAACCACCACAACACCAGACACCAACACAAGAACAACACCGGGAAATACACAGCAAAAACGACCAGGTCCATCTTGACGGAGAAGGCCCTAGGAAACCCCAGACACACTTCCCCCCCATGGATCAGTTGTTAGGCGTAATGGTGCAGACCATGAACCTCGTCATGGAAATGATGAAGGAATTCAGGGAAGCCCAGAAGCAGAACACACAGATCCTCGCTGCCCTTCAGGCAACAGTCCAGCAGTCGCTCCCCTCTGCGACTTCCTCAGTAGCGTCAAAACCCCATCATGGATAGACGACCAAACATCCAAGGCCTGACAATGTGCGTCTTTAACGCAGACGGCATTGTCAATCAAGAGGTCGAGTTCAGAGAACTCATGAAGGAGTTCTCCATCGACATATGCATGATGGGGGAAACCCACCTAAAACCAGGAGTAAAAGCGACAGTTCCCAACTACATTAACTACCGTAAAGACAGGCCAACCCAAGGCGGAGGAGTGGCCATATATGTAAAAAGAGGGATCCCCCACCACCAGGTATTCTTACCAGCTACCAACAAAATCGAAGCAGTGGCGGTGGAAGTAACCACTGCCACTGGACCCCTAACAATTGTTGCAGTCTACCGACCCCCACATGACCAGATAGATGAGGGAGACATAGCTGCTCTAGGGCAAATTGAAGGCAAACTCGTAATAGGGGGAGACTTCAATGCCAAACACCCTGACTGGAATTCTAGAGTAACCTCCAGAGCAGGCGCCAAACTGCAACAACTAGCGCGCGCCCACCACTTCGAAACATGGGGTCCAGTCGAGCCAACACATTTTCCGAAAAACGGAAGCAGGCCCGATGTGTTAGACATAGCTCTCACTAGGAGGATCGCAGGATTTGTGACCGCAAGGACAATCAACAGAATGTCCTCCGACCACAACCCAGTGATTCTAGAAGTCGATGTGGGAGAATGGGTAGCACTCCCACGGTACCAGACGTCTTACAAACGCACAGACTGGGAGCGATACCAAGAAACTGTCGCCTCTGATATCGCTCGCGCTCCGCCACCTACTGCCGAAACAGTAGATCAAGCGCTACTAGACTTGACAGGCACCATCTTGCAGGCAGCGGAAGAGTCCACCCCACCACAAAGGGATGGCCCTCCACCGCAAATACAACTCCCGGAACACTTACTAGCTCAAATCCGTCACAAGAACAGAGTGGCAAAAGAGTGGAAGATCACCAGAAATCAGGCCACCAGGAGGCTGCTCAATCGTCTACAGAGAGAACTGAAGGTAGCGCTCAATGAGCACAGAAACCAGCAATGGCAAAACCGCCTCACATCTCTCAAAGTAGACGATCATACACTTTGGCAAGCAACCAAACAATTCACAAAAAGACGCGCTAGGATGCCGCCACTGCACGGCGAGCGGGGACTGGTCTACAGCAATGCTGAGAAGGCCAACGCCCTCGCCGACTCCTTCGAGAAGCAGTTTCAAACGGCAGAACCCCAGGATGAAGAGCATGAAGAGGTAGTCAGTCGTCAACTGGCTGTCTTCCTCAATGCTGAGGAGGACCCAGAGGACGAACCCATACTTTTCGCCCCCGAGGACGTGGCAAGAGTAATCAGGTCTCTCCCTATAAAAAAGGCGCCAGGGCACGACAGTGTCACAAACCAGTTAGTCAAAAAACTCCCACCCACAGCGATCACACACCTCGCGAACGTCCTCAACGAGATTACTCGTTCCCGTGAGTTCCCAGCTTGCTGGAAACATGCGGAAGTGGTCGCGATACACAAACCAGGAAAAGACCCTCTATTCCCGCAGCACTACAGGCCGATTAGCCTCTTGCCAACACTCAGCAAGATCTATGAGCGCCTCTTGCTAAAACCCATACAAGAACATATTACCAGAGAGCAAATTCTGCCGGATTTCCAATTTGGATTCCGGCAGAACCACTCTGCCCCACAACAGGTCATGAGAATGGTTGAAGCAGCCACAGAGGGCTTCAACCACAGAGGCTACTGCGGGATAGTGCTACTAGACGTAGCCAAAGCCTTTGATTCAGTATGGCATAGAGGGCTACTCTACAAGTTGTACTCACAAGGGTTTCCAGGGAGCATAGTTCAGCTAATCAAGAGCTACCTCACGAATAGGACTTTCTCCGTCAAAGTAGAAACTGCCACCTCCACCAGAAGGCGTATTCGTGCCGGGGTGCCACAGGGATCGGTCCTGGGGCCCGTATTGTACAGCTTGTACACTGCGGACACTCCAACGGCCCCCCTGGTGCACACTGCGCAGTACGCAGATGACACAGCCTTTTACACAAGAAATGCGAACAAGGACCTGGTCATTCGTAGGCTACAAAGGGTTTTAGATGACACAGAAACCTGGGCCCGTCGCTGGCGCATCACCATCAACTCGGAGAAGATGCAGGCAATGCTGATTACCCGCAGGCTCGGAAGGCGCGAACCTCCTCAACGTCCCCCCCTCCACCTCCACCTAAATGGAACCCAACTCCCCTGGCGCAGAACCGCCAAGTACCTTGGCGTAACCTTGGACTCTCGTCTTACGTGGAAACCCCACATAGACGAGGTCCACAGGAAGGTCTGCGCCAGAATGTCCATTCTATACCCTATCCTAAACACAAACAGCTCCCTTCCCTGCCCAGTAGCAGTAAACGTTTACCAGGCCCTGATCCGGCCAGTAATGGAGTATGCGTGCCCTGTCTGGGGATACGCGGCAAAGCAGCACCTGGACAAACTCCAGAGGCTGCAGAACCGCGCCCTCAGAAGGGCACTGCATCTACCTCTCGGATTCCCCACAGACGACCTGCACGCCGCAGCCGATATCCCACTCCTGAGAGAGCGTTTCCAGGATCTGGCAAGGGCCTTCTATGAAGGTACTTCCAGATCCGGAAATACACTCATCCACTCCCTTGGTCGGTATGACATGTCCCGCGACAAACACAAGCGCCCTATGACGATCTTCGACGATTAAGCCGAAGAGAAAAATCCCAATACCCAATCCCTAATCCAGTTCCTTCCCATATATCACCAATCATCTCGCCTACCTCAGGCAAGTCCCAGATACACACACAACAATTCATCACATATCACAGACACCAAAAATATATAGAAAAAAACACACACACATGTACACAGGGGAGTAAAAGCCAAAAGGCTACAAACTCCCCCTCACACTTCCCCAAAGAGGGGAAAGTATTAGATGAGTGCAGGCAGGCAGCATCTCGACGACGACGACGATTCCCGCTCACGCCGCGGAGAGTACACGTTAGCTGTTGCTACTGTTGCTACTGTTGCTACTGGAGATGTCGGGACGCGGAAGGGGACGCAAAGCTGCTGCCTTGGCGGAGTTGCTGCTCACGTTAGCAGGACCAGCCGGGAAGAAGAAGAGGACGACTGCAGCGCAGTGCTTTCGCTGCCAAAAGCTTGGCCACGTCGCCAAGCACTGCAGCGGAGCAGTCGCGTGTTTGAAGTGTGCGCAAGCACACGACACACGCGACTGCAAGAAGCAGAAGGACGCCCCCTGCACCTGCGCCAACTGCGGTGGCGCACACGCGGCTAACGCCCGTTCCTGCGCGTACAGGAGAAATTGGCGCGGACCAGAGAAGACGCAGAAGCAAGTGACCACCACACACGAAGAGGTGGTCACTCGCACAGAAGACGTCGTCACCAGGCGCCTTAACGAAGCCGTACAAGAAGCCATGTCCGCCTTCAAATCCGCCATGGCGGAAGAGAGGGCGGCCATGCTGGCGGAACTGGGCGAGGCTCGGCGTCAGATTGCTGAGCTGACGCAGGAGCTTCGGTCAGCCAAGGCAGCTTCCGCCACAGCGGTCGACACCGCCAGCCAGACGACTCCTCCACGAGAGAAGAAGTTTGCGACGGTGGCCACGCAGACCGACGTGCCTGCCGAAGGGGAGCCCAAGACGGACACCGAGGCAGCAGCGCACGAAGACGAGTGGGAAGAAGTCCCATTCCTCCCGCTTCCGGACATGTACAGCGCAAGCGCTGTGACGCAGAAGATTGCTGCATCGCTTCGCGACGGTACTTACCCCCACCATGACAACCCTTATCCTTTCGTTCCTCCTAACCATCCTAAACCACAACTCCCACATCGCCCACTCGGGTATCCAGAAGGCCTTCTGGGTCTTTCTAGGGAGGAGTTCAATCTGATTGACTCCTACCCTATCTTCACAGAGTGGCAAATGCGCTGTATAATCATCGCTCTCGTCAACGGTGAATATGATAAAGCGGGATGCATTTTGCACAACATCCCAACCGAGGAAGAGCCCTCAGCCACAGCAAAGAAGAAAAAGAAAAGTCGTCACAACGACAAGTTCAGAAGATAAGTCATCGGCACTCCTTGCCAGTACAGAAGAACCTACAAGTAAAGAAAGAAGATCCATCAACATCCCAGGGGAGTAAAGGCCAACAGGCCACAAACTTCCACACGAACCTCCTCACAGTGAGGAAGTCAGAAAAGGAGCAGCAGGCAGGCAGCATCTCGACACTTCGCTTGAAGATGATGGGTACGAAACCCTTCGAAACGTTGCGAGGATTAAACTGTTTGTAGGAGGAGGGATGATCGGCAAAAAAGGCTACCAGATAGAAATTCAAATTCACTGGAAACCTATTCGTTTTACTGTTTCGTCCCTCAATCGTAAAAAAACGGAACCCTTATACCGTCACTATTTTCGCCATCTGCCTGTCCGTCCGTTAATACCTCTTTTTCTCAGGAACAGGTAGAAGTATTCAAGGTTTATGGTACTTCGGCGACGTAAAAGATGTAAACGTCTATGCCAATGAAATTAAAAGATTCGGCCGTTTCTATCACATATTTTGATTTTCAGAAACTCACTGATGAAAACCTATAGCTAACCTATGCATATACGTTATTAAATATGTAGGAACCCTCAGTGCGTAAGTATTAGTGGCACTTGTCCAGTTTTCTTTATAGTTTCAGGCCACTCGCCCAATATAGGCGGAACACGGGCGGTCAGCGTCACAAACAGCCTGCAGATCAGCTGAATGGGCTCAAAACACATAAAAGCATGACAATATATATCAAAAGGCGAAACATTGACATATGTTTGTAACTATTATGACGATCTGTTACTAAACCAATGAACTGACTTTTAGTTCTAAATAAAAAGTAAACTAAAAAACTAAACTCCTTCCGAAAAGACCATGAAGGCCCACCGGACCGACCGGCCGCCGTGTCATCCTCAGACCATGGAGGGGCATGTGGTCAGCACACCACTCTCCCGGCCGTATGGCAGTTTTCGAGACCGGAGCCGCTACTTCTCAGTCAAATAGCTCCCTAGTTTGCCTCACAAGGTCTGAGTACACCCCGCTTTCCAACAGCGTTCGGCAGACCGGATGGTCACCCATCAAATTGCTAGCACTGCCCGAAAGAGCTTAGCTTAGGTGATATGACGGGAACCGGTGTTACTACTGCGGAAAGGCCGTTGGCTTTAAATAAGAACGAAATAATTAAAAGACGGCACAAAGGAGTTATATATTAGAAAGAAGTACTGCACGTTCCCTGAAAGTGGGAAGATCTACACTATAAAGGGACTGAGGGAAGGAGAGAGAAGGTTAGAAGTTCCATATTATAGTATGGTATGGGGATATGTAAAGAGGTCAAGTGAGTCGCAATATGTAGCTGGGAAAGAATTGCGGAAGACAGAAATGGAGTTGAGGACTGGGGTGGGGGATGGACCGTGGTTTGAAGAGGAAAGTAGTCAAAGACGAAAAGTGAGGTAGGAAGTCCAGATGTAGGATAGAATATGGAGGGCGAAGTTAAAGCTAATAAGCTGAATAAATATTGGGGGCGGATTTCTTTGTGTAGGAGAGGTAGTCATTTAAAAATTCATTGGGAGAGGATATGTCCTGTGATCGAGATTCGGCAGAAAATCGCGAAAGACAGTAAAAAGTGGTTGTTGGGCCGACTGACCACGGGTAATCAAAAGTGATTCGGCGAGTGTGAACAGACTGATAGACTACAAAAGGAAAACGGACAAGTCCAAGAAGGCAATGCATAAAGCAAACACATAAGATTTAGCGAAAATCTGAGACCAAAAGAACGCTGTGCAATGAGAAGAGTAAGCGAGCGCTGCGAATTCAAAAACTAAAGGCACGGAGAGGTCGTTTCGAGTGCAAGGCGGTGTGGGGAGGGAGACATTGGCGGCTGGCAGCTCACCCCTGTTGTACTCGATCTGCTGCTGGGTGAAGGCGGGCAGCCGGGACCTCGGCCGGCCCTCGGCGGCGCTGTTGGCGTCGATGCGCTCCTTCATCACGGCCGGCCAGTCGCCCTCCGGGCTGAACAGCGGCTGTCCGAAGGCGCCGATCTGCGGACGAGGCATCAGGCGGGGAGCGTCAGCACTTCTGAAGCCATCTCAGCTGCTCTGGGTAAACGGGATGTGAGGAGGAAGCGGCTGAGGTACAGCTGTTGTACTGGAGAGAGAGCGCGCTCGTATCTCAGGTCTAGTGCAACAGTTTGCGACAACACACGACTGGGTCGTCATCGCACAGGACGCTGCCCGAGCTATTGGTGACCGTATACTCGTGTAAAAGACGTATACATAGAATGAAATGGACCCCCTAATTCGTCCCTCACTGGTGAAGGTGCCGGGTTACGACAGCCTGCATGAGACCTGAACGTTCAGCAGTATGGTGAACCATCTCATCACTCGCGAATTGCTTACGATAAGTTTGAGCGACTCTCTGTGGAATCTGTCTGTTGTGTCGTCGCCACTTTATCCTTTTGTTGTTGTTGTGGTCTTCAGTCCGAAGACTGATTTAATGCAGCTCTCCATGCTGCTCTATCCTGTGCCAGCCTCTTCATCTCCGAGTAACTACTGCAACGTACATCCTTCTGAATCTGCTTGCCATATTAATCTTTTGATCTCCCTTTACGACCGCCCCTACCTCCTCCACTCACGCTTCGTTACTGTACTAAACTGGTCAACCGTTGGTGTCACAAACTGTGTCTTAGCAACCGACCCCTTCAACCAGTCAGGTTATGCCAAAAATTTCTTTTCTCCCCAATTCTATTCAGTACCTCTTCATTAGTTACGTGATCTACCCATCAAATTTCAGCATTCTTCTGTAGCATCACGTCTTGTCTAAATTATTTATTGTCCATGTTTCACTTGCATACATGACCACACTCCATGCTCGATGTTAACAAATTTGTATTTTTCAGAAACGCTTTTCTTGCCATCAGCAGTCTACATTTTATATCCTCTCTATTCCGATCAGCTGGCCATGGTGGCCCAGCGGTTCTAGGCGCTACAGTCTGGAACCGCGCGATCACTACGGTCGCAGGTTCGAATCCTGCCTCGGGGATGGATGTGTGTGATGTCCTTAGGTTAGTTAGGTTTAAGTGGTTCTAAGTTCTATGGGACTGATGAGCTGAGAAGTTAAGTCCCATAGTGCTCAGAGCCATTTGAGCGATTTTTTTTATTCCGATGATCATCAGTTATTTTGCTGCCCAAGTAACAAAGCTCATCTAATGATTTAGGTGTCTCGTTTCCTAATCTGATTCCCTCAGCATGACCTGATTTAATTCGACTACAAAGCATTATCCTCGTTTTGCTTGTTTTGGTGCTCGTCTTTTATCCTCCTTTTAACACTCTGTCTATTCCATTCAACTACTCTTGCAAGGCCTTTGCTGTCGCCGACAGAATTACAGTGTCATCAGTAAACCTCAAAGTTACTATCTCTTCTCCCTAGACGTTAATTCCTACTCTAAATTTTTCTTTTGTTTCCTTTATTGCTTCACCTTACAGTACCATAATAAACGAACATCTGCACCTAATGTGGAAACTGAGGGATTAGTCTGCGTTCCAAAAGGGTATGATCACTGGCTTTCAGGTCAAGAGTAGAAGCATTTCCGAAACGGGTAAGTTTGTAAACTGTTCGCGTGCCGCTGTGGTTAAAGTGCACCTTGCATGGCAAAATGACGCTGTCGAAAGCAGCGTCTTGGCACCACAGGCCGCAGATGACAGACAGGGGTGAACGACGCCTGCGGAGACGCGTGCGGGGGAGCAGACGTGCAGCTGACCACCCAGGTGAACCGAGGGGCTACCGTCAGCGTCTGTTGAGCGTTCTTGCGGATGGCCCTCCGCAGCAGATGCCTGGTTCACGCTACCACGCTGACTGCTCTTCACCAGCGACGAACGCTAGAATTTGTACGCCAGTACCCCAACTGTGCGCCCAGTGAGTGGCGGCAGGTGGCCTTTTCACACGAATTACGTTTGGTGCTCCTTCGGACAGATGGCTGTCGTCGTGTGGGGTGCGAAACGTCTGAAAGCAAACACCCTACAGCAATCGTCGGAAGGATCCGAGCAGGAGGACGGAGTTTTAAGGACTGCGGACTGTTTTCGTGGCATTCCCTGGGCGATTTCGTCATTCTGGACGACAAATCGGATCAATACAACCATGCATCTTTCTTCACAGACCACGTGCACCCCTACATGCAGTTTGCTTTAGCTTGCGACGATGGTGTCTACCAGCAGGACAACGCAACGCGTCAAACAGTTCGCCGTCTATGTGCGTGGCTCGCAGAGCAGGAGGATGAGTTTACCGTACTACCCTGCTTAGCAGACTCACCGGATTTAAACCCAATCGGAGTTCTGTGGGACCACCTCGATCGGGCGCTTCGTGCCCTGGATCCTCAACCGAGAGACCTGGCGCAGCTGTCCACGACACTGGAGTCGCCATGGCTCCACGTTTCTATCTGTACCTCGCTGATTCTCTTAATGCACGCCTCGCAGCGGGCCGCACTGCGAGAGGCGTTTATTCAGGGTTCTGACAAGTGATCCCGTTAATGTGACTGGACAGTGTAAATCTGTACTCCGCTAAACAATCGTGAAATGCTTGGCAGAAGCTTCTTCCCGTTCTATCACTTATTAAGATTTCTTTTTCACTCACTTATGCAGAGCGGGAAGATTAATTGCTTATATGCCTTTGAGGACGCTTCCTCAGAGGTTACATGGTGAACACAGTCAAGAAAACAGAGTTACAGAAAGAATACTGTGGCATCAGTGTTAGGCGATCATATCGCTGGTTTTGGATGTTCCTGGACCAACGAATTACATTTTCGTGACTAGACGAGCTCTTATATACCGGACAATGTATTCTACAATGGAAACGGCCACTCACAAATTGACAGAAACAACTGGGATAACTTTACACTGGAGGTGTCTGAACTTGACGAATACAGTCGTTGGGAAACTGTAGTGTTAGCCACGTGCGTGCTCTCGCTGGACTCCTGCACGTGTGATGACGAGAACGGAATACCTGCCATAGGCTACAGCTTTCCATAGTGCAGTACGTTGGAGAGGTACGTCATTCATCAGCGAGGTTAGGTTTGCACTGTTGGTCTGTGGAATTCGAGATCTGGACTCGTTTTTCATTTGCCCCATTGGGGTGATATCCATCAACAGTCACCATGAACTGCCCTTCTGCGACGCTGTACATGCTCTGGATTGTAACCAGTCCCCTACAAGACACGTTGACAGTCTTAGGCTGGCGTTCGCGCTCGCGAGGTGGTGATAGTGCCGAGTCTCATTGACCAGGCGTCGGGACTGTTGTTTTTGGGCTGAGATGAGCTGCACGGCGTTTTCTCTGAGACTCTCCGCTGGTGAGTCATCGCGTCAAATAGACATTATGTCGTTGCTTGCCCGTGTGCTGCAACATGATTTGTCCACATGACAGCGTATGCGGTTTGTTGAACTAATCTATGCTTTCCAGCAGAACAATAAATCCTCCTTACTAACCTGAGATAGAGAAGTGTAAAGCGTCTATCTAGCCAACTCATTGTTCCACAGCACTGTCAGCATCAAGCGATCCCCCGTCGAGTTAGTATGCCGTCGACCTAAGACAGATCTATAAAACTGCTGGTGTGTGATAGCAACATCAGTACACGGCGTAAGACCGTGTGAAATCAGACTAGGAAGTGACACTTACAATACCGGTGTGGTGTCACCGCCAGACACCACACTTGCTAGGTGGTAGCCTTTAAATCGGCCGCGGTCCGTTAGTATACGTCGGCCCCTCGTGTCGCCACTATCAGTGATTGCAGACCGAGCGCCGGCACACGGCAGGTCTAGAGAGACTTCCTAGCACTCGCCCCAGTTGTACAGCAGACTTTGCTAGCTATGGTTCACTGACAAATTACGCTCTCATTTGCCGAGACGATAGTTAGCATAGCCTTCAGCTACGTCATTTGCTACGACCTAGCAAGGCGCCATTATCATTTGCTATTTATCTTGTGATGCATGTACCTTCAGACCGATGTTCACCAATTATGGATTAAAGTTAAGTATTCCAAAAGTTACGTACTATTTTTGCTACTATAAGACCTTGACCTGTTCCAGACCTCACGCCAGCCTGCGTGAGCTTAAACACGTGCCCTCCGGCCTCCCGTCCTCGTGGATTGGCTGTCTTGCCAGTCCACAAAAACCAGCGTCTGACTAATTTTTCATATAGGTTAGCCTGCATTCCATCTGTAATGACGTGTCACCTATATCGACAAAAACACAGAAAATATGGAAACCCTTTCAGGGTTACCGCTTCAACTCTGTATCTTCACCAGACACTCTTGCGACTACTTAGACAGCTGACCGTATCGAAGTTGCTGAGATTACCGATTGTGCCTGCAGGGAGTCACTGAACATCGCAAACTGGACCAGTTCGCGATTGCTAATACGGCGGCTGATCTGCCCAGAGGGAGCGGATGTCGGAAGAACAGGGTCCTTGAGCGTCTTTCAATGTTCTAGGTAAGCGACTGATAGTCTTGTCTCGTTTTAGAGGGTACTGTAAGGAATGTATTGAAATCTCTCCTGCTCTTGATTATGTGCTGCACTCAACGCACAGAGGCATATCAGGTTTGTCCGCTCAGATCTCGTGTGCTTGTAATTGACAGACCATATTTTCCTAAGTGCTACACGTAACCCATCACCTTTCATAAATGCATGTACATATTTCTATATAATTCGTAACTACATCATTACATTCCATCTTTCATGTAATAATGAGTGTTCTTACTAATGCTATTGGTCAATGCGCTTTATCAAAGAACATATTATTCAACCTGGGTTTTTAGGGGGCGGGGTAGATGATGATTTTCTTAGAGGATTCTTTGGGGTACTATTCACAATAATAAAGTCAAAACAGCTCGATATTACAGCATCTTGTGTGGGTACATAAGTACTGGAAGTACGCTTCACAAGTATATTCAAGCCCAATTTTGTGCTGAACCAGTTTGATCGTTGAAACAAGAAGACTCACCACAAACTGCATCATGCGCTCGGAAGCCTCTTGGTCCTCAGGACTGGATGCGTTCTTCGGCTCGTGCCACTCACTGTTGAGCACGATTCCGACGCGACCTGCAACAACATTGCCGCAAATGGGGTTACGTTGGTGTAAAACGGGTCAACACAGTGCTCGCCGAAAGAGCAGTCGTTGTCAGTGTTTGTTTACGACCGATTGCACTTAAATTAATGGACTAGTACAAGGGCGAGAGAAAGAGACATGTCGCTGGAACTGAAAGGAGACAAATGTCGAGAAACCTCCAACTTGAGTGGCGTTAAGACATTTCAGGCAAACGCTCAGAGCTTCTCTGCAGTGCTTCAAACTAGATTAAAAACTGAACGTTTGAGTGTAAGTTTGCCGGTAGCTTCCATTCTTCCAGAACACGAAAGACAGAAAATAGGTTACAAAGAAGTGCAGACACAGAACACGGGTGGGCTGCTGTGTACTGATAATCTGTTACGATTACAGTCGTCCAGAGAACCGAATTATGAGCCGCCAGCGGCAACTTTTATCTTTTCTTCTCGTTTTTATAATATTTTATTGATACTTGATGTGTGTATGGTGAAGTCCCGCGTTTTAAAAATATATATTATGTTTTAACATTAACTACCGTTTTTTACCCTCAGAAATGGTTTGTTGTACAGGGTGTTACAAAAAGTTACGGCCAAACTTTCAGGAAAAAATTCCTTACACACAAAGAAAGAAAATATGTTATGTGGACATGTGTCCGGAAACGCTTACTTTCCATGTTAGAGCTCATTTTATTACTTCTCTTCAAATCACATTAACATGGAATAGAAACACACAGCAACAGAACGTACCAGCGTGACTTCAAACACTTTGTTACAGGAAATGTTCAAAATGTCCTCCGTTAGCGAGGATACATGCATCCACCCTCCGTCGCATGGAATCCATGATGCGCTGATGCAGCCCTGGAGAATGGCGTATTGTATCACAGCCGTCCACAATACGAGCACGAAGAGACTCTACATTTGGTACCGGGGTTGCGTAGACAAGAGCTTTCAAATGCCCCCATAAACGAAAGTCAAGAGGGTTGAGGTCAGGAGAGCGTGGAGGCCATGGAATTGGCCCGCCTCTACCAATCCATCGGTCACCGAATCTGTTGTTGAGAATCGTACGAACACTTCGACTGAAATGTGCAGGAACTCCATCCTGCATGAACCACATGTTGTGTCGTACTTATAAAGGCACATGTTCTAGCAGCACAGGTAGAGTATCCCGTATGAAATCATGATAACGTGCTCCATTCTGCGTAGGTGGAAGAACATGGGGCCCAATCAAGACATCACCAACAATGCCTGCCCAAACGTTCACAGAAAATCTGTGTTGATGACGTGATTGCACAATTGCGTGCGGATTCTCGTCAGCCCACACATGTTGATTGTGAAAATTTACAATTTGATCACGTTGGAATGAAGCCTCATCCGTAAAGAGAACATTTGTACTGAAATGAGGATTGACACATTGTTGGATGAACCATTCGCAGAAGTGTACCCATGGAGGCCAATCAGCTGCTGATAGTGCCTGCACACGCTGTACATGGTACGGAAACAACTGATTCTCCCGTAGCACTCTCCATACAGTGACGTGGTCAACGTTACCTTGTACAGCAGCAACTTCTCTGACGCTGACATTAGGGTTATCGTCAACTGCACGAAGAATTGCCTCGTCCATTGCAGGTGTCCTCGTCGTTCTAGGACTTCCCCAGTCACGAGTCATAGGCTGGAATGTTCCGTGCTCCCTAAGACGCAGAACAATTGCTTCGAACGTCTTCCTGTCGGGACACCTTCGATCTGGAAATCTGTCTCGATACAAAAGTACCGCGCCACGGCTATTGCCCGGTGCTAATCCATACATCAAATGGGCATCTGCCAACTCCTCATTTGTAAACGTTGCACTGACTGCAAAACCACGTTCGTGATGAACACTAACCTGTTGATGCTACGTACTGATGTGCTTGATGCTAATACTCTAGAGCAATGAGTCGGATGTCAACCCAAGCACCGAAGTCAACATTACCTTCCTTCAATTGGGCCAACTGGCGGTGAATCGAAGAAGTACAGTACATACTGACGAAACTAAAATGAGCTCTAACATCGAAATTAAGCGTTTCCGGACACATGCCCACATAACATCTTTTCTTTATTTGTGTTGGAGGAATGTTTCGTGAAAGTTTGGCCGTACCTTTTTGTAACATCCTGTGTATCACGATCAGTTTAGATTGTTTCTCTGTAATATAAGCCCTGCCATGAAAAGAAATTTTACCCCGGACCATCACTCGTTGTCAGGCCATACGGCCTACGATAGTCATGTACGTATCCTATCACTGACCGGGGCGCCTCCAGAAACGCCTTTGGCCTAAAATCTCATTTTTGGAGTAGAACCGTCTTCAGTGATGAGTCACGCTTCGAACTGATAAGCAGCGAAGACGTTCTGGAGACTCCCCGGACAGCAGACGGATACCAACCTGACTGCTGCCCGACGTATAGCCCATCGACCAGGAGTGTTGGCGTGCGGTGCTATTTCTTTCCGTAGCAGGATCCCTTTGTTTGTCAAAAGTGCCACCCTTACAGCATAGCGGTACGTAGACAATATTCCACCCATGTTTTGTTGCCCTTCGTGGCAAGCCATTGTGTACTTACATTTCAGCAAGATACTGCCCTTCCTCACACGCCGGTAGTTTCTACTACTTGTCTTGGTGCTTGCCAAATGTTACCTTGGCCAGCAGTGTCGCCGGATCTCTCTCCCCCCCCCCCCCCCCCCGCAACCCCACCCCCCATAATCGAGAACGTTTGGGAGCTTTATGGGCAGGGCCCTCCAACCAGCTCGGGATTTTGACAATCTAACATGCTGATTGGACCGAATTTGGTACGGTATGCCTCGGGAGAACGTTCAACAGCTGTAGCTATCAATCCCGAGGCAGATACGCTAACCGTCGCGCCATCCTTGCACAGTGCCTTTGGATAACTCCACGTGCAACACTATTGCGTGTCCCACCACAGTCCAAATTCCCATCCACATCTCAGCTTGGTCTTCCCCTAAACTCGAATAGCATTGCTGTCTCTGCAACCATATAGTTTCGTTTGGCACTTATGCCTACATTTCAGGCAGGATCCCCAGTTTCGTTCGATGCTGAGGTGGTATTCAAACATAGATGGAGAGCCTCTGGGATTTTGGACTGAGGAGGGAGGTGTACTAGGTTAGTCTGTGCAATTGCTCGCCGCCACAATGGCTAGGTGATGTAGTGGGTAGTGTATCTGCCTTGTGAGCAGGAAATCCAAGTGCGAATCCAGGCATTGTTAGAAATTTTCTTTCGTTACTTCACTTAGCATATACACAACATTGCAAAGGTAACTGTATTTTATGGACATTTGTCAACTGTGGTAGTTAAAGCTGTACGTCATCAATGAGCCAAACAACTCATAAATTTGACACTTGCTGACTGGAGGCGTGTGTGTTGTCCAGCCTCTTTGTTAATGATGTACGACGGCTATAGTTGAGTCAGCAAAATGAGATCCCTACGGCGGCTGGGCCCAGCAGCTTTGTGCGCCTACGTCAATCGGTCAAGTAACACGATTTTGTAAACGTGTTGTTGCAGCTCTGTAGACGACTATTGTTTTCGCGTACAGGCCCTAGCACTGAACAGCTAAAAGCTGGCAACAGCGGCACTAACTGTGAAGGAACTTCTTACACTGACTTGACTACAGGGCACTGACGACCCAGTGAGACGTTTAACCCACGTTGTTTGGAGGGTGTAGTTCAAGCTGGAACTGGTTCCATAATGTTTTAATGGTGTTTTTCGTACTGTTACTTGGGCCGACTCATTCAGCTTACGGTAACCATGCTCAACGCCACTGCTCATGGGTGGCGTAGTGGGTAGTGCACCTGCCTAGAGAACACGAAATCCAGGTTCGAATCCCAGCGTTGGTACAAATTTTCATTCGCCGCTTCACGTAGCATATACACAACATTCGCGGCGACAAAATGTTGCACTCAGTTCATAATAATGATGATTATACTGTAGTCCTGTTTTCCAAGAAGACAAGAGCTGTGTTCATACGGCTGCAGACTTACATTCCTGGTTTGAGGAAGACTCTGGAACGCTACAGCACTTCGACTAGCCCACTGAATCAGGCGAACTTAATCGCACAGAAAACATCCAGGACTGTCTGGAACAGCACCTGAAGTGTACCAATCAACATCCCACAATTTGGTATCTCTGTGGTATATAATCATCAATGAATGACTTCAGACGGGTACTGCATACGTGAAGAGACTAGTGCACTATCTTCCTCGCCAATTTGGTGCCATTAACAAGGCTATAAGCACGAGGCTCGAGGTGGGCTTTCTCGTGAGGGTGACTTAATTCTGTGTGGTGTGCTTAGTCCTCGATGCTGCTGAGAGTGCCCTCTGGTGGCTTACCTTGCTGCGTGGCCCTGTACGTGTCGTTGTAGAGGTGCCATACGCGCGCGTGCGCGTTGATGACGGTGTAGTAGGTGAGGTAGTCGCCGATGCCGGGGGCGTTCTGCGAGGGCGGCGTGCCCCCGCTGGTCGTGTAGCCGCCGGCGAAGATGGTGGGCTCGTTGAACGTGATCCACCACTTCACCTGTCAACACCAGTACACTGGAAATGAAGCAACCGTCCTTCAGCACAGGTAGCCAGCACTGCTCCGATTACGTGTTTCTACGCCCCGCTAAGCGGCCAGCAGTTGACCTGCCTACTGTGCATTACGTAGTGGACCGTGCTTACTACCATGATCTTTTACCCGTTTCGTTCGTGAAAGTACCGAGATGCAAGTAACTGATACCTTTCAGTGGAACCACTTATTATTCTTTCTTGAATACGAGGATTGATCTAGAAGTATGAGAGCCACTCCAAAATAAATGCACAATATTTTTTTTAAATATCCAATTTATTTTACGTACCTTGATTATTTTTACATTATTTTGATACGTCCTCAGGAGACTAACTGTCATTTTACCACATAAACTCCATCAATTCAACTATGGAACTAAAGTCCATACATCTGGCCGGTATAAGTCAAGACCAGCATGTCTGATCCACTATTTAGCAGCACTCACAAGGGAGTCAACATCTTCAAACGTCGTTCTGTGCAGGGATTCCTTCAGTTTTCAGTTTAAACGAGAGGTGGTAATCACAGTGCGAGATAACCATAGTGTGTGTGTGTTGGGGGGGGGGGGTAGTGGGTGTAAGGTACTCCCTTTGTTCAAGCCAAATTTATTTGCTTATTTTCCAGTTCTATACTTTTGCATCGCTTTTGCAGATATATAGCGTTCAGTGAGTAAAGCAGTACTGCTCATAACGCACACACAGTCGGAACTAAGATTTCAGTTCCCACGCTAGCTGAAGGAGCCGCTGGACTATATGGTGTTGCCAGAGGACGGTGGTGTAAGGCGCTGTGGCTAGACATGAGAACGTCCGCTACGTCAGCAGTGGGGTGCTTATAGGAAAGCACAGTTATCCGGCCCGAGGCAAGTGATCTTGCTTAATAAATACCTGCTAGTAAAACTAGCTTTTTCCGTCACAGATATCAGGAGAAGTTTCGTACAACAATATAACAATGCCAGAAATCGATTGCCGGCCGCGGTAGCCGAGCGGTTCTAGGCGCTTCAGTCCAGAACCACGCAGCTGCTACGGTCGCAGGTTCGAATCCTGCCTCTGGCATGGATGTGTGTGATGCCCTTAGGTGTGTGATGCCCCCAAGCTAACAAAAATTTACGAACGGCTATGAAATATTACGAGTGTAAGTGCGAAGTACCGGCTACATGCTGTAGTAAACAGTTGCCGGCAGGATTCCGTCTAACCAAGTTCTGTCTTAAGACCATGTCAAATGGTTCAAATGGCTATGAGCACTATGGGACTTAACAGCCGATGTCATCAGTCCCCTAGAACTTAGAGCTACTTAAACCTAACTAACTTAAGGACATCACACACATCCATGCCCGAGGCAGGATTGGAGCCTGCGACCGTAGTGGTCGCGCGGTTCCAGACTGAAGCGCCTAGACCCGCTCAGCCACACCAGTCGGCTGAGACCATGTCCTCAGGAAATTGTTTTATTCTTCAGGTAATCATTATTAATTGTAACCGCCCCCGGTAGCTGAATGGTCAGCGTGACGGATTGTCAGTCCTCTGGGCCCGGATTCGATTCCCAGGTCGGTCGAGGAAGTTTCTACTCCCAGAGACTGAGTGTTGTTGTCCTTATCATCATCCTCATCGACTGCAGGTCGCCGAAGTGGCGTCAAATTGATAGACCGGAACCCGGCGAACGATCTGCCCGTCGGGGGCCCTAGATATCCGATTAAATAAATAAATAAATTATTAATTGTCTGGTGTCACCGCCAGACACCACACTTGCTAGGTGGTAGCTTTAAATCGGCCGCGGTCCATTAGTACATGTCGGACCCGCGTGTCGCCACTGTGTGATCTCAGACCGAGCGCCACCACAAGGCAGGTCTCGAAAGACTGACTAGCACTCGCCCCAGTTGTACGGACGACTTTGCTAGCGACTACATGGACGAAGCATTGCTCATTAGCCGAGCCAATAGTTAGAATAGCCTTCAGCTAAGTCAATGGCTACGACCTAGCAAGGCGCCATTAGTAACATTGCATGTATCTAAAGAGTCTCACTTGTATCGCCACAATCTCCAGATGTACCAAAAGGATGGATTAAAGTTAAGTATTCCAGAAGCTACGTACTTTTCTTTATAGCATTAATTACGTATCCTGTTTCAGACCTCACGCCATCCTGCTTTAACTTAGCGCGTGCCTTTCGGCTTCCTCTCATTGTGTCTAGGTTGTCTTGTCTAGACACAACAAATTGTGTCGATATTATCATTTTTTGGTGTTTAGTAAATAAATCAACATAATGGCATCCCTTTTGTATGTTATACAGCTCCCCGCCTCATCGCTTAGAATCACTGGAAGTACATTTGCACTTGACAGGGAACCCGACAGTGTTGTACTGCTTTTGCGAAGGACATAAACTTCGAGAGCTTTCGGCAAAACAGGTAGAGAGAATCCTACACGACGACTCACTAAGATAGATCTTGGCCGGATTGTCTTAATCTCCGCAAAAATCGGATGGAGAAGCGCAGCCAGTCATGGTGTACGCCTCTTACACCATCCCCTGCGGGTAAACTGGCTAAAAGACATTTAGTACAAGTGGGAGGGGGTTCTTATAGGGGAGTGGGGGTAAGGGGTGTTCATTCCGTGAACGTTCTCGGAACCCACCTGGAGCAAGCCTTTCTCAACCTCAACAGTCTCAGTATTGTGCTCACACTCGCTTCTCTGCTCTTTGCTCACTTTTATAGTCAGCAGCCAGAATCAGACTGCGGACAGTGAATAGCTGCACACTGTCGGCAGTCTGTGCAGTGCCCGCTGCGCCGCTACACTGGATGTGGCGAATGTCGGCTTCCCGCCACTACCACGCAGACAGTCTGCTTGGCCGACGACAGACCCTTCTGCGACCTGCAGCCTTGTCCCCGCACTACCTTCTGAATGCCGGTCACCGTCTCGTTCCCACAACACAGGAACTCCGCAACAACACGTTCCTTCAAACGAACATCAGCTAAAGCAGCCGTCTTCACAAATTGCTACGGCTGCTCGACTTGTCGAAATAGGTCGAATTAAATGCGAATACGAGCTGGAAGAATGCTGCTATGACCCACGTGAATAGCAAAGATGTAGAACAAAAGTCGGATTTTTAGAAAAATGTGCATTTCTTTGGGAGTGACTCTTATAGCTGTAATGCAACCCAACAATGAAAAAAATTTTTTTAATGTAAGCGCTTTATTCTCGTGGTTTACTTTTCTGAATCGTAATATGATAACGAAAATCTGTAACAGCCATCAGTTTTACAATTAACACAAGATATTAAAAAAGAAAAATATTTTTTGCGATGTGACATACATGTTTCAAATGCTATTCCAGTTAATGCTAATATGAAACTGACGAGTGAAAGGTTCATTCTGGAAGCAATTTCCTAACTTGCAGCTAAGCCGGTTTGCCACCGCATTCTTTCTTCCAGGAGTGAAGTCCGTAGTACACAGGATGTGTCTCCTAACAGTCGTCAGGCGCGTTTTCCCTGGTGTTTCGCCAAGTCCTATAGTCAAAATTTTTATTTAGTCCCACGTTCGCTACTGGAATGTGTAGCTGGAGTCACACACGTCGAACACCACTCAAGACGACTGTAATTCGATGCCCAGTCTAGAGAGACAGCTTCTATTTGCTTCCGCTTAGAAACAAAATGATTTTTAAATGGAAATCTTACCTGCCCATTCTATAGAGCGGTCAAAAATTCTTCTAGCGCTATACTGTTTCATCGATATGTATCAACGCGGACAGTGAAACACAGTTAATTACCAGTATACCAGCAGCGGCAGCACTGCCTTGGCCCCGCTGACTGCTACCACCATGCGGGAGAGAAGAGCTACTCAGTAGCTGCTGGGGTACAGGTTATTCTTTGTTTTATTACTGTCCGTGATCCTACAAATCGTAAAACAATACGGCACTAGACAAATTGGGGACCGCTCTTTCGAATGGACACGTAAGACTCTACTTTAAAAACTATTTTGATTGTTACGGCGAAGAAACTGACGCTTTACGTCCATACCGTGCGTTGCTTGAAAAAAAGCGATGAGCACTATTCGTCTGGGTTGACTTCAGATACACTTACCAGTAGTGAACCTGTAGGTACCACCTGAAACTTCAGAGCAAAAGCGCCTAACGAATCTTAGGAGACACCCGGTATCTCTTTGGTTTTTCTTTTTTGTGCCACACCCTCGAGGATTCGAAACAAAAAAGCTACACATTAAGTTGGCTCCAGTGAAATAGTTTGTTAAGGCCTTACCCAAACATGGAGCTTTGATCTGCCAGGACGTTTAACACAAGCGCAAACTTTGCTGCAGAATGAAAGAATAGTTATTGTTTGGACACTCTAAAAATATTAGGGTGCACTGAAATTTGTTCATTGCTAAAGTTCTTTTGATACGTAGGTCATAACGAGAACCGTAAACAACAAGCGACGGAGTGCTCAGTTGGCTAACCGCATTAAGGAGAAACAAGACGAATACAATAGTCCCGAATATCACGAGGAACAACATTAGAAACTAGGTGAGCAGAAATCTGCTGAAGATACAATAGAAAAATTGAAAGCAAGTTTGCATCACAGGAGATATGTAGTTCAGGTGAAGACAACTCGATGGAGGCCTAGGGCTAAAATCAAAATTTTTATTTAATCTCGTGGATTAAATTGAGCGTTGCCACTGAGCGAGAGGAGGCCAAAAGCTCACTCAGATCATCACTCACCCTGTCACCGTAGGTGTCGAAGAGCAGTCTGGCGTACTCGACGAAGTAGTCCGCCATGATGGGGTTGGGCCAGCCTCCGATGTACTGCAGCGCCTGCGGCAGGTCCCAGTGGTACATCGTCACCTGCGCACCAAATAACGTCTTGGTGAGAACCCTGTAGCATTGGCAGATCATCTGGAACTGGAACTTAGTTGTTTACAACATCTCATCGGCTCAGCTGCAACTTTAGAGCCTATTTTCGAAGGGCCAAGTCAAACATAACTCGCATTGTGCTGCGCTACGTTATCAAACTACGTATGACCAGTTGCTAGTCTGAATTAAAACTTTGTATCTATAGCTCTGAATGTAACCTTCAGTGAATAAATAACTTCAGCTGTAAAGACAATAATGTGTTTCGAAACGGTAAGCAGGGAGATAGAAATAGAATAGATTTCGGTTATCCTCCCCTTTGTAGGAACTGCGAAACTTTATAAAATGTACTCTACCATATACTGTATGGTACGTTGGACAGCACACAGAACCACTCTCCCTCTTGCTTTACCATAGGTGGATGATACGTACTGTAGGTACCTCGGTGCTAAGGCAGAATTTCTCTAATTGTGTCCTCGAGACCATTACGCAAGACTTAAGGTGGACAGACTAATGCGCTTAAAGAGTAGTATTGTAATGTGTGATCTCGGAGTTAAGGCACTATTTCTCTCCACTGTACACAACATCTCCCTTGTAACATCTATCATTGGAGTTCGATCAGAATTTCAGACACAGACTTCGTACTGACTAAACACACTCGTGGCGAATGCCCCAGCCGTTCTTCATATCTTCTCTACCTCTTCAGCTAATCCAACTTCGACTGCATAGACGTATCACTGGATATGCACAAGCGTCACCGTCATGTTTAAAATCAATCAACTCGTCTTTCCATCTCTCATCAAGTTGTTCCCCGAAGACTGAAAATGTACTGAGTACTCACGTTGGTATTGCAAAGCTTTATAGAACATGGAACCTAGTCTACACATCTTCTTTGGCTTGCTTCGGCAGTGATTAAGAAGCGTTGTCTGTAGCTTGCCCGCCACTGCGTGTAGCTTATTGAAGATTTGGAAAGTGACAGACTTCACGACCGCTCAGGTTATTGATTTAAAGGTCTAGTTTAGCAATGAATGAAGATAATGTAGGTACTTTTAGCGTTAACGGAAGCCACTTTTTCCTACAGTTTTATGCTGGCCACGTTGAATTTATCTAATGTATTTGGAGGTAGACAAAAAGAGGATATGATAGCTTTATTTCATTTGAGAGGCCTAGCTCAGTCGGCTATTATACCAAAAATATCTTAGGAATGTAGCAGACGCTTCCTTTTGATAACTATACCACCTGTGTCTCAGTATAAGCTGCCATTTTTGGTACTTTAGTTAAACAAGCTGACAGTGAAGAGGGATGTTCAAAGGAAGCAATTTCATCTTGTAAACATTCTGCAGTGGTTCATGGAGTCTCCCACTAAAATATTTTGATATTCAGCTGTTTCTTCATTACCCGCTAATTCCGATTAATGAAGCGAATGTAAGCTAGCAGCAGAGGTTCATCTATAGCTACTGATTTATCAGTTTGCATTACAAACTCTGCTTTATTCATCATGCCGAAAAACATTTATTCAGTATTAAAGGCCATATCGTTAATTATTTTCGAAACACTGCCGTTACTGAAAGGAATCAAATTCATCCTGGCGTATACATCAGACCCCGGCAGTGTACCGATAGTTTCTTTAACTGTGGGCAATTCAAGTGTTTTGGCCACTGTGCGTGATTTCTCTCGTTTCACTAATAATAATGAGACTTTATAAGAAGCAAGTATGCCTTTATCAGGGTGAGAGAGGATCTTTCGAATATGTTCCTTAGAGTGTTGTATTCGCAAACTTTGATTTTAAAGATCGGAAAAATCATGCACTTTCACTCACTTTTTCAGAATGTGATTTTCCAGAGGGATAGCTTAGTCTGGAATATTTCATCCATCGTTTGATAATGGCTATTCATAAATAAGTAAAGGGGGTCCGACTCGCAACAATTGGAGCTTTCCGCACAAGCCCTGTCAACAGCATACTTGTGGAGGCTGGTGTCCCTCCATTAAGGGTCCGGCGCCGAGGCTACTGGCCGCTTTTGCTACACATGTTTGTAGCTTGCCCGGGCATCCAAATTACCGTCTCCTGTTCTCCAACCCGGTCGTCCACCTTCCAGAACGGCGGCCCCGGTCAGGGTATACGATCGCGGTTCGTGTCCGGGATCTCTCTGGGCTTGCGTTTTTCCCTCTCCCACCTCTTTTCCTGGCCCATTTACGTATACCCCGCGGTGTGTGCCCCACCCATGCCTTCGGCTGGATTTGGCACAGGGCCTGAAGGACTCAGTCCCTCCTGAGGCCCTCCGCCGACGCTTCCTTTCCATCCTTGCCGCGTTTCACGGCTCTGACGTGGTCTGTACCGACGATTCGATGGTTGCTGATCGAATTGGTTATGCTATTACTCTTGGGGATCATTCTGAACAACGCTCATTGCCGACTGGCAGCAGTGTTTTCACTGCAGAGCTGGTCGCCATGTCTCGCGCCCTAGAGTATATCCGCTCCTGCTCAGGTAAGTCCTTCGTTATCTGCAGTGACCCCGTGAGTGGTTTACGAACTATCGAGCAGTGTTTTCCTCGCTCTCGGCTGGTGATGGCTCTCCAGGAGTCCCTACATACTCTTGCCCGTTGCGGCTGATCCGTGGTCTTTGTATGGACCCCAGGTCATGTCGGCATCCCGGGTAATGAACGGGTTGACACGCTGGCCAAACAGGCTGTCAGTGCACCGGCCCTAGAGACTGGCCTTTTGGAGTGTGAGCTCCAGTCAGTTTTTGCGGCAGAGGGTACTTGGTACCTGGAGTGATGAATGACGCACCCTGCCTTCACCCAACAAACTTCGGGTCGTCAAGGAGGCTACCGGTGTGTGGCGTTCCTCCTTGCGGGCCTCTCTCAAGGATTCCGTTGTTCTCTGCCGGCTGCGCATTGGTCACACCTGGCTGAAGCACGGTCATTTCTTGCGCCGCGAGGACCCACCTCTCTGTCGCTGTGGTTCAGCGTTGACGGTGATCTACATCTTGTTGGACTGGCCGCCTTTAACTGTGCTCAGGCAGACGTTTGCGCTGCCTGATACTCTCTCTGGACTTTTAACAGATGACGCTGCAATGACAGACTTAGTTTTGAGTTTTATTCGCGCAGGGGGCTTTTATCGGTCGATCTGAGAGTTTGGGTCCTTTTTGTGTTGAATCTGGCCTCTGGCCTTCGGTTTTAGATTGGGCTTTTTAGTGTGTCTCTTGGTGGTTGGCTTTCCCTTTTTTTGTTATCATGGTCGGCCAACCACTGTAACACTCTGTGTGTTTCTTTGATTCCTCTTTTCTGGTCTTTGTCTATGTCTTTCTTGTTCTGTGTCGTCTCTTGCTTGGATTTGTTGCACTTTGGTGTTTCATGATCGTGGAAAAAGGACCAATGGCCTTTGTAGGCTGGTCCCTTCAACCCCCACAAACCAACCAACCATAAATGAGTGACATCGGCAGTTGTAGATTACTAGGCGAAGAGATGAATCCGTTTTCAAGTATACACTGGAATGTTGATGATTTTTGCTTCCCTCAGTCAGTCAGAGAAAAATTGCTTCCACGATGCCCTGGCTATGTTACCGTCGTCTAGATGCCGCAGTCTATTCACCGCGCTCCACCCACGTAGAGTTGCAGCACCGCAGCTTGGTCGGTCTGACTACTGACGCCTCACTGCTGCCAGAGAAGCCGTCCGTGCCGGGCAGGTGTGCGGACCCACCTCGTCGGAGTTTTGGCTGAGTCTGGGTTCGCTCCTCTTGGTGGGCGCCTGATGATTTCAAGGTACAACGTCTGCTGGCTTCTCAGCGACTGCGGCTTGTTCGTGTTAAGGTATTAATTCTTAAGTAAATCTAATTAAACTATTATCGAATTCGTAGGTTTCTTTAAGCTATCGTGATCACAGTTTTGAACTGGCTGTCAGTGAAAATATCATTTTAATAAATGTTAATAGCTTCAGCTGCATTGTATTATTGTACCGATATTCATGAAATAACAATGATACACATTTTGTCTGTTTTTAGCTTCAAGAACAATCAAAAGAAGAAACATAGGATGGTCGCCCCCAGCCCTTTCCCAGAGTCCCCTTTCCACTACAACGTCCTCCCTGTCACTCAACCCCTTCGAGAAATAAATCCCTCTCCACCACAGGAGGCGGTAATGCACTGTTGAGGACCACTATAGTAGATTACAGCTAGTAGCTGATCGCGAAATTTTTATTCTATAGTTCCGCTCGGATGCCTTCTTGCTCTGCGAGCTGCCTCTGGTTTCATATTAGCCATAGTCCAGGTTGATGCTGATGTGCTTTATGCACGTTAATGTCTTTCATTTCTGCATGATAGGATCACAGTGTATGTACATGTAGAAACACCATCAGTTTAACGTAATACCGGGATCAGTTTGTGGTACGGTTGATGTATGTATATGATGTATGAAAGTAGTTGGACAGAGACGTTTACTGTAGTGAAAGTGGTTGGCTTATCCCGTAATGATCAGCCAACCACATACGACTGTATATGTGTCTTTATCTGTTTACAGGACTGTCAGTTGACTAATTATACATGGTGCAGCAAAACGATACAGGGAGACATCTAGACGCTGTAGATCCAATGGGATCTGTTATCTCTAAACATCATCCAACGACGCTACGGACTGCGAAAGTTACAGGAGCCAACGCTGCCGCTAGTCCATCCCTTTAGCAAAATGTACGAGTCTGAGTACTGACAGGCCGCAATCGCAAGCGGAGCTTCTCGCAGTGAACCCGACAGCACTCGTGACTTAAGATTATGCCAAACGCATCCACGCTTTCCACAGCGTCTCTGTAGAGACTGCTGAGAACGATGTCCCCATATACGTCAGCTACAAACTTACAAGGGGGTGGCCAAAGCCACAGGCATTTGCCCTTACAAATCGCAGTGCAGTGTCGTTGGATGGCGTTTCCACACACTCGTTGCTATCCTCAGTTTAAGCCTCAATACACACTCTACATCGCCATGAAGTCTGTCGGTATTGCGTTGTTGCGCCATGTATATTGAACAGTGAAACGAAGTTTATTACACACATCAAAAAAAAGTTTTGCGCCACCCCCATTCCCATAAATCCTGAAGATAGAAGTTGACTGTGGATATTGTATCACAGACACAGTCCCTTTGACTTTTCCGAGATGTCACTAAACCAGCCCAAAGATGTAAACAACCATGCATGAGCAGCGGCTATTAGACGGAGGGGGTCTGACAGCCCATCAGTTCTAGTCATTCCACCAGGAAGGAGGTACACGGCTCGTTTTGTCTGCAGTTCAACCATGCCTAGACGGTCAATACCGCGGTTCGATCGCATCCGCATTGTTACTTTGTGCCAGGAAGGGAAGTGTCCAGGCCCCTCGGAGTCAACTAAAGCGATATTGTTTGGATATGGAGGAGATACAGAGAGACAGGAACTGTCGATGGCATGCCTTGCTTAGTCTGTCCAAGGGCTGCTACTGCAGTGGACGACCGCTACCTACGGATTATGGCTCGGAGGAACCCTGACAGCAACGCCACCGTGTTGAATAATGCTTTTTGTGCAGTCACAGGACGTCGTGTTACGACTCAAACTGTGCACAATAGGCTGCATGATGCGCAACTTCACTCCCGACGTCCATGGCGGGGTCCATCTTTGCAACCAAGACACCGTGCAGCGCGGTACAGATGGGGCCAACAACATGCCGAATGGACCGCTCAGGATTGGCATCGCGTTCTCTTCACCGATGAATGTCGCATATGCCTTCAACCAGACAATCGTCGGAGACACATTGTTCAGCCAGTGCAGAAAGGTGGAGGTTCGGTGTTTTGGCGTGGTATTATGTGGGGCCGACGTACGATGCTGGTTGTCATGGAAGGTGCCGTAACGGCTGTACGATACGTGAATGCCATCCTCTGACCGATAGTGCAACCATATCGGCAGCATATTGGTGAGGCATTCGTCTTCATGGACGACAAATCGCGCCCCCATCGTGCACATCTTGTGAATGACTTCCTTCAGGATAACGACATCACTCGACTAGAGTGGCCAGTATTTTCTTCAGACATGGGCCCTATCGAAAATGCCTGGGATAGATTGAAAAGGGCTGTTTATAGACGACATGACCCACCAACCACTCTGAAGGATCTACGCCGAATCACTGTTGAGTAGTGGTACAATTTGGACCAACAGTGCCTTGATGAACTTGTGGACACTATGCCACGACGAACACAGGTATGCATCAATGCAAGAGGACGTGTTATTGGATATTAGAGGTACCGGTGTGTACAGTAATCTGGACGAACACTACCGAAGGTCTCGCTGTATGGTAGTACAACATGCAATGTGTGGTTTTCATGAGCAATGAAAAGGACGGAAATGATGCTTATGTTTATCTCTATTCCAATTTTCTGTATAGGTTCAGGAACTCTCGGAAACGAAGTGATGCAAAACTTTTTTTGATGTGTGTATTTTTAGAAGGCACTTACTTCAAGTTGAAGCTTACATATCTAGTAGGTGTTTTCTGCGACGAAACATCCCCCATTCAGTGTAACTGATTGTTTTTTTTAAGTTTTTTTTTTAAACTCTGAGACAAAGTTTCGTCGGTAAAAGAAACTGTTGTTACGATTTTGCTGTGACCCACCATGCTTTTGTTGTTATGTGCCACTCAAGTGTTTTGGCTGACTTGGTAACGTAATAATCGAATATCTAGGGTGACCAACTCTGACCGGGACGTATAGAAGAATGTTACGAAAAAGTCCAGACAGCGTAACAGTGATGAAGTGCTTAGAAAACTAGTGTAATTTCCTACATACGCCAGACAGAAAGCTGCTCACAATTTTTCACACAAAATCTATACGTTTTCAACTACAAATAAAATCATATATTGTGTTCCACCAATAAATAATTGTGGCATTAGTATGATAAACGTTATAACTTGTGAGGGTACCAAATGTACTGAGGTCCAGGTTGTTTGGGAGTTCGATATTTGTTGGGTACTGTCTTGTTGACAAAGCAAGTTTTAGGAATAAAGCACAGTGTTTCCCCAGTTGTTTAAGGTTTGGGAGTCGAGTGTAAGGGAGTTAGTGTGTGTGTGTGTGTGTGTGTGTGAGAGAGAGAGAGAGAGAGAGAGAGAGGGGGAGAGAGAGAGAGAGAGACAGACAGACAGACAGACAGAGACAGGTAGCGTATTTCGCGTCGCCTGTGGAGGTAGGCAGAACCTTGAGTGGAACAAAGTTACGTTCAAAACTACCGGTACTGAATATATAAAATGAGAAAAATGTCGACGGGGGAACATGCGATAGCAGTAAGACTGTTGATAGGAGAATTCAAAGGAAACAATATTAAGAAGTCAGTAATGAAGTTGAGATCTCGTGTAAGGGGATCAATTGTTTTCTACTGACAATCACGTGTGCATGATGAAAAACAATAATGGTCCTATACAGGGCTTTCTGTCTAAACTTCAATAATTTTCCGGAGGGGTGTAATTGGTGGGGGGGGGGGGGGGGCGGATGGGGTGTGGAGGGAATTTACAAACGACTCTAAACTGATTGAAATGGTATTGTAAAGCGAATGAGGAATACGAGGTCGGGATAAGTATTGTCATGTTGAAACCGTTGTCTGGTCAGTCGGCCACAGCTCTTAACCTACCTTTGTTCTCCTGCATATGATCCCTGAACCTATACTACATAATCTCCGATAACCTCAATTCAGTTCGCGCCGGGCAATAACGTCGAAATATAGCGAAACAGAGGAACGAGGGAAGTTTACAAGCTTTTCCGCGGTGCGAAGATACGGAAAAAGTCAACTATCACTTAATTATAGATCACTACAGTATTTTTCTGCCTCCATATATCCTATAAAACATGGCATTCCCTGAAGAAATGTTGCAAAGTTTACCACTGTTCAGACTTCTGTGGCGCACAAATTGAGCAGGAAGTGAGGACTCACCAGAGGCTGGATGTTATTGGCGAGCAGCAGATCGATGAGGTTGTTGTAGTAGTCGATGCCGGCCTGGTTGATGTTGTCGAGGTCTCCCGTGGGCAGGACGCGCGGCCACGAGATGGAGAACCGGTACATGTCGGCCTGCAACACACACACCAGCCATATGGTTACAGACCTCGACAAGTAAAATTCATCTCTTGGAACATACCGTACTACTTCTCGTCTTGTTCACGTTATACGTGAGGTTGACATACTACTAGCAGCTGTAATTATTAGTCTGCAGGTGAAGTAAATATTGATGTAATGTTGTTCGATACTCTTTTCTCAGTCACCAATAAAAATACCTTCACTTACATTCAGTATATGGTGCTCGGCAATTGTTGTTGTTGTTGACAGCTACCGCTGACAGTCTGCAAGTCATGTGGAAAGATGTGTAACACTGATCTACTTGTAGCTACTTCCATAACCATTACACCTTAAACACAGTCAAACAAACGACTACCTGCCCATCCACTTAGCCGACAAATAACTTCACAGATGTGTCGGAACCACATTAAAGTCTCTCATTAAGAATTACGTCCACCCCTTTGTCATTTGATTCCAAGTTACATTCTGTGAAAGGCCCATACCCGTAATTCATAATAACACACGTTACAAAATGAATCGCCGATACGCTAGTAAGCTTTACTGTGTACTTGTCTCTGATTTTCTTCCCATTCTTGCATCCCCATCCCCACCCGTCGCTCCTCTCGCCATTGCCCCATTTTATGGCACCCTGACGCTACCAGATGACATCGAATATGGTTTTCAACAGTGCGAACCTTGACATCCTGAAATACCTCCATTTACAATGTGGAAGTATTTTCTGGCAACACGTCACAGGACTCGTACCAATACGACCTCTCACCTGAGCTACACTTGATACCAACGCATTTTAATATTCAGTCTGTGTGGAACACCTTTATTCGGGGTGAACCTGAACGTTTTTATGATTGGACGTTACAGGCCTCTTCACCATTGCGAAGGTATTTTCACAGAAACAAAAGTATTTTGGGGCAACAGACCGAATAAATCATAAGCCACTAAGACCAAGGGTCGCTTATATCAAACACTCCGAAAATATACCTGAACAATCTCCAAATTTCGTCGCTGCAGTTGGGGTTCATTCTGTTCCTTAAAGCTAGTTCCTTGGGTAACGTGAACCAAATACTACACAAGTTTACAAGGCTGATTGAGGAATAGCCTCCTTGGACGTCAGAGTTAGTGTCGATGCCGAATAATAAAAACCATGTTCAGAAGGAAACAAAGAAACTCAAGAAAATTCACGTGAAGCAACAATAGCTACATACGGGGCTGGACTTATTACCTGGCCAATTTCTGCTAAACAGCTAGTAATTTTACTGAGCGACATGTCTGTTGACAGGCACAGATCCTATAATAGGTCTGGACAAACTTGTAAACAGTAGGTGGCCAGCGACTTACCGAGGCGTTCACGAGGCACTCCACGTCTACGGGGTACTTGTGGTACGAGTCGCAGGCCACGTCGCCGTTCTGGCCGTTCCAGCCCCAGTCCGGGTGCTCGTGCAGCATATGGTCCCAGATGCTCTCGCCCTTGCCTGTGGGAACACGCGGAGTGAAAGCAGTCAGACCAATGAGCTGTTAGTTAGCATGGTCGTACATAGAAGCACGCTGAGCTGCCTAGCTCTCAGGGGCAACTGAGTTCAGGCTACCCTCCAACAGCGGGGGCACAAGGCAAGACCTATTTTATGCTTCTTCCAAACGCACCGCCTGAAAAAACAGTGAAGCAGTCACGGTAAGATGTAGCTTAACTTTGAACACGTACACAACTCTGGCGTAAATTGTTAAAGTTGCAATTCTTTGTCGCAGGTAGAACGGCCACCGACGTTCACTACTCGTGTTTTTAATGTTGTTACCAGGCATGTTAGGATATAGACTGAAGAGTCAAAGAAACTGGTACACCTTCGTAATTTCGCGAAGGGCTCCCACGAGCACGCAGAATGCAGCAACACTACGTGGCATGGACTCGACTAATGCCTGAAGTACTGCTGACGTCATGCATCCTGCTGGGCTGCCCGTAAGGCTGCAAAAGTACCAGGGGGTGGAGATCTTTTCTCAACAGCACGTTGCAAGCCATCTCAGATATGTTCAATAATGTTCATGTCTGGGGAGTTTGCTGGCCAGCGAAGAGCTTAAACTCAGAAGAGTGTTCCTGGAGCCACTTTGTAGCAATTGTGGACATATGGGGTATCGCATTGTCCTGCTGGAATTGCCCGTTGGAATGCACATGAATGGATGCAGGTGATAAGACTGGATGCTTACATACGTGTCACCTGTCAGAGTCGTATCTACACGTATCAGGGGTCCAATATGACAAGAAGTGCATACGCCGCACAACTTTACAAGGCCTCCACTAGCTTGAACAGTCCCCCGCTGACATACAGGGTCTATGGATTCATGAGATTGTCTCCATACTCGTATTTGTCCATCCGCTCGATACAATATGAAACGAGACTCGCCCGACGAGTCATCAACAGCCCAATGTCAGTGTTGACGGGCCCACGCGAGGCGTAAAGCTTGGTGTCGTGCAGTCATCAAAGGTACACGAGTGGACCTTCGGCTCCGAAAGTCCATATCGATTATGTTTCGTTGAATGGTTCGCACGCTGACACTTGTTGATGGCCCAGCATTGAAATCTGCAGTAATTTGCGGAAGGGTTGCACATCTGTTTTTTAACGATTCTCTTTAGTTCAAATGGTTCAAATGGCTTCAAGCACAATGGGACTTAACATCTGAGGTCATCAGTCCCCTAGACTTAGAACTACTTAAACCTAACTAACCTAAGGACATCACACACATCCATGCCGGAGGAAGGATTCGAACCTGCGACCGTAGCAGGTACGTGGTTCCGGACTGAAGCCCGTAGAACCGCTCGGCCACCGCGGCCGGCTCTCTCTAGTTGTCGTTGGTCCCGTTCTTGCAGGATATTTTTTCCGATCGCAGCCATGTCGCAGATTTTATGTTTTACCGGATTTCTGATATTCACGGTACACTCGTGAAATGGTCGCGCGGAAGAATCCCCACTTCATCGCCACCTCGGAGACGCTAAGCCCAATCGCTCGTGCGCCGACTATACACCACGTTCAACCTGCCATTGTAGCAGCACTAACCGATCTAACAACTGCGCCAGACACTTGTGTTATAAAGGCGTTGCCGACCGCAGCGCCGTATTCTGCCTGTTTACAGATTTCTGTATTTGAATACGCATGCCTGTACCAGTTTCTTTGGCACTTCAGCGTATAATCGATATGAACAGCGTCGGATGATGAGTGATTACTGTCTAGGATGCCACGTATTCATGTGGCATGACATTATCAGCATCTGGCAGAGTTTTAAACGGGGGTCACTGGGGATGTCCATCTGGCCAGCTGGCCAATCGTGCAGTATCCAGAACTGTGGGGCATTCGGATGCGGCAGTGGCCTGACTTACAACTACACGGTAATTTCAGGGCAGGCGTGCTCATTGTGAAGGATTTGGTAGACAGTGTCAGACATCCGTAACGGAGGATCGCCATACTGTGCGCCAGGCACTTCGCGACACCTTCACATGTGCACCTGTCATTCGACAAATCGAAATCGACTCTCTGAAACGTTCTGTGTCATCCTGCACGACTGGTCGGTGACTAGCACCAGCCGGACTACGAAATTACTGTCCCGTGCATCGACGGCTGTTAACACCACAACACAAACTGCTGGTGGTGTCTTGACAGGGAAGCACGGACTGCTGATACTGGCGTCATATTCTGTTCAGCGCTGTACTGCACCATCCTCGGGTGGCTATCGTTGGTGAATATGGTGGTGACCTGGGGAGAGAACCATCCTTCCAGTCTTTTGCAGAGGCACAGCGGAGTTGCTCCTGGTGGGGGCCACCGCATATGACCTCAGGTCACGCTGGTAGTGACTGAAGGTTATGTTACAGACATTATGAGCCCACATACGTCACCTCTCATGTGACAGTACTGTAGTGTAGTTTTTCAACAGGACAATGTTTGTCCACACGTGGTACGAAGCTCTATTGTGTGATGATGCGGTTCTGACGTGGCCACATTTGTCCCCGATAGAACGTATGTGACAAGCCCTGGGTTCTTCACTTTTTTTCCAGGGAGTATAGATCCCAAGCGGACAATGGCTCCCCGCTCCCTCCCCCTACCCCCAACAGTACCCCAAAACAGCTTCAGGACTGATTCGTAGGCGCCATTAAGATAAGCGACAAGTGGACTGTCTGCAAGTGATGGTAGTTATCGTTTACTTGATTAAGAAATAGATAGAGTTAAAGACAGTTCAAGGCTAGTGGAACTGAACTACTGCCATGCACATTCTTCATACTAATATTAAGTATTTGTAAAGTTTCTGTTGATAAATAACTGTAAATTTTTTCCTATCTGTGTTGTCATGATTTTGCCACAGATGATGCCAAGCCCCATTTGGCTCTGTGGAGAAGCTCTTTATCTGGTTCACACAAGCAGGCTATTTTATTACAGCAATCAGTTCCGGTGGTAGGGGGTACTCTTCGTGCGGTATTTATACCTTTGACGCCATTTCTTGCAGCCATTTAGCCTTGGCTTGCTGAACTTCCATTTTATTTCGTTCCTAAGTGACTCATACTGCTGTATTACTGCCTTTCCCTGAAGACTTTTGTACTTCCTTCCTTTGTCGATCAGTTAAAGTACGTCTTCTGTTAGCCACGGTTTCTTCGCAGTCGCGTTCCCCGTACCTATGTTTGACTATCCACCGTCTGTGTTTGCTCTTTTTGGAGAAGTCCATTCCTCTTCAGCTGAACTGCCTGCTGTACTATTCGCTGCCGCAATATCTACAGGCTTCGAGAATTTCAAACGCGTCTCCTCATTCTTCAGTACCACGTGCTACTCGCAAATGGAGCAGGTAAGGGGAAGAAGGCAGTGGCACAGGTACTGTCCGCTGTATACCGCTGTGGCTTGCGGAGTGTAGACGTGGGCGTGGGGGCAGTTTGCGTTTATTTGATTTGTACAGCGTGTAGTGACAATCGCACGCTGTCGTGAACAATAGTATTTTACAGTATTCTCTGATTACAATTCAGTGTCGCAGTCTTGCAAACGGCCGATCATTCTGATGTTCGATGTCTTCTTTAGAATAGGTGTACCCTAATAGTGATAAAAGAATGTTGTCGGTAATCTAGACTGAACCAGGCGCCATCCACGTACTACACGTGCTCTATGGAGAGTACGTCAGGTCATCCTAACGGCCTGTTGAGTTAACAAGCACTCCAAACCGACCACCAGTGCCGTAATAGTGAGATGTATTGCCATCAATAGACGCAACTTGGCGCCGTTAATACTTCCAGTTGTGTCTTTCGCCTCATTATATTATGTGAAGAGCTACACGGTGACTGGAGTGAGTTTATCGAACAATCCACTTTCCAGCAAACGAATCGTTATGGCCAGCTGACACTCTCGCAGTCCTACTGCGTGTAGCGACCGCCGTTGAACGAAATGGATTGTGTCCTGGAAATAGTTTATAAGCTGAACATGAACAGCAGTTAAATGGTTCAAATGGTTCTGAGCACTATGGGACTTAACATCTGTGGTCATCAGTCCCCTAGAACTTAGAACTACTTAAACCTAACTAACCTAAGGACATCACACACATCCATGCCCGAGGCAGGATTCGAACCTGCGACCGTAGCAGTCCCGCGGTTCCGGACTGAGCGCCTGGACGCAGTTAAATGGAGGTAATCTAGTGTAACGAATTAAACAGGGTGGTACTGACGGAATTAGACTGAAAAATGAGACACGGAAAGTAGTAGACTAAGTTTCCTATTTGAATAGCAAATTAACAGGAAATGCCAGAAGTAAGGATTATACAAAATTCAGACTGGAAATAGCGAAAAAAGTTTCTATTGAAAAGAGGTGTATTTTAGAAATGTTTTATGAAAGTACTAACTGAAAAGGAACTGATGTGCTTGCTGTTTTTTTTCATTTGTTATCTGGAATGGAAAAAAATATGCAGTTAATTGTTCATTTGTTTAGCATCCATCTTAGCCAAAATACTTTCTTATAAACCGTAGTTGGTGTTTTTATTTCCGGCGAAAGGTCGAGTAAGTTTTGTGGTTTTCCGACCCGCTTCCTAACAGTTGGTAATGCGAGAAAAACGAATATTTTGAATTCACTCCGCACCGCTGGTATATTTACCCTTGCCCTTTGTAATGAATCTAATCTCATCGGAAATTGGAGCTTTTCGAAGCTCAGCGGCCAGTTAGTAAGAATGATTGGGATTCTTAGCGTAAATAGTGGCTTGTATCTTTAATTTACGGCAAATATTTCCTTTCCTGAAACGTTGTTTAGAAGATATTTTTCCTGAGAGCGTACCGGACGTAATGAGCTGACTTAGGAGTTCAGTTGAGAAGTTAATGCTTTCACCTTGGTCCATCGTCTTATCAGTGGATTTAAACATTTTTCCTTCCCTTGGTATCATACTCTGTATTCGCTGATTTCTTTGCTGAAGTACGTTGTTTGTTGCTTAAGTAGTTCACTCACACAACTATTCTTTGTTCACGTAGTTTATCCGTACCAGCGAGCATAGGTCGATGAGTTGTTCGTCTCTCTTTACAACACTCCATAATTAATCGGGTAAGACGATCTTTCCGCAATGGGGATCAATGCAATGTGTGCCGTTTTCGCGTTGTATTCTAGAACATTCCAGAATATTCTAAAACATTCGAAAACGTTCGTTAATGATAGAGGATATTCGTAAAAGCTCAAAAATATCCAAATTTTACCACTGAAAAATACATTGATGAGACAGAAGATGTACCGATGGGCAGTGCCATGTGGTGGCGATCGCTTGAGACACTCACGTCTCCATAACCACAACAGCCGCTACAGCTCAACCGCTACAGTGCACAGTTGGGTGACCCAAACAAGGCCAGCACCAGACACAAAAACCAGTGACTGGCGCTCTGTGATTTCGGAGGTATCATCAGTTTATAGATATGGGGTGACCTTCATAAGAGCCGTCGGGCATTTTGTAACTGCTAGGTTCACAACACATCATATGTGTAGCACTGCCCTTCAACCGGCGAGTGTCGACAACAACAACCGCTGCATGTGGGGCGAGGTACATCTGGTGAAGTCACGTGTTCAGTATTTGTCATCAACTTTTGAGGTATTTTCCGACATTTTCGGCCCCTTGTGTCTTATATTAAATGAACTGTCGCAGCGCTCCGGTTGTTTCTAAAAATAAATATCACATTGCATATAATGATTTGTTCAGAGTTCGTCTTTAAATGGTAATAAAACATAGGAAAACCATTGGAAACCGCGAGACAATAGCAATTTTTTGGAATGTGGTGTTGCAGAAGAACGCTAAAAATCAGGCGGTTCGATCAGATAATCAATGAACTGGTACTGAATCTAATTACGGGGATAATAGATTTGTGACACAATTTGAGTAAAAGAAGGAATGGGTTAATAACACGTATCTTGAGACATAAGGCTGTCGTCAGTTTGATAATGAAAGAAGGTATGGGTGGTGAAAACCGGCAGACCAACGCACAACTAGACTAGGGAGATTCTGATGGATACAGGCTGCAGTAGTCACGCACAGACAGTATGGAGAGCTGCATCAAACCAGTCTTCGGACTGAAGACCATTTCTCTCACAGGACTTCGTTCTGGATCATTGCCGTTACTTTTCTCAATGAGTGAAGATGTAAGTATGCTGTTACAGTGTGGGGCCCTGCAGGTGCTAAGAGTCTCATTTCCGCTGGACTGTACGGCGGTAGCTAGTGGTGCGTCACGGGAGTGCGAGGTACGTACCATCCTCGTTCCAGGCGCCCTCCACTTGGTAGGCCGCGGTGGCGTAGCCCAGCATGAAGCCGTCTGGGAAGCGGTTGTTGATCTCCTGTGCGGAGGCCGAAGCCGCCACCACAGCCAACAGCAGCGCTTTCCACAACATGATGGCTGCCCGGCGTTGACCTTTCCCGCGGCCGACCGCTACCTCTTATATATACCCACACACCCACACACCCGTATCGGGCCTTCATCATTTAATCTTGACTCCTTAGGAAATTACCGCGATAATATCGGTCTTTCCATTGCTCAATCAGATCTAAGTTTCCCCTCATTGCTGCTGTTAATGGACAACTTCTTTCACCGATATCAGTGTCCCAGACGCTCGCTTTTTATCTGTAGAGATTTCTCGATGTTTGAAGGCCGCTATCATTCTCGATGTGTTGTCCCCGGCAAGTAACTGAGAGTATTTTTCCATTACTTGCAACCGTCTTCCTTCTACTCTACGTTCTGCTGCCAGAACGTTTACGGTTAAATTTGTACTAGCAACTCTCACAGAATTATGACAACACCCACAGTGCGTCAATAGACGTTGCACTTAAATGATACACTTAAACGCTCTTTTTTTTAATTTATTGGCTTCCTGAACGTGCCATCTCAGCACTGGAATTGGTATATTATAGTTTGTTGTGACAATCCCGAAAAGACAACAGTTCAAGTAGTTTACTGCAACGAAGCTACAAAGACTTAGCAAGGGACTGATTCCAACAGAAAACAGGTCTTACTACCACAATATACTGATAGGAGTAAACAATAAAGGAGACGAAAATATATCACAGCATACACAGAGATAGAATGCTTTAAAAATCCTACTTTTAACATAGTAAGAAATGATAAACCGCTGTTGGTACACTTTTGGGATATTACCTATACAATCCATATTGATGACTATGTATCTAAATTAACCATAACATATTTATTTTTTTGTACCTCCGGTAAGAATTATTTCAAAAGCTGTGGACAGAGAATTGAATATTTTTGCAGGTCTATAAGTGCCACTTAGCCAGCCGCACGTATAGATACAAAAGTATTCAGACACTTACATGTAGAAGGAAAATGTTTTAATATTTTTTGTGGGATCTGAAATTTAAAAACCTCTCTCACACCGGCCTGATTTGGCTTCACTGATCAGGATAGTAAAAAAAAAAAAAAAAAAAAAAAAAAAAAAGAAAGAAATGCGTATATTAAGGGAATTTTCATTCACAAAGCAGGCTCATCACATTCGCACAGTTCAATACTGTTCTATCCTGATTAAATTGAGCTTAACTTAAATTCCATAAGGCAGTGAAGCAATTTCGAAGTCTCGGTGCGACGAAAATTGTCAGTTGATCTCCTGAAAACATTTGCAATAATTATTAACTTTCGGTGATCACATGGGGAAGACCGGAGATCTGCTGGTAAGACCGTATTAGGTTATTTATTGTAAGTAATAAACTGGATATCTTGAACGTACAAAATGGCAGGTTCGTCCAGTGTAAATCAGACGTTCCCCAGTGATCCCGTGCAACACAGCGTAGTAAGCAGACACTGTCAATAATAATCAGTTAAATAATACGCGAAGACACTTACTTTAGTTTAGTTCATGTATTAAATTCCTTCTCATACAGAATCTCATCAAGATGACGACTAGCTCAACAATACATACATATACATCTTCGTTCTTTCACGGCCTATCGGCAAGATCTCAATCATTCTTTTCATAAGAGAAAACATAGGTAGCAGTGAAGCTATTCCATGGAGTAAATGCACGCTCCAAGGAATAATAGGGCTTGAAACTACTTTGCATTGATAATTTAGGAATCGGTAAGATAAGAAGAGATATTTCGAGATATGTACTGAGTTATATAATTTACAAAATTTCTGAAAATATCGCGGAGAGACCGCTGCAAGAGACATTACAATGTGACATACATTCACCGTCTGAGCGTTCTATATCCTGCCGAGCAGCACGTGAGAATACTGTCAGTTAGTTGAGCGTTTGTCGCACTAAGCACTTACCTGTCTTTACTTTGCAGTTCATTGCAATTTCGAGTCGTAACTGATCTGAGTGGAGCGTCTTCGCCTCAGCTTCGGCAGCGCTGTTTACACGCAGGCAACTGGTCTGACGCCAGCGATGCGTATTGTTATTTAAAAAGACTGATCTCTTTTCAACATCAAAACGCAGAGGCGCTGCAGTTTATACGTTTTGTTGTAAAGAATGACGAAACCGTTTCCATTAGAAAGCCGTACAGACAAGAATCGGTGTGCCAATCAGGCAAAATCGGCGTCAGCATTGAGGCTATCATCTCACCGACGCACCAGGTTGAAGATAGCCGTTCGGTAAGACACCGTGTCCTGCTGCATGAAGAAGTCCGTAACTCCTTGTTGCACGCTCTCGTACGACAGGAATCGTCGACCTTTTTTGAGGGACCGAAGGCTTGATGATCCCATGGGGAGAGATCAGGACATGAGAGCCGCCGCTTGTATGTCTCCCACATCAGTTGGCGTGGTGACTTGGGGACGTGTTGTACCATGAAACGGCAGCAAACCTCGTTCCAATTTTCCTCGAAGTTTCGTCTTAATTTCACGTCGTAATTTCTATAGCTTTGCGCATTAGCATAACGGACACACCAGATTCCTTGAAACCAATTAGTAATGGACCTCGGTAATCAAAGAAGAGGGTATGCATCACCTTTCCGGAAGATGGCTGACTCCTGAATTTAAGCGGACGGTGGTACGACGGATGACACCACCGAAAACATCCACACAGTTTGCTTTTTGTTAGGTACTCAGTGCCCAGGGTGACCACTGGCATCGGCCGTTGTGGCCGAGCGGTTCTAGGCGCTTCAGTCTGGAACCGCGCGACCGCTACGGTCACAGGATCGAATCCTGCCTCGGGCATGGATGTGTGTGATGTCCTTAGTTTAGCTAGGTTTAAGTAGTTCTAAGTTCTAGGGGACTGATGACCTCAGATGTTAAGTCCCATAGTGCTCAGAGCCATTTGAACCATTTTGTACCCACTGGCTGCATACCTTACAGTAACCTAACTCCTGCTGGATAATTTGTTGCACATTACCGAGGCTGACGCCGAAATCCTTTGCTGTTGCACGAGTGGTGACGTGGCGGTCCGTCCTAATCACGTCATCAACCGTCCGCCTGTTGTTGTCCGCAAAGTATATGTGGCGTCTGTTCTTTTGGACATGCCCGAAACAACATAAGCTATTTTGATCCTGCAACACCTGTGAATCACGACTAAAGGAATTAAAGTTATTAGCTGTCAGTGGGCATAGATTTATATGAATGGGGCGAGTAAAATATTTGTGCCATACTGGGATTCCAACCCGGGCCTCCTGCTTACTTAGGCAGATGCGCTGCCCACTTTTTTTTTTTTTTTAATCTCATTTTGCCCGCTTTTGTTCGTTGCATCTGCTCGGGGCGGACGTCGTAAGACATCCGTTTAAGTTCGTTGATGATCCATCAACTCAGTTTTTTTATTACAGAGGGCACGTAACCCTCTGACCGAACACGCTGAGCTACCGTGCCGGCTGTCCCACTGCGCTATCCGGCCACAGTGGTCATTGCAACAGCACAGCCTACCATAGCACACCTCCTGTCAGACCGAAACCCTCAGCTTACGCCTTACGCTACTGTCGTAGTGCCCCTGCTCATCGGCCTCATTATTCGCGGCGTCTCGCCGGTTCCCCCACTCATATAAGTCAATGTCTTGTCTGACACGGACGAGGTTGGCCTTCCAGATCGACGGGCGTCTTTTTGTCGGATCATGACGAGCTCATAAATTGGCACACCATTCCATAACAGTTTGTTTCGTCAGGCGTACTACCCCACACAAATTCTTCATTCTGCAATGAATGTACAGTGGTGTTTCTCCATCTGTGTTTGGCCATATGCACCCAGGCAAAGGATAACAGCACATTGGTCGTGTTTCGACGCATTTGGTTATAACTTCTCCACGGTTCATGTTTCCACATTTACCACACACACATTGGATAGACACGAATGCCACACTAATCCCTCTCCTACAAGCTGCGTTTTTTTTTCAAGCTGCTTCATGTCAACAAGGTCCTGCCAGCTTATTACATTACGCAGGCCGTAGTGCTTCACACAGACCTCTTAGCCAGTACCCATGGCCACCGCGCCGCAGCGAAATTGTGCTACGCAGCTGAGGCCACAGTCACTGTTGCCCACGCAGCACCACGTGGAGGTGCGGCTGCGTGGAGTTCTTTTGTCTGCACTTTGGTGTCATCTTTCATTTATTCGCAGCAAATACACTTATTTTTTAAAGAAAAGTACAAGAATTAGGAAGTAGGAAATTATAAATTTGTGGCATAATTTAAGAAGAGAATAAAAGAATACAAGAAAGAGTAGATATACAGGGTGTATCATAATTAATGGCGTAAACGGATACAGTTGAAAGTACACGATACTGGAAACAAAAAACGTCTCAGTGAACATAGGATCGAAAAGGCATACCTTAAGAGCTACGAGCAATTTTTCATCTTACATACTGTGAAGCGAATCTGTTCTGCTTCAAGCTCTTTGCTTTCCACATTTTGGGAAGTGGTATCATGGACCAAAACAAGAAAAAATGTCCAGTAAACACTTGCTCTAAAACGCATACCTTAAAAGCTATGAGCAATTGTTCATTACAAGAGTTCCAAGTAGCGAAGACGAGCCTGTGCACATATCTCTTAAGGTATGCATTTTAGAGCAGATGTTTACTGGACATTTTTTTCTTGTTTTGGTCCATACTGCTACTTCCCAAAATGTGGAAAGGAAAGAGCTTGAATTAGAACAGGTTTGCTTCACAGTATCCAAGATGAAAAATTGCTCTTAGCTCTTAAGGTATGCCTTTTCGACCCTATGTTTACTGAGTCTTTTTTTGCTTCTAATATCGTGTACTTTCAACTGTATTCGTTTACGCCATTCTTTATGATACACTTGGCTTTGGGGCCGTATCCTACCTCACGGTAATATATATATACTTTTCCACTATACGGTGTAGTGGAAATAACAAGCTACCACTAAGCTATTTTTAATCTTGTAAAAATATTTTTGTAAAGTAAAACTAGACTCTTTCGGATAGTGGACGAACGATTTTGTATAACTGCGTAATGCATGTTGTGTATTTACACTGTTTGATTTTTCTTGCTTACTTTACGTAAAATTTAAATTGCATTAATATTATTTCCTTTACAATAATGTATGCATTGATGTAACTACCTAACAGTGTTGTGTACAGGTTTAACGTAGATTCTAGAACTATATCTATCCACGGATTATTTTAATTACTCCTACTTATAACTAGGTACCTTCAAAATAAGATAGAAATTACAATCTGTGATTAATGGTCACATGAGCAGTTGTGCGTGTTTTACATGTTTCATGTTATGTGTGTTTTGCGTGTCTGTATTACGTCATGATGTCATTGTCACTCTTATCATCGTCAGTACTGGAACTGCTCGATCTATCTATGTCGGCCTGTCTTCATCTTCTGCACATTCTGTATTGATGAGTCTGTTTGTGTATGTCATGTTCTGCTTTTGATATTGTTAGCGATTGTGTTCAGCTCTGTTCATGTACCTGGGTTCCTCAGTGCATCGTATAGTGTTGTTTCCGTTATGTGTTCTACGTTATTATGTAACTTCCTGCGCCTGATGCACTTCAAAAGAAGAGTTCTGGGAAACTAAATCCTCCGCATGGGCAACCATTTCTTTCTGAAAGCCACGGGCACCGCAAGTGCGTAGGATAAGAGCCGTGTCCAATCACAAAATGAACCTTGCCTCAGCTGGGGTTGACATGACGCAACCGTAACCGCTCGCTGATATTGGGGGAAAACGAAGTGACTCAGCGGCCCTTATCACCCTCGTCCTACTCTTTTTGCCAAGTGTCCACAGGAAAACTTTTAGTTGGCGCCTGTCTTCTATGTGCTGCCCACTGACCTGCAACACTCTCTCAGGTCTACCCAACTTCAGCCAGTATGTTGCAGCCCGATATCTGATGGTTATATCGATCGGGTATATTCCAAGCACCACATACAGCGAATCGACTGATGTGGTGCCGAACGTGCCAGATAGTCTAAGTAGCACATTCCTCTGCCCCCAACTAACAGTGATCCTGTTCATGACAAGAGTAAGTCTATGTGCCCACGTACTGGCTGCAATGCTCAATAGTGACTCGAAAAGAGCGCAGTGGCACATTCTTTTTTTTTTAATTATTTAACTAAGGCGTTTGATTGCGATGATTACAAAATATTGCTCCAGCAGTTGAACCATTATGGAATACGAGGAGTAGCTCAGAATTGGTTCACCTCTTACTTTAACAATAGACAGCAAAACGTCATTATTCACAGTGTTGAAAATGGCTGTGATATGGGGTATGAGTGGGGCATGGTCAAAAGGGGGATGTCCCAGGGATCAGTGTTGGGGCCACTCCTGTTCTACATTTATATAAATGATATGCCTTCTAGTACTACAGGTAATTCTAAACTATTTTTGTTTGCTGATGACACTAGCTTGGTAGTAAGGATGTTGCGTGCAACATTGGCTTTGTTTCAAATAGTACAGTTCATGACACAGGTTCAAGGCTTGTAGAAAATAAACTAACGCTAAATCACAGTAAGACTCAGTTTTTACACACACAATTCAACGAAACTCGACGTTTTAATTTCACAGAACAGGCATGTGGTTTGTGAAACTGAGTAGTTCAAATTTCTAGGTGTTCAGATAGATAGTAAACTGTTGTGGAAAGCCCACGTTCGGGATCTTGCTGAAAGACTTAATGCTGACATTTTTGCTGTTCGAATGATATCTGACGTAAGGGATAGTTCGACGCGAAAATTAGTCTAGTTTGCTTATTTTCATTCGCTTTTGTCGTTTGGTATTATATTTTGGGATAACTCTTCCCATTCTTAACGGGTATTTTTGGATCAGAAACTGGCGGTTCGGCAATAAGTGATGTAAGTTCGCGAACCTCCTGTCGACACCTGTTCACTAGTCTGTGTATCCTGACGTTGGTCTCTCAGTATATATATATATATATATATATATATATAGGTATATTCTTTACTGTCGTTTCTTGTTAACAATATCATTTTATTCCCAAGAATTATCGACTTTCACTCATTTAATACTAGGCAGAAATCCAGTCTACATCTGGATCGCACTTCCTTGACTCTTGTGCTGACAGGTGTGCAGTACATTGCTGCATCCACCAAATCTTAGCAGTAACCCATGCGCTTTCAAGCCGAAACCAAACAATTCCTTCATGGTTCACTCCTTATATTCTGTCGACGAGTTCCTTGAAAATTTAAGCTGATTCCTGTCTGATATTGTTGATTGCGTTTACTTAAACTGATGGCTTGTCTTGTTTTGGTTCATAAACATTTTATTTTACCTGTTACGCTTTCATGTTGTACTTTCATGTACTGACACATTCCGTGGCCTTGGAGATTTGCTTCTCAATTTGGTCCTATGGAACTAGACGTGTAAAATAAAAATAAAATATAAATTATTATGTGTGTGAGTGGTGTCTGTATCGCGTTGAATTTAATTTCGCTAATTCGTGAAGTACACTTTTCGTTTTGTTTGTGAGTAGTCGTTGTGTTCATTGAAGCTATGTCGTTCTCAATGTGTACCCCACGATATCCAATTAGTGCTTCGCACTTCATGTTTGTGATTTTAATTGCTGGGTGTCTTTGTAGTGAACGCAAGCATTATGTACGCTGTTTTTTGTGCTGTTATGGATAATTTGTTTTGGTTGCACCATTGTTGTATTGTGTGTTGCGTACTATTGGCGTTGTTTCCCAACATTGCTCTTGTGTTGGCTCATATCACGACTACCAGGTCGTCTGCATACACAAGGAGCAACGTTCACACCCTCGATTAAATTCCAGAGGAGTACAATTGCAATATCTCAGAAGATGGGTCTGCATATAGACCTTTGTGGAGATCCTTTAGTAATCCCTTTTTACAACATCTTGCCACTCAGCCACTCTGTTCCTAAAATAGTCTCTAAGACCATTGTACAAGGATCCCCGTTTGTGTAACTCTCTAAATCCCTCTGCTACATGCCAGTCCTTATATACACGCATCACAGTCGAGCTACGTTTCATATACGCTGCCGTAACGCCCTCAAACTGAAAGTTTTTGGTCGCCCCTTATATTAAAATGAAAGTTATTCTCTGTCTTGGCAAACTGTCAATAGCCGAACAGAAAATAAAAATTCCCTCAACCGGATGGCTGGTCTGAACGCTACAATACCTTATTAGACATTATGATGATATGTGTCTTGAAAATGGTTCAAATGGCTCTGAGCACTATGGGACTTAACAGCTGTGGTCATTAGTCCCCTAGAACTTAGAACTACTTAAACCTAACTAACCTAAGGACATCACACATATCCATGCCCGAGGCAGGATTCGAACCTGCGACCGTAGCAGTCGCGCGGTACCGGACTGCGCGCCTAGAACCGCGAGACCACCGCGGCCGGCGATGTGTGTCTTCCTCCCACCCTTGAATATACTGACACATCCAGCTATAGAGAGAGCAGTAGTTTAACAAGGACTGTGAACCACCATTTTTCACATGAAGCGTTAATTGGCGACAGGAAAGAAGCGCCAAGTGGCAAGAAAATGCCAAGAACCGACTGAGAACTGGACTCTACGCCACAGGTGCCTTCTGACGCTTCTCCCACAGAGTGAATGAGCCGCATATCAATACAGGACAGAGCTACGAAAAAAATCTATTTTTTATGAGTATTCTCCAATTACTGACGAATAGCAATCTCTCCGACGAATGTGAACTCCTCCAAACAAGAAGAATCCCCTTCCAGAGTAGTTTCAGGAAACTTTAATGTGAGATTCAAATTAAGTAAGTACACTTAAAACGAATTCGCTCCTCAAGCCAAGAATTTTGACGACTTTGGTGCAGTTTCATCCATGTCAGAGCCATTTTTCAGTCGTACTAAGAAAGTAGCCTCAAACGAATTTCTCATGAATAAAACGGGGTTAATGTTAACGGTCTGCTTGATGCAAAAGCTACGCTCTACGGAACGCACACTGATGAACCAAAACATAATGACCACCTGCTTAATAGCTTGTTTGTCCGTCTTTGGAACGAAACACATCACTGTTTCTGCGTTTCAGGGATCGACAGTTTGTTGGTAGATGGATGGAGGTATGTGGCATTAGATGGCTATGTACGCACAGGTCATGTAATTCGCGTAAATAACGGGCCGCTGATGTGCTTACGCAGTGATGGCGCCCGATAGCGACCCAGATGGGTCCCACAGCATTTACATCAGGCGAATTTGGTCGCCGAGACATCAACGTGAGTTCACTATAATGCTCCTCAAACCACAGTAGCACGGTTCTGGCTCCGAGACACGGACCTTTAAACTGCTGAAAGATTACATTGCCGTCAACAAAGAGATAAGCATGAAGGGATGCAGCTGGTTCGCAGCTCTCAGCGTATGTTCAACTACTGGCACAGGTCCCAGGCAAGTACAGGAAAATGTAGTGTTCCATTGCTCCCTCTAGCCTGCGTCCGCGGCTCGTTGCAAGTGTCGGGCCACCGCTCATCTCGATTACGGAGTTTGTGGAGGCGACCATGAAGAGCCGACACGTTTCGACTGATTAGCGGTCGAATCCCGATGGTCCCGTGCCCACTGCAATCGTAAATGGCAGCGTCGTTGGGTCAACATGGGAACATGTAGACATTGGTGTGGAGCTCCATGTTCAACAATGTACAATGAACGGTGTGCTCCAAAACACTTCTGCGTGCGCTAGCATTATGCTCTGTCGGCAGAAATGCCACAGTTTAGCATCTATCCTACTTTACAGAACAGGCAAGCCTCCGAATCCCATGTTCTGTGAAGAGTCCTGGACGTCCAACCATTTATCACCTAGTGGTAGATTCATAGCCCTTCATCTCTTTTCGTACATGCTCACGACAGTAACAAGTGAATATTGACGGCAGACTGTTGACAGGTGCCCATCCATTTCACAATGGGCGCAGTGTGTCCAACGATCTGGACAGTCTGCACGCAGGTGCGTCATGAAACAGTGAGGTCGAGATTGGTGACCCCACTCCTTACGCTGACGCGGTGTGACTGGCTGCTCAGTGACCACTGATTCGTCCGAAAGTGACGAATTACGACACCGCCAGCGGGGAAAGGACGAGAATTACCGAGCGAGATGGCGCAGTGGTTAGCACACTGGACTCGCATTCGGGAGGACGACGGTTCAATCCCGCGTCCGGCCATCCTGATTTAGGTTTCCCGTGAGTTCCGTAAATCGCTCCAGGCAAATGATAGGGTGGATCCTTTCAAATGGCACGCCCGACTTCCTTTCCCGTCCTTCCCTAATCCGATGAGACCACTGACCTCGCAGTTTGGTCTCTTCCTCCAAACAGCCCAACCCAACCCAACTTATGAGAATTCCGTCGCCTTGGTAGCAATTGGACCGCTGCTACCTGGGCACGAGGCATAAGGCATTCATTTACTCCCTGAGAGCTCTCGAAACACTGTGACGTTTTCAAAATATCATCCAAGAAAGGATTATCCAGCTTGAGGGCTGCAGTGTGAACTTCCTGTTTGGGGACCAATTGGACTATCACATCTCGAGTCGAGGATCCGGAGGACGGGTTTGCGCGAGTTAAATCACAACTTCAACTCAGTCCTTGCGAATCAGTCACTCACGAGTAATATGATGGGACTCAAGGCAAACCACATGGAATCACTGCGGATAATAATTCGACAGAAATGAACACATCTACTCGAATGCCAGCGCAGCTGGATTTGACGGGGGGATTCAGCTTCTTTAGTAAGAAAAATGTCTCCCAGGAAGCCCAAGGAGGGACGAGCGACCGTTGGAGAGCGTCACCAGAAGCCCGAAAAGTGGCAAAGTGCTATTTCTTCTTTGGTGTCTTTAATCGGAAATAAACGCGTATGGGACGGACTCCGCCGAGGATGTGATCACCGCCTGGATGGGTTGCGAACCCAGAACCTGCAAGCATTCGGACAAAAACTGAATTTCCTTACGTAACAAGTCGGTTTGCTGCTGCAACTGCTCGTGGACCTGCTGTTGCAATTGCTGCTAAAGGAGCAGCTGGCCCTGTTGGCGTTCAACGAGTTGCAGAACCTTCATATTCATATGAACTGTTAACCTTTTTCCTTATTGCCACCGAGTGAGGTGGCGCAGTGGACCCACATTCTGGAGGGCGGCGGTTCAAACCCGCGTCCGGCCATCATGATTTAGGTTTTCCGAGATTTCCCTAAATCACCTCAGGCAAATGCCGCGATGGTTCCTTTGAAAGGGCACGGCCGATTTCCTTCCCCATCCTTCCCTAATCCGATGCGACCGATGACCTCGCTGTCTGGTCCTCTCTTCCAAATCAACCAACCAACCAACCTCATCGCCAACAATATCACCCGGAACAGGGCATGACCAGGAGCAATGGCCCACCGGCCGAGGGCGTCAACAGTGAACCGCCAAAAGCCACAGAAAAACAACAACGGCGACGGACGGACAACGGAGGTAACATGGGAGAATGACGAGACTGGAGAGTGAACCAAATTGAGGCTAGACATAAGAATATCAGGAACCAAATAATAAGGCGTAAACGAACAATACGATAGCGGAGTTGAGCCCCTGCGCTGTTAACTTCACTGCGCTCTGAAAAGCGCCGATAGGCTGGCAGGATGTGGTGGGCGGTAGGGGGGGGGGGGGAAGGGGGAGGGGCGGGCGTTGCCCCACGCATAGCGCTGAGGCGGCGACTACAGCGCTCGCAAATTTCAGGAGCACCTGCCTAGCGGCTGTCGTCTAGGTCCATGCGTAGTGGCGGGCTTCCAAGGTCTTCGGACCAGGATACCAGACCATGCTACACCGTTTATGACGATTTTCGGCAAAAATTGCCAAGATCAGCGTCGTAACACGCAAGCAGTTCTGTATTGCTTTTTATGGCCTTCTTTTAGGCGGCGACGCACACAGTGGGCAATACACCTTTGACTACCGCAATTTGTGCACGAGTGTGGGACACTATCAACAGATGCGCAATGAGGTTGTTTTATTGTGATCCGTTGATCACTTCGATTGAGAGTGTCAGCACATTCCAATATTGGAGAAGTCACAGCTGTGTGCGGATGGGGGCACTTGACAGACTGGCTAGGTTTGCACGACTTTGTTGCAGTGTTGACAGACGCCTCGCCCAACGACATACCGTGCTTTTGTTCATTGCCAGGTCTTCGTAGGAATTTTGTAAGAGGCTATGAATTCTTGTGATGCTCTGGCTTTCGCCAAAAAAAGGTCAATGACAGCCCTCTGCTTGGGATGCACCTCCATTACAGACACCATTTTGAAAACTACGTATAGCGCCGCCACCTATCGGAACTTCGGAAACTATAAGGGCTGAAGCGTAAGTATTCGACGATGTCCCACAACAAAGTCCGCATTTTTCCAACCGAAACGTACAGATAAAAAAAATGTGTTGGATTACTTATTCAACGCCCCTGGTAAAACGAGAGATACTAATAGTACTAACCTTAGTAGTGCCGTGCTATGTCGATGTACTTTTCGGCAGTGCAATTTTCCGTACAAAGGTTGGTAAGTCTATAGATTTACTGGGTCTGAGGTGAAGCTCTGAGTCGGGCTGCTTAAAAAGACGCGGCGGCCAGCGGCCAATCACATTCGCAGGCCGTGAGGTCGTTTGAATTCAGCTCCTTTGGTGGTGTGTACGCGGCCGGCCGCCCCCCTTACAGCGGTTCTTTCCAGCAACAAAATAGTTCAAGTTCGTCGCGATAAAGATTCAGTAGTGTAGCTCTTTTAAATTGTAGTATTTTTTCTTTAATTTGATAAATAGTTTAAATCAGTAGTGATGACCTTCAGATCCGTTAAGGGGACACAAAAACAATGTACACGTATTATGTGATATCAAGGAGTTGAAACTGGGACTCGCTTAAGTTAGAGAGCGCAGCGAGAAATTTTTAATTTTAGCATTGTATTACTTTTCCATAAATATTAAGGTATATTACCATTTCGTCTCTATCAAACATGATCTTATGTTTCCCCTATAAACTTCTTTTTCTTTTCGTTTCTCACTCACACAACTTTCTTTCCTCCTCACCATTAGTCGTCTTCTATAACGGTTCTCTTCTGTCTCTGTCTCCCTCTCCCTACGCCTCCTCCTCCTCCTCCTCCTAGTGCCTATGCTTCTGCCGTTGTAATTTGCCTTTCTGCTACACTTGGCATGAGCTAGTATACCCTACAATGTGTGTGATTTTTTCTGTTATAGCTACTACGGTTTCCACTTTTTGTATTATAGTTGTCTCTCAGTGTGGTATCTTATATCAAATATAGTTCGTTCTTTAACAATTGTGTCACGGTAAACAGAACATAAAATATGTACAATGCCGGATTTGATGAAAACTTGCAGTTATAAATAAATAATTAATTAAATATATGCACATTCATTTTGTGTTAAAATTAATGTAAGATAACTTTTCTGACTGAAACCGGTTATTAAAAAAAAACAAAAAACCTTTACGATCAAAAACTGATATAAACAGTTCGATAAAGGTTGGTCCTATAAAATGAAACATTACTTCATTTTCATTGGAACCTGTCACGATAATTTTCGTGTAAACTGAAAACTAAAGTGAAAGGATGCCGAGACACATTTCGTGTTTACCCCTGATGACACCTCAAACCCAAATTTAAACAACTTATTATCGGTCAGTAAAATGACAGGTGAATATTTTAGCCTGAAAAGGTGAGTGTTCTTCATATTACAAACCAATGTACCATTCTTAAAATGTAGATCGTGTAATTGTATAGCTTTAATAATTTCGGATACGGAGTAATGAAACAGAATGCTTTCTAAAAGTTTACTACATCAGTAACAGTGAACAGTTCTGCAGCTCAGAGAAGGAACAATGCTAATAGCTGAACTACAAAAAGTTCATCAAACCGAGGTCAAGTCATTATAGTGTATCATGTAAAGGTTAAAACAAAATAACTGAAATCTTGTACTTGAGAAACTGCCGTCCGGTAGATAAGAAACACCCGGCCAGTCCCCGCAACAGATCACATAACACGGCAGGCAGCTTGACAACAGCCGGGCACGGCAGGTAGGCATTACGGAGATATGGCTTCCATGATGGTCAGTGAAGGCGTCTGCTATCTTCAGATGGTGCTGATTCATTTACATTAATTGATTTTGATATTGGAAATTAATTATTTTTATTTCTAATATGCCGTATCACCACCTGAGGACAAACGACTTCGTGATCGAATGAGTAGCCATATATTGAAATTGCAAAATGCTTACGTTCGTGTGATAGACAAAGACAAGTGATTTATAATACAACATATAAACAAATGAGCCAAAACATGATGATCATCTGCTTAATAGCTTCTTTGTCCGTAATCTGGAACGAAATGCATCACTGATTCTGCACGTCAGCGATCCAACAGTTGCCCGCAGCTCGTGGTCGTGCGGTAGCGTTCTCGCTTCCCGCGCTCGGGTTCCCGGGTTCGATTCCCGGCGGGGTCAGGGATTTTCTCTGACTCGTGATGGCTGGGTGTTGTGTGATGTCCTTAGGTTAGTTAGGTTTAAGTAGTTCTAAGTTCTAGGGGACTGATGACCATAGATGTTAAGTCCCATAGTGCTCAGAGCCATTTGAACCCGATCCAACAGTTTGTTGGTACGTTTTTGGAGGTATGTAGCATTAGAAGTCTACGCACAGGTCATGTAATTCGCGTAAATAATCAGCTGTTGATTTGCGTACATGGTGACGGCGCCCGACAGCGACCCAGATGCATTCAAAAGGGCTTAGACCAGACGAATTTGGTAGCCGAGACATCAACGTGAGATGACTATAATGCTCCTGAAAACACCTTAGCACGCTTCTGGCTCCGACAAAAGGACAATTATACTGCTGAAAGACGACATCGCCGTCATGGAAGAAATCAAACATGAAGACATGTCGGTGGTTCGCAGCTGTCAGCATGTCTTGACTAGTACCACAGGGCCCATGCAAGTGCAGGAGGATGCCTCCCATAGAATTATACTGCCCCCCACCGCTCTGCGTCCGTGGCGCGCTGCATGTTTCGAGCCGCCGTTCATCTCGATGACGGCGTTTGTCGAGATGACCGTCGACCTAGAGTAGCAAAAATGTCATTCACCCGAAGAGCAAACACTTCTCGATTGATCGACGGTTGAATCCCGATGGTCCCGTGACCACTGCAATCGTAATTGACGATGTCGTTAGGTCAACATGTGAAGACGTAGGGATAATCTGCTGTGGAGCTCCATTTTCAACAATTTATAATGAAAGGTGTGTTCCGAAACATTTGTGTGTGCCCCACAATTGTGCTCTTTCGGCAGAGACGCCACAGATCTCTATCTGTCCTGTTCCGTAGATACTCACGACAGCAGCACGTGAACATTCGACCAGCTTCGCCGTTTTCGAGATACTCGTTCACAGACCCTGCGTAATAATAACCTGCCCTTTGCCAAAGTTGCTTACGTCAATACATTTCCCCACTTGCAAATCCCTAGCTTAGCTAGGGTCGTCCTCCATCCATGTCTGCTCTGCTTACATACCGGGTGATAAAAAAATCAGTATAAATTTGAAAACTTAATAAACCACGGAATAATGTAGATAGAGAGGTACAAATTGACACACATGCTTGGAATGACATGGGGTTTTATTAGAACCAAAAAATACAAACTTTCAAAAAATGTCCGACAGATGGGGCTTCATCCGATCAGAACAGCAATAATTAGCACAACAAAGTAAGACAAAGCAAAGATGATGTTCTTTACAGGAAATGCTCAATATGTCCACCACCATTCGTCAACAATAGCTGTAGTCGAGGAATAATGTTGTGAACAGCACTGTAAAGCATGTCCGGAATTATGGTGAGGCATTGGCGTAGGATGTTGTCTTTCAGCATCCCTAGAGATGTCGGTCGATCACGATACACTTGCGACTTCAGGTAACCCCAAAGCCAATAATTACACGGACTGAGGTCTGGGAACCTGGGAGGCCAAGCATGACGAAAGTGGCGGCTGAGCACACGATCATCACCGAACGACGCGCGCAAGAGATCTATCACGTGTCTAGTAATATGGGGTGGAGCGCCATCCTGCATAAACATCGTACGTTCCAGCAGGTGTTTATCAGCCAAGCTGGTTATGATGCGATTCTGTAACATATCGGCGTACCTCTCACCCGTCACGGTAGCAGTTTTGCTGTCCAGCGCCATCTGTCAGACATTTTGTGAACTTTGTTTTTTTTGGTTCTAATAAAACCCCATGTCATTCCAAGAATGTGTGTCAATTTTTACCTCTCTATTTACATTATTCCGTGGTTTATTAAGTTTTCAAATTTATACTGATTTTTTGATCACCCTGTACTTTTACTACCGCCTTGCCTCCCTGCAGCGGCACTAGGCGGCAATTAACGTCGCGGTGGGCAGTGGTTACAGTGTTTCGGCTTGTCAGTGTATGTCAGTAATATAGGATGGTAAAACGCTGTGCCTACTGCAAAGAGTTCGTATACAGCAGCGATTTTCAAAGTTTTTGGGTCCACAGCCTACTTCACCCGAACATGAACACCCGTGGCTCGTTTCGCAGATGACATCTGGCTAAAAGTGTGGGGCGTATTAACTTGTTTGCAAAATATAAATAAGAGTACCTATTTTCAAATGGCTCGAAGCACTATGGGACTTAACATCTGAAGTCATCAGTCCCCTAGACGTAGAACTACTTTAAACTTAAGGACATCACACACATCCATGTCTGAGGCACGATTCGAACCTGCGACAGTAGCAGCAGTGCAGTTCCGGACTGATGCGCCTAGAACCGGTCGTCCGCAGCGGCCGGCTAAGAGTAGTTATTTCTTCGTTAACTGTTGATCTATGTTGATACAACATATTTTAATTATCTTTGAATGTTATTGCATCTTATTCTTGCAGCGAAATCAATGGGAAGGCCTATGCTTTTTCATTATCAGTTCTGAAAATGTTAAATTACTGTGGTTTGACTGCAAATGTTGTTGCATTGTAACCTAGGCGGTCTGCGTATAGAGTAAATTCTGTGTACAACTGTGAAAAAATGTTCTAGATGTTTGCGTAGGGTGTATCTGAGGCGGAACACGGGAACCAGCCCGGTATTCACCTAATGGGATGTGGGAAACCGCCTAAAAACCTCACCCATTTGGCCAGCACACCGACTCTCATCGTTAATCTGCCTACCGGATTCGACCCAAGCATGGCATACGTCTCCGTTCCGGAAGTGGTTTTCAGTAACTACGAGGGAACTTCCGAAAGTCGCCGAACAGTGGCGCATTGTCGCATGAGATTACGTGTTCTGGCATACTCAGTCCTGCTGCGGTACGGTTAACAGGTGCATTACAGGGTGCGAGTGAAATGGCGTGGGAGCTGGGAACGTACTTCAAAGCTGAGGTACACAGGACAGCATGATTGTTGTGGGCAAAATGTCTAAAGTACACACAGATTCGCTGGGAAGGCAGTAACTGACTGCAGTCGCAGATTTTCCAGTGATGAGGACGTTCGTACGGCGGTTGTCGAATGGCTGCCTGACCAACGAGCGGATATCTCTCGTCGAAAAATTGAACGATTTGTGAAGCTTTCCGACCGCTGTTTGCGGAGACTTGGAGCTGATAAGGTGTAGATTATCGTGCCCCGGACCGCTGACTGCCGCAATGAGACATCGTGTTGTGTCACCTCCCTTATCTAGTACAGTGTTATATACGAAGCGAACTAAGATTTTAAATTGTCTCTCTGACAACCAATTTCTACATTCTGGATCTAGGTTTACGCAAACAACTAGACATCCTCATCGCACAACTGGTTGCTCTGAGCGCTAGGGGAACACATGCTGCCGGCCGGAGTGGCCGAGCGGTTGTAGGCGCTTCAGTTTGGAACCGCGCGATCGCTACGGTCGCAGGTTCGAATCCTGCCTAGGGCATAGATGTGTGTGATGTCCTTAGGTTAGTTAGGTTTAAGTAGTTCTAAGTTCTAGGGGACTGATGACCTGAGAAGTTAAGTCCCATAGTGCTGAGAGCCATTTGAGCCAAACACATGCTTAAAGTTATCTACGCCACTTACAAATTAATACACTCATGTCGTACATATAATATTTATATATGCAGGCACTCATTTCTTTTCGTTGCACTGAATTTAGGAAAGCGTGAGCTGAGTGACTGTTTCCTGTGTATTTCACGGGTCAGAATGGGTTGCTTTAGTTTTTTTGGTCATTAGAAATATACCGAGTGGGCAAATAAAAGTGGCCCGGACGGATGGATAGGACCGGATTTGAATGTTTACATATAAGTACACCCTGTTCCTTCCAACAGGATGGAGCAACAGCCCACACAGCCAGCCGAGCCTTGGAGCACATTTACACGGTCTTCGCGCCTGACAGAGTTGTTAGCAGAGGTCGGTCTGGCCGCGGCCCTAGCTGGCCACTCCGGTCATGTCAGCGTGCGACTACTTTGTGCGGGGAGCCCCCAAGTCTAAGTTGTATCGGAACAACACTCATAGTCTTCAAGAACTGCAGCAGAACATTTCGGACGAGGTTGCAGCAATTCCAGCAGTTCAGCTTCGACACACCTTCAGCGACTTGCTGACAGGACTCAAAAGTGCCAACAAATGAATAGTCGTCATTTTCAACATGTGCTTTCGTCAGGTTCGAATTGTATTTGCTTTCCACTGTTGTGTTTCTTTGTACTTCTCGAACTTTCTTCTCCAGGACACTTTTATTTGCCCCACCTTGTATATTCTGCATTCCTTCAGAAGTAGCAGGGCTTGTTTCTCACTACCTATGAGATACGTGTATGCTTTTCAACACACACACACACACACACACACACACACACGCACACACACACACACACACACACACACACACACACACACACACGTTTACAACAGACTAAATACTGGGCTACTGGGCAAAAAACTACTGCGCCCGGATGACACTTCCCTAATGTTGTTCTTGGAGAAGGTTGTGCAGTATTATACAGCTATAATTTTTAATAGGATTCCATTGCAGCTAAACAATTTGCATTCTAAACGCAAGATACTCAAGACTTTATTCCCTATCCAGGAGTTTTCGAACGCTGCGTAGCCGATCCCACGAGCGTTGCAGTAAAGGAACAATGCGCACTAGAAGTGGTAACTAGCAGGGCTGGAGGCAAGTGTTGCTACGACGGCTGTCGAATCCAAGTACGTGACTCACTTGTTGTTAGTAACAATCACTATTAAGGTTACTTTTGTCAGATGCAGATCGTCTTTAATTGTTGTTTCTCTTCGGTGATTTGTGTTTTTCTGACAGCACGAATTTCGGTCTAGCGGGTACAACATTTGGAAATGATGAACGACCTCAGTGTATCAATTGTTTCAAAGTCCTACTGAAAGTAAGTTCCACGTTATTACGGTAGGCGAAGGAAATTTTATTCAGTGTTGCACTCCACTTCAGAGTGAATCAGATACACTACACTGTGCCATCACCTGCCTTATCAGCTCCTGAAATTTAATTAGCATACGGAGAATTTCTATTCATTACTGTTTACAATTCTCAGTGCCAGTTGTGTAGTGGAATGGATATTCATCAGAGTGACTCTAACCCGCACAGGTAAACTTACGTTAAGACCACGAGATTTGCAGGCAGCCACTGTCGGAATTTGCAATAAGTTAAATACAAAGACTGATATGGCTTTTGGTAAAAATGTACTCGTAGGAAGTGAGTTTAGCTAGCAGCATACTGACTTTAAATACAAGAGAAAAAAACTTTATCACCCAGTAGAGACATTTCAACATACGACTTACAATCACAAACCGAAGCAACATCGCCAGAAATACGTGGTTCTGGTTCCTTGAAAAATTAATCTTACACTTCAGGTGAGGTTAACATTTTCGAATTCATAATAGCACAGGGAGTGAGCAGCTTCCCAACAATTCATGAAAGCAACCTGTGGCCGCATATTACCCGGAGCGGGAACTCGTGATCGAATACTTATGCCTGGAGTTCAGATGTGCGTGAAATCTTATGGGACTTAACTGCTAAGGTCATCAGTCCCTAAGCTTACACACTACTTAACCTAAATTATCCTAAGGACAAATACACACACCCATGCCCGAGGCAGGACTCGAACCTCCGCCGCGACCAGCTGCAGTCCGTGACTGCAGCGCCCTAGACCGATCGGCTAATCCCACGCGGCTATGCGTGGAGTAATTCAAGCAAACATTCCCAAACAAACCTCGCCACTTAAAACTGACCTTCACCAAAGGAGATAAACTGAGCTGGTTTCACCTGATTCCTCGTGTACTGCAGCATCTGCTCAACGGTGTGGCCCTTTGTCAGACGAATACATCAGAACACAGCCAGAGTCCTGTATCAGCTGACTACATGTCCCACATGTGCTAAGGAGTACTATCGGCCGAGAGTGAAGTGACTCCCCAAAGACTTATGTTTCTCACAGTGAACTAGCAAAGAGAGATCGCAAATGGTTAGAGCGAGTTAATTGTCATGGATTATAGAAAATATAAGCACTGTGATTCACAAAGCGGCAAAACGTACTGTGAGGAAATGAAAGTGGTGTGTGTACTTCCTTTTGAATGACACCAGACGCTTAACGTAAAATTCGATGAGAAGCCTGTTGTGACCAGGCGAAACTATTTTCGTCTGGGCACAAATGTGGGTTCTTTGCTTGCTCTGGGAAACGCTCATCATACTAGAACATATGAGCCGGCCGCTGTGGAGGAGCGGTTCTTGCCGCTTCAGTCCGGAACCGCGCTGCTGCTACGGTCGCAGGTTCGAATCCTGCCTCGGGCATGGATGTGTGTGATGTCCTTAGGTTTAAGTAGTTCTAAGTCTAGCGGACTGATGACATCCCATAGTGCTTAGAGCCATTTGAACCCTTTTTTTAGAACACATGAAATATTAGTTCACTTTATTACGTAAATGAACAAAAGATTAACTTAACTTCGTCGCCCTTCTTTGCTACATGAGTAATGGATAATTCAAAACTGTCGTGGATTACCAAAGCATCACTTTATGCACTAATTAACAAACTGTTCTCTTGAGACACAATGTTCGACATCAACAGCACTGTAAGTCCATCTGAAAGTCTCACAACTCGTCGCTCCTGCACTATGATGCTGACTGCTGCAGCTGTCTCGGACTGGGCAGAGTTCCTGCATGCTCGACCCTCTATTGAACTCGGCACGAGGACGCTGTTGTTGATGAGAGGAAGGCGTCGTCTTCTGCAACGCGTCCCACATGTCCTTGCGGACTGCAGTGAGCCCTGTCTAATGCCTGTGGTGTCGATTCGCACTGCCGAGTTTGGCGCGGCACCGCGATTTGCGCTATACCGCAAAGCCCACGTCCAAGGACGACAGAAATTGTTATTTTGAGATGCTCGAACAAAGTTCTATGCGAAATTTGGGGGCTCACCTCGCAGTTCTTTCCGATTTCTTTTTTCTGAGATGAAAGTATTGCTTGTGAATGCAATGTGTTGTCCTAAAATATAATTCTGTGGGACATAATAAAGTAAAAATACTCAAACTGGCAAATTTGCTCGTGTCAATTTCAGTGTCAGTAAAGAAAATCTTTGTTATGAACAGAACACTCAGTTCCTGCACAAGACCCTGTGTAATATTTTCATGACAGAGCTTTGTCTGTCTTCGGCTGAAGAACGTGAAATGATCGGTTTCAGTGATTTTCAGCCTGTGATCATCACGACACCTTTACAAGAGTTCGGGATCAGTCGCTGTGTTCTACAAGTCACGAAGTGATGTCACCAACTATCCTAATCCCTACATAGTTCATCATACATTCCACATTTTTCAAAATGACGGTTGTGTCATTTACAAATTGAAAAAAAAAAATGAATCGTCTGTCAGCGATGCATTAAGCACATGATCTTGTAATACATTTAGCTTCAGAGGACACTACGGAGATTTAAATTCCTTCGCGCTTTGTTAACCTTCTTCATTATATTGTTGCGTAAAATAACTATTCATTCGCTTTGAGATTAATTCCAAACACTTGTATTTAATGATGTTCATTTATTACGACCTATGAACGTCATCAAATAGAGCTTTTTGGAATTCATTTCAAAACAATTTATATATACAAAAATGGTATATGAGCTAAAGTATCTTCTCTTCAATAAAATGGAACCAAGGACCTCTTGCTCCGCAGCTGCTCACGCTAACCACGGGACCACGGCGCTCCTGAGGTGAGATTATCCTTGATGTTACATATCTTGCACATGGACTACTCAGTTTGTATATTTTGCTTATTTTTTCCATAGTTCCACACAATTTCTTCCTGTTTTCTCGATTGATCTGTGTTCAGTTTTTCAAGGCCTATCCACTGTGCCAACTTATAACTAAATCTGAGGGGGGTGCGATGGGGAGGTTCCCTTGTGAGTAAGCATTTCTACACGCAAATATCTCCATGACATGCTGGCTCCCCATGTAATTTTCGACGTCGTAGTATCCTACCAACGACAATTACCAAAGCGTGCCGTGGCTCTTTAATTCAGGAGACGGTTTCCCATGTTTTGAATGTGCAACAGCGGTCAATCTAATCTCGATGCCATGTGACGAGCAGCGAGTAAATGTGGGCGTGTGAGGCACTGGTTTTTGTCCCCGCGAAGCCAGGCTTCGGTTTTGAAAGAAACCTCAAGTTGTTCGCGATTTAGGGTAGTTTACAAAGTACATTTATTCTTTGGCTTCTCTGCTGGAGGAGTGGGTGCGAGAGTGATACCAAATACTCTCCAAAGTTTTTTGCTGCTATTCAGTACGTAAGCTACTTTCACTATACGTCGTTCACGTTTACAGTTACTATCACAACCCTTCCTCCTCTCCCCCCCCCCCCCCCCTCCACCCACTTCAACGACAAAAATAATATGCAATTAAACCACGTTTTGACATGCCACGGCTGCCTAGGATTTTAATTATAACAAAAATAACAATAAAGTGTATATAAAGTATTTTAATAAAATAATTTATTTCCGTAATTGCTTAGAAAAACGCTATAGCGTGGCTTTAAAGAAATTGAATTTCAGAGAAATACAGGGTCTATCAAAAAGAATCATCCGATTTGGCACGTCTATATTTGAAACTACTAAATATATACAATGAATTTTGTTTTTTAATGAATAGGAAACTCAAAAAGTATTATTTCATACCTCTTCATACGTCTTCAGTATGCCCCACTTGAGATGCACGACATATGTCAATGCGGTATTCAAATTGTTCCCGCACTGCAGCGAGCATATCTTAAATTACAGTTTCCACAGCTGCTGTTATGCGACGTCTCAGTTCATTCACTGTTATTGGTAACGGAGGCACATAAACAGAGTCTTGTATAAACTACAACAAGAAATAATCACGTATACAGTCAGCTCCGGTGGCCTTGGAGGCCAGTAATGTAAGGCTGAATCATTTGATCCAATGCGAGCGATCCACCGTTCAGTAATGCTTTGATTTAAAAATTCTCGCACTTCCAGATATCAGTGTGGCTGTGCCCCATCCTGTTGGCAGATGCAGTCGTTCGAATCAGTCTCCAACTATGAGAAAAGCAAGTCGTCAAGCATGTCGAGATATGTGGTTCCTTAACAGTGTTTTCAGGAAAGAAAAATGGACCATGCACCTTTTCCCGTGGAACTGTACGAAACACATTACAATTTGGAGAGACCCTCGCATGTTATACAACTTCATGTGGTTGTTCCGTACCCCATATTCCCACACTATGATGGTTCACCTTGCGATTTAAATGGAATGTTGCCTCGTTGCTAAACAGTAAGCGTGGAAGAAAACTGTCGTCCTCCATGTTGCCAAGAACGAAATTACGCAACTCCACACGTTGTTGTTTTTCACCTCCAGGAAGAGCCTGCAGTAGCAGAATTTTGTTTGGTTTCATGCGTAAACGTCGACGCAACACACGCCAGACGGACATCGGGGACACGTTGAGCTGTCGAGCTGCACGGCGAACGGATTTTTGCGGACTCCTTGTGAGACTATGGCGGATACATTGGACGTCTGTGTCAGACTCTCGGGGACAGCCGAGAGATTTGCCTTTACACAAACAACCTGTTTCTCGGCATTGTTCACGCGATCGTCTAATGCTCTGTGCTGTAGGAGGAACCACACCAAAGTCACGCTGAGCAGTTATTACCTACCCGGACTGCGCAAAACGTAGACACCATTTTTACTAGAACTGAAGTGGGCGCACACTGCTGATACCTGGCGGGAGCCAATGCAAAACTCGAGAGTTCGCTCTTTCCAACAGTATGTTGTTCACGCACATATCTCAAATAACATAATAGTTACGATTTTTTAGAAATCGTATGATTTTTTATATATCCTGTACATAATTTGAAAGGAGCTCGTCGCAAAATTTTTGATTTTCACAATTATTGTAAGACGTAATAGCGACAATCTTTCACAACCTTGGCATCGTCATAATTCACACGATATAGACAACACAAAACCAAAACTCGCAAAAGCATTTAAGAATACTCCCACACCACCTGGAATGACTTACGGAAATTCCAAATCACCAGACAGGCAGCAACCCGCTGACTTCCCATCGTCCCGATGATATTACTGACGCCTCCTCTTTCCTTCCGCAAAGTTTGTCAGACGCCATATCAGTTTACCCTCCCCTCCCCCCCTCCCGTCAGACCTCCGTGGGCTCTGATCCATCTCTGAATCCTCCCCCTTGGACTGCTCTTAACTGCACGTTGTTTAAATGCCGTCATCACACGCAGTGATGTATTAGAAATCGATACGCAAATAGACGGAGAAGAGGACGCCAAACATGCACTTATTTTATCCCAGTTTCCTGCCACCATGAAATTAAGCTCTTGTGACAGCCTCTGTATCTCAGAGTAGCACTTACAGCCTACGCTCTCAGTTTTTTTGGATATATTCCAAAGTAGTAGATGACTTTGGCTATTTGGAAAGAAAAGAATCTGATGATGACCGAAGTACAGGGGGTACAAAACATAGACTGGCAATTGCAAGAAAAGCGTTTCTGAAGAAGGTATGTTTATTAGCAGCGGATACAAGTGTTAGCAGGTTTTTTCTGTAGGTAATTGTCTGAAGTCTGCTCTTGTATGAAACTGGACGTGGACGATAAACGGCTCAGACGTAACGTGGAGAACTGCATCAAAACAGTCTTCGGACTGAAGACGACAATAACATCAACGTGAAATGAAAATTAAAACACCTGCACCAGTCTCTTTTTAATTTAATTTATTTGCGTAACCAGTTTCGGCGTGCCATTACACAATCTTCCGGCCCATGACCAACGTAAATTGGTGGGAATCCAATTTAAATTGGTCAATGGGGGCTGAAGATGGTGTAATGGCACGCCGAAACTGGTTACGCAAATAAATTAAATATAAAAGGGTCGGCTGCAAGTGTTTCAGTTTACATGTCATACTGAACAACCATCTGTTGCAAGGATGGACATACAAAGACATCAATAAAACGCCAATCAATATCCTCTACTACAGTTTCTACCCTCTGCAGCCCTCTATAGTATTATGGAAAGTAATTGCCTGACTTTTTAATACATATATTGGCATCATTTTGTCAATGTCATCATTTTGTCAATGTTCTCCACGAGTTCATTTCTTCACCATTTCTGCGGAGAACGTCTTCACTCCTTATCTGGCGAGTCTGATTTTCAGCATCCTTCTGTAGCACTAGATCTCAAATGTTTCTATTGCCCTCTGTTCCAGTTTTCCCAGACCTTGATTAACCACAGTACAATGCTGTGCTCCAAACGTACATTCTAAGAAATTTCTTCCTCTAATGAAGGCTTATGTTTCATGCTAGTAGACTCCTCTTTGCCTACGTTAATCTGCTTTTTATATCCTTGATTCGTCTGTCATATGTTATTCTGCTTCTAAGATAGCAGAATTCATTAACCTTGTCTACTTCATGGTCACCCATTTTTATGTAAAGCTCAAGTCTTTTCTCCTTTCCGCTACTTCTAATTACTTTCGCCTCTTTCCAGTTTACTCTTGGTCCATGGTTTGCTCTCATTAGACTGTTCATTCCATTCAGAACTTTCTGTACCTCTTCTTCACTTTCGCTGAGGACAGTAATGTCATCAGCCAATCTTATTAATGATGCCTGAGCTCTAATCTTACTCTTGATCTTTTCTTTTATTTCCGTCATTGTTTCTTGGATGCATAAAGGACGGGCTGACGGACTACATGCCTCTCTTCCCTCCTTTTTGATCCGAAAACATCGTTGTTGTTCTTACATTCTTATTATTCCTCTTGCTTCTTTTACATATTGTATATTATCCGTCTTTCCTTGTAGCTTACTCTTTCTGTTTCAGAATTCTAAACAGCTTGACTTATTTTATATTGTTAAACACCTTTTTTAAGCCGACATAGCCTATGAAAGTGTCTTGATTCTGCTTACTGGTTCTTCCATTATCAAGCGTAGAGGCTGTCGTCTCCTGTATTTTAACAAATCGACCAAAATTTGAACTGTTTACAATTGCTACTTTTCTCTCAAACGCGGTTAAAGATACGTTTCACAATTATTTATGTGGCGATAACAGCTGACCTTCGCCACCGCAACAGATAACTGTCTCTTGAGTATTAGAAAAAAATAATCGTACTTGATAATGGTTGCCTGTTTCTCGGAAGAGCACAGATTGTTAACTCTTAGTGTAATGGAAACCTCCTAATAGGAAATACCCCGTGCTTCGCAGATGTTTGTGCGGTTTTTGATCTGTTTCTATTCGGAACATTGTTAAGAACAACCGGTAACCTATGAATACAAAAGGAGCTTTTTCGAGAATTTGTTGTGAGGTGATTTGTGCTGACTGCACGTATCATGTCTCCTGAACGATACTTCTTATATATATATAGTTACGTGTTCTGCTGTACTCAAGTTTTGGCTTTTTTTTATTTTAAACTTCCGGGCAGGTGCTACTTCCCTGTATAACTGCTTACCTGAAAATGGTAAAAGTCACATAACATGCAATAATGTTCATTTCAGCTGGGAATATGCCAGACATTTTTTCTGTACTGGAAAAACCATTCCTTTTATAGATCAAGCAGATGGACATTGCATGTCGTTGATCAACATCGAAATTAAAGCCGAGTACAAAAGAAATAGATCGGTTTACAAGATGCATAAAGTAATGATGTCAAAGACTCGAAATGTGAGGATGATTTAGTACCTAGAATGATCACATATGGCAACGGAATGCTTGAATATATCGATCCACGTGGGCACACGATTCTCTTGCAACCACAAAGAATAAGTTCCGTTTTCAGTCAGAACGGCAAAAAAAGTAAAAGGTTTATTGCTCATAACCACAAAACCGGAAAAGTAAATTAATGCCACGTGAATGCAGCCAATTATATATGCAATGCTTTGGATTGCCAAGAGCCTGTAGCGATCTCACCAACAGATCTCCCGCAGCATGAAGTAAACGCTAGTATTGACTACCGTGTACCTGACCAGAACCCAGACAAGACACAAGAGTGTACAGGCCCACAGGTCAGCAAGCATCTGTCTGGTTGGCCGACGCAAAACAAAGAGCCTCCAAAGAGACGTGCCGTGCAAACGGCTGTCGATGAAACGAGTCGAGGCGGAAAGCAAAAGCGTTTCAAGCAATATGTCAGGACTGCCTCTCTGGTGCGATTACTTTTCATAAAGCCGAACTGATCGGCATCCACCATATCCTCAACAATCTAACAATCTTTCCCATTGCTCATTGTATTATTCTTGTCAACAACATGGATGCCTGGGCTGTTAAGGTGATTCTGCCTTACCAATAGTCAGCTCACCCCCCCCCCCCCCACCCCGGAATCAAATAAATTTAATCACGGGTTTCATGCAATGGATAATGAAATTTGGCTTATTCAATTTGATGAATTTAACTTATTCGAGAGGAATGGGCCATAGCATACGTCAAACATGGGTGCTGTAGCTCAAAATACTATATAAACAGGAAATTTCATCAAATTACTGAATGAAACAGTGATCACCATAAATCCCAATTCATTACCATTTCATGTGGATTTCAAATTAAACACAAGTGGACAATGACTTGCAATCTTTAGGTTGCTTAAGAATAAACTCAAGTTGCAACAGAATTCAAATAACAACACCTCGCAAACAACGGGTAACATTTGAGGGAACTATTAAGTTAGCGCCGGCCGGAGTGGACGAGCGTTTCTAGGTGCTACAGTCTGGAACCGCGCGACCGTTACGGTCGCAGGTTCGAATCCTGCCTCGGGCATGGATGTGTGTGATGTCTTTAGGTTAGTTAGGTTTAAGTAGTTCTAAGTTCTAGGGGACTGATGACCTTAGAAGTTAAGTCCCATAGTGCTCAGAGCCATTTGAAACATTTATTAAGTTAGCGAAAATCAACAGTGATTGCTGAAAGTTAATTACAAAGGAAAGAAAGTGTTGTCTACAACTTCATGCACAATGGTAAGGAGAGATGGGCTACAGATTGGTGTGGCAACTGTCACGATGGTTGGGATGTTTCGGGAAGGAGACCAGACCGAGGTCATCGGATTAGGGAAGGACGGGGAAGGAAGTCGGCCGTGCCCTTTCAAAAGAACCATCCCGGCACTTGCCTGTAGCGATTTAGGGAAATCGCGGAAAACCTAAATCAGGATGGTTGGACGCGGGATTGAACCGTCGTCCTCTCGAATGCTACTCCAGTGTGCTAGCCACTGCGCCACCTCGCTCGGTTGTCATCATGGGAAAGGTGAACAGGAGCAGAAATGATTAGCGAAGAAGATAACACAGCAAAAAAAAGATTTGATTAAATTGTATTTCTCCAAGCATACGAAGACTAATGCAGGAAGAAATGCAGTCCAAAAGTCAACAATGGTGAGGCTGTCTGAGCGAAGGCACAGTGTGTGAACTAAGGCACGGAGTCAGAGCTGCGACTAGATGGCGTCTGTGTAGTGTCACATGGCGCAGAGGCTCCAAGAGCGATAGGCCACGCAGCTGTCGCTGGCCGCCCTCTATCGCGACAGCAGAGGGCGCTCCGTGGTACGGAGTCGTCGGAGGCATGGCTGAGCGGGCGTAGTCCACAGGGTTTGCTGGATCCCGCACAGCCACTGAGGGCGTCTGATGGAAACTTGCAATTCCTTTGCCAACTTTGACGCCCATGGGGTGATACCGATATGTGATACCACACAAAGAACCCAATATCTTGATCGAGTACATGTCGTGTTCGAGATTCTTAATGAACTTACTAGTATTAGAAATGTCGAACCCCTACCGTGAGTCTGAAAATTCTGTGTGCATCCAATCATTCCTCTTGAGAAAGTTGCAGCTGCTCATCTTATTTAGTGTTACTGGCGCCTATGAGTGGCGGGTCAAAATTCTAAGTTACCTGGCACGCAATGAAGCCTCCTCACCCTCACAGCACGCAATCGAAATCCTTCTCCTGGCTGAAGTGTTTCCTGCAATTCACAGAAGGAAGGAAGTTCCACAGAGCACTCCCAGCAAGCAGCAGAATTTTTATTCTGTCTTATTGCGTGTGAACCACGTGCACCGATGACAGTAACTCTTCTGAGTGCTGACCAATCAGTTTCGTTATAATAATGCAACAGTCTCCCTTCCCTTAACATCATTAACAACTCGTGTTAGTTTTTAGTGCTGCAGTACAGAAACGAGCAACTTCTGACTCCCACTGTCTGTTCTATTTCATGTCTTAGCCAACGAGACCTTCTCGATGTACACGCAGTGATTTCAGTTCTCACACTGTAGAATTTATTTAAATTATCTAATGGTAGCGCCTCTTAAATTACCGAACTATCAGTTTAATAAGTCACAGCTGCAAAATACTAACACAAATTCTTTACAGACGAATGGAAAAACTAGAAGAAGCCAACCTTGGGGAAGATCAGTTTGGATTCCGTAGAAACACTGGAACACGTGAGGCAATACTGACGTTACGACTTATCTTAGAAGAAAGATTAAGGAGAGGCAAACCTACGTTTCTGGCATTTGTAGACTTAGAGAAAGCTTTTGACAATGTTGACTGGAATACTCTCATTCAAATTCTAAAAGTGGCAGGGGTAAAATACAGGGAGCGAAAGGCTATTTACAATTTGTACAGAAATCAGATGGCAGTTAAAAGAGTCGAGGGACATGAAAGGGAAGCAGTGGTTGGGAAGAGAGTAAGACAGGGTTGTAGCCTCTCCCCGATGTTGTTCAATCTGTATATTGAGCAAGCAGTAAAGGAAACAAAAGAAAAATTCGGAGTAGGTATTAGAATCCATGGAGAAGAAACAAAAACTTTGAGGTTTGCCGATGACATTGTAATTCTGTCAGAGACAGCAAAGGACTTGGAAGAGCAGTGGAATGGAATGGATAGCGTCTTGAAAGGAGGATATAAGATGAACATCAACAAAAGCAAAACGAGGATAATGGAATGTAGTCGAATTAAGTCGGGTGATGCTGAGGGAATTAGATTAGGAAATGAGACACTTAAAGTAGTAAAGGAGTTTTGCTATTTGGGGAGCAAAATAACTGATGATGGTCGAAGTAGAGAGGATATAAAATGTAGACTGGCAATGGCAAGGAAAGCGTTTCTGAAGAAGAGAAATTTGTTAACATCGAGTATAGATTTAAGTGTCAGGAAGTCATTTCTGAAAGTATTTGTATGGAGTGTAGCCATGTATGGAAGTGAAACATGGACGATAAATAGTTTGGACAAGAAGAGAATAGAAGCTTTCGAAATGTGGTGCTACAGAAGAATGCTGAAGTTTAGATTGGTAGATCACATAACTAATGAGGAAGTATTGATTAGGATTGGGGAGAAGAGAAGTTTGGGGCACAACTTGACCAGAAGACGGGACCGGTTGGTAGGACATGTTCTGAGGCATCAAGGGATCACCAATTTAGTATTGGAGGGCAGCGTGGAGGGTAAAAATCGTAGAGGGAGACCAAGAGATGAATACACTAAGGAGATTCAGAAAGATGTAGGTTGCAGTAGGTGCTGGGAGATGAATAAGCTTGCACAGGATAGAGTAACATGGAGAGCTGCATCAAACCAGTCTCAGGACTGAAGACCACAACAACAACAACAGCGCCTCTTACTGTTTCGTAGCAGAGCCAAAAACAAGGCAGTTAACTTGGGGCCAGCCTTACAGCTGTGGATGCTGTGTTCTTAAACAAGAAAAGGGCCGGATGGCCTCCCATCTCATTCCACCTCAGATATCGTATCTTTGCATTGCTTGAGGTGTCGTCTCAACTACTGTGGGAGTCAGCAGCGACACAAACAAGGACGAACAGAAGTTGCGATGGCTGGTGGCAGGCATCCAAAAGGGTCTCTACATAACACTGTTCAATTAATAGAACTCTTTATTTCTAAAAAGGACACAAATTTCTCTTTATGAAGTGGCTTCCTGTGCATCCTGAGCCTCCTACATGCAATTACATGAAACTCTCTGCTGTTACTCGCAGAACGCAGGCTAAGTATCGTCTTTCTATTACTCAGTACTGACGCTCCCAAGTCTCCGACCGAACTGGGCTTGACCAGCGGTGGACTCTAATCTCTCTGATTTTATCCTCATGGTCTCTTCGCGAGATATACGTAGGAGGGAGCAATATACTGTCTGACTCTTCGGTGAAGGTATGTTCTCGAAACTTCAACAAAAGCTCGTACCGAGCTACTGAGCGTCTCTCTTGCACAGTCTTCCACTGGAGTTTATCTGTCATCTCCGTAACGCTTTCGCGATTACTAAATGATCCTATGACGAAGCGCGCTGCTCTCCGTTGGATCTTCTCTATCTCTTCTATCAACCCTATCTGGTACGGATACCACACCGGTGAGCAGTATTCAAGCAGTGGGCAAACAAGCGTACTGTAACCTACTCCCTTTGTTTTCGGATTGCATTTCCTTAGGATTCTTCCAATGAATCTCAGTCTGGCATCTGCTTTACCGACGATCAACTTTATATGATCATTCCACTTTAAATCACTCCTAATTCCTACTCCCACATAATTTATGGAATTAACTGCTTCCAGTTGCTGACCTGCTATATTGTAGCTAAATGATAAACGATCTTTCTTTCTATGTATCCGCAGCACATTACACTTGTCTACATTGAGATTCAATTGCCATTCCCTGCACCATGCGTCAATTCGTTGCAGATCCTCCTGCATTTCAGTACAATTTACCATTGTTACAACCTCTCGATATACTGCAGCATCATCCGCAAAAAGCCTCAGTGAACTTCCGATGTTATCCACAAGGTCATTTATATATATCGTGAACAGCAACGGTCCTACGACACTCCCCTGCGGCACACCTGAAATCACTCTTACTTCGGAAGACTTCTCTCCATTGAGAATGACATGCTGCGTTCTGTTATCTAGGACCTCTTCAATCCAATCACACAATTGGTCTGATAGTCCATATGCTCTTACTTTGTTCATTAAACGACTGTGGGGAACCGTATCGAACGCCTTGCGGAAGTCAAGAAACACGGCATCTACCTGGGAACCCGTGTCTATGGCCCTGTTAGTCTCGTGGACGAATAGCGCGAGCTGGGTTTACACGATCGTCTTTTTCGGAACCCACACTGATTCCTGCAGAGTAGATTTCTAGTCTCCAGAAAAGTCATTACACTCGAACATAATACGCGTTCCAAAATTCTGCAAACTGATCGACGTTAGAGATATGTGAAGATAAGTGGAGGTGTGGTCACTGGTCTCTACTGGCTGAAGTGTGCTTGTCTTGGACCAGCTCTCTCTCTCTCTCTCTCTCTCTCTCTCTCTCTCACACTCCGTACGTGCTTCCTCTTGATGCATAACTCGTGTGACCTTGAACAGTGTTACGAAAATGGATTACAAGCAAATAATAAAGAACAATGCTACATCCTTTCGTCACAGGCTGTACCTTTTTCTTATAAGCAGTTCACGAAAATTGCTACACATATCATTTGCTTGTAAGTTTCCTCTATGTTTCTTTACCATTCTGAATAAGGTTAAATTTAAATACATCATTTACATTGACTCTGTTTACAGAGTAATCAACCATGCGCATGGCGGCGAAAATTCCTTGCTTATATGAACGATTAACTAGTCTTATTTATTCCTAGGAAGTACAAACTGGGTTGTCAGGTTTCGTTTTATGTGATCTGAAGTTTTCCCGGTGTATTTCCAGTTTGAACAGTTCTCGGGTATCCGACCGGGTAGCGTCGTAATTTCTCCACAATATTTCGGTAGCCTGTACGTCTGCCGAAATATTGTGGAGAAATTACGACGCTACCCGGTCGGATACCCGAGAACTGTTCAAATACGTTTTGTTTTGTTAATGTTTTAGGTAGCAAAAAAATGGTTCAAATGTCTCTGAGCACTATGAGGATTCTGTGGTCATCATTCCCTTAGAACTTAGAACTACTTATACCTAACTAACCTAAGGACATCACACACATCCATGCCCGAGGCAGGATTCGAACCTGCGACCGTAGCGGTCACGCGGTTCCAGACCGAAGTGCATAGAACCGCACGGTCACACCGACCGGCTTTTAGCTAGCATGCAGTTATTCATTCGTTCATGCACAACGTTGTGACACGTGCTATGTCTGCTGATACTAGTACAAACACGTCACCATTACCTGCTAGTTTACAACTAACTACTACGCCAGTGACCGGCCGCTGTGGGCGAGCGGTTCTAGGCGCTTCAGTCCGGAAGCGCGCTGCTGCTCCGGTCGCAAGTTCGAATCCTGCCTCGGCCGTGGATGTGTGTGACGTCCTTAGTTTGGTTAGGTTTAAATAGTTCTAAGTCTAGGGGACTGATGACCTCAGATGTTAAGTCCCATAGTGCTCAGAGCCATTTGAACCATTTTGAACTACGCCAGTGCCTCTACTGTGGCTACTCCACTTAGGCTGTCAATACTACCATACCATCCCTTGCTAACACTATCTCATCTCTGATGATCTTTTTGCTGTTCAGTTGCCGCTCTTCTAAATGCGAGTGTATTTATTACTTGCAATTACTATCTTACATATTGCGCCAATTGCTTTATCCGGTAACTTACGAAGCATACATGTAGCATTGTTCACTTTTCACGTAAAAAATGCGTCGCAACATACCTTGTCGATTAGTTTATAACATCGGATAATCGTTACCTCCGTACTTTGCTTTGGTCTTACAATTATTTAAACATCTTGAAGTTTCATTATTTACACGGCCTGCTTACTAATGATCTTTTTATTCATCGTTACAGTAATCTATCTTTTTACTCTGCCTAAAACTCTCATCTTTCGCATCCCAGCTCCTTTTCTCCTATTCCTGTATGGAGTTCCTCCAATAGCTCAGCCCTCCATCCTGTTAATAGTATGATAAAACAGCAAAAAAATTACACATCCTATTCTCACTGGACTTACGTATCTTCATGTAAAATTGCGTATCTTTTTAGTTATCAATATAATACCACCTGTACAGTACAAACTTACGGCTGGCTCCCTTAAACAAAACCCCCATCGGTTCAGTGCTACCTCACAGAATGCTCACTTAACATAGGTTCACAGCTCATCATTAACTTGCAATGGCTCAATTAATATCCAATATTTCTGGCACAATACTACCTTCTGACTGGCTTACTAAAATCATTTCACTAAAATATGCACATTATCCTTCTTTCAGCTTCATCCAATGTTTGTCCAGTGTTTCATCTTTTGCTATTTCCAACACAGGCTCCCTGATTATATCTGACGACGACTGGCATTAATCCAATACATAAAAATAGTAAGTACGATTTTACGACTCCTCTTTACTTGGAGCAGACTACTTCCACATCACAAATCTACACTTTCTTCTAATGCATACGAGGCTGGCTGCACTGTTCGCATCTTCCTACAAATTACTTTTTCCTTAAATGTCTTGATATGAGTAATATACTGTCTGCCATCGACTTGCGGCTTCGCAAAGTCTCCACTTCCATAACATTGTCATGAATAATACTTCACACACATTACAGTCCAAAACATACTCAAGCTCCAAAGAAACCGGTATAGGCATGCGTATTCAAATACAGAATACGTAAACAGGCAGAATACGGCTCCTCCATCGACAACGCCTATGTAAGACAACAAGTATCTGGCACAGTTGTTAGATCGGTTACTGCTGCTTAAATGTCAAGATCTAAGTGAATTAGAACGTGGTGTTATAGCAGGCGCACGAGCGATGGGATGCAGCAGCTCCGAGGTAGCGATGAAGTTGGGATTTTCCCGCACAACTATTTCGTGAGTGTACCGCGAATATCAGGAATCGAGTAAAATATGAAATCTCCGACATCGCGGCGGATGGAAAAAGACCCTGCAAGAACTGGACCAATCACGATTGAAGAGAATCGTTCAACGTGACAGAAGTGCAACCCTTCCGCAAATTGCTGCAGATTTCAATGCTGGGCCATCAACAAGTGTCAGCTGCGAAACATTCATCGACGTGGGCTTTCGGAGCTGAAGGCCCAATCTTGTACCCTTGATGACTGCACGACACAAAGCTTTACGCCTCGCCTGGGTCCGTCAATACCTACATTGGACTGTTGATGACTGGAAACATGTTGCCTGGTCGGACGAGTCTCGTTTCAAATTGTATCGAGCGGACGAACGTGTACGTCATGAATCCACGGACGCTGCGTGTCAGCAGGGAACTGTTCAAGCTGGTGGGCCTCTTTAATGGTGTGGGACGTGTGCAGTTGGAGTGAAATCGGACTCCTGATACGTCTAGATACGACTCTGACAGGTGACATGTACATAAGCATCCTGTCTGATTACCTGAATTCATTCATGTCTACTTTGCATTCCGACGGACGTGGGCAATTTCAGCAGGACAATGCGACACCCCATACATCCAGAATTGCTACAGAGTGGCTCCAGGAACACTCTTCTGAGCTTAAACGCTTTCGCTGGCCACCAAGCTGCCCAGACATGAACATTATTGAGCATAAGGTTCAAATGGCTCTGAGCACTATGGGACTTAACTTCTGAGGTCATCAGTTCCCTAGAACTTAGAACTACTTAAACCTAACTAACGTAAGGACATCACACACATCAATGCCCGAGGCAGGACTCGAACGTACGACCGCAGCGGTCGCGCGGTTCCAGACTGTAGCGCCTAGAATTGCACGGCCACCCTGGCCAGCTACTGAGCATATCTGGGATGCCTTGCAACGTGCTGTTCAGAAGATATCTCCATCCCCTCGTACTCTTACGGATTTATGGACAGCCCTTCAGGATTCGTGATGTCAGTTCCCTCCAGCACTACTTCAGACATTAGTCGAGTCAATGCCACGTCGTGTTGCGGCACTTCTGCGTGCTTGCTGGGGTCCCACACGATATTGGGCAGGTGTACCAGTTTCTTTGGCTCTTCAGTGTAAAAGAACTTGTTATATCTATATTTACTTTTCTTGAATCTTCTCCTTGATTTCAGTAACACTCTATCTCGAATGACGAATTTTAGTTTTTGCATTGAACCCTTCTGATTTTCAAAAATCCGAGTTTGATTCACGTACAAAATTACATGCTTCTAAGGCAACCCAGCCTGCAACACAATTATTCTAGATGACACAACACTACTTCTAAACTTATCAACATATCCGAATAGCATCGATGTATACTACTTTTTTACATTTAACTTCGCATCGTACTCATTGCCGTTGTTTAATCCTTCCTCGTTACATTCTTCCTCACCTAGCGTTTCAGTCAGTAGAACAGATCAACTTCTCTTGTCGGATTATGGTCTTCACTTTGGTCCCTTATCATACATTTATCTTCACTCACTTCTTCCACTTTCTCCGGTGCATTCAATATCGCACCGACAAACTCCATCAAATTAAAAATGTCAAATACAGGACCTCTCTCTCCTAGTATCCGTCTCTTTGTCGTCAGATTCGTTGGTCCACATCTCCTCCCATTCTTTTTCATCCTCACATTCTTATTCACTATCTTTCTCACTTATTCCTGTGATTGAATTTGGATTCGTGCCGTTCACGGAATCTTATCTTCGTGCTGTTATAGAATTCTTTTCTGCTTTGTGATAGGCGTCCTCGCAGCTCACATCTCTCATCTGTTCCATTTCATTTCTAAATGGTATATCTACCTCCTCATCATTCATGACAACGATACCTAGTGCATCAAATTTTCCTTCTCCTGAGTGTTCTGCATTATCCCTAAACCTTAGCTTAATTTCTTCATTGTTCAGATGCACCATAGCTAATCTTTCCTCCAACTACAAAAAAACTTGGTAATATTTTAAAAAGTCGAGCGCTTATATCATTTTTACTGTTAGGTTATGTATCACTAGAAAGTCTGCACTGAGCACATGTGACTGGCCACCCAGTCCACTATTACTTGTTCTTCCACATCTGCGCCCTTCCATTCACCGTGCTGTGTATTTTCGTGCCATGCATTTTGACGTTGGCCATATCGTCTTTGTGTCTCATGTTTTATACATTTCTTTAGCTGTCACCAACACCTAACTTCCTGAGTCCATGTTTACATCCATAATTGGGTACACAATATCTTCTATCTTGTTGTCGAATTTCTTCATTCCTCGTGAAAATGGTTTCTTTAGCTCTTCATGATTCTCAAACAAGTCTCCCAGTAGACTGAAGTTGGAGCCTTAGCCCCATGTCAAATTCTCTGATTATTTCTTTGCGCCACGTTCTGCTGATTTCTCTCAGGCTTTGGATTGTGGACCTCCCATTATTTCTTCGATAATGTGGCTTATGTTTTTGTCCTCATTATCCACATTGGTTCTGGCAGTTCCACGGAATTCAGTTTCTTTTAGGTGAATGCCTTGCACTCCAATTCTGATCGTCGTGTTGGTACCTCTCTCGTTGGAAACCAGCTACTTCACTCCCGCACCATAATCGCACCCAAACACCTGAAATAAGTGCTGGAATGGTCTCACACCTTGCGTATTTCAGCCTAATGTAATAAGGTCTCTTAGTAGGTGATAAGGCAAATTTATCAAACAAATCCTAATCAGCTCTGTTGAATCATATGGTGTGTCTAGGAACTGGTCGCGGCTAACCAAACCTTTAAAATATTGAATCGGGTCTGACAATCTGGGATTTACGCATGTCCCCATCACGAGAATTCCTAATTTTACTTGATCCAATTTAGCCTGTGTCATGTGTATGACACGGACATAGCCTCCATGAAACTATCCTATCCAAATTTTTGGATGCAAACTGTTTGAAGTATCGAGAACAGCGAGGATTTTTCTACTGAAATGAAGTGTGTTCAGATTGTATCCTCATCGGTGACTGATATACTGCCGCTACCGTTGCAGCTGAATTTATGGGTTGAGATCAATGTTCAATGTGTGGGCACGCCTCTAACACGACAGAGTCTGCCTGTTAGGTCTCGTAATTCTTTTGCTTCACTCCTGCTGGTACAACTATCTTTTCCACTAATTTCCATGTTGCTGCTAACATCTTTTTCCTTCTGCAATGCAACGAATGCATCCCAATTCCATCGATTGATGTGAGCCTGTGTCTCATTAAATTGTAATAATGATCGCGCGAATTGGTCAGAATGGTCCTATCAGACAAAGAATCTTTATGCATAGACAACTGTTCTCTAGCTGTGTTCAAAACTTCGACTCGGTCGTCTCTTTCCTTGTTGCATGCTTCTGAAAATTAAAACGTTCTTTAACAATGTTTACCTCTTCTGTGACTTATCCTTTTCGTGTACTAATTGTTTCAGTGCTCTTTGCATTAATATCAACATTTTTTTAAAATTATTTGGCAGTTTGTTTAGTGTTTTAGGCCATTGTCTCTAATTTATTATCATGTGAAACTCAGCTCGCCCTATTTGCCCAAGAAATTCACAGTGCCGTAGACACTGGCGAGCAGATTGATGCCGTATTCCTGGACTTCAGGAAGGCATTTGATACGGTTCCGCACTTACGTTTAGTGAAAAAAATACGAGCTTACGGAATATCGGACCAGGTTTGTGATTGGATTCAGGATTTCCTAGAAGAAAGAACACAACATGTCATTCTTAACGGTTCAAAATCTGCAGATGTAGAGGTAATTTCGGGAGTACCGCAGGGAAGCGTGATAGGACCTTTATTGTTTACAATATACATAAATGACTTAGTTGACAACATCGGTAGCTCCGTGAGGCTATTTGCAGATGACACGGTTGTCTACAAGAAAGTAGCAACATCAGAAGACTCGTACGTACTCCAGGAGGACCTGCAGAGGATTAATGCATGGTGCGACAGCTGGCAGCTTTCCCTAAACGTAGATAAATGTAATATAATGCGCATACATAGGGGCAGAAATCCATTCCAGTACGATTATGCCATAGGTGGTAAATCATTGGAAGCGGTAACGACCGTAAAATACTTAGGAGTTACTATCCGGAGCGATCTGAAGTGGAATGATCACATAAAACAAATAGTGGGAAAAGCAGGCGCCAGGTTGAGATTCATAGGAAGAATTCTAAGAAAATGTGACTCATCGACGAAAGAAGTAGCTTACAAAACGCTTGTTCGTCCGATTCTTGAGTATTGCTCATCAGTATGGGACCCTTACCAGGTTGGATTAATAGAAGAGATAGACATGATCCAGCGAAAAGCAGCGCGATTCGTCATGGGGACATTTAGTCAGCGCGAGAGCGTTACGGAGATGCTGAACAAGCTCCAGTGGCGGACACTTCAAGAAAGGCGTTACGCAATACGGAGAGGTTTATTATCGAAATTACGAGAGAGCACATTCCGGGAAGAGATGGGCAACATATTACTACCGCCCACATATATCTCGCGTAATGATCACAACGAAAAGATCCGAGAAATTAGAGCAAATACGGAGACTTACAAGCAGTCGTTCTTTCCACGCACAATTCGTGAATGGAACAGGGAAGGGGGGATCAGATAGTGGTACAATAAGTACCCTCCGCCACACACCGTAAGGTGGCTCGCGGAGTATAGATGTAGATGTAGATGTAAAACAACACACACATTCGTCAGCTTTCTGGATCCGCTGTGTTTGAGCTTTGATCTTCTTATGTAACTTTCTTAATTCGTTGACATTTTCCTTATACTATTTCTCACTCTTTTGTCTATGTTCTCGATCTTTTCGTCTATTTTTTTGAATTGTTTATCTTCCTTTTTCGTCTCTTCGTCGTCCTTCCTTAATAGTTGTTTGCACTGTTCGTCATTCTTCTCTTTTAATATTTTGAAATGTTCGTCACTATGCAAAATGTTGTATCAAAGATGTTTCTAAACCAAATGCTGCTGGAGTCTGAGCATTTGGTTCATGACTGACGACACTCTTTGCCACTTTTTCACGACAGGCAGCTTCGGATGCTTCCATTGGCTGTGATATAATCACATTATCCTTGCCTTTGGATCCTGTTTAAAAAGTATCCCCGCTATTCTGCGTATTAATCTGTTTCTCTTCTAAATTTACTCCACACTGTGAGATTTCTCTTCATAGGTGGTTAAAATAACACTGCTGAATACTTTCCTGTTGAATCTTCATGTTCAACCACTATCTACTGCTTCTAAATTACCAGACAGTTTCTCTCATCCTTGCTAGATTTCTCAGTCACAGACACGTAACATTTGGCGTACTATAAGAAAAATAACATTCAGTATTCCTAACACTTGCGCACAACCTTCAGGATCTCGACGAAATTCGATAGACATACGTACATAACACAGAAAACCCTCCAAAAAATACAAAATATGCACAGAGAACCCCTCCAAAAGTTCTACGACGTTCTTCAAACTGGAAAACTGATTGATACAAACTTCCTCTTCTTACTGAAAGAAAATGCATGGATTAGTTATGCACCAGCTATTTAATTATATTTTAAATTTGTTCTTTTAATGATTGTTAAGGTTGCAATAATGATTTTTTCTGCACTCCACTTACTGTTGAGGAAAAGACAAAATTTTAACTTAAAGTAAAAGTTCTGAGGTTTAATCAGGAGTCTCCAGGGAATCGAAATGCCGGTCATGTGTCACCAGTTTTTTATATGAGATTATGGCTGAGCCATCGACATGAAACATGGTTGTTGCAAACTTACAAATGACGAAAATAGGAAGTTTCATCAGACTGCTGAACTAAACAATGATCACTATAAACCCCCATTCATAACAGTTCGCTATGGACTTCTAGTTAAACATAAGTGCACAAAGACATGAAACCGTTACGTTCCTTAAGTACTAAAATACAACGGAATTACTGTAACAGCACCTTGGTAAAGATCAGGTAAAGAGATGAAATAAATATGTTGAAGCCAACATAACATTAGGAGGAATAATTAAGTTCAAAAAAATTGCACATTGACTGTCGGATATTAATAAGTTAAGGAAGGACTACGGAAAGAACTGTGCACGAAAACACTATGGTGACTGAGCACATGCTGAGTTAGAGATAGCTAATTATTGTTGTTGTTGTGGTGGTGGTCTTCAGTCCAAAGACTGGTTTGCTGCAGCTCTCTGTGTTACTCTATCCTGTGCAATCTTCTTCATCTCCAAGTAACTCCTGCAACTACATCCTTCTGAGTCTGCTTAATGTCTTCATCTCTAGGTCTTCCTCTCCAGTTTTTACCCTCCACACCGCCATCCAGTACTACACTGGTGAGCCCTTGATGCCTCAGAACATGTCCTACCAACCGATCCCTTCTTCTAGTCAAGTTGTGCCACAAATTCCTCTTCTCCCCAATGCTATTCAGTAGCTCCTCATTAGTTACATGATATACCCATTTAAACTTCAGCATTCTTCTGTAGCACCACATTTCGAAAGCTTCTATTCTCTTCTTGTCTAAACTATTTATCGTCCATGTTTCACTTCTATACATGGCTTCACTCCACACGAATACTTTCAGAAAACACTTCCTGACGCTTAAATCTATACTCGATATTAACAAATTTCTAGTCTACATTTTATATCCTTCCTACTTTGACCATCATCATTTATTTTGCTTCCCAAATAGCAAAACTCATCTACTACTGTAAGTGTCTCATTTCCTAATCTAATTCCCTCAGCATTATCCTCGTTTTGCATTTGTTGATGTTAATCTTATATCCCCCTTTCAAGACACTGTCCATTCCGTTCAACTGCGCTTCCAGGTCCTTCACTGTCTCTGACAGAATTACAATGTCATCGGCAAACCTTAAAGTTTTTATTTCTTCTTCTTGGATTTTAATTACTACTCCATTTTTTTTTGTTTCCTTTAATTAACGTTCTCGAATTAAAAACGCAAAGACCACAACATCTGTCTGAAAACTATGAGTTCAACGTTTCATTTGGTTTGTGAACACTGCAGTTGCTCACTGTACTTAACGTTGCATGTGCCCGTTACTTGTGGCAGAAGTTCAGAGTCAACTGGTTTGCACCGAACGGCTGCTGTCCCTCAACGCCCGGAATCGAAGTCACTCTCTCGGCTGAAGCATCCTGTGACGTTTCAATGGTGGACGTAAGTTCCAAAGAGCGTTTCCAGCAAGAATTAGAATTTTTACTCTGTCCTTTCGCGTGTGTGCTTTGTGCATGAATTTGAGCACCAATGTCAGTAATTCTTCTGAGTGCCAAACAACCAAGTCCATTTTAGTATGCTACAATCTCTTTTCCATAGTTTTAACATAATCAACCAGTCATGTGGGTTTTTGGTGCTGGAGTTCAGAAACAAGCAGCTTATCACTCCCGCCTTCTGTTTCGTGTCTGAGCCTACCAGGCCTGCACCACATACATACAGTGATTTCAGTTCTCCGACTCTAGATTTTATTTGTATTATCAATAAGAAACAATAAGAGCAGCTACTGCTCTTACTGTTTCTTATCAGAGTTGAAAACAAGGCAGTTAAATTTGCGCCACCCTGACGACTGCGGGTCCTGTGTTCTTAAATAAGAAAAAGGCCAGATGGCCCTCCATCTCACTCCACTTCAAATATCATATCTCTCCTTCAGCTCTGGCATTTCCCAGGATACGGGCTTACTGCAGAGAGCGGGTCCCTGCAACACTCCGCTTCCTCATTGTATGTTCTCGGCATGTCCCTTGGTGCCGGTGGACTGCCCACGTTAAAAACACGGTACAATGGCCTCCTGTCATTTAATACACGAAACAGATGGCACCTCTTTGGCGGAGCTTAGCACACATGCAGTACACTGGCGCAAACTTTCCGCCTAGCTGCTCGCTTCCTGACGTAGCGGCAGGGAATGACTCTGTCCCCTGCTTGGCTGGCCTATGTTCAACTTGCACTCAGTACGATTCCCAGTTACATTTAAACAGACCTCCAGGAGAAGAATTTAATGTGGAAATGCATGTAATTAGCTATAGCAAACACTGAGAGTATCTCTAAACATACTTTCACTCTCATTTCTAGCTTGGGCTTAATTTAAGTTGGCTGGATTTATTAATTTATTTGAGTTTGATTATAATACATTGCAATTTTGACAAAGCGATTACATAACGATAGCGCTTATTATTTTCAGGATTGTGTGGATAATATTTTCCACAAAGTCTGATAGTATGTCTCCAGTCTCACACATTCTACACACCAACTTAAATAGTCACTTAGTTATACTTTTCCCAATCATTTCAGAAATTCTGAAGGAAAGTTGTATACGTATTGCGCCTTACTTAATCACACCGCCGGGCAAGTCCTCCCCTCTGATAGAGGCCTTCAGCGTACACCTCCCACATACCTGCTGTCTCCTCTACGTTTAACAGTAGAATCGCCATTGCAATCTTAATGATTCACTCTTGATTTTAATTTAACCGAAAGAAGTTGTTTTAACTCTTCTATATTTGAATTAATTTTTCCGACGACCATTTCTTTCTTGACTTCTTCATATGTTTTTACGAGCCATTTCGCCTTATCTTCCCTGCATTTCTAATTTATTTCATTCCTGAGTAGCTTACATTGAGGTATTCCTGTCATTCCGGAACATGTTTATACTTCCTTCTTTCGTCAATCTTTTGAAGCATTTCCTTTGTTGCTGAAGGTTTCTTCGTCATTGCCTTCGTTGTACTTACGTTTATCTGGCAAACTCCTGTAACTGCCCTTCTTAATGACGTCCATTCCTCTTCAACTGAACTTCGTACTGTGGACTTTATACTGTGCATGAACTCCTCTCAATCCTCGTAAGCCTTCCACCAGTGCACTGCCTACAATCCCGCTATTCACTACAGTAAGGAGACCATCCTTCTCTGACAACATAAGAAAAGCCTGAATTTATCTCTTCAACTCCCTCTCAGTTCCAGATGACCCTAGTTGCGATTACGCCATATTACTTGTAGCCCGTGAGGGCACAAATACATCGGTACCACCTCTTGCTTCTCGCTTCTACAACTTAGAAAATATGTGGTACGTAAAAGTTAACACACTAATTACAACCCACGAGATTCGATGAGAATGAAATTTTGCTTCCTGCAACTGCTACATTGGTGTGCATATCTTCCGGACGAAAGCAACCTTCGCAAGATGCGTCACTGCTGATACAGCTCGATGAAACTTGGATCATACATAGGATGAACTACTACAATGCAGTACAGGAGGTAACAGAAAGAAATTCCCAATGAGACGAACATAAATGACACTTTCCTTCAGAGACAATAATTAGACTGAACTCATCACAATTCGTGATACTCACCTGCACACTACAAAAATCGGCACATGGTTGTTGATAGGGGATGTGATGGCCACCGAGGACAGTACATGCTCTGAAACGAGCCCCCATGATGGCCACAAAGTTGTTAAGGATTTATTATGGTGAGGCGTTCCATTCATCCTCCAGCACAGTTGACAATGGCTGGACAGCCGTTGGAAAATGTGGACGTGCTGCAGCTCGCATCCCCAACACATCTCATGTGTGCTCGAAGGGACTAAAAAGAGGGTAAAGGTCCAGACCATTCTTCGAATATCGTCTTATTCCAAGAGCTCTTACACCTGCACAGTTTCGATGCAGTAGCGCAGAGTCACCCATAAAAACGAAGTCATCGCCGAATGCACTCCTGAAAAGAGGCACATGGGGAAGGGGGACAGTGTCAGTAACGTTAACCGGTGAGTGTTCTGTTTTCCAAGCTCTAGAAGTGGATCGCGCGGGGCAGGCGCGTGGTCTTAGGCCCCTTGCCACGGTTCGCACGGCTCCCCCCGTCGGAAGTTCGAGTCCTCCCTCGGGCATGGGTGAGTGTGTTGTCCTTAGCGTAAGTTAAAGTTAGATTAAGTAGCGTGTAAGTCTAGGGACCGATGACCTCAGCAGTTTCGTCCCATACGAATTTACCACAAAATCCAATTTCCAATTTCTGGAAGTGGTTGCGCCCATATACCATTATGCCTTTCCACACATAGCACCTGGACCATTAAAACGGTGATATTCGACAATATTACTTGATGCATTTCGTGGTCCCACGTCTCGCCATGCGGGGGTACATCCAATATTGTCGAAAAAGATCGTTTTGGTGGTTCAGATGTTATGGCGTGGAGAGACATAATGTTTTATAGGTATACTGATCTCCAAATCATTGTACACGGTACAGTTACAGGCCAGTGTTGTTGTGACACTGTACTCTTTTCAGGAGTGAGTTCGGGCCTGATTTCATTTTTATGGATGACAATACACGACCCCATCAAACTGCACTGCTGGACGACCTCTTTGCACGGCGGATATTCTGGGAGTTTACTGGTCTGCCCGTTCGCAAACTTAAAGACTATAGAGCACATGTGGAATGCATTGAGAGGTTGTATTGCAGAACGTCCACATGCTTTATTTTACAGGTCCGTCTTGATCACACAAACTTTTACACTTGACTATTACCGGTCATAAAATATTCTAATGTAGTATCAAAGTCAATCTAAGCATGGTTCAAATGGCTCTGAGCACTATGGGACTTAACTTCTGAGGTCATCAGTCCCCTAGAACTTAGAACTACTTAAACCTAACTAACCTAAGGACATCACACACATCCATGCCCAAAGCAGGATTCGAACCTGCGACCGTAGCGGTCGCGCGGTTCCAGACTGTAGCGCCCAGATCCGCTCGGCCACCCTGGCCGGCAATCTAAGCATGTAGTTACATAGTAAGCGCTTAGTTGGCATGATAAAGACAGACCTGTACAATGAAAAACTAAACACCGTCCGAACAGGCCATGAAGGCCCATCGGTACCAACCGGCCGCCGTGTCATCCTCAGCCCACAGGCGTCACTGGATGCGGGTATGGAGGGGCATGTGGTCAGCTCACCGCTCTCTCGGCCGTGTGTCAGTTTTCGTTTCGGGAGTCGCCACTTCTCAATCAAGTAGCTCCTCAGTTTTGCCTCATGGGCTGAGTGCACCCCGTTTGCGAACAGCGCTCGGCAGACCGGATGGTAACCCATCCAAGTGCTAGCTCAGCCCGACAGCGCTTAGCTTCGGTGATCTGACGGGAACCGGTGTTACCACTGCGGCAAGGCCGTTGGCTGATCTATAAAATAAAGTGCCAAAATATGATCATGGACTCATTTTCAGACTTTATGTCTTCAATTGATAGGCGTCCACATACACCAATAACCATCCAACAGTTGTCAACCACACTAGTATAGGAATGGAACGGCCTGCCACAAAAACTTTTTACCAACATCGTGCCCAGCGTGGGATCACGTTGCAGAGCGTAAAATGCCATACAGGGTGATGACACACCCTATTAAGAAACATTTCCCGCCGTTTGTATTCATGGAGATTTCAATGTATTTATTGTCTTTGAATAAAAGTGTCATTTCTGTTTGTCTCACTGCGTATTTCTTTTAGTCACTTTCTGTGCTATATTGTAGCAGTTATATCTATATGTGGTTCATGTTTTATCGAGCTGTATTGCTTGTCAGTGACACAACATGCGAAAGTTACTTTTGTCCTTAAGTTTTGCACAACACTGTATATTACCTGTAATATGAAAACATGCACTCCCTTCATCCGGGCTATTACCCTGAGCCACGGTACCGTTCCAGAATTCCTATACACAACGTCACGTGCTTCCGCAACCAATAGTTCTAGAAATCTTCGCATCTTTCCTAATACCTTAAATAATATATTTTGACTCTGTATTCCGCACAAATTTCGTTGAGCTTCCTAACGTTTTTTATCAGCGAAAAAAATTGCTATTACCCCTGCATACTTATTCTGAATAATAAGCGTGATTTTCCCACAAAATTGATATTTGTGTTTGGCTGCGATTTTGGCGCACTGATAGATTATTTGGAGATTTATTCCATGCAAAAAGACTTCTAGCATATCTGTGTCTAGCATTGGTTCTGCTGTACTGAGGACTAACCTGCTGTACTGAGGCTTAACGCCTGCGATGTCTGCAACCAACATCACAGAAGTGCTTCGTAGATGCCTAACACACAGGGACAATTTTCTGAACGACACAGGGCCATGCTCCGACCGTCCTCGAGGAGGCGACCCTGTCCTCGGTCTGCACGGACGTGTTCACTTCCGCAAGACACGTGTCAAAAGCAGGCCCGGCTGTATCGTAGTGCTCAGTGGTATTTAGGGCAGTGGTCAGCCTAGACCAGATCACTGCGAGTAACTTCTCCTAGCCCAGGCGCTGATGCTGCAATGATTCCTCTGACACGATTGTCACTTGAGAAGCACATCCAAGACGTCGCTGTCGTTCACCTCGAACTTCGCGACCTCGGGAGCTGTCAGCTGTTGACTTATAGCGTTGGCGACTTCTTCGCCGAAGAAGACGGGGACTCTCTCGTCGTGGCAGTCTTGTGGACTTGTAAATTTAGTCCAGTTTAACTTTAAAATGGCTGCATGCTGGTCTTAAACAATCTTGCTCTCTATGGGACTTCAACTTCGTTCTGCTTGTACTATAACAGTTGGTGTCGTATGGGACTTTGACATTTACATTCGGGCACCAGAAATATTACTGATCTATTTCAAGAAGAGATTTATTTTGTGTTTTGTTTCAATCCATGTCGGAGGAGATGTGCTATTAATCTTGGATAAATAAACTTGTTCAGTTATCGGTACCTGAGAATTTTTTGTGGCGTCGCGGGAAACATATCAGGTTCTATGACCGCTTGTGGAAGATAATTTTCAGATGCAGATGTCAGATACAGTGGCAATACCGCAAACGCCCTAGGCACACTTAATTGCTGATAAACTAAGTATACTGTTACTAGTGCTTGATTCAGAAAGAATGTCCCCGGCATTCTGACGAGCCACGTCGTAACGTTTTCTAACCTTGTCTTTTAAAGTTCACTTTGTGAAACTTGACTTTCTCACGGCATATAGATTATACAAACTGTGGTGTCACCGCCAGACACCACACTTGCTAGGTGGTAGATTAAATCGGCCGCGGTCCATTTAGTTCATGTCGGACCCGCGTGTCGCCACTGTGTGATCGCAGACCTAGCGCCACCACAAGGCAGGTCTCGTGATACGAACAAGCACTCGTCCCAGTTGTACGAGGACATTGCTAGCGACTAGATGTACGAAGCCTTTCACTCTCATTAGCCGAGAGACAGAATAGCCTTCAGCTAAGTTAATGGCTACGAACTAGCAAGGCGCCATTAGCCTTACAGTGATTGTAATTAAAGTCTCCTGTGTATAGTCAAGAGCGATGTACCACAATGATTGATTAAAGATAAGTATTAATCCAGCTACGTACTTTTCTTCATAGCATTAATTACGTAGCCTGTTCCAGTACTTGACGCCCGTCGGCGTGTGTGTGTACGCGTGCCTTTCTTTCGGCTACCCGTCACTGTGGACTGGCTGCGTTGTCAGTCCACTTCACAAACAACGGATGGTATCTTCGATAACCGCCGATACTTCAATAGGAGCGTATCCCGTCATTTTCAGGGCACAAATACAGGGTAAGAGCGCAGTATAAGGAAATTTAAAACGTCGGTATCCAGAGCATCAAAGTAACGTATGGTAGGATTTTTCTCCGTAATTAGACGTTAAATATCCACCAAACTCACGATAACATGTTAGAACAGTGAAGGGTAGCTTCCAAAAGTGTCCCGAATAAAAAAACTGATAATAACGGACTTAGACTAAAAACGAAGACTAACATATGGTAGCAAATCTCGCAGAAAAGACTAGCTTAATATGAAGAAAACCAGTGTGAACAATACCCGTACAGTGAAGGGAAACGATCATAATTCTGAATTATAGACATATTATAGGTAAAAGTCATAAACTGTCGATAGTGAAGAAAATTGATTACGAGTAACGTAAAGCGATACGCCGAGCGACGGAACGCAAAGTCCCGAGAGTAGGTCGCAGTGCGCCAGCTGACACGCACTACGCGTGAGTTTCGCGAGTAGGCCAAACTGCGCTGGCCACAGCGAACCGGTGTTGCTAAGCACGACTCGTGTTTCCGCGCCCAACCGCGGGAGTCAGCAGCTTACGCGAGCTCACAGTCCCCACCTGGTCCCGCGAACCATGTGGCCGGCTGACGTGCGGAGCTGACCGCGGCGCTCGGTGTCGATCGGACATCGCCGGCGAAGCCACCCAGCCCACATTCGGCCTCGTTCTGTGACGTATCGCTTTTGGGACTTACGTGTCACAATGTGGTGCCCCACACGCAATACACACCAAATAAAGGTCACTCTTTAAGAACTATAACACAGATTCGCAATCCTGGATCGAGCACGCCAACTAAGTGGTGCTAACACCACACCCAAGTCCACGAAAGGGACGCATAGTAGAGCGCAGAGCAGCACCAGTTGCAAAGTATCGCCTATAGGCATGGCGTCTGGTGCCCACGAATATGCCGTCATGTCACCGAGCCAGAAGATCGCTGCAATTGACGAGCTATTAAATGACATTGGGGCGGAATTAAAGGCGAAACACGTATCGAGTAGCGTACTGAATACGATAAGGAATAAAATATTCCCTTTGGCTTTCCAACTCACGTCAGCAGAAGCAAAGGTCGAGCTGCTGCAAGAGCAGAACAAAGATCTACTGCGCGAACTTCAGCACTCAGCTGACCCAGTTAAGGACCTTAGAATTGAGTCTCTCACAGAACAGGTCAACAAACTCGAGGAAGACAATACAAAACTCGCTGAAATAAACCAAGAGCTCAGGGACCAAATTAGGTTACTGAACAGGCACAGCAACAGGCCAAGACACTAACATACGCTGCGACACTCTCCACCGCACCCAAAGAACATAAACGCATTGAGGTGGCAAAAGCCAAGCAGGCAACCACTCTCTTCATAAAGTCTACCAACAACCAAGACACGAAAACAATAAAACAAACGTTGACAAAAACATCAACCCAAGACAAGACAACCTACACATTAAGTCAATAAGACAGCTGTGATTGTCGAATCAGCAACACAGGAGGACTGTAGGAAAATAATAGAAAAGACGAAAGATATTGAGAATATCGCGTGTGAGGGGCCCAGAAAGCGGCAACCTTTGGTGATAGTCTATCGAGTGACAGACACTATCTCGGACAGAGAATTTCTTGAGTGTTTATACGACCAAAATCTCAGTGACGATTTCACAAAAGACGAATTCGACAAAGACGTGAAAATCAGATTCCGCACAGGGCCCAAAGGAAAGGGATACAGCCACCAAGTGTTGGAAGTCACACCAAGAATTTATTGGTACCTCACCAAAAGAGGAAGGGTGTACATAGACTTCCAATCCCTATTTGTCAAAGACTTTACGTCAGTGAGCCAGTGTTACAACTGTTGTGACCTTGGCCATACAACCAAAGCCTGCGCAGACACAGGTACGACCTGTTCAAGGTGTGGCAAAAAGGGCCACAAACGCGCGGACTGTCGAGCATCAGAGCCCATAGATTGCATCCCGTGCAGGAACAGAAACCGAATTTGCAATAAGAGCAGGGGTGGCGTCTGCCAGACCTACAAACAGCTGCTTGATAGACTAATTGACAGTACTGACTATGGCAACTGAATACCCCCCTGAGTCAAACAACATGCTCCATAAATCAACGCCTGAAAAAATAAGATCATACAAGTCACCATCCACCAGGCACAGAAACCATCTACGTGCAATACTCTGGCGTAAGAGGCAAAAACTATTACCTGACGACTACCCCAACAATGGTCACATTCCAGGCTTGATACACAATACAAACCTGGAGGACAGCCATCATGCAATCACTGAATACATAGACGACCTAACACTCACAGGACAAATGTCACCAGAAGCCGCCAAATTAATCAAAAGACAAATAATGTACTGGATGACATTCCAGACGACCCTTATGAACAGGATAGACGAACTCGAAGACGAACTACTGAGAATAGACATGATAACCCCAAATCCTGATACCGACAGACCAGAAAACCATACCACACATGACCAACCAAAGCAACTGCACAAAACAGCGTTGCTAACCACTCAAGATCACCCATCCACTCCAGCACAACGACGCACATACGACACTACAAAATGCGAAGGACGCATCAAACCAATCAAATTCATACAAGGTGAGACCTTGAACCCAACGGTGCTAAACACAACCGTAACGCATGCAAGCACAACTGGAGTCCAAACGGAAAACATGGACAAATCAGACACCTCAGACTGTAATCAAATCAAACGCAAAATAACTCTCTCTGACTCACTGACAGAGGAAGAAGACGACGTCTATTATTGCCCTTACGCCAGAGATTGTAGTGTTCACAACAATGATATTCGACACCGTAATACCGACCTTGAACAGGCCACAGCGCCGGCAGACACCACGAATGCCACACAAAAAGCCGCAGCAACAACCGCAACAAAAGTCTGCGGACGGTCTGGCAACAGAGGCGATAGTGCGCATAACATACCAAAAGCTGTTATGTCTGTCACAGGTAGCGTAGACGAGCAGTCAAGTGGGAACCAAATCACGTCAAATCAATGCAGAATGGAGGCACAAACAACCAACACATCTGATACACATCAAGACTGCACAAACGAAACACACACAAAAAACAAACTAATCATCGCAGCCTTTAGGAAACTAAAACCGCATAGAAAACCCAAACAGCCTAAGAGAGTTCCGAAAGTGAAAGCGTGTGACGACCAATCGCGGCAATCGCAGGCTGCCTCAAAACCGAGTGATAAGAAAGTGCATACCCCTGATGATACCAACACCTTCGCAGCCCCCCAACCAATAACCTCAATGCCGATGCCCAAGGAAACCCCCACAATAACCGACGAGGAAGTCACTCCAAGGCCCCCCGCAGAGGTGCACAACAACGCCACTACACCATCACGACACGTCACGGCTGCAGAGACGCCAACACACGCCATCGACACCGATAGTTTTAGTTACGACAAGCTAGATATAAATGTAAAATTAAGTAGGCTAGAAAAAAGAGACATCTTAGAGACGGCACAGCGGATGCTCATCCGCACCCTACACCCGTACGGCCAATCTGTTTGTTTCCGTACATCAGAGCAAACCGATAGACTGATTCTCAAAACGGAGAATATTCCAACAGATCCAGGCAGCCTACTAGACCTGCTCCTGCAGGTGTGCGCCCGCAGGAAGGAACCATTCGATATGGACAAGCTTTAGAAGGATCACGTAAGGGCTCATGGGAGAACATACTTCGATTACAGTCAAACTGGCAGCAAGTGCTACGCCACAGTTAAACACCCAAACTGCTAATAGCACAGCTTAATGCTATGCAGAGTATACTTGTAAATTCGGAGCTCCCACGGGTCCTACGTGAACTAAAAAGTGACATTCTGTGCATACAGGAGCCCTACACTAGACAAGGGCATATCCCCAACTTTCCTCCAAGTGCGGTGACAGTTGCGGAGGGGACAGGCTGCATGGCATCTGTCATAATCCTAAACAAAGAAATACATCCAGTCAAAATTACAGAACGCTGTTCCGAGCACCTAGTTACAGTTGAAGTCACACACAAGGGGGATACTTGGATCATCGCGTCGCTGTACGCCCAATTTTGTCATTGCATCAAACCATACGCAGATCTCATCAGAGATGTTGCGCAATACGCTGGCAACAAAAAACTTCTCATCTGTGCAGACATAAATGCCAGATCAACCCTGTGGCATTCAGACAGAACTGACGACAGAGGTAGAATAATACACTCCTGGAAATTGAAATAAGAACACCGTGAATTCATTGTCCCAGGAAGGGGAAACTTTATTGACACATTCCTGGGGTCAGATACATCACATGATCACACTGACAGAACCACAGGCACATAGACACAGGCAACAGAGCATGCACAATGTCGGCACTAGTACAGTGTATATCCACCTTTCGCAGCAATGCAGGCTGCTATTCTCCCATGGAGACGATCGTAGAGATGCTGGATGTAGTCCTGTGGAACGGCTTGCCATGCCATTTCCACCTGGCGCCTCAGTTGGACCAGCGTTCGTGCTGGACGTGCAGACCGCGTGAGACGACGCTTCATCCAGTCCCAAACATGCTCAATGGGGGACAGATCCGGAGATCTTGCTGGCCAGGGTAGTTGACTTACACCTTCTAGAGCACGTTGGGTGGCACGGGATACATGCGGACGTGCATTGTCCTGTTGGAACAGCAAGTTCCCTTGCCGGTCTAGGAATGGTAGAACGATGGGTTCGATGACGGTTTGGATGTACCGTGCACTATTCAGTGTCCCCTCGACGATCACCAGTGGTGTACGGCCAGTGTAGGAGATCGCTCCCCACACCATGATGCCGGGTGTTGGCCCTGTGTGCCTCGGTCGTATGCAGTCCTGATTGTGGCGCTCACCTGCACGGCGCCAAACACGCATACGACCATCATTGGCACCAAGGCAGAAGCGACTCTCATCGCTGAAGACGACACGTCTCCATTCGTCCCTCCATTCACGCCTGTCGCGACACCACTGGAGGCGGGCTGCACGATGTTGGGGCGTGAGCGGAAGACGGCCTAACGGTGGGACCGTAGCCCAGCTTCATGGAGACGGTTGCGAATGGTCCTCGCCGATACCCCAGGAGCAACAGTGTCCCTAATTTGCTGGGAAGTGGCGGTGCGGTCCCCTACGGCACTGCGTAGGATCCTACGGTCTTGGCGTGCATCCGTGCGTCGCTGCGGTCCGGTCCCAGGTCGACGGGCACGTGCACCTTCCGCCGACCACTGGCGACAACATCGATGTACTGTGGAGACCTCACGCCCCACGTGTTGAGCAATTCGGCGGTACGTCCACCCGGCCTCCCGCATGCCCACTATACGCCCTCGCTCAAAGTCCGTCAACTGCACATACGGTTCACGTCCACGCTGTCGCGGCATGCTACCAGTGTTAAAGACTGCGATGGAGCTCCGTATGCCACGGCAAACTGGCTGACACTGACGGCGGCGGTGCACAAATGCTGCGCAGCTAGCGCCATTCGACGGCCAACACCGCGGTTCCTGGTGTGTCCGCTGTGCCGTGCGTGTGATCATTGCTTGTACAGCCCTCTCGCAGTGTCCGGAGCAAGTATGGTGGGTCTGACACACCGGTGTCAATGTGTTCTTTTTTCCATTTCCAGGAGTGTAAATGACATCATCCAAGAAAACAGACTACACGTACTCAACAAGGAAGGACATCACCCGACTCACATCGGACACAACGGTCATTCATCAAACATAGACATTACCCTCGTTAATAATGCCGCCATCAACCACGTACGAGACTGGACCGTACATGACCAGATCACTGCTAGCGACCACAACATCATCACACTAACCTTAAGTGGCACACCAAACGTCAACACAGAAACACTACCAAAAAGACTATTATTTGACAAAACAGACTGGGACAGGGTCAGACTAAAAATACATGAGCACATACCGCAAGACATCACCGGCAGTGTTGATTACAGAGCACACATGCTGACAGATATCATCACACACACACAGAGCACCTGCATACCCACACAAAGAATGACAAAACACCAAAATATTCCCTGGACTACACAATTAACACGACTCAAACAATACTCAAAACGTAAACGTAAACTTTACCATCGAGCAATGTCAGATAGAGAAAGACAATTACGACTACACGACTACCGGCTTGCCAAGGATAAATATAAACTTGAGCTGAATAAGACCAGGAAAGACCATTGGAACAGCCATGTAGCAGCACAAACACAACTAAACATTTGAGGCGAACCATACAAAATCGTGACAGAGAAAATTAAGAGCCCACTGGTTCTGGGAACGCTGCGACAGGAGGATGGTGAGATGACTAAGGGCTGGAGACGCACAGCGGAGTTCCTGCTGAGCAAACTCCTGCCCGACGACATCGCAGACACAGACACACCACAACATGCAGCACCGAGACGCGAAGTAGACACAGTAAACACCACACCAACCGTCACCTGTCCATTTGCGCAGGAAGAAATGGCGACAGCGATCTCAGAACTCAAAAACAAAAAGGCGCCTGGACCGGATGGTATCCACTCTGAGGTACTGAAACAAATTGCACCGCAGATCACCCCGTTTCTCACAACGTTGTTAAACGATGCATTAAGGCTGGGCCGTGTGCCTGCAGTGTGGAAGACCTCGAAGGTGGTTATCATCAAAAAGGCTCCAGACAAAGACCCATCAGACCCCAAGTCATACAGACCAATTTGCCTTATCAATACACTCGGTAAAGTACAAGAAAAACTACTCTGCAAAAGACTACAAGCACACCGAACACTACGGGGACTGACACCACACCAATACGACTTCAGGGAAGGGAAATCTATAGACGACGCAATTAACAGAGCACTCCAAATAGTACACGACACACCCTCCAAATACACACTTGCAATTATGATAGACATCTCAGGTGCCTTCGACAACCTCTGGTGGCCGGCCTTGTTCAAGAGGCTCAGACACCTGCAGGTACCGGAGTCTCTGTATAATAGTTTCATGGACTACTGCAAAGACAGAACGGTCGTTTGGCAAATGGACAACCAGAAAGTGATTAAACGAATTACAAAAGGCTGTCCACAACGGTCGATCTGCGGCCCCATCTTCTGGGACATAGTTATAGAACCGCTCCTACAGTTACTAGAGGAGCACATCTTGACAGATGGAGCTGTCGCTTATGCTGATGATCTACTCGTCGTAGTTTCAGCAAATAACCGTGCCCAGCTAGAAGAAAGAGCCAATGGAACACTTAGGACAATAACCCAATGGTGCACAGATAATAAATTAAAGATAGCAGGAAACAAAACAACTTATACATTGCTAAAGGGTATCCTGCGCAGGAACCCAATAGTCAAAATCGGGGACACAAACATAAAAAGACTAGCAGTTACACGCTATCTAGGAGTATACATTGATGAACGATTGAACTTCCACGAACACATGCGAATATGCACAAACAAAGCAGAAAAGATACTACACAAACTGGCTAGGCTAAATTCGGAACAATTCAGACTACCCCTGTCAGTGACACGAACATACCATTGCGCTCTCTTCGAGTCAGTTCTATGCTTTGCTGCTAGTACGTGGGCCCAGAGGTTAAATCTCTCAACCAACAGAACCATTGTACGTCGAGGCCAAAGAAGTGTTCTACTTCGACTAACAGGGGCATTCAACACAACATCAAATGACGCACTATGTGTCGTCATGGGAATTTTCCCCATAGATATCACCATCAGGTACCGCGCAGCAATGTACTGGCTTAGGATGGGGAGAATAGACCAGGTTCGGCAGATCACTGGTGTACAGATTGAGACAACACGCCAACTCAGAGCATGGCGAGTGGATACCTGGCAGAGCGAGTGGGCCAACAGCGATAAGGGCCGCCGTGTATACAACTTCTTCCCTGACATCCGGGAAAGACTAAAACTAAAACATATCGATCCCAGCCGCGGTATGGTACATTTCATCACAGGACATGGCCCTTATCCCACGCACCCGTACCGCGTGAGTCTGCAGCAGACTAATAGATGCACATGCGGGGAAGAAGGTTCCCCTGAACATACTGTCTTCTTCTGCGGACAACGCACGAACATAAGACACACAGTACACATAAATCGCCTGAACACACAGAACGAACTACATGCCATACTACGCGACCCGGAAAGGTGGACTGAACTAAACAAACTAACGGACGAAATCTCGAAGATCCAACAAATAGAATACTTGCGCAACAGACCCTACCGAAGGCAAGTCGGTCCAAACAGACGTCACGATGCCCAGGGGGACACAGATATGATTAGCACCACGAGTGATGAAGAAGAAACAGATACAGACCAGGGCACCAACACAGACATTGAAGCGTCCAGCGCGGATGATCTGTAGTGTCAACCAAGTCAAATTCAAAGAACAGAGTGGAACAGCCGACAAGAGGTGCACAAGTCACACAAAATCCTAAAAACAGATTGCACCTTATATATAAATAGTTAACAGCATTTCTATGACCAATAAGAGCTTAAAGCTAGGTACCTCTTCAAGGGACCTACGCCTTCCGTTAAGAGGCAGCGCACAGTCTGTATGGAAGGATCTTAATTGTGGTTCCTCTCTTTTGAGCCCAACCCGACGGATACCTATGGTAGATCGGGGAAAACCACCGTTCAAGTCGTGTTGTCGGCGGGGCCGGGAGGTGCTTGCGCCTGATGTACTCTATTAGGAGCCTTGTAGGCTCAACACAAACCGTTAGCGTCATTACCTTATTACTTTTACCACGAGTACCCTTTCATTAGCAACTTTGAGCCAAGCACAAAATCAGTTACCTCTCTACTGTATATCGTAAATAGTTTAGCAGGCTGGACATGGAGGTCTTAGTCTTACTTTCTAGCTTTAACGTACCCTAATCTCTTCTAGTTAAGGTAGTTTTTAGGATGGTAGATGTTAAAGGCATGGTGAGCAACGGCCAGCGTCTTGAGGGTCATTCCAAGACCCGGGCCGCCGCCCACAACCAGGTGACGGGCAATATTATACCTATAACTTCTCTATTCAGTTCTCTTCCTTCCTTCTTTCTAAATATTTAATTTCGTTTTGTTTATTAATATCTTACTTGATTTTGTATTAGTTATAAGTTTTTCTAATGCTGCACAAAAAAAAGATATCAAATGGATCTAAACAAAGCCCGCCTCCACGTGGCGGGACACGGGCAACGGTGTGAGTGGGGACGGGAGCCGGTGTGGTGTTACTTTCAGTCACTGCGGACCCCGGACCCAGTCACAGCGGCTAAGCGGCAATATACGACCCACCATAAGAAATTAGACGGTGGGTCATAAAATATAAGCAGCTAGTGAAAAAAAAAAATATCCAGAGCAACCACACACGCACATGCACACGCACACCGTAAACACTAGCGCCGTCACACAACGAAAGATGGGCGACCGTCAGCAGTCTCTGGTAGCAAATATTAACTGCAAGCGGGTGACTTACCATTAAAACGGATCAGTCGGAATTGCTTCATAATGTCATAATTTTCGAACGTCATGAATGACCAACGCATCGGGGAGGGAAAGTCAATATCTTTTTCACCTACATCGTGAAATGAATATTCGGATGGATTCATCGGATATTCTGAAAACCTATCCATAGTCTTCCTTCAACAAGGACTAAGTATCGTCTATATGTCTGAAAAATAGGCAGGTTTCATTGTGACCGACATCAGAACAACATCGAGATAATGGCATGCATTTACAGTTGTTGAGATACTGCTATTAAGAAAGAATTGAGATCAGATTAGTCAATATAAATAGGATGGAAGTTTTACCTTAAATTCTGCTTGTAGCCCTGCTCCCTTCTTCGTCAAACATCAGAGAGATGCAGTCGGTCTGCATCACCTGTTGGTAATTAATATTCATTATCGATAACTTCTGATGTTGGTCGTCTTTGGTTTTGTGGTGGCCTTATTAATTACGCTGTATGTGTGTTATCTTTCGGCAGATGTTCTGCATATAGATACTTAAAATTTCCGTGCACAGCTCCCTCTTATTGTATCTGTTTGAAAATAGCACTGAGCGCATTTATTGAAATATCGGGGATTATCGAAGACGCCACTCGGCTGCGTTCCCGTAAGTTGTTTAAACGTTCAATCAGTTCCATAAGTCTATAAGGGTCACGTGAACAATTGGCATCAACTTTAGAAGATTGTCTGAGCTGATAAGGAACGAATAAGACCCAATGAACGTATGTCCGACAATTTATAGTTACAGTAGGAGAGATCTTTTTATTCGTGCCACACAGCATCCTCTACAGAAGATATAGCCTCTAAAACAAAAAAGCGACGCACCTCGAAGGAATTATCCGAATGGGACGGAGAACAGTAGATGTGAAGAACATGTGCAGACGAACAAATGGGTACAATTTCAGAACAAGTGGATGATTTATTCAAGAGAATGAGCTTCAGAAATTGAGCAAGTCAGTTACGCGTTGGTCCACCTCTGGCCCTTATGCAAGCAGTTATTCGGTTTGGCATTGATTGGAGTTGTTGGATGTCCTCCCGAAGGATATCGTGCCAGATTCTGTCCAATTGGCGCGTTAGATCGTCAACATCCCGAGATCGGTCAGAGGGCTCTACCCTTAATTCTCCAAACGTTCTGAGTTGGGTAGATAATTGGCGATCTTGTTGCCCAAAGTGGGTTTGAAAAGTACGAAGACAAGCAGAAGGAACTCTCGTCGTGTGCGAGCGGGCATTATCTTGCTGAAATGTAAGCCCAGGATGGCTCGCCATGAAGGGCAAGGAAACGGAACGTATAATACTGACGATGTGCCGCTGTAGTGTGAGGGTGCCGTGGTTGGCAAGCGAAGGCGTCCTGCGGCGAAATGAAGTGGCAGGCCAGACTAGGAATTCCGTTGTTCGGGCTACAGTCGGGTCGGTACCCCACCGTTGTGCGAAGCGCCTCCAGACACGTTTTCGGCCTGGAATCTCGCTGAGTGGAGCTGAATTGTCTTCTGCGGTGAGTCGTGCTTCGACTCAGCCCCGACGATCAGTGAAGACGTGTCCGAACGGCGGTGGGATGCCGACTTGACTGTCACCCGCCACACGGCCCGCAACCAGGAGTGATGGTGTGGAGTGTCATTTCTTCATACAGCAGGACTTCTTTGGTTGATGTCCACGGTGTTCTTACAACACAGCAGTACGTCGATGATGTTCTACGCCCCGTTTTGTTTCCTTTCAAGCCAAACCACCCTTGTCTTACATCTCAGGAAGCTAATGTCCGCCTGCTCACTGCAAGCGTTTCTACTGGTTGTCTTCGTGTCTGCCAAACGCTGCCTTGGCCAGAAGGTCGCTCGATCTCTCCTCAATTGAGACAATATGGTGCATTATGGGCAGAGCCCTCCAACCAGCTCAGGCTTTTGACGCTCTACCGCTCCAAATGGAGAGGACATCCTACAACTGTACTAAACAATGCCAAGGCGAATAACTTCTTGGATAAGGGCCGGAGATGGACCAACGAATTACTGACTTGATCAATTTATGAAGCTCTTTCTCTAGAATAAATTATCCAGTTTTTATGAAATTGTAATCATTTATTCGTCTGTACATTTACATCACATTTACCGATTTCAGTCCCATTCGGATGATTGCTGCGTGGTGCGTCGTCTTTTGTCTTGCAGTGTGTATTCTAGCTAACGCCGTGCTCTCCACATTTTGTTGTTATGAAGTTATCCTGGATCTCTAGAGGCGAATTTCAAGATCGCTCTTTTGAAAAAGAGATTGCAAACATACTTTCGCAATGTTATTGTGGCGTGTTGTAGCAGGTAATTCGGGGGATGCCGACAGATACTGCAAAAAAGCACACAAATTATTGGCTATTTATTAAAACTTTGGAAACAAGTAAAAATCAAACAGATGACGTGGACTGATGCTGTCGCTAACACTTATAACATTAGCACTTCTGGTAATGACAGTTTCACAGCAGAATACTATAGTGTCTAGCATAATGAGATCGGAATAGCTGTTCCATTTGCACGCAAGCGTGTCTGTACACGACGATACTGTCGCCATAAGCGATGATTACAACCGGCCAGTGATTACGTAGATAGAGGGGTGATCGGCACTGCACTCTGATATAAATAACCTTATGGCTGCCGCGACTTAATGAAACTCTTGGGCGCAAATCTACACCGGCGTCTCCGTTTCGTTGCTGCGTCTTGCAGAGACTGTATTTACCTTTGATGTGTCTCGAAGTACCGACTTTCGCGGATGAATGCTCTACACAGACACACACACACACACACACACACACACACACACACACACACACAGACACTATGCAATAAGAGGTCGCCTGGAATCCATGCCCTACCAAGTACAATGACGATGGGCAAAGTCGTTTGTGTAAACTATGAACCCAATGGCCTTGGTACACTAATGACAGAACTTCCCACTGGAGCGAAAGAGGAGCCACAACCTGTGCATCAGGATTCTCCCTATGCCACAGCAGAATATCGTGGGAATAGTTCGTGATGACGCAAAAAGTAGCGATGCGCCGGTGTGTGGGAAATTTCTTTTAAACTACATGGCCAGTCATGATACACATATTTCAGAACTACCTGAAGAGCTGCGTCAGATGTAGTTGTTCCAGCAATACATCGAAAGTGAAGACGGAGAGTCTTAAGAAGATCAATATCATGAAAGTCACTCTGATGGCGTGATAACTCAGATGAATCGAACCATACAACTGTACCGACCATTAACTGAGACAACACGTCACTGTTCGAACGTTGTGCAGTGGGCCTGTGCAACAACTTGTGTTAATAATTAGACAATAACAGAGCCCAACGTTGCAACTGTTGGGTTTTCCACAGTGGGACAGGCTTGGAAGGGTTGAACAAAGCAGTTAAGTCCGCAGCACGTGGTCGTGCGGTAGCGTTCTCGCTTCCCACGCCCGGGTTCCCGGGTCGATTCCCGGCGGGGTCAGGGATTTTCTCTGCCTCGTGATGACTGGATGTTGTGTGATGTCCTTAGGTTAGTTAGGTTTAAGTAGTTCTAAGTTCTAGGGGACTGATCATCATAGATGTTAAGTCCCATAGTGCTCAGAGCCATTTGAACCATTTTTGAAAGCAGTTAAAGGCCAATGACCTGTAATCAAAACAACTTCTGCCCACAAAAATATTGCTAGAACTTGATAACACCAAAGATAATTTAGAGAGCCTCTATTTCAAGTTGACTGTAATTGCACTGTGCTTGTTGAGAGTTTCAGAGGAAATCAAGGGCGTATCACATGAACCATTTCTATGGGACAACACAGCTCTAATTCCGTAAGAAGACGCATCGACAGCCAACGCAACAAGCACAGCTGGATCAAAAAGTATCAGACGACGGCGATTTAAGAATCCCTCTTTTAACTGCCGAAATGCATTCCGGTGTTCTCGGAACCACGCGAGGACAACACATTTAAAGCAGAGATGGCTGAGATGAGCAGATTTTTGTGCTCTATTTGCAATAAACTCAATGTAACACTCAAACTTTCCCATGACAACTTCGAGCTCCTTAATTATACAGGATGCCGGCAGATCTTTAATAGCAGGCAAGTGTGAATTAGCAGGATGAATACACTGTGCGTTTATAACATGTGCTAAATATTCACGTTCTTCGTAGAAGAAGGAGCACACGTCCTTTTTACACTTAAGCCAGCTATAGAAAGAATTTGAAGCCATCTTTCTGAATTTGCCAGATGTCTAGCAGACGTACAACCTGTAACAATAATATCGTTAGGGCAGCTTGTACATGAAGGGACTTCGGCTGTTGATTATTCCAGGAACCTTTTAAAAGTAGCTGGAGCTGAAGCACTTGCAAACGGTAGTCGTTGAAACTGGAACAACCACAGGTGTGTGTTGAGCACAAAATATTGCTGCACTGCTCCCCCAGTAGTAGCTGTAGGTACGCCTCACGGAAATCAATCTTAGAAAAGAATTCGCCGTGTACCAATCTGTTCATTAATTCCTGTGATCGTAGGAGAGGAAATGAATCCACGATTTTGTGAGTTTACTGTTACTGTGAAATCAGCACACAGGTATAAACCTCCTGTGAACTTTTTTAATATAACCGAGGGTGCTGGCCACTGACTTGTAAAAAAAGGGATGTATCACCACGGTGTCTTCCCATCCTCGCGTTTCCTGAGCGACCTGCTCGTGTATTGCACGGGGCATGGGCCTTTCTCGCACAGATCGAGGTTCACACTGTCTTTAACAGTAATGTGCACTTCACAATCTTTAGGCCTTCATCAGCCTGGTTGAAAGAAGCATTTTCTCTTGCGTTTTATTTGCTGCAAGCAATTGAGTGGTAATTATTGTAGTGTAAAGATTTCATTATGTTGAACAATGTCTACGTATTGATATTCAGGGTGAATTCAGTCATGTGTTCAGTATTCTGATTATGTTTCTTCATTCTATGTTAGTCAAAAGTATTTCATTAAGGAGAGCACACACAAAATTTTACGTAAATAAAATCTTGTGAAAAAAAGTAATTTTTATGGTGTAGCACAATGCTGAGGAGACGTTATAGTTCATATTAATAAAAGTCATTCCTACGTCATTAGGAGGACTTAAATCTAATTTCAAAACACCCCTTTTATTCCTTTACAAACATTTCGCTGAAGCTAATCCTCCATATTAAATTAAAAGTAAATCTAGTTAAATTTGCACTGTTATGCCTTGTACTGTGGCCGGACAGTGAAATGCACTTTTAAAAAAAGATAACAAGCAATACAGAGATTCGTATTTTCTCAGTACACAGACAAAGTAGAGCCGAGTTATCTGTTGCAAAGGTAAAAATCTATTGTAGGGCCTAAATGACCTTTCTGAGATGAAACTGGGGACAGTTTTCATTTATGAATTTTCTTATACATTCAGTACATGCGCTTTCTAACAGGGCGCGGTGTTCGATAGGCAACAATTAGCCATTGTGTGTGATTATTTCATGATAAAGCCATTCTGATCATTTCTGACACTATTCTTTGTGTTCAAACCCATTTACAGATAGGCAGACGCATTTTCGATTAGTTGATATCACACATATCGACAGTAATTGTCACAGTTATGTTCGCGTTCGAAAGTTGGATAACTAAGGCTATTCTGGATCAGGATACAAGGGCGATACTGTAGTCCGAATTTATAAGTACTTGCTTTCACATTGCTAGCGAGATGTTTCGGCTCAGAGAGCTTCCAATTAGCAAGCAAAAGCTTTTATACGTTTCAAGTTCTTCTGCGAAACCTGCATGATTAGTACTTCTACAGAAAGTATATTGCGGAGACATGGCTTGGCCACAGCCTGGGGTCACTGTTTCCAGAATGGACAGGAGCACTCCTGTGAAGTTTGAAAGTAGTACCTGAGGTACGCGCAGGAGGAAGCTGAGGGAGCGGGAGAGGGGGGGGGGGGGGTCGCGAGAGCCGTGCTCGGTGTCTCAGTTGGTAGGGCACTTGCCTGCAAAAGGCACAGATCGCGGGTTCGAGTCCCGGTGTGGCATAAAGTTTTGATCTGAAAAGATGCTTCACATCAGCGCACGCTCCGCTACAGAGTGAGAATTTGAATCTGAAATGAGGATATTCTCCGTACAATAGGAGAGGAAAGCCATATGTGGCAACGCCGACTAGAAAAAGTGGCACGATAATAAGACATGTGTTAACGTCATCTAGGAATAACTTCCATCGCTCTAGTCAAAGCCGTGGAGGGCAAAAACTGCTGGGAAGAACAGAGAATGGAATGTATGTAACAAATGATTGAGGGGTTTTGGTGAAAATGCCGCTCTGCGGTGACAACGTTAGCGTAGGAGAGAGATAATGGCGGACCCAACAAGGAGAAAAATTTTTTGTGTGTTATTGTGTTCAATATCTGGCCAGCAGCATTAAAATATCGATCCCGACACCAGTTCTGAGATCGGCAGACGCCAGGTGAAATGCGTACATCCCAGTGTAGATCGTTTCAAAAAGTCAGCAAATGTTGCTATTTAGGGACTAGAAAATTTGTCACCTTACTTCATTGAAATGCCCTGGTAATTCCCAATACAAGAATAAATACGGAGTAACAGTAGCGCTGTCCATACGATCTGAGCCAGTTCGCGAGTGTAGAAGAAGGTGTGGGTCTTGGGAGTAAGACAATGTAGTTATATAAACGCTTTTCAAACTGGAGTGTTTTGCCGACATTGATACTGTTTACCATCACGTTATCTGTCACTCACTGCCTTTTTAACGAGTACGGTAAATAAACTTGATGACAATGGTTCAGGTTCCAGCAGCGATAAGACAAAAAACAAGAATAATCTTTGTAACTAAATAATTACTTAATCACCGATTTCGAATACGATTTCACTGTTACGTCTGTGTGAACGGTCTTGTTTCTTGAAACATCGCCGCTAGAGGTTTTTAACTTTTGCTTCTGTGGAAGACGGTCACGGGGTTCATAAGCCCTTGGATAGTCAGCGCCGAGACCGCTGCTTCGCTGACAGCTCTGAGACTCAGTAGCATACTTCTGAGGTTACAGTGACGCAGTGACCCAGGAGAATGGCGATTAAGTAACAGAACACAGTACATTGTCCTCCACGGCGACTGCTCATCAGAAAGAAAGGTATCGACAGGAGTGCCCCGGGGAAGTGTGTGCTTGACACAATCACATCGATTAAATATCTAGCCCTAAATGAGATCCCCTGCTATACCCACAGGACAGGACACACAGTTTAATTTGTGGAAAGCGGCCAAAATGAGTGGCTGCCAGTTGCACTCGAACATACTACTTCATTCATTTGACAAACATTACAAGGGCCCGCCCCGTTGGCCGTGCGGTCTAACGCACGGCTTTCCGGGCGGGAAGGAGCGCCTGGTGCCCGGCACGAATCCACCCAGCCGATTTGTGTTGAGGTCCGGTGAGCCGGCCAGTCGGTGGATGGTTTTTAGGCGGTTTTCCATCTGCCTCGGCAAATGCGGGCTGGTTCCCCTTATTCCGCCTCAGCTACACTATGTCGGCGATTGCTGCGCAAGCAAGTTCTCCGCGTACGCGTACACCACCATTACTCTACCACGCAAGTATAGGGGTTACACTCGTCTGGTTTCTAGGTCCCCGGTCAACATAACATAACATAACATTACAAGAGTAAAGAAAATATTAAAAACAGAGCAAGCCAAACATTAGTTTTAGAACTTAATTCCCGGCTATATGCACCATTCAGTCTCACCCCTCAAGGGCAAAACAACTTTAATTTAAAACCGGCTGAAGGCCAGTCACTTAAGACTCAGAAATAGAAATTTGAATTTAAAAGGCAGAAGGCCTTATCTTAAAACATTTCTCTAAATTAAGCCGAAGGCCCAAACAATCTCACACCGTATGGGCAAAACAACTTTAATTTAAAATCGGCTAGAAGCCATACATAAACAAACAACAAGGACAAATAAGAAAAGGCAGCACATCCAACGGCGCTCAGAAGTTTCCAAGGGTCGGCGTGGAATTCAAACACTAACGCTCCCTTAGGTGAGACAGGCAGTCAGCCCAACAAGTTCCCAATCCGGCAGCGACCCAAGCGACAGACAGTCAACAGACGAAGCGACATGATAACTTCCGCTCTACCCGACCAGCACACAACAGGGAGTTCCATGGAACAAAGCAGAAGGTACCGGGGCCATTTACTACAATTCCATTGGCTCTTAGCTCCGTCGTGAACATACCATGTGGCTTTCCTCTTTGTAATAGTCCAGGATTATAATCTCTGGAGCGCACACCTAATAAACACAGTCTTCTAAAATGCGGATAGGGGGTTAATACTACGCTCCCACACACTGTTACTTCAGATTTCCCAGAAACAGTTGTACCTCATAATCCCGTGTGTCACTCTGGACCACCCTGGATCGGGAGACCTGTGGACAATCCCTTCACTCTTCCAAGGGTATGACAGCATGTTTCTCCGTTTTCTGAAATTATCAGTACTTCGCCAGTGCGTACTCGTACCCATTTCTGCTATTGCGCCCCAGTTCATCGGTTAAGGGTGTAAAATGAAACACTGGGCAATCAGACCTAGTACCAGAAAACACATTTTTGTATCCCGCCTGAATAGGCGGCGTGTGCATCTGCTCCTATGAACTGCTTCTGCAAAATAGGTCGAGTGAAGGACGAGAGTAGGAGCAGGAAAAGGTGAAGTACTTCGGTACTGCCTGTAGGTTTTATAAGTTTACTAAAGAAATATGAGTGCATAAATGGTTACTTAACTTTGCCTGAGATGAGCACGTAGGTGCGAAGCCGTACAGGTATCAAAGCTAACAGCTACTGGAAGTTACAAAGGCAAAATCTGTAGCGGCTCGCCACTATGAAACAGAAACAGTGTTGCTTGGTGGTCTGCTCTTGATCAAATGGGCTGAATGTGGAGCGGCGCTCGTCGAGCTCCACAGCGTCGGCTAGAGGGCGCTGTGGTCGGTGTTGTTCGTCCTCTCTAGTAGTGCCAACCTACGAGAGCGCACCTACGTTATGGCATCGTAGAAATCGATACCACACATAGCAACATACACAATCTCGCTCCATTTGTCTTCACTCCGGCTACTGACATATGGTAAAACAACGCCAAATTACCCTGAGTTGGTTCTGATTTCAAGATCACTGTTTGTACTTCACTCGGTGTTTTGTGTATATTGCATGAATTCCGTTGCCGATTCTCGAACCATCCTCGTGTTATTAAGTACAGCCTTCCCCATGTTTACCAGCTGAGTCGCATGCCATTCAGCCTGGTTTCTGAACATTAAATGCAAGTTGCCAAACTTTGCACGTCATTGAAATCTCATCAAGATCTGACTGAATATTTATGTGGTTTCTTTCAGGAAATACTTCATTATAGATAAGTGCATCTTGTGCAAAAAGTTTGAGGTTACTATTAACACTGCATTAATGTACAACATGAACAGCAAGGGTCACAACACACTTCCTTGGGGCACACCTGAAGTTACTTCTGCGTCTAACGATGATTCTCCATCCAAGATAACATGCTGCGTCCTCTCTGCCAAAAAGTTTTCAATTCGGTCATAATTTTCACTTGATATCGATATGATTGTACTTTTGACAATATCCGCAGCTGCGGTACTGAGTCAAATTATTTTCAGAAATCAAGCAATACTGCATCTACGTAACTGCCTTGATCCAAAGATTTGAATATGTTATGTGAAGAAAGTGGGAGCTGGGTTTCACATGATCGTTGTTTTCGGGATCCATGCTGGGTGAGATTGATGAGGTGATTCTGTTCAATCACCTAGCTTGCATTTATCGTGAATCTCTCGCCCAGCGCAAAGCTCCAAGCCACTGGAAAAAAGAGCAAGCGACTCTACTACATAAGAAAGTTAGAAGAACGGACACGCAAAATTACTGACCATTATCCCTAACTCCTGTTTGCTGCAAAATCCTTTAACATATGCTCAGTTCGTATATAACAAACTTGAGACTGAGAAGCTGATGTGCACAAATCAGTATTGTTTTAGAAAGCATCGATCGTGGAAAACTCAGCCTGCCCGTTTCTCACATGATGTACTGAGAGCTATGGATGGAGGGCAAGGTTTCCGGAAAGCGTTTGACACAGTGTCCCATTGCAGACTGTTAACGAAGGTGCGAGCATATGGAATAAGTTCGCAGATACGTGAGTGGCTCGAAGACTTCTTCAATAATAGAACCCAGTATGTTGTCCTCTACGAAAAAATGGTCAAATGTGTGTGAAATTTTATGGGACTTAACTGCTAAGGTCATCAGTCCCTAAGCTTACACACACCCATACCCGAGGGAGGACTCGAACCTCCGCCGGGACCAGCCGCACAGTCCATGACTACAGCGCCTTAGACATAAATGATTTGGCTGACAGTGTGGGAAGCAGTCTGCGGTTGTTTTCTGATGATGCCGTGGTGTACGGTAAGGTGCCGAAGTTGACTGTTATAGGAAGATACAAGACGACTTAGAAAAAATTTCCAGTTGATGTGATGAGTGACAGCTAGCCCTAAATGTGGAAAAAATTTAAGTTAATGTGGATGAATAGGAAGATCAAACCTGTAATGTTCAGATACAGTATTACTAGTGTCCAGCTTGACACAGTCAAGTCGTTTAAATATCTGGGCGTAACTTTACAAAGCGATATGAGGTACAACGAGCATGTGAGAACTGTGGTAGGGGAGGCGAATGGTCGACCTTGGTTAATTGGAAGAATTTTAGGAATGTGGGGTTCACCTGTAAACGAGGCCGCATATAGTACGCTGGTGCGACCTATTCTTAAGCACTGCTCGAGTGTTTTGGATCCTTGCCAGGTCTAATTGAACGGAGACATCGAAGCAATTCAGAGGAGGGCTGCTAGGTTTGTTACCGGTAGTTTCGAACCACACGTAAGTGTTACGGAGGGCTTCGGGACCTCAGATGGGAATCCCTGTAGGGAATGCAACGTTCTTTTCAAGAAACGCTATTGAGAAAATTTAGAGAGCCGGAATTTGAAGCTGACTGCCGAACGATTCTACTGACGCCAACATACATTGTGCGTAAGGATCACGAAGATACGAGAAATTAGGGCTCATACGGAGGCATATAGACAATCATTTTTCCCTCGCTCTATTTGAGAGGGAAACAGCAAAGGAAATGACAAGTAGTGGCACAGGGTAACCTCCTCCACGCACCGTACGGTGGCTTGAGCAGTATGTATGTAAATGTAGTTGTAGAAGATACCTCATTATTTTTGTGCTCAGAATATGTTCTGAGTCTGTAACAAATCGATGTCAAGGATATTGCACGGTAGTTTTGTGCATCACTTCTACTACCATTGTTGTAGACGGGTGTGGCCTCCTCTTTTTTCAAGAACTGTGGACGGTTTTTTGTTCGAGGGATCTACTATACATTACAGTCAGAAGACGGGTTAAATCAGCCGCATATTCAGTGTAGAATCTGCCAGGGATTCCATCGGGCCCTGCAGCTTTGTTCAGTTTTAAGGATTTCAGCTGTTTCTCAACACCACTGACACTAACACTTCTTTCATTCATCTTTCCAGTGGTACGAGGATTAAATTGGGTCACTTCTGCTTAGTTTTCGTTTGTGGAGGAACATTTGAAAACGGAGTTAAGCATTTCAGCTTTTGCTTTGCTAGCGTCAGTTGCAGTTCCTGTCTCATTCGCTAGGGACTGGACACTAACATTGGTGCCACTAACAGCCTTTACACACGATCAGAATTTCTTTGGATTTTGACAATACTCTGCTTCGGTAGTCACGGAAGGCATCACACATCGCTCTCTTGACAGCCAAAGGCATTTTATTCAGCATCTCTTTATCTACATCCCTACTCTTTGTTTTACACCTATTATCTAGCAATCTGTGTTTCTTTAGAAGTTTCTTTTAGGTGACTGTGTACCATGGAGGCTCCCTCCCATTATGAAATATTCTACTGGGTACACATCTATCTAGTTCGTGGTCAACTATTCTTTTAAACTTAGATCATAGTTCCTCTGCATGCTTCTGTCCTGTGCTGAAAGTTTCAAGTTCCTGATTGAGATGTGACACTACTGACTTTTTATCTAGTTTACTGGACATATCTATCTTTTTGCTTGGTTTAATTGTCCTTTGTGCTTTGGTAATCGTTGTTGCCATAACCGCGTTGTGGTCACTGATAACAGTTTCGATGTGGCCATCCTCAAAGAAATCATGTCTATTTGTTGCCATTAGATCGAATATATTTCCATCATGAGCGAAGTTGCAAATTATCTCTTCTAGATAGTTTTCAGAGAACGCATTTAGTAATGTTTCGCAAGATATCTTATCACGTCCACCACTAACAAAACTATAATTTTCCCATTTCATAGTTGGATGACTAAAGTCTCTACCGACGATTACAGTATCGTTGGGGAAATTATGGAAAACTTATGTCCGACCAGGACCCGAACACAGACGATCCAGACTTCCGTGTGTCACACAGTCTGCATCCCTAAACCATAGGCTCTTACTTTCATCACTGAATGCGCGCAGCTTAATTCTTTATTCTCGCATTAGTGATAATAGGACTACGGTGACAGTGTGACAGATGGAAGTTCCGGTCGGTCCGGGAGGCGAGAGTGGATAGCCTAACGGTAAGGCGACTGCTCGCGATAATCCTGGTTCGAGTTCCCGGTCTGGCACAAATTTTCATTTGTCAACAACAGGTAGAACATCTGTGCCTAATACAGTTGGCCCCAAGTTATTTGTATTCAGTGAATTTATTTCGATCTAATTTCGAACGGCTGTCAGTCATCAATCTAAATAAAAGTAAGATATGTGCAGATAGTGTGACATATGGAAGCTTGGTTCGATCCAGGAGGCGCGCACGGATAGCCTAATGATGAGGCAACTACTTGTGATAAGCGGGAAATTCGGGTTTCAGTTCCGTTCCGGCACAAATTTTCATATGTCATCAACAGAAGGAACATCTGTACCGAGTGCCGCTGACAACAAGTTACTCACATTCACCGAATTTATTTCGATCTTCCACATTCTTCCTAGCTGCGCGTACTGGCACACCGCTTGAGAGAAAGGAAGCAGTGGTGCATAATAAAATACTAGTGAACAGTGCAATAATATGAACCCCTTAATGTGCGTTGTGCAATAACACGAACCCTAGTGTTTCGGAAGTAACAAGTGAAAATGCACATGATGAGCAAAAGGAAACTGAACATGTGGTCTAAGTGCACACGGTATGCTCCTTTGCCTTCTCAGATGCTTCATTCTGTGTCATCCGTGGTATTGAAATCGATGACAAAGCATCTGCTGCTCCACTGAAGACTTTGTCACGGCTTTATGAGTAATAGCCGTCTGCGTTGGAAGCTGCACCTTCACATTTACCTGCGATGTCATCTTTATCACTATATATGGACCCTGGTGCTTAGAAACATGTTTGCTCTTCCTTTTGATCTATAAGAGTTTGTTACCAAAAGCCCACGGACCCACTCGATATTACGGCAGCTTTCCCGTCTGCCCCTGACGTCTGAGCCCCCTTGTGCTTGCTCGCTTGACCTTGTGCCAAACTTCTCTTAACTGTTTCGTGAACTTATTCACTGTCACCTCATTAGCATCTAATGTAGGTTTCCGAACCTCAAGAGGAGATGGAATCTCTCTATCGCATACCATCTACACTCCTGGAAATGGAAAAAAGAACACATTGACACCGGTGTGTCAGACCCACCATACTTGCTCCGGACACTGCGAGAGGGCTGTACAAGCAATGATCACACGCACGGCACAGCGGACACACCAGGAACCGCGGTGTTGGCCGTCGAATGGCGCTAGCTGCGCAGCATTTGTGCACCGCCGCCGTCAGTGTCAGCCAGTTTGCCGTGGCATACGGAGCTCCATCGCAGTCTTTAACACTGGTAGCATGCCGCGACAGCGTGGACGTGAACCGTATGTGCAGTTGACGGACTTTGAGCGAGGGCGTATAGTGGGCATGCGGGAGGCCGGGTGGACGTACCGCCGAATTGCTCAACACGTGGGGCGTGAGGTCTCCACAGTACATCGATGTTGTCGCCAGTGGTCGGCGGAAGGTGCACGTGCCCGTCGACCTGGGACCGGACCGCAGCGACGCACGGATGCACGCCAAGACCGTAGGATCCTACGCAGTGCCGTAGGGGACCGCACCGCCACTTCCCAGCAAATTAGGGACACTGTTGCTCCTGGGGTATCGGCGAGGACCATTCGCAACCGTCTCCATGAAGCTGGGCTACGGTCCCGCACACCGTTAGACCGTCTTCCGCTCACGCCCCAACATCGTGCAGCCCGCCTCCAGTGGTGTCGCGACAGGCGTGAATGAAGGGACGAATGGAGACGTGTCGTCTTCAGCGATGAGAGTCGCTTCTGCCTTGGCGCCAATGATGGTCGTATGCATGTTTGGCGCCGTGCAGGTGAGCGCCACAATCAGGACTGCATACGACCGAGGCACACAGGGCCAACATCCGGCATCATGGTGTGGGGAGCGATCTCCTACACTGGCCGTACACCACTGGTGATCGTCGAGGGGACACTGAATAGTGCACGGTACATCCAAACCGTCATCGAACCAATCGTTCTACCATTCCTAGACCGGCAAGGGAACTTGCTGTTCCAACAGGACAATGCACGTCCGCATGTATCCTGTGCCACCCAACGTGCTCTAGAAGGTGTAAGTCAACTACCCTGGCCAGCAAGATCTCCGGATCTGTCCCCCATTGAGCATGTTTGGGACTGGGTGAAGCGTCGTCTCACGCGGTCTGCACGTCCAGCACGAACGCTGGTCCAACTGAGGCGCCAGGTGGAAATGGCATGGCAAGCCGTTCCACAGGACTACATCCAGCATCTCTACGATCGTCTCCATGGGAGAATAGCAGCCTGCATTGCTGCGAAAGGTGGATATACACTGTACTAGTGCCGACATTGTGCATGCTCTGTTGCCTGTGTCTATGTGCCTGTGGTTCTGTCAGTGTGATCATGTGATGTATCTGACCCCAGGAATGTGTCAATAAAGTTTCCCCTTCCTGGGACAACGAATTCACGGTGTTCTTATTTCAATTTCCAGGAGTGTACTTTGACGAAAGGTCTGCACTAGTGTGTACTTCAAAATTAAATGATGACATACTGAAGATACGTGTCCGTATTGTCGTTCTGACTGTTTATGTAATGCTATCTAGCTTATCTACACAGTTGTATGGCATGTTGCTATAAACGTATTTAGCTAAGGTCTTATTTAGTTCAAGTTTGCAGTATAGCACGTGTCATGACAACTTGAATATTTCTCATTTTTGATGTTATGGGAAGTGTCGATCATGCATTAGAGAACGGTGTCTAAAACGGAGTACAGTTGTGTTAGTGTTAATAACAGGGTGAAAGCAATGGAGCCATTTCGGAACAGCTGTGCCCTGTATGGAGTGAGTGCTATCGAGAAAGTCAAGTTGTATCGTTTCAAGTACGATCGTTTGGAGATAAATTAATCAGGTAGTTGATGGAGGACGTTTCTACGACTCACTACTATGGTCAAAAACAGTTTATCCAATAAACTGTGGCACTTGTGACGACCGATCAACCTTAGTGCAACACTTGCCTTCAGTACTCATATTGAGGTTAAAAGAAAGGACAGAGAATTGTGGTACAATGTTTCATCGAAAACCGGAGCAGAATCTCTGGGAAGGATACGGAAGGAATTCGTCTGCACCCTTTTCAAAGTACCGATCCTGACATTTGTCGTAATACATTTAAGGAGATCACTGTCAACCTAGATCAGTGGAGCCTGATGGCGATTTCAAGTCCATATGCTAACTTCGTGAGGGGAAAATAGTGGTTAAGCTGTAACAAACATTATCCCAATTGATTGCCTGTATATGTCCATAAAATGTATTGCTATTGATATACATTTGGTGGCGCACAGAATATGTACTGTGTTACGAACTGCTTCACAGGGATGTGCCTTTCACAGTTAACATTTGTTGCTAACAAATGAGATGCATTGCAGTCGCAGAGTAACAAATGTGACCTGGAAGACAGCACCAAGGAGCTTGGTTGGCAAACACCCCTAACGCGTTTTGTAATCTGACACCCGCATATGTTTTCCATTCTCGCCCCTTATCGATCAGTCACCAAGAAAGTTACTTTTTGTTTCCTTTTTCTTTTGTTTTTGTTTGATTTGTTTTGGCGATTGCGCTTTAAACTTGACTTACCTGAGAATCAGCAAGTTGCTACATGTGTCGGATGGATAAACTACCCCGCACATCATCAGACGGTTTTCGATAACGAGGTGGAATATACAGGGTTATTACAAATGATTGAAGCGACTTCACAGCTCTACAATAACTTTATTATTTGAGATATTTTCACAATGCTTTGCACACACATACAAAAACTCAAAAAGTTTTTTTAGGCATTCACAAATGTTCGATATGTGCCCCTTTAGTGATTCGGCAGACATCAAGCCGATAATCAAGTTCCGCCCACACTCGGCGCAGCATGTCCCCATCAATGAGTTCGAAACCATTGCTGATGCGAGCTCGCAGTTCTGGCACGTTTCTTGGTAGAAGAGGTTTAAACACTGAATCTTTCACATCACTATGCGAGAAACTTGCCCACACGCGTTCAATCGTTTCTTCGCTCACTGCAGGCCGACCCGTTGATTTCCCCTTACAGAGGCATCCAGAAACTTTAAACTGCGCATACCATCGCCGAATGGAGTAAGTAGTTGGTGGATCTTTGTTGAACTTCGTCCTGAAGTGTCGTTGCACTGTTATGACTGACTGATGTGAGTGCATTTCAAGCACGACATACGCTTTCTCGGCTCCTGTCGCCATTTTGTCTCACTGCGCTCTCGAGCGCTCTGGCGGCAGAAACCTGAAGTGCGGCTTCAGCCAAACAAAACTTTATGAGTTTTTCTATGTATCTGTAGTGTGTCGTGACCATATGTCAATGAATGGAGCTACAGTGAATTTATGAAATCGCTTCAATCATTTGTAATAGCCCTGTATTGTTGTCAGTTTCTCTGGTGGGAAACGCTGTTAAAATGCACTATACTAATACAACTGGTATCTCGTCATAATACCATACAACGAATAGCTGTCTTCATTTAACGTGGACTCTTTTGTCATACTCAGATATCTTTACCAAACTAAAACATAAATACGACAATGTGGCTGTGAGAGTAGTTGCCGAATGAAACACAGTTAACAGCGTATTCACGGATACAATTTCATTAACAGATTTGGGTATTTTCAATAGCTATTGACGAGACACCAGTTCCACAGTATTTTATATTTGTTGCCTCTAGATATGCCGGTTACTGAACGTAGCGATACATCTTATGATGATATAATTTCTAAAGACGTCGTTCTGAGTTCGATATAGCTGTTTGCAGCTGTGTCACAGAGAAGCTAAAATGTTAGTCTCTCGCCAGTTTTCAACTGAGAGCTACTGCCTTTTAGTGTTCACAGTGCGTCGACATTTTCATGGAGCACGCGCCCAACTGCAGCGTATATCGCCTCCTCATTGCCCTTGTGACGGCTAATTCAGATAATTCGCAATATAGACAACGAGATTAATTGTAGTTACTACGTGAAAGTAATCTCCCCTGTCTGTAAACACATATTTAATAAATCGATTCAGAATATTTAATTGGTATACCACGAATATATCAAGTGAATTATGCAAGATAAATCTCTGTCATTCGAGGAAGTAACAAAACTATCACAGCGTCAAGAGACATGTTCCACTATGTTGTCATGGCCCCATCACAGTCGTAGCAGGATGATTATGTTTCTACAGGCGATGTCTTTCTGTAGTGGGCTAACAATGCAGGAGTGCATCTTCTGCATCAATGATGTAACGACTTAATTACTTTTCCTACGACGTCATGAGGAGTATTCTCGGGTTTGTGCTGAGGGAGAAGAATGAAAAGTTGCACAGACGACCGCAATACATACGAAAGAAAATAAACGTAATCCACTGAGTTACATATCCATTTCATTGACATCGACATGTTGCAGGACGTGTGAACAAGTACTTTCTACCAACATTATGTAACGCCCCTAAATGTTTTACCTATTTACACCAAACAAGCATGGATTTGCAAATAATCACTCCTGTGAGACACAGCTGGCACTTTATTCACAAGGAGTACTGTGTACAGAGCCTCTCAAACTAATTCCGTACTTTTAGAGTTCCTTTAAGTATCATTCCTCATAAACGGCTTCCAACCACATTGATTTCCTATGGACTAGCGTCTCAGTTGTGCGAATGGATTCGTGATTTCCTATCAGAAAGGTCACAGCTCATAGTAACTGACCTGATGTCACCTAGTGAAATGGAGGTGATGAGCGTGAGTCTGCAAGTAAAGTGATGTTATTTGTTGATATTATTACACATGCAGTAGACTCTTTGTGGCTCACGTGAAGCTTCTACAGTTCTTCCTGCTGTTTTTCCATGAGACCTTCATTTCCTGGCTCATGGTTTTCTTTCTTTCATCCTCCACTATGTACCGGTCTTTTTGGTTCTTGTCTCTGGCTGGACTTCCCACTAGTCTATTTTGCTTCTGTTGATGTTACGGTCTGCAGTGTCTTGAATGGTGAGTTGAGCAGCAGTAAGGTCTCTTCGTACTTGTTTGGCCCATGTCGTACCTTTTAGGTTTTCAGTGGTTGTGAGTATCTGGCGTGTGAGTCTATACTCAGTGAGTCTGTGTATGTGTCCATAGAATTTAAGGCGTCTTTTTCTAATGCCAACAGCAATATTCGAAATCTCCTCTGTAGAGTTGTTGGTTTACAGTCTATATCCAGTTTCAGTTTTTCGTGGTCGAAGGATTTTTCGTTCTTCTTTTTGTAGATTTTGGAGTAGCATTTTGCTATGGAGTGACAAAGTATCTGCTGCATATAGCACCTCGGGTTTAATGACAGTCCTGTAGTGTCTGATTTTTGCACTCATGGACAGGCACTTTTTGTTGTAAGGTTGGTGTGTTCGACAGTAGGCTCTCTTTAGTTTCTGTGCTCGAGTTTCTTGAGATTTTTTTTCTAGTCCAGTGGGTTCCAAAATTTCCCTCCAGGTATTTAAATGTGGAACTCTTTTTATACGTCCATATTTTGTGGTGAGATTCTGTATGTTTAAGATTGTACACATAAATTCCTTTTTCTCAAAAGAAATTTGCAAGCCAACCTTCTCGACGCATTCCTTGAGTATCTCTATATGATATGTTGTATTTTGTTCATTGCCTGTCAAAATTGCAAGGTCATCGGCAAAGGCTAGACAGATGACTTCAGTTTTCCTTCCATTTTCACTGGTTTCCATAGGCCACGTTTTCTAAGCTCACTCTCCCATTCCCTTATGACCTTGTCCAAAATGATATTGAACAGAATTGAAGACAGTCCGTCTACTTGTCTTACTCTAGTTCTGATCTCAAAACCTTCCCAGATTTCTTCCATGAATTTTATTTTAGAGGTTGTGTTGGAGAGCGTCTGTTCAGTGAGCTTACGTGTTTTCTGGCCAAGTCCGAGTTCTATTAGAGTGTTGACATGGGATTTACGGTTGACTGAGTCATACGCCTTCTTGAAGTCGATGAATGTACATATGGTGGGCATATGTCTAATATCTCTGTATTTAAACGTTGTTTTCAGATTAAAAATATGTTCAAGATAGGGATGTCCGGGTCGGAAACTCGCTTGATACCCCCCCCCCCCTCCCCCTCAATCTTGTGTTCAATTTGTTCCTGTGTTCTCTGAAATAGGCATGAAGAGAAGATCTTGCAGGTGTCAGTAGTGAAATGCCTCGGTAATTGTTGACATCCGTTCTGTCTCCTTTCTTGTGCAGGGGTTGGATAAGTGCACGCTTCAAATCGTCAGGTAATTCTTCTGTTGTCCAAATTTCTTTGATAATTTTCGTGAGCTCCTCAAGTGATTTAAGGCCTGACTCTTTCAGTAGTTCTGCTACTATGTCGTCATCACCAGCCGCTTTGTTGTTTTTGAGATGGTGGATGTGCTTGAGGATTTCTTCTCTTGAGGGTCGTACTGACTCTTGGTTGGTGTGTGCGGGTTCAGTAAGTGGGATTCTTTCTGTGGGTTATGGACAAATTAGTAAATTGGTGAAGTAAACTGCGGGTTCTTTGCAGTCTTCTTCATTAGTAAGTGCTAATTTCCCAGGTTGTTTTTTAAAGCAGAGATGTTGTGGTGTGTATCCTCGTATCCTATTTGTAAATGTCGTGTATAAATCTCTTGTCTTGTAATTCCGAAAGTCACTCACTGATTGTTCCAGTTGTTCGTTTAGGTATCTTCTCTTGGTTTATCTGATGGTTCTGGCTGTTTCTTTCAGTACTTTGAAGACATTTTGTTGTGTTTCTGGCGTTTTCTTGCTGCTGTATTTCTAAAGGCCAGTTTGCGTGCTTTAAGGGCGTTTTCACAGTTTTCTTTCCACCATGCATGTTTTTTCTCAGCCGTAGTGGTTCTGTGTTTTACGTATAATCTTGTTTTTGAACTCTTCCCATGTGTTTGCTTCTTGTTTCTCTCATTCGTCCTTTATGTTTGTTTTGTGGAGACTGTTTACGCCGAATCTCTACAGGTGCAATTTGCTGCGTGTGGGTGATTGCTATATGGTCAATCTAGAATCCTCCAAGTTCTTGAATAGGAGAGCGCCACCTTTTTTGCTTTCTGGGGTGCTTTCGTAAAGATGTCGTCATTATCTTCAGGTTGAATTGTAGGCAGAGATCAACTAGTCGCCTCCCATTTCTGTTGGTAAATTTGTGCACAGGATATCTGCCTATAGTCTTCCTGTGTTCTTCTTCTCTGCCCAGTTGTGCATTAAAGTCACCAAGGAGTCAGATGGTGTCGTTCTTGGGGATCATCGCCATTGTCTCCTCCAGTTGGCTCCAGAAATTCTCCACTTCGGTAGAGTTTTTCTTGTTGTCTATGTTGGTTGGAAAAACAGACATAATGTCTTATGGGATAACAGCAATCAGTGATTTTATAATGTTACTTAAAATCCGTCTTGATTGGAAATTTGCAATCCAGACGGATTTTAAGTAACATTATATGTTGGTTGGGACGTGAGTGTTCTCAAGTGTATAATTTCTGTTGGTGCACTGTATACGTAACGTCATGAGTCTGTTGTTGACGGGAGTGACTTCCTTGACGGTGTTTATGATCTTCTTATGTACAAGTATCGCCATTCCAAGCAAGGGGACACCTTTGCCAATTTGTCTATCAGTGTTGCTCTTGAATATGCGGTAGTTACCATAATCTGCGGTATCATCGTCAGTATATCGTGTTTCCTGAAGTGCTAGTAATAGCATTTTTTGTCTGTCGAGTTCTGTAGTAAGACTGAGTAGCTTTCCAGGTTGTATTAGTGTATTGATATTTAATGTGTCAATGAATGTTGGTGTTTTAGTGGGTAATTTGGCAGAGAACGATTTTCTCTGAGTTCTTGGTTCCCAGGGTCCCCCAGAATCCGAATGCCCGGTTGCCGACTACCGACGGGTGGATTGGTTACCACATGGGGTAATGTTGTTGTTGCTCTCACAAACCATTGTGCTTGCTATTAAATTTTGTCTAGCTAGGCTGGTTGTGTAGACCCAGGGGTTGTTGGTTCCTGGAGCAGTTGCTGCAGCCGCACCCACTGGCTGAACAGTCGCTGATCAAGTTGTCGGTGGTTTCCACAACAGACGCCGCTTGGGCTTTACGAAGAAGATTCTTCCGCCTTCTCTGCCGGTGAGATCTTCATCTTCATTCGCCATCAAAGCCATTGATCCTCTTCACCTGTAAGGGGCCCCTACAAGGTACTACCAACCGAGCCAGCTGGACAAAGGTTTTTTTTACAAGGCGTTAATCCTCCCCCTCCTCCTTTCTCAATCGGGTTTGGGACCGGCTTTGGCGGAATTAGATGTATTTATAAACTTTTTAGCAATCAGAACATTCCTCTTAGATTTGTGGGGTAATGCTGCCTGCCGTCTAGTAAACTCCTCAGAACAGCAAAGCTATAGATCGCAGCAATTAGTCGTTATTTTTAAATTTTATTATGCAGATCTAGATTTGGGCTAGAAGCTAGCCATTCTCAATGCACTATTATTTTCACTCAAAGCATGTAAGTCCCTGTTGATCGGGCTTCATTGAATGAACTGTGGGTGAAGCCTAAATCTAGATCTGCATAATAAAATTTAAGAAGGGCGACTGATTGCTGCCATCTATAATTTACAAGTCAATATAACAGTCGCTGAGTACAGCCGCTTTCCCAGTGACAGCAAAGCTAATTGCAAAATGATGTTGAAAATATATGTTCACAGTGCAAAACGTGACAATTGACCGTAAACAATAGAAAGTATGAGGTTCTCCACATGATGACCAAGAAGGTTTCCTCAAGCTTCGATAAATCGATAAGAAAAAAAAAATTGAGGGTTATAGAGCTAACGAAAGCCGTAGGGATTACAAATATAAACAAATTATCACGGAAACATCACATGTTGTGGCGAAGGTGAAACAAATGTTGAGTTCAAAAAATTGTTCAAGGGGCTCTGAGCACTATGGAACTTAACTTCTTAGGCCATCAGTCCCCTAGAACTCAGAACTACTTAAACCTAACTAACCTAAGGACATCACACACTGTAAGGTGTCAGGCAAATCAAACACCTTCCATGAGAACCCTGACATGATAAGCAAATCCAGTAGTATGTCACATAGCTCTGAATAAATCGTGACATTAAATTAACCAAAGTAATACGAGAAACGAGTGAGCAAATGGAATACCACAGACTAACACAAGAATGTCTAAATGCATGTCATACCTTCCCACCGTGAGACAGACGCAGTTCCGAGGGAAGAAACGAGAACCGAAGCCGAGAGCAGAACCGTGTTAAGCTGGAAGGCCCTACGATAAGGGACGGACGGACACCCACGTCGCCAGCTAACCGCGTGAGACTTTTTCGCGTCTCTGTTACGTTGCAAACTTTAAAAACATTGCCCCACCACGAAAAGTATAACGTTTCTCATTGGATAGACAGAATTTTTGTAGGCGGAGCTTAAGGTTAACATTGAGACCCTGATTGGTCAGTTAAAAACACAGCCAGATAGTTTTTTTTTAAACCAACTTCGGTAAATTGTAGTAAGGAGAAGTTAGGAAAGAGTTGCTTCTGAGAGGGCGAGCTGGACGGAGCTGCGCCGGGCGCCGCCCCCTGACGAACACCGACAAGGTAATGAACGCACGCGATGCCGCATAACAGCGCATAAAGCTTCACTCAGAACTGCAGAAGTCTCATCTGTTACACCCCCTTTTTGCGTAATACTAGTGTCGATCGTCAATTAAAGCTCATGGTGTTCACATTTGCCACTTGAAGTAAAATTCCGAAACGCGATGATTTTTCTGTTTTATAGTTATTGAGGAGCCACATCAGCCACTGTAATTTACGACAAGTTAGATAAGTAATTAAAGATAATTGAGGGTCACTGTAGACCATTTTGATAGTTTTCTCTTTTGTGAAACTTAATTTAAACCTAGATTATAGATGTGATATGGCATAGGTCATCCTTCGATCCATTGTAGAACTTGGAAACCCATTCAGGGAATATTCGTTCAGATTTTTGTTGAACGCAGTTGGTTTTTACCATCCTGTATTAAAACATTTGCTTTTATCAATAGTGCAGTTTATAAACGATGTTTTGTGAATAGAATAAAATTTCCAATGGTAAACTTAACTGCTTTTTCGACGTTATTTTACCAGCTAACTAAAAATAGGAAAGCCTTGAACCCCTTCCACTAAATTTAGTTAGTATTAAGATTCTTTTACAGGGAGTGCAGTGGAGCTGACGCTGAAATCATTAAGAATTTGGTTATATCATCGCTAGTCTCACTGAACTCTTCTGAATTCTACATGTCATGTGTGCTCTGGCGTCTCCTTACCAGCAACAGGTCCCAGGTTCAAACTAGTCAATTCCCTAAAAAACACGCTCAGAGCGTCGTTGCGTGAAAGTGGTAGGGAGACACGATATAGAACAAACAGACACCACGCAGAATGTTAGAAAATGGTGACCCTGCCAGGATGGTAAAATACCATGATTGAACGTCGACCACATGTCTGACTAGGTCAGAAAAATATCCTGTTGAAAAATTTTCGTAATAAAAAAAATTTTTTTGACCGTTATAAATAGTCGATAGATAGTAATAAAGTATTTAATAGATAGACATTCTAGCAGAGACAACAGCATAATTAAGTTATGAATTTTAAATATTGTTAGAATTAAGTTTTCTTCTCAATGCAAGCGCACAGGTGGCGGATACATCGTTGACAACTTGGTTCTGACCCAACAAGTAAGTGAATGGTTTGTCAAGTCGTGTGAACAAAAAGTTTATGAAACGCGTGAGATCGTATGAGCGCATGTTGACGCGAAGTAGGGCGCGTGAATTGCTTTTAAAACAGAAAATAAGGGATTCGGAAAGATTAGCAATGGCAGATCGACACCTTGACCGAATTGAGGTAGAGACCCAGCATGAAAATGGACAGAGAATAGAGGACAGTACAACAGACGATGCGGTATCGCGAGAAATAGGATATATAACGCACCATAACGAGGATAATGTACGTCAAGGCACAGAAAACATAAGTCAGCATACGACAGAGGAGCAGGAAAGTAGAGAGACAGTCGATGAGGATTCTAACTTGCGTCTTGAATACGTAGAACCCATAGTACAAGTAATCAGAGCTACCACACCACAGAGTACAAGGAATTCGAGCAGAAACGTGTCACCGCACAGTTCAATGCAATCGGTTGCAAACCAACACTTGGGCGAAAACACAGAGCGTAGGACGTCGGAAGAAAACGGAATAGGACCCACCAATCTGGCAGAATTATTACAATCAATGACGGAAACCATGACAAGACAAAATAAAGAAATTGCGAACCAAATTAAAATTCAGAATGCAGAAATGACGAAACAAAATGCAGAAACCACGAGACAAATGCGTGAGATTAAAGAACGAAACAAAAAAAATCAGTTACACCTAAGTCATATTGAAGACGAGGCAAAAGAATCTCGAGAAGTGATAGGAAACTTAATAACAGGTCACAATCAATTGAGAACAGACGTTGACAAGGTACAAGAGGACGTACAAACATTGCGTAATGACATTCAGGACGAGATCAAAACATTACGTAACAACACCCAGGGAGAAGTCATGAAACTAGAGAAACAGATAATCGAAATTACTAGGCAAGCAGCAGGAACAGCGCGTGAAATTGTTGAAAACAGTGTGTTACACAAACGTATCACAAAAGCAGCTTGCAAACCATTGAAGAGCGTAGTGAATAGGATCGAACAAGCACAGAGTCTGCAACCACATCCGTATCTGTAACAGCACCGGAAAAACAAGCAATTAACGAAGATATTACGCATTTACGATTCCAATCACAGGCGGAAATTAACATACGTGACAATGGAAAGTCAGGTCGCGAAGAGTACAGTGCAATGCATTCAGCTACACGTTCACAACCGATGGAAGAAAATTATTGCGTACCACCCCAACGATGCTACGCAAGGGTAGGCGAAAGTTACAGTGGACAATATCCAATGGATCTACTACCACAACCGAAAGAACGACGGGAGAAATGATCAGAAACAAAAGTGGCGAAGAATCGCGAATTTCATATGGAACTATGACGAAGTACGACAACGATCATTTCCTCACAGTCAGAAAATTTCAACACTTTCGAGAAGGAAACTCATTACATCCACGAGCTTTTATTGATCAATTCCGAGTAGGATTACCAGAACACTGGACGCTAGCACACAAATTAGACTTTTTATGTGCACAAATGTCAGGAACAGTCGCAGAAACCATGCAGAATGTTGCAGCGACATGCCGATCGTACGAAGATTTCAGAGAGAAGTTTCTCTCACGATATTGGTCCAGCGAAGCACAGAACAGAGTGAAGTACGAATTATTACAGAACCCATATTTTGAAAATTCAGGAGAGAAGAGTCCCGTGAAATTTTTCGAATTAATGGCAAAGAAAAATCAATGCTTAGATGTACCATACAGTGACGGAGAGTTGATTAAATTATGCGCGATGAAGCTACCATTGAAATACCAGCAATCATTAGTAGGTCGCGGAGGCAATGACGTCGAAGCATTTAAAGGTATTCTAAGGGAACTAGAGTTCATATTTTCGGAAGATGACGTAAGAAAAAGACGAAGCGCACGTGAAAACGAAAGCAAAAAGCAGTGGAATCCACAAGACACAGTACGAAGAAACAATAATTACGAACCATGTGATAACTTCGCACCAAGAAACGACAATATATTTCAACAAAGAACCGGTTATGGATTTAGAAGAGAATATGGCAATAACTATAATTCACCCAGAAACGGCAACAAATATTACAGAGGGAATAACGACAACCGGAACGGGTACTGGAGAACCAATAGACCGACAAATTATCAACAAAGAAACCACTATCAACAAGCTGAACAAGAAAGGAGAATACAGATAGAAGAGGTGGAGGTAAGACCACCAAACCCCGATAAACGTTCGAATTGACAGCTAAGCGCCCATGCCAAAGAGAATGACGCACCGACCCAGGACAATTGCAGCGCCTTGAACAGAGAAGTAAAAATCTTATCACGAGAAGAGAAGAAGGAAGAAACAAATTTGCAGGGACGAGATGAAAACGAAGACAAGAAAATAACAATATCGTGTTGGGACGACATTAATTGGGAGAATACTGACGAGGAAGATGAATTACCAGAGGCATGCACAACGAATGTAGGAGGAAAGGACGAAGTAATGAGTATTGCAGAGCTATTTGAGATGGAAACCAGGGAAAGCGAATTCAATGAGGATAATGCACAGTCGATAGAAGTTGAAAATAAGTTACTAGTGGGCACGCAACCCAACGTATATAATGAAGGAAGTTATGAAGCGATAATTAGAGCATTTAGATGCGATTATGTGGAAGTAACGACGAAGAAGGAGAAGATAGACGAGGATGAGGAAAAAGTAGAGGATGTTGAAGAAATCGTAAATGAAGGAAGAAATAGAGAAGAGGAAATAAAAGAGAGAGAAATAGCAGTCGAAGCTTATCCTACAGAAAGTTCGAATTCACAAGGGAAATTTCTAAAAAGACTCATGTATGATTCAGTGGAGGATTCGTTGATGCAAGAAGAAGAAGAACAGAACCAACCCTTTCAAATTCAACCAATTGTGAAGTCCATGGTAAAGCATATCCCAGTCAATATTGTAATTGATAGCGGAAGTGAACTGACTGCGATCTCAGAAAATTTATTCATACAGTGTAACGACAATGAGGAATTGCCAGTTCTGAAAACACGTAAGATTAAAGTAAGAGGTCCTATTAGAAACAATGCTGCGGAAGTTACGAGACAAAAAAGGTTAACTCTTTCGTGCCAAGGTAAAAAGATCGAAGCCAACTTCGTGATTATACCTAAACTAACTGTAGATTTGATTACAGGTGCAGATTTTTTAAATGAGAGACGAGCGATAATAGATATGGGGAAAGGTAGCGTAACATTCGGGAATGTCACACTTCTCTTTGAGCAAAAGCTAAAATGAGAAGAAATACCAGTCATAAACAAACAATTAATAATGACGCGAGATAAACAGGATGAAGAATTAGAATGGTATGCACAAAAGGGGGAATTGCCTCAACTCATGTTAGAAGTCCATAAAGAAATCGACGAAAAATTGCAAGAAGTTCAAGGTATTTCGGAACACAGTCAAAGAGAATTAGAGGGTATTTTACGAGATAAAGCAGAGGTATTTTTACCTAAGACTGGCAGTATGAAGCACTTTCAGTACAAGTTTGAAGTAAAACAGCACAAACCATTTAGAGTGCCACCCTATACAATCCCATTAAGCTACGGGAATAAAGTATTCCAGGAGATATCTAAAATGTTAGATGACGATATTATTGAACCAGCTACCTCCACATATAACAGCCCGCTCCATATTGTACAAAAACGAGATGGGAGCATCAGGTTAATGCTTGATTCCAGACAGATCAACACAATCATAATCACTGAGACAGATCGCCGAGAAAAATTAGAGGAATTGATACAAAACTTCCACGGTGCTAAGATATTTTCATCAATTGATTTACGGAGTAGTTTCTGGCAAATAGAATTGGCCCCAGAATGTAGAAAATTTACAGCATTTATCGTATTCGGTAGATGTTACCAGTTTAAACGATTGCCATTTGGTTTAAACATATCATCAGCAGCGTTTACTGGGGGATTTAATACTATACTTATTTTACAAAAAATTACTTGTTATGTTGATGATGTGATTATAGCAGAACCCTCTTGGGAACATCACAACAACACATTAAACCAGTTTTTACAGATCATGAAAGAGCATGGGGGTCACAGTAAATATAACAAAACCCAAATTTGGAAGGCGAGAGGTCAAATTTCTAGGACACATAATTTCAGAGAAAGGGGTAATGCCCGACCCAGAAAAACTAACGGCAATCAAAGAATGCTGTACTCCATATAATAAGAAAACTCTCAGAGGATTTCTAGGTCTCACCGGATTCTATAAACAATTCATTTGGATCGACTCTCTCGCAACACCACGCCTATGTGCATTGACTGGAAAAACACGCCATAGGTATGGGATCAACAAGCCAATGAAGAATTTTTAAAAGTGAAAAACGCACTAACAACAGCACCGATTTTAGCACATCCTGATCTAACACAAAATTTTTGTATGGCCTCTGATAGCGCGAAAACGGGTTTAGGAGTTGTTTTATTCCAAGAATACGAACAGGCAGGGCTAAGATCATATAGAACAATTGCATTTGCCAGTCGGGTACTCACAATAAGCGAGAAAAACTATTCAGTCACGGAGCTGGAAGCATTGGCCATTGTATGGGGCTTCCAGCGTTTTCGATACTTCCTATTCGGAAGAAAAACAAAAGTATACACTGACCACAAAGGATTAGAATTTCTGTTATCCGCCAAACTAACTCATGGGAGGTTAGCCAGATGGATGTTAATACTACAAGAATTTGATTTCACTATTACACACATACATGGACCAGCGAATGTATTAGCAGATGCTTTATCACGATGTCCACAGGGTGCATCCAATAACATTGGTTTGGAAGCAGCAGAAGACCAGTTTACAATGTACTATATGAAACAAGTACCTTTCGAAAACTACATTACAACAGCATTGAAAAACATAGGCAGAGAACAGGACAAGGATCCCGACATACTAGGAATCAAACACAAGTGGAGAAGTAAGGATTTTCCAGACATTCGACAGCACTATCTCGTAAAAAACAATGTTTTATTTTTTAGACAAAATGTTGCAACGAATGAATGATTAATTTATATCCCAGATGAACTAATTAATAAGTACATATGGTATACACATTTAAGTGATGGCCACTTTGGACCAAAGAAATGCTTTTTAAAAATAAAACAAACAAGCCATTTTCCTAATATGGAAAGACGAATTAGAACAGTATTAGACAAATGCAAAAAATGCATGAGGGCTAAACACGTCACTTTCCAAACCAAACCACCTATGTTTCCAATAATCCCTAAAAGATTAAAACAAATAGCTGCAACAGATTTGATGGGGCCCCTCGCACACACAAAAAATTGATATATTTTCATATTTGTCGTTTTGGAACTTACTTCTAAATATGTTACCTTGACACCATTAAAACGGGCAACAGGTCTTACTATAAGTAAAGCATTTAGGCAAGATTTTCTCAGTCAAGTAGGTCGAGTAGTACGAATAATTTCGGATAATGGCCCACAATACGTATCAGTGCAATGGCAGAACACGTTAAAACAACACAAAATAAAACCCATCTACATATCTAAGTACAAACCTAGCGTAAATCTAGCAGAACGATTTATGAAGGACATAGGCACTTTATGCCGATTATATGCAGGCAAAAGATACAACACTTGGGATATATACCTTAAAGATTTTCATGAAGTAATAAATGAAATGCCGCATAGCACTACACTACTACCTCCAGTTACTGTACTTAAAAATATTGAACCCCCAAACATAACCAGAAAAAATGTTTGATTTCCTATTGTACCATGTAGACAGCACAAACAAGTCATAACAAAAGCACTCTGAAACTTCAGAAAGGCAGCTATTAAAAGAAAAGAAAGAGGAGATAGAACAGCAGTTAAAAGAACATTCTCAGTAGGCCAGAAAGTATTTGTAAAAACACACCATCTCTCCAGCAAACAGAAACACAAAATACATAAGTATTACGCTGCATACAAAAGACCTGTCATAATTAGCCGAATTGCTCATGATAATGCTGTGGAACTAATGAACCCAAAAACAAGCAAAACCTTAGGACTTCACCTTGTGAGCCATATCAAAAAGTTTGAATATTAATTTTATTACTGGTAAATAATCAGCACAATATTTCAAGATTATGTCGCAGATAAGATCGTCAGGAGAAAGAAGAATGAAGAGAGAGGAAGGTGGGAAAAAGAAAGTTGTTTCAATAAAAGCAAAAACAAAAATAACACCAATAGGACCATAGATTAAGGTGAAGAGATAAAGTGTAGATAGTCTAACAGCATGAAATACTAAAATGCTATACACCATGACACCACACAAAAATAAAAAACGAATCTGAGGATTTTTGTAGAAGTTAAGACTCAAAATACCTTAGAATTGTAACATGGAAAGGGCGCCAAAATTTGTAAAGCTTTTTAAGAAGGCGTAAAACAATGTAGGTACTAGACATATGTTAGATAATTATAAGTAAAACTTTTTGTAAGAACCATTGTAAAAACTCCAGCAAGGACGAGATGCAACGACCCGCAAGTTGCAACGCGAGAAGTATCAAGAAAGAAAAGGATGTAATTAGTAAGACACGATTCCTACAAGGCAGAAGTGTCGAGAGAAGGGAAAGAACAGTGAGACCAACAGAGGGCCCTCGTAAAGTGGGCAATAAATGTAACCGCTAGGCGGAACCCTGCTGGGACGGAACACAAAGCCGCACAGTGACAGAGCCCTGCAGAGACGCAACGGGACGCCGAATGCCGGAAGGGTCTCCGAGCGCCGCCACTCGGTGGAGCGAGCAAAAAACGGTCTGACGAGAAGACCGCTTGGGCAAGCCACCACTGGCAAAAAGAAAAATATGTGTAAAAGTCACACTACCGCTATTAAACAGCACACTGATGAACGAAACTGAAGAAAATATCCGCAAAGTAGAAATGACATGCCCAAACAATTTATCAAACTGTTACTAAGAGGAGAACTTCAAAGCGACTAGTTATCAATAAATATTTCCATATCCTGTCCAGAGAAGAACCAAGGAGCAAGTAAGAAGCAGAGAAAAAGCAGGAAGAATAGAAGTTGAAGATTTGCAAGATTGAGACCAAGAAAGAAGATGGGTGAAGGATAGACGACATACCTTCCCAAATCCCTATCCTATTGTAAACTAGTCATCTGTGAAGTATTACAACGAAAAACGACCACTTTCAGCGACACATAACGATGACTTTCACGCATACAAAGCCAGTAAACTATAAGATTCTGCACTCAGAGCTCCATTCCATTATGGGACCTGCACAACAGCAACACACGCTTGCAAAGCTAACAAAGAACGACGAACGAAGCTGTACATCAAATGCTTGCCCACATCCATCTTGCTCAAGTCCATGACCTTCGTGCAAAAAAAAAAAAAAAAAAAAAAAAAACATTCGCCAAACTCATGCTTAAACATTCATAGGATTGTGTGAATATGTGAAATCAAATTATGTGATGTAGGAATTGTTCAAAAGAAACGTGTGAAAAACTAAATAAGTTAAGCACACCAGACAGCTAATAAACTACAAAATAACAGTCATTGACTATGGACTTAAGAAAAAAATAGACTATCGGTAAAAATAAGTCATTAGTTCTGAAATGGACAGTATATAAGGAACAAAAGTAAGGCATAATAAACACTAAAACTATATGCCAATTATTTTCTCCTCATAAATATAAAAGAATAACTATATTCTACTTATGTTCTCCTTACAAAAACAAAGAATTTAAAATTTTCTTGTTGGATGTTTTCCCTGTTTTTTAAACATTTTTACCATTTGTTAGGATAATATCTCAATATATGTGTATGTATATTTCTTTAAACAAGAACATTTTTACTTGTACATTGTAAGGTTGTTGCTTTATTTTGCTATGACAGCGGTACTGATAGACAATAAAAGCGGGTTAAAAGCTGTGAGCTGTCTGGGGAAGTTAACCATGCATTACTGCACAACTGTTTCACCAGGTATATAGTCTAGGTTTACCAAATTCCCAAACAGACTAACATTAATTATAATCTTTTGATAGTCATACAACAACCGGTAATATATATATATATATATATAAAAGAGAATTTAAATAAAAAGAAAGAAATCAGTTTTTGTTTGGAAATTTATTTTAAGATTGATCATTGAAATTTCAGCATATTAAACTCGATTCATAACTAAGCTGGTGCCTTATTTAGGATTGTGAAAATGTGAGATTGTAATCTTACAGAACACATCAAATATGGAGCCAAGATTGGGAGACTGCATACAACACTGCGTTCATAAAATAACACACGAAGAACGTTGAAACATATGCAAGAGGTAATTAACCTCAACCAACCGATTCAATTTTCACCCAAAGAAATTACGTTCATAGCATAATCCTGTCCCTCATGTAATTACCACACACTGGTATACTAAATTCATACTAACTCTCTGTGAAATCTTCCCAAAAAGAATAGCTGAGGGCTACTTTGATGATTACACCACATGCTTCACGTGGTACTGGTTTCACAAAGTACATCCCACGTGGGTTGAACATAAAGAAAAGTTGCTATATTGAAAAATATTGTCAAGACGAGACGTTATAATCTCACGCATATTCGCATTTAAGATTGATGAAGTTAGTTAGAGTTACTGATCAACACGTGGTTCCACTTTACTCACAAAGTAGTGACAAAGCAACTACCGGAAAAAAATCTGAACTTCACACGAGAATTACACTGCGCTGCAGTTTAAGATAACATTAGATATTTTAGAGCTAAACCTGAAATAAAGGTGATTAAATTTTCAGTTAGGCTGAACTTAAGAAATCCATTGTCCTACGGACTTAGCAGACACGCGCTTAGCCGGAGATCTTACCACTTCAGACGCTCGCCACGGACCGACTGACTGGTCCCTTCCTGAGGGGTGGCTCACACATACAAACGGAAGTGGCCAGAGGGGCAGCTTGCTATACCAACATGACAATGGATGGACAGGACCATACTAAGGATAGAAACCTCTTTGCTTTTAGAAAGCGTAGCTACCTGTTCCGATGTTGGTCCTACTGTTCTCTAGCAGACAGCCTTGTCTGCTACCCTCAAGCATGCAACTAGAAATACATTTGCTCATTCATCCTCTCACACAGAAGGGTAGGGGGATGACAGTATCTTATCATATACAGTATATAAAAGAAAGCAGATGTAGGTTCCGTATGAGACTGTGTGACATGAATTACATATAAACTGTGTTTTAAAGTGTAGTAGTGTGACAGATCGTTCTTGTTTATGTGTAAAAGTAACACGTTCCACTACTCAGTCTCCTTCCAGATAGTCAGAAACGCCACAGTAAATTTAGAAGAGGAATTTATGCCGTAAATGACAACAGATTTAAGAAATTAAACATGAAAGGAATCCAACAGAGACCTTTCATAACCCCAACGCTCTGGGAAAAGACTGTGCAGGGAATTTTCTGGCCATGCTAGGACATTCCCAAGCAGGCTTCTCACACCCTACTTAAACCAAAAGTGTAAAGGAAAGGCAAAAGGTCACCAGCTACTTGCTAAAACACAATAATTTCAACAAATCTTTAAAATCTACTAATTTCAAACAGAAAAAAAGAACACAATCTGTGACACCTATTTAAAAGATCATGTAGACCTAATTCGGTCAGCAAGTAAAAACAATGGTTCCGGTGTCATTAATATGAAAACAATTTCTGGTTGTTACCCATATCGAGTTCACCAGTATTTGCTCATTGCAAGAGCCAACTGATCACAGGGAAATTTATGACTGTTTATTAACAAGCAAAATTTATGAAAATAGCAAAGGTGCCACAGCAACTAAAAAAGAACATGAAATAACATCGTTATTATAAAGCAGAACATTACCATGCACAATCTGCAAAAGCAAAAAAATGATAAGAGAAAAAACATGTTTTACAAAGTGGTTATCGCAAAAAAATTCTATATCTTATAAAACTAATAATTTGTAGAATTAAAATAACTTTGTGGCACTAATTTAATCACTCTACTATATTTCAGTTAGTTAGCAAACAATGACCCCGGTTTCATTACACTGAAACTACAATTAATTAAGTGATTGTTACCCTTATGGGGTTCCTCAGTATAAATATACCCCATGCAAAAGCTAATCGATCACAGTCCAATGAGAATGAATAGCTATCTGATAAACGAAGCAATGCCACAGGAATGAATTTATGAAACAAAATATCACAAATCTAATACATCACACAAGAACAAACATTGATCAATAAAACAGTACAATAGTCAACATCTAAAAAAAACACCAATAAATAAAACACCTACAAAATACAAGAGTCAAAGTCTAAAAAAAAAACAATAAATAGAACACCTGAAAAATACAAGAGTCAGTCTAATAAACACCAATAAATCGGAACCCCTGCAAAACACACGAGTCAAAGTTTCTGTGATAGAAACACACGTATATGCATTGAACTAAGAACCGTATAATCACTGTTCACTGACACACTCAGTAGTTCCACTGTTCCGAGGCACAATATAAGGGGAAGAGGGGGGGGGGTTCGTCGCCGCAGCTGTCAGTAGGGATTTTTGTCCATCCGTTGCGTGCAATCCCGCCGTCTCTGCCCTCTCATGAAGTTTCTCTTGGTGGCCCATGTCACGTACATCTCGATTTGGTTCCATGTTTGTGTTGTCAAATTCGTGCGGTATCCTCGATTGACACGCCAGGTTGATATTCCTGGGCAAGGATGACACTTAATGGCTCTTCTTTGTGCCACCCTTAGCGACCAGAGAACATCAAACCATGATTTACTGTCGCTTGACAGTGGGCATCCGTCAGGAAATGTTGATAGGCGCCGTTGAAGTCTGTCAATTTCTCTGGACAGTGCGTGTCAAAATGCTCCACGCCCCTTGTGTCGTTACATTCTTGAGTTATCCTCAAATGGCTCTCCGGTTTGATATTCCTGGGCAAGGATGACACTTAATGGCTCTTCTTTGTGCCACCCTTAGCGACCAGAGAACATTGAACCATGATTTACTGTCGCTTGACAGTGGGCATCCGTCAGGAAATGTTGATAGGCGTCGTTGAAGTCTGCCAATTTCTCTGGACAGTACGTGTCAATAGGCTCCACGCCCCTTTATCCCCTGTCTTCGGTCGTTTCACTGCGCCCGTCTCGCCACGGTCACGTGCGTGTGGTGCGTTGCCAGCAGATGGATTTCCGCGCGGTGGACCGCTCGCCCATCTCAGGTCATCGCCTCCAGGAAGGGTCGCACGGGGCGGCCACCCATTAGCTCCGGGTGCAAGGGAAAGTGTTTGTCGCGTGCCCTTCTTTTGTTGTTGACCGCGCCCCCGAAGTGGCCCGGTTGACAGCGTGTCCTGCTGGGAAACCCGCCAGTTTACAACTAGTCCGGCTGCTACCGCTGTCTCGTAAGAGTTTAGCCGGTTCGCTTTCACGTTCTCAACTGCATTCACAGAAATTTTTCATCATAGTTACGTGATTACACAATGTCATACATAATACCACTTAGTATTGTCTTTCACAATTTTTAAGAACAAAAGTGAGACTTAATTTTTTTAAGTAAAAAAATTAGATGAATCGACAATATAAAATAAAAGTTAAATGACTTTACAATGTAAAAAAAATAAAAGTGAAATGACTTGACAATGTAAAAAAATAAAAATTAAATGAACTGACAATATAATATTTAAATCCACATCACTAATGTGGTTCACTTACGTTTTAATAAATCAAATGCTACTTATTAATTCACTAAAATAAATAGGATTATGCCATGTCCAAGTATAGGTCAGGACAGCATAGGATTCACATGTTATTTACACACACACACACACATGCACACCTGTTGTCTATTCTACAAACTAACTACCCATAAACATGCATTACTCAAAATTTTACTTCAATCCACTACTAGTTAAGCCACCAAGCTACTTCAATGCTATTTCAACACCGTGTATATACCACTACAACATTGTTCTAATTCGTCCTCTTCTTGACGCTCGCAGCATACGTCTTGTCACATGATAAACATGGAGAAACGTTCCTTAAACATACATAGAAGAAAGAACAATGGTTATTTGCAAATCAAAACATTTATACCAGTTCTCACACCTGATAAGAGACTCGCAATTATACATTAATCATACTCATATGTTTATACATAAAACAGTAAGACAATTTCATCTAAAATTACGTTATCACAAGAGTTAATCACGCAGATGACTCTGAGAGGTTAATTTTTTTTTTTTTTTTAGAGTTTATATTACATTTTCTTACCCATTTTGCTGCGATTTCGTTCCTTCTGTAAGTTACTTTTCGCTTCCAAATCAGTTATTTCGCCTGTGGTGGTCATTCTGGATTTATTTCTCATGAATGGCAAAATTGTGGTCACCTCTATTCTGTAAAACAGTATCATCTTAATATGTTGAACTTACAACTGACACAAAAGATCCGAATCCTCCTGTAGTTTAAATGACAAATGTTTTGCTTCGTCCTTATTACCTTAAACCAAGCTTTCCTTCGGTCCCATAATCAAAATTATTTAATCTTCCTCTACCTTCAAGAGGGAAATTTCCTCAGTACAAATCATATAGGCTGCAGTGCATCCCGCACCAGCGAAAACAGTAAGCTGTAATGCTCACAGCATCAGCAAAACACATAAACGTCGCTTTTCTAGGACAAGTATTAACGCAGAATAATTTTTCAGGCTCTGGCTCAACATCAATCAAGACTACAGAAAGGATCCATATTTCTGTTCCATTCTCCATTTGCTGAAAAACTGCTCGTATTTGACTACCACAATAATATTTCGGGGCCACGTAAATTACACAAACCACAATTCTTCTTTCACCTTGAAGGGAATCAATATACTGACGAAATTCACAGACAGCACTTTACATACTCAGCTATAAAGAACAAAAAAGACATATATCATCAATATTAACATATCATCGCATATTGAGAAGCCATTGGTTAAACAATCGTATTATCGCATCCTGTTTTCAAGATTCCAAACTTACTCATTCCTTTCTAAGAGTTCTCCTATCTTAAAATATTCATACAGCACGCATACTATAGTAAGAGATCCTCATTTATACTGACAGATATAGAACAGTAATAGATAGATAGTAGCACTGAAAGCAGAAAATCGGAAGAAGGATACTAACAGCTGGGGACCTGGGTTTGCCAGACCCATAATACCCATAGATCGGATATTCCCCTGAGTTTTGCATTAATTCAACACAGATATTGCTTCTCTCAGGAGCGACTCTTTTCAATTTACACAAAAAAAAACAGAAACAACATTTCACTCGTTCACAAAGAAACCTTTTATCTTCACATTTGAACCAACAAAAAAAATTAAAACATCACTTCAATCAATCACATAGAAACATCTTTATCATTAATTTTTACCAACATATTATTCAAAATGCATACGTCACAAATTTAAACTAATCAATTCTTTCTCCTCACCGTCCTCTCTACTTCTCACTGTCCTTTCTACTCATTTGCCATGTCGCTCATTTGTTCCGATTGGGCGCCTTCTGCGCTGATCGTTTGTTATTGCCGGTTTTGTTCATTTCCATTTGCTGGATTATGTCTAGGGTTGGCCGGCCGAATTTCAACATCATGTGGGGCTCCGCCTACAATCCTACTCCTATCGTGTTCATCGTAGTATCGATTCTGGTTGCCGTACCTGTAGCGTTCACAATCCTGTCCACGTCCTCGATCATTTCCGTTGTTCCATCTTTGTTCGCGACTGTTACCCCAGTTTCTATACGGCCGGTCCCGATTATTGTTCCGTTTGCGTCGCGACGACCAGTCACGCCGTTGATTAGTACTACGGCCACGACTGCGATCGCGCTGCTGTGCCCCGTAATAACTTTGTGCCTGATTACGCGGGCATTCTCCTGTATTGTATTCCAACTCTTGGAGAAGTGTCTTAAACGTTTCCGCGTCCTCTTTGCATCGTCCCGCAAGAATGACGTGGCACAAGTGTATCGGCAATTTGGTGATGCATATCCTGATTAGTTCCACAGGCCCGTATGGGTCGTATAGAAATTGTTTTGCCTGCAGCATGTGGTCGAATAGGCGTGCTGGACTGCTGAAACCAGACTGGTTCAAATTTGGCAGCATAATTATGCCATGCTTGACCCTATCTTGTGCCGCTTCCGACCAATAGGCGGAGAGAAAGGCTTGTTGAACCTCCCGAGTGGAGTTGCAGTGACGCGCTGCCAACCTCATGCGAATCGCTGGTTCGCCTTCCAAATAGCCACACATATATTCTATCTTATGTGAACTTGCCCAGTCGGGGGGAAGACAAAACTCAAATTGCTCGAGCCATGGTCGTGGATGTATTCCTTTTTGCGAATTTCGAAATATCTCAAACTTTCTCACCGTAAGGAAATGTTTGAAATCAAATATCCGCATTTTATCCTGGCAAGGCCCTTGAATGTTTCTATTTTTCTCAAGTCTGCCCCTCAAAATACATTCTTCCCTGTCGTCAAAATCTCCCTCGTGGCCGGAGTCCCTCTCTGCACTGTTCGTACAGCTATTTTTAGTGCCATTGGCGAGTTCGGAATCACACGCCATGCGGTTTTCCAGATGCGCCACGTGTTCTTGTAATTCGCCTGTTACAGCTTTGTGCTGCCTGTTCACTTCGAACTGTCCCTTCTCAAATCTAAGAAACGAACGCACTTCTTCGGACTCTGCAGCCGCTACCGGTGTAGTATTGTTCTCGGTTTCCGTCAGCTTCATCGTGCCTACAATGTCCGCTAATGCCACAGTCTTATCATGTATTTGTCTCTTGTCCTCCGCCCCAGTCTGCTTCAATTGTTCTACTTGCTGTTCCAGCACATGAATCGCTAGACTGTTGTCCGCTATTGTGTTGCTAACGGACGTGGGACAATGCGTTTCCGCCTCTTGGACCCTCGAGAGTACCTGCTGGTGTTCTCTTTGGCATTCTTCTCTAAGCGCTTGGAAATTCCTAAGTAGCTGTTCTTCGCTCTCTTTCGATTCCGCATCGCGACTCCACTTGCCCTGTTCTAAGGCTTGCAGACGATCATCGATTTGTTCAAATGTACGGCCTAATTCTTTCATAATATCACTTTTTATTTCACTTGCCAGATTGTTTATTCTTTGTGAGATATCATCGGACGCTCTCTGCATCGACTTGTCAACTTTATTTGTCTGCTAGATTAGTTTTGCGTCTATTTGTTCGCTTAGCTCTCGGATCGATTTTTCTGATTTCTGCGTCATTTGTTCGCCAACTCTCGGATCGATTTTTCAGATTTCTCTGTGTTTTCTTTATTTTGTTGCAATAAGGCTTTCATGAGTTCTGCCAAATCAATTTGGTTAGTTGAAGGCAAACTAATTTCTGGCTCTGATGTGAGCCCATTCGTCCTGTTTTGCATTTCCTCTGAAGTATTCCCCATTGCATTTTCGGAACCGTCCGGCGTGTTAATATTCAAAATCAAATTATCCCCATGGTCCATGTTGCTTTAGTTGTCGGACCGCTTACTTTTAGCTTGGTTACGTGTCTGCATTAGTGCAATTTATACCTGGTCCGCGACACACTAATCAAATTAAATGTGTCCCCCAAAAATTACGACAGTCACACGAAAGATACCCAACCTAATACGCACTTTTTCACATGAAAAACAAATTTTTATCTTTGATCAAAACTGTGGAATTTACAAGCGAGAAAAAAAACATACACACATATAAAACACACAAATATAGGAAAAAAAACAAGACAAACAACACAACGCCGCTCAACAACGCTGTGAATCTTTTGAAAGTCTGCTCAGAAACAATGTAGAAGTTGTTTGAGCGCTGTAGGGAAAAAAAATTAAGATTATACAACGCTCGCAATCCAACGTTTCAGAGATTCCAGAGTCTAGCGGAATCACAGAACAGGGTCGCCATGTGTAAGGTTGTTGCTTTATTTTGCTATGAAAGCGGTACTGATAGACAATAAAAGCGGGTTAAAAGCTGTCAGCTGTCTGGGGAAGTTAACTGTGCATTACTGCACAACTGTTTCACCAGGTATATAGTCTAGGTTTACCAAATTCCCAAACAGACTAACATTAATTATAATCTTTTAATAGTCATACAACAACCAGTAATATATATATAAAAAAGAGAATTTAAATAAAAAGAAAGAAATCAGTTTATATTTGGAAACTTATTTTAAGATTGATCATTGAAATTCCAGCATATTAAACTCGATTCATAACTAAGCTGGTGCCTTATTTAGGATTGTGAAAATGTGAGATTGTAATCTTACAGAACACATCAAATATGGAGCCAAGATTGGGAGACTGCATACAACACTGCATTCATAAAATAACACACGAAGAACGTTGAAACATATGCAAGAGGTAATTAACCACAACCAACCGATTCAATTTTCACCCAAAGAAATTACGTTCATAGCACAATCCTGTCCCTCATGTAATTACCACACACTGGTATACTAAATTCATACTAACTCTCTGTGAAATCTTCCCAAAAAGAATAGCTGAGGGCTACTTTGATGATTACACCACATGCTTCACGTGGTACTGGTTTCACAAAGTACACCCCACGTGGGTTGAACATAAAGAAAAGTTGCTATATTGAAAAATATTGTCAAGACGAGACGTTATAATCTCACGCACATTCGCATTTAAGATTGATGAAGTTAGTTAGAGTTACTGATCAACACGTGGTTCCACTTTACTCACAAAGTAGTGACAAAGCAACTACCGGAAAAAAATCTGAACTTCACACGAGAATTACACTGCGCTGCAGTTTAAGATAACATTAGATATTTTAGAGCTAAACCTGAAATAAAGGTGATTAAATTTTCAGTTAGGCTGAACTTAAGAAATCCATTGTCCTACGGACTTAGCAGACACGCGCTTAGCCGGAGATCTTACCACTTCAGACGCTCGCCACGGACCGACTGACTGGTCCCTTCCTGAGGGGTGGCTCACACATACAAACGGAAGTGGCCAGAGGGGCAGCTTGCTATACCAACATGACAACGGATGGACAGGACCATACTAAGGATAGAAACCTCTGTGCTTTTAGAAAGCGTAGCTACCTGTTCCGATGTTGGTCCTACTGTTCTCTAGCAGACAGCCTTGTCTGCTACCCTCAAGCATGCAACTAGAAATACATTTGCTCATTCATCCTCTCACACAGAAGGTAAGGGGGATGACAGTATCTTATCATATACAGTATATAAAAGAAAGCGGATGTAGGTCCCGTATGAGACTGTGTGACATGAATTACATATAAACTGTGTTTTAAAGTGTAGTAGTGTGACAGATCGTTCTTGTTTATGTGTAAAAGTAACACGTTCCACTACTCAGTCTCCTCCCAGATAGTCAGAAACGCCACGGTAAATTTAGAAGAGGAATTTATGCCGTAAATGACAACAGATTTAAGAAATTAAACATGAAAGGAATCCAACAGAGACCTTTCAACATGATATTTAGAAAATGTGTTAGGAATAGATTTTACTTAATTACTACATTTACAAAAAGAATATATTTCTAAGAAAATCGATGTGAAAGACTCCTCACATTCGATAACAAACTTCTTAAAAAAACAAACTTCCCACTTAAATAAAGAAAGAAAATAATTAAAAATTAATAATAGCATAAAAATATTCTCTTGTCTTTTTTAATTATAATGTGGAAGAATATAAAAATATAAATTATTAATACAAACTAGCATAGAACAGAATAACGCGGCTGAACAGTAGGCAACAAAATTTAGACAACAGAATAATTTTTGACTGACTTAGAAAACGATTCAATCATTGCCTAACTTCAGTGCAAAAATTAAGTTCAAAGGGTGGTGATACGTAAGGTGTCAGGGAAATCCAACACCTCCCATAAAACCCTGACATGATAAGCAAATCCAGTAGTATGTCACATAGTTCCGAATAAATCGTGACATTAAATTAACCAAAGTAATACGAGTAACGAGTGAGCAAATGGAATACCACAGACTAACACAAGAATGTCTAAATGCATGTCATACCTTCCCACCGTGAGACAGACGCAGTTCCGAGGGAAGAAACGAGAACAGAAGCCGAGAGCAGAACCGTGTTAAGCTGGAAGGCCCTACGATAAGGGACGGACGGACACCCACGTCGCCAGCTAACCGCGTGAGACTTTTTCGCGTCTCTGTTACGTCAAGACCACCTCCCAGCCCATGTTAAAAGCTAGAGCCCTCCAGAAGAACAGTATAGATCTTACGATAACACAAAAAGGGCCACACCACCCGCAAGTTTTGGCGTGAGACTTTTTCGCGTCTCTGTTATGTTAGGACCACCCCCCAGCCCATGTTAAAAGCTAGAGCCCTCCAGAAGAACAGTATAGATCTTACGATAACGCTAAAAGGACCACACCAGCTGCAAGTGTTAGCGTGAGACTTTTTCGCGTCTCTGTTACGTTGCAAACTTTAAAAACATTGCCCCACCACGAAAAGTATAACGTTTCTCATTGGATACACAGAATTTTTGTAGGCGGAGCTTAAGGTTAACATTGAGACCCTGATTGGTCAGTTAAAAACACAGCCAGATAGTTTTTTTTAAAACCAACTTCGGTAAATTGTAGTAAGGAGAAGTTAGGAAAGAGTTGCTTCTGAGAGGGCGAGCTGGACGGAGCTGCGCCGGGCGCCGCCCCCTGACGAACACCGACAAGGTAATGAACGCACGCGATGCCGCATAACAGCGCATAAAGCTTCACTCAGAACTGCAGAAGTCTCATCTGTTACACCCCCTTTTTGCGTAATACTAGTGTCGATCGTCAATTAAAGCTCATGGTGTTCACATTTGCCACTTGAAGTAAAATTCCGAAACGCGATGATTTTTCTGTTTTATAGTTATTGAGGAGCCACATCAGCCACTGTAATTTACGACAAGTTAGATAAGTAATTAAAGATAATTGAGGGTCACTGTAGACCATTTTGATAGTTTTCTCTTTTGTGAAACTTAATTTAAACCTAGATTACAGATGTGATATGGCATAGGTCATCCTTCGATCCATTGTAGAACTTGGAAACCCATTCAGGGAATATTCGTTCAGATTTTTGTTGAACGCAGTTGGTTTTTACCATCCTGTATTAAAACATTTGCTTTTATCAATAGTGCAATTTATAAACGATGTTTTGTGAATAGAATAAAATTTCCAATGGTAAACTTAACTGCTTTTTCGACGTTATTTTACCAGCTAACTAAAAATAGGAAAGCCTTGAACCCCTTCCACTAAATTTAGTTAGTATTAAGATTCTTTTACAGGGAGTGCAGTGGAGCTGATGCTGAAATCATTAAGAATTTGGTTATATCATCGCTAGTCACACTGAACTCTTCTGAATTCTACATGTCATGTGTGCTCTGGCGTCTCCTTACCAGCAACAGGTCCCAGGTTCAAACTAGTCAATTCCCTAAAAAACACGCTCAGAGCGTCGTTGCGTGAAAGTGGTAGGGAGACACGATATAGAACAAACAGACACCACGCAGAATGTTAGAACACATTCATGCCCGAGGCAGGATTCGAACCTGCGACCGTAGCGGTCGCGTGGTTCCAGACTGTAGCGCCTAGAACCGCTCGGACACCCAGGCCGGCAAATGTTGAGTTAAAAGACCGAAGAAGCCTCTTCTGGAATACTGCCGAGTACTGTGCGAACATTACCTGACGGGACTAATGGAGGACATTGAAAACATTGAAAGAAGGCAGCTGATTTTGTATTATAGCGAATCAGGGGAGCGGGTGTCGCAGATGGTTTTCTTTCTTTTCCTTGGGTTGAATAGGGGAGGGGGCAGAGGGACGAGATGGGGACGCAGTATTAAAACAAACGCTTTTTCACTGCGACACGTTATTTCCAATTTCGGCCATCATCTTTTTCTTCCAAAGGCAAGCGGTTTTTTTTGTCACCGTCGAACAAAGGATGATATTACAATAACAACAACAGAAGACAAATTAGAACTCACACACAAAGATTTTGGTGTTAGTCTAATGGTCGAGAAATTGAAGCGATTCTGTGAAATCTTAGCGAAACACTTTATTGTGAATTACGGAGTAATTGTGTATCATTGCGATGTTCTGCAGAACGTAATTTCCGTCATGCTTCAGTTATTGTTTCAGAGACATTGAGTACACTTTATAAGTGCTCAAAATGTGAATGATAGACTGGGTTAGGTCGCGCGGGGTAGCCTCGCGGTCTGAGGCGCCTTGTCACCGTCGGAGGTTCGAGTCTTCCCTCGGGCATGTGTGTGTGTGTGTGTGTGTGTCGTCCTTAGCGTAAGTTACTTTAAGTTAGGTTAAGGTATTGCGTAAGGTGAGGGACCGATGACCTCTGCAATTTGATCCCATAAGACCTTAACACAAATTTCGAAAATAGACTACATTTACACAATTATTTGGCAAGGTTGGCACAAAAACTGTCTACTTTTAAAATATGCTTACTTATCTTGGTAGAATACGTATTTACTTAATACGAGAACTAACGCAGAGAGCTCACAAGAAAGAATAGTTTCCTGCATCGTGCGACTGCTAGCTATTCGAAATACTTTGTAACTACGTTTATCATGAGTCTATTCTTTACCTTAGTTTTCGTTAAATATTTGAATGAAACGTCAAAAGTAGACGTGCAAAATAGCTGTAGCTGCGTTAGGTTATACTACAGACTTGGGCAGTTAGATGAAACGTTTGAGCGTGGCTCTGCGGTCTGGGCCTGTACTGGCCGCGGATCGCGAGCTGCGGGACATCTGGCTGGACGGCTGAAGGGCTGGTGTCGAGGAGAGGCGCGACAGAAGCGTAAGAGCCGGCGGTGGCGGGCCGGCACGGACGGCTGCAGCGCGTGGCTCTGCCTCTGCTGCTCCTTTTGACGTAAATGTGTTTACTTCTTCTCCTGGCATCAGTAAAGGAGCGAAACGAGAAATACACACCAGGCCGTCTGCTGCAGTGGTTCACCGGGAGCGAGCAGATCGAAATAGAGTCGTCGCTCTTACCGAAGAAGGTGGATGTTCCATCATTGAAACTGGCTTGCCACATACCACTGCAACGAATGGTGGAGGAACTACCTCGAAAGAGGCACCACCAACTGAGCTCCAGGCCAAGGCACTAAGAGAGTGAGCTCACAGCAGAAGGAAAAAATGGTTCTGAGCACTATGGGACTTAACATCTGAGGTCATCAGTCCCCTAGAACTTAGAACTAATTAAACCTAACTAACCTATGGACGTCACACACATCCATGCCCGAGGCAGGATTCGAACCTGCGACCGTAGCAGTCTCGCAGTTCCGGACTGAGCGCCTAGAACCGCGAGACCACCGCGGCCGGCGCGGAAGGAAAGGGAGCTCGTGTCTAAGACTGGAGAAAATCCCTTTCTGAACGTGAGCAGTTGCAGGGGGAGACTAACTTCCCCAGCTCCCGTGATACGATTCGCCAAAGGCTGAGGGACGCTGAACTGCATGCACGATGATCTGCCCTGTAACAAGAGCTCAACGAATACAACGATTTATACCGGCTGGCATTTGCAGAGCTCCATCTGAGTGTGTTTACAGGCCGCAAGGGTCTCGCCGTCTACAAGAATATGTAACCACGACGAGAAGAAGGGGGCGGCTATCTGTTTCCTTCTGGAGTGGATTTCTGCGAGAGGAGCAGCAGTTCTTCACAGGATAGAAGGAACTTTCGACGGCGAGCATTACGCCCACATATTGGAAAATGTGATGCTCCCGTCAGTGCGAATGCCGCACGGAGAAGGGAATTTCACATTTCAAAAGGACCAGTGTCCCGTTTACAAGACTGCATTTGTTCAGCAGCAGCTCTCCATGACTGGGGTCACCGTCATGGACTGACCGCCAAGGGCTTCTGATATGAAAGTTATGGAAAAACAGAACGTTAACAGAGAACTGGCCACGGGGCGGACTAACTACAGCTGACGCTCTTTGGGACTGCGTTCTCGAAGCCTCGGGTGAAGATGCTGCTTCAGGCTGTTACGTCCGACGGCTTATACACTCCTGGAAATGGAAAAAAGAACACATTGACACCGGTGTGTCAGACCCACCATACTTGCTCCGGACACTGCGAGAGGGCTGTACAAGCAATGATCACACGCACGGCACAGCGGACACACCAGGAACCGCGGTGTTGGCCGTCGAATGGCGCTAGTTGCGCAGCATTTGTGCACCGCCGCCGTCAGTGTCAGCCAGTTTGCCGTGGCATACGGAGCTCCATCGCAGTCTTTAACACTGGTAGCATGCCGCGACAGCGTGGACGTGAACCGTATGTGCAGTTGACGGACTTTGAGCGAGGGCGTATAGTGGGCATGCGGGAGGCCGGGTGGACGTACCGCCGAATTGCTCAACACGTGGGGCGTGAGGTCTCCACAGTACATCGATGTTGTCGCCAGTGGTCGGCGGAAGGTGCACGTGCCCGTCGACCTGGGACTGGACCGCAGTGACGCACGGATGCACGCCAAGACCGTAGGATCCTACGCAGTGCCGTAGGGGACCGCACCGCCACTTCCCAGCAAATTAGGGACACTGTTGCTCCTGGGGTATCGGCGAGGACCATTCGCAACCGTCTCCATGAAGCTGGGCTACGGTCCCGCACACCGTTAGGCCGTCTTCCGCTCACGCCCCAACATCGTGCAGCCCGCCTCCAGTGGTGTCGCGACAGGCGTGAATGGAGGGACGAATGGAGACGTGTCGTCTTCAGCGATGAGAGTCGCTTCTGCCTTGGTGCCAATGATGGTCGTATGCGTGTTTGGCACAGTGCAGGTGAGCGCCACAATCAGGACTGCATACGACCGAGGCACACAGGGCCAACACCCGGCATCATGGTGTGGGGAGCGATCTACTACACTGGCCGTACACCACTGGTGATCGACGAGGGGATACTGAATAGGGCACGGTACATCCAAACCGTCATCGAACCCATCGTTCTACCATTCCTAGACCGGCAAGGGAACTTGCTGTTCCAAAAGGACAATGCACGTCCGCATGTATCCCGTGCCACCCAACGTGCTCTAGAAGGTGTAAGTCAACTACCCTGGCCAGCAAGATCTCCGGATCTGTCCCCCATTGAGCATGTTTGGGACTGGATGAAGCGTCGTCTCACGCGTTCTGCACGTCCAGCACGAACGCTGGTCCAACTGAGGCGCCAGGTGGAAATGGCATGGCAAGCCGTTCCACAGGACTACATCCAGCATCTCTACGATCGTCTCCATGGGAGAATAGCAGCCTGCATTGCTGCGAAAGGTGGATATACACTGTACTAGTGCCGACATTGTGCATGCTCTGTTGCCTGTGTCTATGTGCCTGTGGGTCTGTCAGTGTGATCATGCGATGTATCTGACCCCAGGAATGTGTCAATAAAGTTTCCCCCTCCTGGGAAAATGAATTCACGGTGTTCTTATTTCAATTTCCAGGAGTGTAGATTCTATGCCAAGACGCATGATAGAAGTGCAAAAAATGTAGGAGTCTGGATAGAATGTTAGAGTCCTTGAAACGCGTTATTATTTCGTATTTTTATTCATTTTTCCTCACTGAGAGCCTGTGGAACATCATTTGACGATAGATAAAATAAAATTAGATTTAGTTTTCCTTCAAGCTGCCTTTTTAATTGAAATGAGTATCTTTTGAATACGCAGTTTGTTAAATATTATGTTTTTATTTCATTTATATCCTGTCTGGATATTTACAAAGTAATTAGTTTAGATGGACGCTTTAAAATATTTAGTGTTAGTTCAAATACATCTCTCTCTTCTCCTTCATCCATTCATACTCTCTCCCTCCTCCAAAAATTACGTAAACTATTTCGTCTTATGTTAATCCATTGTTAATTTCTCCTCAATTCTCTCTCACACATCATCACCTCCGTTGCCCCTGTACTCCATTCTGCCAAAATGTTATAAACAAATCTAGCGGTTTCCATTGAAAGTGTAAGTTCCCGTTTAGTTTCTGTTTTCTTTACTGTCCTCTATCATTCGTCTCAAAGCCAATGAAACCATATTCTTTTATATACACTTACCTATAACCCATTCTTCCTTCTGAAAACATACCTTCCTTTCCCCTCAATCCAAGATAAAACGATCTGTGGCATCGTCTAAATACGGAATACATTGCAAATTTTACACTCACTGTTCCACTTTCAAAAAGATAGTGGAAATAATGAATAACTAAACCTTACCGTGCAAGCATTGATGTCTCTTATCACAATGTCATGTCTTCTATGTATGTCGAGGTAAACAAAATATCGTGGCATTCAGCGGGGTAGATCGGCGACTGGAACTTGTGAAAACACCTCGCCACAATGTGAAACGCCTACGTTTCAATGATTTAAATTTTAACTCGTTTACCATACCCGTGACACAATCTCCCCTATTTCGTGAAACTACAAAACGAGCTGCCCTACACTGAACTTTTTCTATGTCTTTCGTCAGTTCTACCTGATAGGGATCCCATACCACTCGGAAATACTCACGAAGAAGACGGGAAACTGGGTTCCAGGCGGTAGCGTTAATTGATTTGTTGCATCTTCTACATATTCTACCAATAAAGCGTAGTCTCTGGATTTCCTTCCGCACACTATTTTCCATATGGCGGTTCAGTTTAAGCTGTTCATGATCGTAGCTCTTAGATATTTAGTTGAATCGACAACCTTTAAATGCTACTGATTTATCATGTAAGCGAACTTTAATGGAATTGTTTTGGCATTCACGTGGAGAACTTCAAACATTTTATTGTGTAGGGTCAAGTGTCACGTTTTGCACCGTGAAGACATACTTTCAACATCATTTTGCAGTTCGCTTTGCTCATCTCAGTAGTTCACTAGACGGCAGCATTATCTGCAACAAATCTAACAGAGATGTTCTCATTGTCTGCTAAAACGTTTCTATTTATTACAAACAGCAGAATGGATAAGTAACTTTACTTTTAGAACCACACTCATCATTTCCGTTTTACTAGGTGACGTCCCATCAGTTACTGCGAACTGTAACCTTTCAGAAGAAAAAACACGAATCCAGTCGCATAAGTAAGATGATAGTCCATAGGAAAGCAGTGTGGTTGGAAGCCGCTTATGAGCAATGATATCAAAAGCCTTTTTCGAACTCTATAAATACGGAATCAATTTGAGAGACCCTGTAAACAGTACGTCATGTGAATAAAGTGCTAACTATGTCTCACAAGAGTGATGCTTTCCAAACCCATGTCAGTTTGATGTCAATAGGTAATACATTTCGGAGTATTTCGTGACGTTGGAACAAAGTATTTGTTCACAGATCCTGCTACATGTCGATGTCAATGTAATGGATCTATAACTCAGTGGATTACGTTTATTTTCTTTCGTGCAGTGGTCTGTGCAACTTTTCATTTTTCTCCCATATCATAAACGCTAGAATACTCCTTAGGACTCATCTGTTAATGAAATCGTATCACTAAATACTCCAACCGTGTTTCATTTAGCAACTATTCTCACAGCCACATTGTCGTATTCACCCCCTGGGGGCTTGCCACTCTAAGACAGGTTCGTGCTTGGCTACCACGGGGCCCCAGCCTTTGCAGCATTTTTTCGCTTCCGTGCTGCATGTCTCTCCTCTTGCTATTCTTTTTCCCCTCCGTTGGGGAACATGTCTGGGTTGTTATTGGGAATGTTTTGCATTGTCTGTCGCTGACGTAAGAATAGTCTCACCTTTGTTTTTCGCTCCTTTGTCCTTTCTTTGTTTCCCTTCTCCTCTGGTTCCTCTGCTTCGGCGTTTGAGGTTCCTTTTTTTCTTCTACCTCCCTGTGCACTCCTGAAGACCAGCTTACGCGTCTGACGCATAACAGGTGACTGGGTATTGCGTAATTCCCAGCCCAGGGTAGACAGGGAGGGTCTCACGTACCTCCAGTAAGGCCAGGCCCAGGGAGGGGTGATTGCCTCATCTCCAACGTTCCCAAATTGCCGATTGGTCACTCTGTCAGGTGTTCGGGAGGCGTGACATGAAGTGTGAACAATCACCTAAGGTGGGTGCACCCCTTGTGAAGGGGGCCCCCCAGTTGGAAGGAGCGCGCCATCGAAGACACTGACAATCATGGGGAATTTTCTCGCAATGAGTCAATCATCTTCACAATCAATGTCTACGAAATGTAAATGTAATGAGGCTAATGATTAAAAGACCCTTCCCACTGCACCACGGTTCCTCATGGTCTCATGTCTGAAGACAGTCAATCCTTTGCCATGGTAAATCCGTTTATTGTTCAGAAAGGTGTTGATGCAATTGCTGGCCCTCTGAAATCCTGTTCTCGATTATGGAATGACACTTTGTTCTTGGAGACTACTTCTGGTTCTCAAGCACAACTACTGCTTGCTGCCTTGCTTCTCCGCGGCTACCCTGTTCATGTCGAGGCCCATAGAACATCTTATTCTGCCCGTGGTGTCTTTTACACCAGGCTGCTCGACAGCTTAACTGAGGCCGAAATCGAATCTTACCTCTCTGATCAGGGTGTCACTGCTGTCCATTGTGCAATGAAAAAGGTAGATTCCTCCTTAGTGCCCAACTGCACTCTTTTCCTCACCTTTGATAGAGTGGTGCATCTGTCCAAGATCAAAGCAGGCTATGAAATTACCACAGTCTGGCCATACATTCTGAACCCAATGCGCTGCTACCACTCTCATCATTTCAACCACACTAGAACATCTTGTCGACACCCAGCCAAATGTGTAACCTGTGGTAGGGATGTGCACAAGAGCGATTATCCACCTCCTTCTCCCTGCAGTATCAACTGCAATGGCGCCCCTACCACCTCCTCTCGAGATTGTCCCATGTATCTTGATGAGCGGGTTGTAAAGGAAAAAGTGCCTTACCCAGTCGCTTGTAAGTTACTGGCTAGTTGCAAACCCTGCGTTCTCCCAAGTGGCACTTACAGTTCTGTTCTTGTTACCCCTCACTCCACGAAGGACATGGCCACACACAGACATGCGACCTCCAGTTCAGATCTGACATTGTGATATCGCCCAGTGTCGAGATAGTATCGTCAATCCCCCGCCCAGCTGTGCAAGAAGCTGTGAAATTCGCGAAGCCTTCAGCTACACAACCGGTAGGCTGGACAGGACAGAAGGAATACTCCCGTAAAAACTTCCTCTGTCCCTCCATCCAAACAACACCCGAGCATTCCTCCAACTGGAAAGGCTTGAAGAAGTCCACCAAAGGCAAACGGTCTTCTCCTTCACCAACTCGAATATCCTCTTCGACGGTATCGCCACGTGATACCTTAGGCTGGCTGGCCTCCATGATGCGGGTGCACACCACCAACCGTTTGTCAGCGATGGAATCCACAGATGGACTCCACAGACTGATGGCACAAGCAAGCCAATGCTTCCCTGGACCCTGCTTCTGTGCCATGTAGTAGCGACTCTTCACAGGCTCCTCCAGTGGAACGTTCACAGCCTTCGGTCCCACAAAGAGGATTTACAGCTGTTTTTAGCATCACAGCGGCCCCTTGTTCTCTGCCTTCACGAAATGAAATTGTGCCCTCACGACCACTTTGAGCTTTCACATTTCTTCCCGATTCAATTGCACCTTCCCCCTGACGTCGTCATTTCATCTCATGGGGACGTCATGCTGCTCATATGGGATGACATTCATAGTCAACCCATCTCCCTGACTACTCATCTTCAAGCTGTTACAGTTCGCCTTTTCCTTCCCCACCTGACTTTTTCCCTCTGTACCATTTATGTCCCTCCATCATCCGATGTCAAATGGCTCTGAGCACTATGGGACTTAACTTCTAAGGTCATCAGTCCCCTAGAACTTAGAACTACTTAAACCTAACTAACCTAAGGACGTCGCACACATCCATGCCCGATGCAGGATTCGAACCTGCGACCGTAGCGGTCGCGCGGTTCCAGACTGTAGCGCCTAGAACCACTCGGCCACCCAGGCCTGCTCATTCGATGTCACCAGGGCAGACTGCCTGCAGCGTATTGGGCAGCTATCTCCCCCATTTTTGCTACTCAGTGACTTTAATGCACATCATCCCCTTTCGGGTTCTCCCAGGACCTGTCAGATAGGTACCCTCTTGACTGACCTTCTTAACCAACTTAACCTCTTCTGCCCTAACACTGGAGCACCCACTTTCTTTTCTGACTTCTCGCACACCTATTCCCATATGGACCTATCCTTCTGCTCTGCCCTTGCCCATCGTCTTGAGTGGTCCATTCTTTCTGACACCTAATCGGAGGACCATTTCCCGTATGCTCTGTTTGCTGACTCCTACCCCATCTGTGTGCACGCCCAAATGGATGCTTACTAAAGCTGACTGGCCGTTTTACTCATTCCTGGGGACCTTCGAAGAACAAGATTTCATCAGTTGTGATGACCAGGTGGAATATCTCACAAATGTTATCCTTACTGCTGTATTCCTCGCACTTCCTCTTTAACACGTCGTGTCCCATTCCCTTGGACTGAGGCATGCTGCGACGCAATTCGCGCACAGAGACGTGCTCTCCGCGTTTTTAACCGTCATCCTACGATGACAAACTGCATTCATTATAAGCAGATGCGTGCAAAGTGTCGTCGCGTTCTTCGGGATAGCAAAAGAGCTAGCTGGATTTCATTCACTAGTTCTTTTAACAGTCCCACCCCTTCCTCTGTTGTGTGGGACAACCTCCGACGGCTATCTGGGACCTAGAGCCATTCCCCAATTTCCGGCCTGAAAGTTGCAAACGATATCATCGTGGAGCCTATTGCTATCTCCAACACCTTGGGCCGCAATTTTTAGGAAATTTCGAGCCATTCCCACTGTCGTCCTGCCTTCCTTCATCGGAAACGAGACGAGGAGGCTCGGGTGGTACCCTTCTCCGTCATGCTCTCAGTTCATCTCGATCCTGCACCCCAGGGCCAGGCGCCATCCACATTCAGATGTTGCAGCATCTTTCTCTGGTGGGCAAGCACTTTCTGCTTAACACATACAACCGCATTTGGCAGAGGGCACATTTCCCTGTCACTGGCGTGAAGCTACTGTCATACCCATACCTAAGCCCGCTAAGGACAAAAACCTTCCTTCTAGCTACCGCTGCATCTCTGTTACCAGCTGCGTTTTAAAGTTGATGGTATGTATGATTCATGCCCGGCTGGTATGGTGGCTCGAGTCTCGCAGTTTACTGACGAATGCACGGCTTGGACATCGAGTGCGACATTCTGCAGTTGACCATCTCGTTACTTAGTCCAACCGTGTTATGAAAGGTTTTCCGTGGAAATCCCAGACTGTGGCCGTGTTTTTTCAATTAGGAAAAGGCCGACGACACCTGCTGGAGAACTGGTACCCTCCATACTCTTTACACGTGGGACTTCCGTGGCCACCTGCCCTGTTTACTTCAGGCATTTTTAAAAGACAGAGTTTTCTAGGTGCGTGTTGGTTCTGCCTTGTCGGATACCTTTATCCAGGAAAACCGTGTGCCTCAGGGTTCCATCCTGACTGTCGTCCTCCTTGTTATCGCCATTAACCCTATAATGGCCTGTCTCACGCTAGGCATTTCCGGCTCCCTTTTTGTTGACGGTTTTGCCATGTATTGCAGTTCTTCACGGACCTGTCTCAATGAGCGACATCTTCAGGGATGTCTTGATCGTCTTTACTCCTGGAGCATCGACAATGGCTTTCCCTTTTCCATTGAAAAAAGCGTCTGCATGAATTGCTTGCGACGCAATTAGTTTCTCCCACCATCTTTACATCTTGGGTATGTTGCCCTTCCATTCGTTGAAATTACTAAATTCCTTGGGCTCATGCTGGATAGGAAACTCTCTTATTCCTCTCAGGTGTCTTACCTGGCAGCCCGCTGTACGCGGTTCCTCAATGTCCTCAGTGGTACTTCCTGGGGTGCCGATCGAACCACCCTCCTCCGTTTGCACTGGTTCGATGTCCGTTCGTAACTCGACTATGGATGCTTTGTTTATGAGTCTGCATGTCCATACCTCTTATGCTGTCTCAACACTATCCATCATCATGGCATCCGTTTGGCCACAGGCCCTTTTACACTAGCCTGGTTGAGAGTCTGTATACTGAAGCTGCTGAACTGCAACTGTCCTACCACCGTGTCTTCCTCCTCAGCAGGTATGCATGCCGTTTGTCTGCCATGCGTGGCCACCCATCCCATGCCTCCTTCTTCGATGATTTCTTTGATCGCGAGCATGGGGTGCGTCCCTCTTCTCTGTTACCTGCTGGCGCTTGCTATGGCGGCTTAACTTCCCACTATCTGCAACTTTCCTGGAGGGTGTGAACCCTTCACCACCTTGGCTTCCTGAAGCGGCCTATGTTAACCTTGGCCTTCACTAACTTTCTGAGGACACCTCTCCAGCCTCGATCTACCGCCTTCAGTTATATGACCTTCGCATGGAACTTCGTGATAATACCTTTGCATACACTGGTGGCTCTCGGACAGACCGTGGGTCGGGTGTGCCTTCATCATTGGCACCTGTGTCTTTCGATATCGGCTTCCGGCACACTGCTCAGTGTTTACAGCTGAGCTCTTTGTCCTGTATTGGGCCACGCAGTACATCTGGCCACACAGCCTTTTCAGTTTTGTCCTCTGCTCAGACTCACTCAGCGCCCTTCAAAGTCTATGTGCGCTGTACACCGCTCATCCCTTAGTGCAGCGGGTCGAGGAAAACTGTCACTTGCTCACTCTTGATGGAGCCATGGTGATGTTTATGTGGGTCCCTGGTCATGTCGGTCTGCCAGGAAACGAGACTGTGACGCTGCTGCCAAGGCTGCAGTCCTCGTACCTCAGCCGGCGCGTACCTACATTACCTCCGGTGGTCTCTGCGTTGCCGTCTGCCAGGAGGTGGTGTCCCTTAGGCATCGCCAATGGTCCTCCCTTCACGGGAATAAGCTTCTTCTTATTAAGCCTCTGCCAGCGCCTTTGACGACCTCCTCTCAGCCCTCCCGCCGGGAGTAGGTCATTTTAACTAGGCTGCGTATAGGACACTGCCTTTTTAGCCATCGTCATTTGTTAAGTGGCGCTACCCCACCGCTTTGCACGCATTGCGCCCAAGTTTTAACTGTCCGACATTTCCTGATGGAATGCCCACTTTTTAACCCTTTACGTTCCCGCTTGGATTTGCCGTCTGAGTTTTCGGCCGTTTTAGCAAATGACGTGCGGGCGTCGACCGCCTTTTTACTTTTTATCCGCCAAAGTAATATGGCGAAGGCCATTTAATTTTTAGTTTTGAAACTCCGTTTGTGTATGGTGTCTTTTTTAGCCCTTTTTCCACGTTTTAGCTGTCTTCTATTATATCAATTTGGACTGAAGAATAGTCGTTTTCTAACTCCTCTCTGTCTTCGTGTTCTATAGTTTTGACTTGGGCGCTTATGACCTGTTGTTTTTAGCGCCCTAATACAAAACAAAACCAAACCAGCGTTGTAGTCTGGTAAAGCTACTTGGGTATGGCAAAAGACTTCACGTTTAATGAAGGTAACTATTCGTTGTATGGTATCATGACAAGACACCAGTTGTGCAAAGATTTTTGAGAAAATTTTGGAAGCGCGAATTCGGGCAAAATTAGAAGCAGGGATGAGAGAAGAGCGACATGGTTTTAGAACAGGGAGGTCCTCGGTTCAAAAATGGTTCAAATGGCTCTGAGCACTATGGGACTTAACAACTGTGATCATCAGTCCCCTAGAACTTAGAACTACTTAAACCTAACTAACCTAAGGACATCACACACATCCATGCCCGAGGCAAGATTCGAACCTGCGACCGTAGCAGTCGCGCTGTTCCGGACTGAGCGCCTAGAACCACGAGACCACCGCGGCCGGCGGTCCTCGGTGGATCAAATTTTTTCTGTAAGACAACTGCACTCTGAATATCGAATAGATCTACTAATGACCTTGCTGGACATTGAAAAAGCGTATGATAGTGTACGTAGAAGCAAAGTGTGAAAAGCCCTGGAGAACAGAAGAGTAGCAAAACAGATTATTTGGAGGAGAAGGGAAATGTACCATGGAAGTGTGAGCGATGTGAAAGTGGAAGGAGATAGATCAGCTTGAATTGAACAGAAGAATGGCTTGAGGCAGGGAAGTGCACTTTCACCATCACCTTTCATTGCAGTGATGGATAACATAATGAGTACATTAGTACAAGTAATCGGTGAAGGAAAGATGAAAGCTATGGTGTTTGCAGATGATCTGATGCTTTGGTGCAGGCCGGCCGAAGTGGCCAAGCGGTTCTAGGGGCTTCAGTCCGGAACCGTGCTGCTGCTACGGTCGCAGGTCCGAATCCTGCCTCGGCATGGATGTGTGTGATGTCCTTATGTTAGTTAGGTTTAAGTAGTTATAAGTCTAGGGGACTGATGACCTCAGATGTTAAGTCCCATATTGCTTTGAACCATTTGAATCGGATTTGGGGGGATAAGGAGGAGGAAGTACAAGAGCAGTTGGATGTATGGGAACGAACAGTACAAGAATATGGGATGAAATTTAGTATATCTAAGAGTGATATGATTATCACAACAAGAAAGAAAGAGAGAGGAACAGTTGGAATAACAATTGGTGGGGAACGATTGAGGAGAGTCTAGAGTTTAAACTACCTAGGAAGCCTGATACAGGAAGACGGAAAAAACGATAGAGAAATAAACGAGCGGGGTAGAAAAGCAGAAGCATTACGTAAGAGTCTCAAAAACCTGATATGGAGCAAGGATGTACCACAGATCAGTAAAAAGGTTATATACCGGTCATACTATGTCCCGATCCTAACATATGCATTCGAAACCTGGGTTATGACAGGAAGAGAGAAAAGAAAAAGTACAAGCTAGTGAGATGAAATTCTTGAGGAACAGTATTGGAGTTAGAAAGATAGGCAGGTTAAGAAAAGAGAGGATCAAGAGTTAATCAAGGTGGAACCATTACAGGAGGAGAGAGAGAAATCAAGGCTGAGATGGTATGGACACGTTAAGAGAAGAGGATACCTTGGAGGATAAACGAACTGAAACTGTAAGGAAAGAGACCAAGAGGAAGACCGAGAGACAGATGGCTGAAAGGAGTACAGGAATGCGTCCAGAAGAAAGGAGAAGACTGGACCAAGGTGAAGACGGAGACATGGAGGCAAGACAGGAGACGAAGGAGATGCCTATGTTCCCAACAGACCCGGCCAGAGGCTGGGAACTGTCCAAGATGATGACGATGACAAGTGCATATTTATAGCGTTTCCCGCTAGGGTATTGATCAAAACAGACAAAAATACCAGAGAAACTATCAACAATATGTTCCACCTCGTTATCAAAAATCGTCTGATGATGTGCGGGTAGTTTTGCGATCCCACACATGCAGCAACTTGTTGATTCTCAGTTAAGTCACGTTTAAAGCGCAATCGTCAAAACAAAAGAAACAAAAGAAAAGAAAAAATAATTTTCTTGGTGATTGATCAATAAGGGGCGAGAAAGATAAACACATGCGAGTGCCACATTAGGAGACATGCGACAGGCGTGTTTGCCAACCAGGCTCCTCGGTGCTGTCTTCCAGGTCACATTTGTTACTCTGCGACTGCAATGCATCTCATTGCTGGCAAAAAATGTCAACTGCGAATGACACGTACCAGTGAAGCAGGTCGGAACACAAAACACATTCTTTGCGTCACCAGATGTATATCAATAACTATACATTTTGTGGATATACACAGGCCATAATTTGAGATAATGTTTGTTATAGCCTACCCACTATTTTCTCCTCGTGAAGTTACCATACGGTACGTGAAATCGCCATCTGTGTGCACTGATTTAGGTTTCCAGTGATCTTCTTAAATCTATTACGGCAAATGCCTAGATCATCACTTTGAAAAGGTGCAGACGACTTCCTTTCCCATCCTTCCCAGTTCGAGATCCTGCTTCGTGTATAATCTCGTTTTCGATGAGACTTTGTACCGTAATCTTCCTTCCTTTCTTTTAACTTCAATATAACTACTGTAGGCAAGTGTTACACTAACGCTAATGGCTCTTCACATTTGCCAATTATTGGATAAACTATCTTTGACCATAATAGTGAATAGCAGAAACGTTCTTCATCAACTCCTATTTGCCTTCCTCAGTATGCTGATAAATTTTTCTCAAAACGATCGTACTTGAAACGATATAACTTGACTTTCTCGATAGCACTCACTCCATACAGGACACATAAACAGAACTTTCCTTCGTTTTAGACTCCGTTCTCTAATGCATGAACGGCGCTTCTCATAACGTGAAAAATGAGAAATATTCTAGCTGTCACGGTACGAACTATACTACAAACTTGAATAAGACCGTAGTTAAATACGCTTCTTCTTCTTCTTTCGAATAACCTATTTGGAGGCTACGATGAATCAACTTTGGCTACCCTTCATTGTATTAGACTTCCTTAGTTTCAAATATCCTTCGTCCTTTTAGGGTGTTGTTCCCGTTCTTCTTGAGTCCACTTTCGTCTAGTTGTTTTCTTTCTCTCGTGAAAATCTGTCTTTTGAACTGCCTTCCTGAAATGTGTTCTGTTTTCTATTGTGTCTATTGTAGTTCCAGCGTTTTCCATGACCTCTTCAGTCTCTATGAACCATGCGGGCTTGGATTTGTAGCTATTGAGTAATGTGAATATCTGCTTGGTTAGTCTGTTGTTATCCCTTCTGAATATATGTCCAAAAAACTATAGTCTTCTCTTCCTCATTACATCAGTTAGTTTTTCAGTTTTCAAGTATAGCTCTCTGTTTGGTCTTAACCTGTGTTCAGCATTATCGTTTCTTTTAGCTCCCAATAATTTCCTTAACATTCTTCTTTCGACCTTCTCTAGTTTCTCAAGATCTCCATTTCTTGTTAGATTAAGTGTTTCTGCCGCGTACAGAGCTTCAGGTCTGGCCACTGTTTGGTAATGTTTAAACTTCTTGTTCCAGGACAAGGATTTTTTGTTATAAAGTTATGAAACACTCTTTCCATTTTGTGCACTCTAGTTTCTATAGCTGCCTTTTCTTTTGCATTGTATGTACTCCACTCTCCTAGGTATTTAAAGGAATCTGTTTTGTGTATTGTATTGTTGTCAACTGCAATATTTACGCATCTAGCAACATGACAAACGAAATCGCCAGAGAGCCTTCTGAAACATAGCGTTATATGATACACCACGTTACGTAATATTATACTTGCTAATTCGAGCACAGAAAAGTACGCTGGAAATATGATCTCTACGTCCAATGCGTCGCGATTACTTAAGCGGACGCCGGTCTGTGGGAAGCGGCTGCTGGCTGATGGTGCTGAAATTGGTCTTACCATGACAGACAACCTCGTGCCCCTTCACACATATGTTTCTGCAAGATTTTTCTAATATTTGGTGGTTAAAAAATGAAAAAAACTGTCCCTGGCCCTATGTCAGACTGATGCTCTTTGCAGACAGACAGAATACGGCTTAAAAAAGGGAGGAAAAGAATGGGTGTGTTGTCACAGATTTGCGTTCGCATTTCATAACGTTGACTACTGGACGACGAATAGGTTATTGACAACAACAGCTCAAGAGGAAGTCAATACTTCTCGTTCCGGATGCTACGGTCCCCATTATGACAAAAGCATGATGCTAACTTCGTTGGTTGAACTGAGGCTAGCTTGTAATAGCTAAGGTGTGGGTTCGATTCCCGCAGCATTAAACATGTCCATTCGCTACTGACTGGAACAGAGTTTGATTAGTTTTGGCTGTCAGAGGCGGGAATCGCTGCTTGCAGAAACTCTGTCTCTAGGAAGCTTCCTTACACTAGTAATGTGATTTTACTTCACGAACCATTTGTAATGTAAAGTCATAGAACCTTCATTTCTTATTTCAAGCGAGCTTGAGATTTTGAAAATAGTGGCACTGGATTGGGACTCCAGCTCCGATTTCTATTTTCCTCTGGATCTGAATCCTTCGAAATGATACTGTCCGAACACTTTGTTGTTTCCTCACGATGCCAAACTCCTCCAGGTCTCTACGAAAGGCGTGATCCTAAGTACTAGTGAAAGGGAATTTGATAACTGACACCTCTTCGTGAAGGGTCAACATCGGCGATACCGGCGGGGTTGGAGTCCGTGACGGCATAGAACTTTTCGTTTCGTTACGTCTGTCCGAACATGAGCATGTCTCGCTAATAGTGAAGAAAAAATAAATATTTCATTTCTATTCGTAGGTATAAGACAATAGCAGGAGGTGTTAGGTTCGATTCCTACCAGGCAAAAACCATTTGTACCGTCGTTTCAGGTTACAATATCACGGTGTTGGTGAACGCATTTAATATCGTACGACTAGTTGTGCTTAGTTAACAATTGATATAGGTACTGGGTTCTACTCCCCTTCCATCACTACAACTTCATGGCGTTTCACACTTTATGTTGCACTCCGTTACATCCCTTTCGTGGTTACTTTTCAGGGGCTAAACGTATTGTCATTTATTTCCAGGTTCGTACATTCGACCTTGTATGGCTCTAAGCACTATGGGACGTAACATATGAGGCCATCAGTCCTCTAAACTTATAATTACTTAAACCTAACTAAGGACATCACACACATCCATGCCCAAGGCAGGATTCGAACCTGCGACCGTAGCAGCAGCACGGTTCCGGACTGACGCCCCTAGAACCGCTCGGCCACAGCGGCCGGCTCAACCTTGTATACTGATACTGGTGAACAGTTCGATATTTTACGACTCGTTATGCCTAGTAGAGTTTCTATCTGACGCGGAATCTAGCAATGACTCTTACGGTAAAAGTAACTGAATATAAACTTTATCGCAGTTCTGCTATATGATTTTTTCCACTTCAATTACAGTAGCCACACCTAAGATGTTAGAACTTCCTACTCTCTTTATTACTTCTTGTTGGTGTACTAGGTTAACAGCAGGTAAGATATTTTTCACAATACAAAAATAGATGAGGTGTAATTTGCTCAAAGTTTAAGGATAGTCCATTACTGCAATACCCATCAGTAAACTTGACAAAGGAATCGTCTACTATTTTCTCCCTTGTTACTTCTTTGCTCAATTTCACAACGACGCTCGTGTCGTGTGTGTGTGTGGGTCTAATTCTGCCTCCTGATTCAAGTGGACCGTTAATGCAAAGCAAGAGCGGTAGTGGGCCTAAGATCGAACCTCGTGAAACACCAGTTGTAATTTTTCCCCTGTAGATGATGTGACCACCCTGTTTCTACTACTTGAACACTGTAGGGTTACTTTCTGCATCTGTTCCTTGAATAAGGGATATGCTAAACAAATTATAATACCATTATTCTGTTACAATAGACACAGTCAAATGCTTACGATGAGTCACAGAATACTTCGTTTCCTGTGCAATCTGAGTGGCTGTTTGCTGGCGGCGCGAGGTGTGGGGTGTTATTGCGACGCATAGCGCGGCTGGTGCAGCGTCCACTGGCGCGCCACCACGCTGCCTCCAGAATTAGCCGGCCCGGCCCCGTGTAAACACTGGCGCCACGCCAGACGCCATGCGCGCGGGCTTTCGCAGACGGCGCACTTCTGTTGGCGCCAGCTGCTAATGCAAACCGGGACAGTCGGTGTGGCGCCGTTAAGCGGCGCCGACAGCCATTAAAACTGCGTTCCAAATACCGAGCGGCGAGGCTCTAGGCAGCCGTCAGTGGCCACCTCCCACCTGAGCGTCGGACGTGAGTGCGTAACTGGGCAGTGCGAGAACAAAAAGACTTAATAACACGATACTGTTAAGGTCTTCCAAAAACATGCAGAGACAGCTATTTTAACGCACGAAACTGTAACGCGGTTTTGATGACAGTTCAAGATATTCAGTTGCGTACGATCACCAGCTGTATGAAGACAGCGCACGCAGTAGAAAAGCTACTGATACAGTTTTCATGTTAATATTTAAAAAAAGACGCTGAGTTATTTGTTTTATACTATTACCAAGCACCATTGCTTATTTTGTTTTAATTTTACGTCGCTTTTCGGGCTTGTTTAGCCCATAATCACACGTTTTAGTGCATCTTTACATGAACAAAAGTTAATACCATAATTTAAAATTACATACTTCCCCGAAATGCACACTTCACGCAGTCACTTCATGGGAGGAAATGTTTTGTGACAGCGGAAGTGAGGTGGAATGCAGGATTGCACCATTAAATGCAGAGGTGGCTACTGTGTTAGAGCATAAGGTCAGGTGAACACCAAACCTTTTGACACCTTGAGGATTTATTGGTTATTTTTCTTTGAACGCTGTTAAACGAAATGTAGATGCGATAATCTGAAATACGCGGCACTTAATCTACCGCGCTATGCTACATTGCTACTCCTGTAAACTCTGTGGAACTTGACATTAGGGTCGCGAGCATACATTCAGTTGTGCATGTTTTAAGGCGTTTCTGTGCATGTGCAACGGGCGCGACGTAGTTGCCTTATGGGCCAAATACATACGGATTTGATAAACAACGTGCACGGTTCACGGCGTGCTGAGCTAGCCCTTAGCACGCAACTACAAGTTTACGCCAGTGTCACCAGGTGGCAGCACACTGCAGTAGACTTTTTTCCCCTGTTCACGTAGACATTATCACACTCCTCAGATACGTCAATTCTCTCATTATATACAGAAATTACATCGGACATCAGTATATGTTATACTCATAGTTATACTCATAGAGAAACCTATTTTGTGGAATTTTTAATGGGATATAGTCTATTAAGTTTTGTATTTTATCATACAGTAATCCATTTGAGGCGCTGAGAACTATAAAGCTCATCATCATCGGTTGTGGGACAGTTTTTCAACCAGCGTTACAGGGTCGACCCCTCCCATTCCCCTCCTCAATCCCTGCGCTGCCAGAGGTGTCTGCGCTATAACGTGCACCCCACAGCTGAGTGCCACGAGGCCCCCACCTGCCCGCATTGTAGGCAAGCGCACTTCCTCAGGCAGTGCCCTAACCTCCAATCCCCCCCTTCCTGTAATACCTGCAATCTTCCCCATCCCACCTACTCCCAAAAGTGTAAAGCCCGACCCCCTCCGACCACTCCTGAACTCACCGTCCCTGTCCGTCCTCTGGACGCCCCCACCCCTCCTGGAAATTCCCTTCGTCCCCCCCCCCCCCCCCACCGCTGAGGACATCATCCGATTCCTCACCATCGTCCTCCAGAATGTCCATCCCTTTCAGTGCCCCCACACCCTCCAACAGGTATCCCTCGCCGCTCGTTCCATTTTCCACCTCAAAATGTACGCCACCTACTCCAACAACCAGGCCTATTTCACCTTCTCCCGCCTTGACACCCTCGTCTAAATCCCTGTCATGGCGCGACAGCAATGTATCCTTTTCAACAACATCCACTCCCTACCCGCCAACAAGAACCTCTTCCTGCACACCCTTGCCACCCACCGCGTGGATGCCTTCCTCCTTAATGAAACCTTCCTCCAACCCCACCACACCATCCACACTTCGCCCTATCTCCTCCACCGCTCCGATAATCCCCTCCAAATTGCGCGTGGCGGAGTTGCCATTGGCCACCATTGCCAGATCCCCGTTCGGCTCCAACCTCTCCTTCCCGACCCCACCGAACACCTGATCCTTAGTCTCTTCTTCCCCGGCCTTACCGTTACCTGCGCCACCATCTATGTCCGCCCCAACGCTCCTATTCCCTTCGACTTCCTCTCCCACATCGACCATACCTTCTCCTCCTACGTGATCGCCGCCGACCTCAACATCCATAGTCGTTCCGCTGCCCAGTTATGGCGGTGGCATCGGTTCCTCTCCACCCTTCAAGGCGACCTAGTCCCCATCCCCCAGCACACCCGTCTTGAATCCAACACCACTCCCGATGTTATTCTCTCCTCCCCGTAGTGACCATCTCCCTGTCCTCCTCACCGTTTCAAATGGACGTCGCCCCTGACCCGACCCTCGTAATGACCCTCCCCCTAAGTACGTCCATGACTATTCCCGTGCCGACTGGAATGCCTACCGGGATACCCTCTCCGCCCAAGTCGATTGCCATCCTTTCACCTATCACCACCCCGATGATGTCACCCATGCTGCCTCCTTTCTCCAGCAGACCTTGTCTGAGGCCGTGGAGGCCCACGTCCCTACTGTCTCCATCCACCCCCACCGTCCTACCTTACTCCCACAGGCCGTCCTCCTCCTCCATGAATCCCGCTGTCTCTACCGTGCCTTCCTCCACATGCGTGACCCGGACACACTACGGCGCCACCGGCAACTCCAGCGACACATTCGTAATTTGCTCGCAGCTAAGAAACGCCGGGACTGGCGACGGACATGCACCCATTTAAATACTACTCTACCTATCAACTCGTCCAATTTCTGGTCAGCCTTCCATCGCCTTACCGGAACTAAGCCCTCCCCCTATTATCCTCTTCTCCATGATGATCATCCCTTCCCTGACGCCCTTAGTAAGGCCAATCACTTTGCCTCCTACCTGTCCGATGTGTTTTCCATCCCCGATGATCCCCAGTTTGATTACTCCCTCTTCCCGGATATCCGGTCGAACTGACATCTCTGTCCCTCCCCTCGCTCCTGGTTTCCAGTACTTGGACCACATTGCACACACGGAACTCAATACCCCTATCACTACACAGGATCTCATTGCTACACTCCGCACAAAACGCAACACCGCTCCTGGTCACGATTGTGTCACCTACCGTCACGTTCGTGAAGCTCCCGTCTCTTTCCTGTCCACCCTGGCCAGGCTCTATAATGTAGTCCTGTCCACCGGTTTCTACCCCGACCTGTGGAAAACCTCCCGTATCCTCATGTTCCTTAAACCTGGCAAACTGCCGTCTGCCGTCTCCTCCTACCGTCCCATCAGCCTTACCTCGGTCTTCAGCAAGGTCCTGGAATCTATCCTCACCCGACGCATCCACCAGCATCTCCGCCAGCACCGCCTCCTTCCCGTTACCCAGTGTGGCTTTCGGCCGTCCTTCTCTTCCGACGACCTTCTCCTTCACCTCACTCATCTCCTTTCCGAACAGCTTAATTCCCGTCGCTCCGCAATCTTCCTCTCCCTGGACCTCGAACGTGCCTATGACCGCGTATGGCATTCCAGTCTCCTCTTCAAGCTCCAAACCTTAGCCCTTCCCATTAACTACGTCCGTCTGATCGGCTCCTTTCTCTCCCGCCGTCCTTCCTATGTCACCATCCATAACACAGATTCCTACACCTTTTTCCCCTCTGCCGGTGTGCCCCAAGGCTCCGTCCTCTCCCCCCTTCTGTACCTTTAGTACACGGCGGACATGCCGCCGCCATCAGCCCCCGTCCACCTTCTCCAGTTTGCCGATGACACCGCCTTCCTTGCCCTTGCCCCCACCCTACAGCGCTCCCAACACCTTCTCCAATCCCATCTTGACCAGTTCACCGCTTGGTGCAACCAGTGTTTGCTCAAGGTCAATCCCTCCAAAACCCAGGCGATCATTGTAGGCAAAACTACCCCTTCCTTCCGCCTCCTTGATTTCTATTTCACCATCTATGGCCGTCCTATCACCCTCACTCCCACCCTTAAGTACCTTGGCGTCACCCTCGACCGTCACCTCTCCTGGACTCCTCACCTCCGGACAATCCAAGCCAAGGCACACTCCCGACTCAGTCTCCTCAAGCTCCTCTCCGGCCGTACGTGGGGTCTGGACCCCTCCACCATCCTCCACACCTATAAATCCCTCATCCGCCCTATCCTTTGTTATGCCCATCTGGCTTGGATCTCCGCCCCCCCTACCTTTTATAAATCCCTCCAAATCCTTGAACGTCATGCTCTCCGCCTCGCCTATCGCATCCGTCTCCCCTCCCCCACGTGGATCCTGTATGATCTCATCCCATTCCCCCACCTCCTCCTTTTCCTTGAAAGGATATGGATCCTGTACACCTCCCGCAAACTCGATCCTCCTCACCCGCTCGTCTCCCCGATCCTCTCCCACCCCCACCCGCTGCAGCGCCTGTATTCCCACGTCCCACCCGGTCTCCATCTCTCCATCCTCCTTACCCTCTCCCAAGGTGGCTTCCGCCAGCTCCCCCTCCTTGATGATGCCCTCCTCCCCTCCATATACACCTCCTACCAACTGTGATCCTCCCACCCTCCTCCTGTGCTTGCTCCTCTGGGCACCCTCCCTCCCTTCTCTCCCTTTTTCCCTCCCTCCTTCCTTTCTCCCCCCTCCTCCCCTGGGCCTCCCCTCCCCTGTCCCTCTCCTCCTGCCCCCGTCTCCTCCGCCATTGGCATCCTTTTTCTCCCCTCTCCCCCACCTCACCCCTGTTCCCCTTTTGGCAGGTCCCCGGACTCGCACACGCTCAGTGGACATTCGCGCGCCGGAGAATACTGCCATCAGTGTTTCGTGTGTGCCGTCATGTTTAGTGTTCAGTGTTTCACCGTCACACTCCATCGTTCACCAGTGCCATCGTCTTCTTCAGTGTTTGTGCGTCGTATCAACAGTTTGCAGTGTGGATTATCGTCGAGTGTGAACGGCTTCGCGTTTGTCTTTATGTGTCCACTGTTTTATTGCCCACCATTCTGTCACTTATGTGTCTTTTCAGTGTTTCTTCTCTTTGTGTATCCTCTGGCTGAAGAGCGGCGCTGTATGCCGCTGCCAGCCTACCTGATTGTTCAGGTGTTAAAATCACAATAAAGTAAAAAAAAAAAAAAAAACCCTGATTTCTCACATTCGAGGGATGGATTCCCTCACTTCCTCATCGAGGACTCGCACTGCCTGGGCTACTCTCAGGGTGTATCTTCGACGTGGAAGAGCCCCAACCGTGCCTGTCGCGTTGTTGCCCGTCTGCACGCCGTCACTGCTGCCCGCCGCCGCTGCCGTCGTCTGTTCGCCGCCGCCCGGTGCTTGCCGCCGCCTGGTCGCCGTCTCTTGGTGCTCGCCGCTTCTTCTGCCGCCGCCGCCGCCTGGTCGCCGCTTCTTCTGCCGCCGCTGTCGCTGTCTCTTGGTGCTCGCCGCTTCTTCTGCCGCCGTCTCTCGGTGCTCGCCGCTTCTGCCGCCGCCGCTCCCGCCGTCTCTCGGTGTTCGCTGCCGCCTGCAATCATGGACGCCCCAACTACCACCATCATCTACACCTCCCCTTCCCCTGCCCCCATTGTAAGGTCATGGAGTGCTTCCTCTGGGATTCACCTGTATCATGCACCTCCCCTACTCACAGTCTCCTCCCCATCTATCTCCTCTCCGTCGCTGTATCCCCACCTGTACGTCACTCCTGCTCCTACCCGTGCTACTGCCCCTGCTGCTGCTCCCGCTCCTGCCTCTGTCCCTGCTCCCAACCCCACTCCCGCTCCTGTCGCCCGCCGAGACGACTTTCCCCCTATCCTCCCTGCGACTACCACTGCTTCCCCTGCTCGAGTCTCCACCCGCCGCGCCACAGTCGCCGCCACAGAGTGCCCTACCCTCTCATCCAGTGATACTGCCTCACAGGAGGGCCCTGCCCCACCACCTCCCCATCCATCCAGTCCCTCATCCCTCCTCCCAGGCAACACCAGCCCAAAAATCTTCCAAACGGCCCAGTGGCGACCTCTCCTCTACTCCATCCCAAAAGCCACTGCCCGCCCCACCTCCCACTGACCTCGCTATGGATACCACCCCACCTCCCTCCTCTCCAGCCCCCTCCCTGTATACCTTTGTCCTAGCCAACCCTGATCCAAAATTCCTGGATGCCCGCACCCTCACCCTTGAAATCCGGAAGTACATCCTCAGTGCACCCATCACCCAACTTATCCCTCACAGAGACTCTGTTCTCATCAAGTCTCCCTCTCCGTCCTTCCATACTGATCTCCTCCGGCGCCTTCCCCGCATCACCTTTGGGCCCCACGCATCCCTCACCCCATTCCTTACATCCTCCTCTCCTCGTCAGCCCCAACCGCCTCGTCGTCCGCCGACCCTCACTGCCATCATCACAAAACTCAGCCCTGTGGTCACGGAGGCTGAGGTGTTAGCGGAACTGACTGCCCACCCCTCCCTGGAAGTCCGCTCTGCCCGCAGTATTTACAACTCCTCTGCCCCTACTTTCCTCATGCATATCTTTACAGAGTCTGCCTCCTCCATCGACCACCTCCTCATGCAGGGAGCCCTGATTTTCAACCGCCGACACCCAGTTGACCCGTCCCATTCCCCTCCTCAATCCTACCGCTGCCAGCGTTGTCTTCTGTACAATGACCACCTCACCCAAAACTGCAAGAACCCACCCACCTGCCCCAATTGTAAAGCCTCCCACTTCCTCAAACAGTGTCCCAACCTCGCCTCCCCCCAATCCTGCAACATCTGCAATGAACCTCACCCCACCTATTCCTCCAAATGCAAAGCCAAGCCCCCTCCCACCAACCCTGAACTCACTGTCCCCGTTCGCCCCATTGACCCACCCATCCATCCTAACAATTCCCTCCGCCCTCCCCCTACAGCAGAAGACATCATCCGGTTCCTCACCGACGTCCTGCAGAACATCCACCCCTTCCAGTGCCCCCACACACTCCAGCAGATTTCCCTTGCTGCCCGCTCAGTTTTCCACTTAAACACCTATGCCACATACTCCCACAACCAGGCCCACTTTACCTTCACTCACCTAGACACCCTCGTTTAAGCCCCTCTCCCCCCTTCCCGCACCCTTCCCACCCCAACCTCATGGCGCGTCAACTGTATCGTCTCCTCTACCTCAACATTCACTCCCTCCCTGCAAACAAATGCCTCTTCATGCATACCCTCTCCCAGCACCAGGTTGACTCCTTCACCCTTAATGAAACCTTCCTCCAACCCCACCATCTCCCCTTATCTCCTTCACCGCACTGACAATCCCCTTCCCCTAGCTCGAGGCGGGGTCGCTATAGGCCACCTCAGGCATCTCCCTGTCCGGCCACAACCCCTCCTCAATGACCTGACCGAACACCTTCTCCCCAGCCTATTTTTTCCCTCCCTCACCGTCACCTGTGCCACTATCTATATCTGCACCGCAGCTCCTCTCCCCTTTGACTCCATTTCCCATGTTGACCGTACCTTCTCCACCTATGTGATCGCTGCTGACCCTGCCACCCTTCGGCGGTGGCATCAGTTCCTTGCCACCCTCCATGGTGACCTTGTTCCTCTCCCACAGCACACCCGTCCTGAAAGTAACTCCACCCCCGATGTTATCCTCACTTCCCCCAACCTCCTTGGTCGCATTGCCGTTGATGTCCTTGATCCCATCGGTAGTGACCATCTCCCTATCCGTCTCACCATCTCCTCTAACTGTCCCGCCACTGCAGCCACCCGCCCAGCTGCCCCTCCAAAGTCTGTCCATGACTACCACTGTGCCAATTGGGATGCCTACCAGGAATCCATTGCCTTACAGGTCGAAAGCCCTCACTTTCCACCACCCTGATCCCATCACCCATGCCTCTTCCTTCCTTCAGAAGACCATCACTGAGGCTGTAGAGGCTCATGTCCCTACAAAACTCATTCACCCTCACCGCCCTACACTTCCTCCACAGGCCGTCCTTCTTCTACGTGAATCCCGCAGGCTCTACCGCTCCTTCCTCCGCACTCGTGACCGGGATACTATCACCCGCCACCGGCAATTACAGCGACATATCCGGAACCTCCTTACAGCAAAGAAACGCCGGGACTGGCGTCAGACATGCACACGCCTCAACTCCACCCCCCTTGTCAACTCCTCCAAGTACTGGTCAGCCTTCCACCGCCTTACTGGTAGCCATCCCACCCCGCATTACCCCATCCTCCATGACGATCGACCCTTTCCTGACAACCTCAGTAAGGCTAACCATTTTGCTTCCCACCTATCCGAGGTCTTCTCCATTCCTGACGATCCCCATTTTGATTACTCCCTCTTTCCCACCATCCTTGACCGCACTGACACTTCTGTCCCCCCGCTCGCCCCTAGCTTCCAGTACTTGGATCGGTTACCCACCTCAGACATCAACACTCCCATCACCACGCAAGATATTGCACTCGTCCTCCACTCCAAACGCAACACCGCCCCTGGTCATGATGGCGTCACCTACCGTCACCTCAAGGAATCCCCTCCATCCTTCCTGTCTGTCCTTGCTACCCTGTACAGTGTCCTACTCTCCACTGGATTTTACCCTGACCTGTGGAAGACTTCCCGTGTCCTGCTGTTTCCTAAGCCTAACAAACCCCCCTCTGCTACCTCTTCCTATCGTCCAATCTGCCTCACCTCCGTGTTCAGTAAGGTCTTTGAGGCCATCCTCTCTCGCCGTATTCACCGCCACCTTAACCAGCACCGCCTCCTTCCTCTTACCCAATGTGGCTTCCAGCCTTCCTTCTCTGCCGACGACCAGCTCCTTAACCTTACCAATCTTATTTCCCTCCAACTTATCTCCCGTCGCTCTGCTATCTTTGTTTCCCTTGATCTCCAGAACGCCTATGACCGTGTCTGGCATCCCGGGCTCCTCTTCAGACTCCAGACCTATGCTCTCCCCATCAACTTCGTCCATCTTGTTGCTTCCTTCCTCTCGCGTCGTCCCTCCTATGTGACTATCCACAATTCCAACTCCCATATGTTCTACCCCTCTGCCGGCGTGCCCCAAGGTTCTGTCCTTTCGCCTCTCCTCTATCTCCTGTACACTGCTGATATGCCCAAACCTCCCCCTCCTGTTCATCTTCTCCAGTTCGCTGATGACACCGCCTTCCTAGCCCTTTATCCTACCCTTCAATGGTCTCAACGTACCCTCCAAACCCACCTTGACCAATTCACCACTTGGTGCAACCAGTGGTTCCTCCGTGTTAATCCCTCCAAGACCCAGGCGATCATCATAGGCCGCACCACCCGCTCCTTCTGCCTCCATGATTTCTACCTCGCCATTTATGGCCGTCCTATCCACCTCACTCCTACCCTAAAATACCTTGGCCTCACACTCTACCGCCACCTCACCTGGATTCCCCATCTCCTTACCATCCAAAACAAAGCTCACAACTGCCTCCGCCTCCTGAAACTCCTGTCTGGCCGGACGTGGGGTCTGCATCCTTCCACCATCCTTCACACCTAAAAATCCATGATCCACACCATCCTTTGTTATGCCAGCATCGCTTGGATTTCCGCCCCCCCCGGTTCTATAAAGCCCTCCAAATCCTCGAACGCCATGCACTCCGCCTCGCCTTCTGCATCCGCCTTCCGTCCCCCACGCGCATCCTCTACGACCTCATCCCCTTCCCCCACCTTCTCCTTTTCCTTGAACACATCTGCACACTATATATTATCCGCCACCTTGATCCCCCCACCCCCTGGTGTCTCCCTTCCTCACCACTCCCAACCAGTTGCCGCGCCTTTACTGTTGTGTCCCTCCCTCTCTCCATCTCCACACCCTCCATCTCCTTTCCCAACACAACTTCCACCATCTACCCCTCCCGGATGATGAGCTTCGTTCTGACATCTACCCTTCCTACCAACTCTAACCCCCTCTTCCTGCCTCCTCCTCAGGGCTCCCTCTCCTCCCCCTCCCTCCTTCTGAGCGGCTTTACCCTCCTACTCCCCCTCCATCTCTTGTGCCTCCCTTCAATGTCTCTGCGCTCCCTCCTGCCCTGTCTTCCCTTTTCCTCTCCCGCCCCATGTGTCTCCTGCCTCTTCGTGAACCCAAGGTTGCCCCTCCTCTCTTCATCCTGCTGCTTCCTCAGCTGCCTCATGCTCTCCCCTCCTTTTCCATCCTCTCTGACCTTTCCTTCGGCAGGTCCCACCTGGTAGTTTTACTCTCCGTCGTGTGTGCTCCAAGTGGGTTTTAAGTGTGTTGTTTCGGCCGGCCGGAGTAGCCGAGCGGTTAAAGGCGCTACAGTCTGGAACCGCACGACCACTACGGTCGCAGGTTCAAATCCTGCCTCGGGCATGGACGCGTGTGATGTCCTTAGGTTAGTTAGGTTTAAGTAGTTCTAAGTTCTAGGGGACTTATGACCAGAGCAGTTGAGTCCCATAGTGCTCAGAGCCATTTCAACCATTTTTTTGTGTTGTTTCGGAGTGTTTTTAATACTGCGGCCAACTTTTAACCTGTGCATGCGCATTCAGTGTCTTCTGTGTTTCAAGAATCGCCAACTGTTTTTTTTTTTTAACTTTCTGGTGACTTTTTTAACTGTCCCCCATGAACGTCTATATGTCCATGTCTTTTTACCTCCATTTTCTCCCCTTACTCTGTGTTATGTTCCACTTTTTTATCTCCTTTTATTCTTGTTTTAGCTGTCGTGTCTCTCGGCTAAAGAGCGGCGGATTGTGCCGCTGACAGCCCTCCCCTGCCCATATGGGGCAGGGGAATGAAATGACAATAAAGGAAAAAAAAACCCTGATTTATCTTATTTTATCGTGATGATCGTTTCTCTCTATGTAGGTGGGTGCCAACAGAATGTTTTCGCAATCGGAGGAGAAAACACCTTTGTTTTAATGATTGCTGCTCGAATTCACGTGTCTGTGGTACTTTCTCCCCTATTTCGCAATAATCCAAAACGAGCCGTCCTTCTTTGAACTTATTCGAAGTCATCCGTCAGTCCCACCTGACGCGGACCCCACGCAGCACATGATAGGGCGGACAAGCGTAGTGTCAGCAGTCTCTTTGGTAGACATGTTGCACCTTCTAAGTGTTCTGCCAATGAATCGCACTCTTTGGTTTGCTCCACCGACAACATTATCTATATGATCGTTCCAATATAGGTTATTTGTAATTGTGATCCCTAAGTATTAAGTTGAATTTACAGCCTTCAGATTTGTGTGACTTATCGTGTAATCGAAATTTAGTGGATTTCCTTTAGTACTCATGTGAATAACATCATATTTTTCTTTATTCAGGGTCAACTGCCAATTTTCGCACCATCCGTTTTGGCCATCTGATGACTTTACAAGACGGTAAATGACAGAATCATCTCCAAACAATCTAAGAGGGCTACTCAGATTGTCACCTATGTCGTTAATAAAGATCAGGAACAATAGAGGGCCTGTAAAACTTCCTTGGGGAACGCCGAATATTACTTCTGTTTTACTCGAGGTCTTTCCGTCTATTACTACGAACTGTGATCTTTCTGACAGAAAATCACGATCCAGTCACACAACTCAGGTGATATTCCACACAGTTTGCTTAGGAGAGGCTTGTGAGGAATGGTGTCGAAAGTCTTCAGGAAATCTAAAAATATGGAATGAACTTGACATTCACTGTCGATAGCACTCATTACTTAAGCGTAAAGAGGTAGAGTGTTTCACAGGAACGATATTTTTGAATCCGTGCTGACTATGTGTGAATAAATCGTTTTCTCGGAGTAATTCATAATGTTCGAACACAGTATATGTTCCAAAATCCTACCGCGAATCGACGTTAGTGATATAGGCCTGTAATTCAGCGGATTACTCCCATTTCCCTTTTTGGGTATTGGTGTGAGTTGAGCAATTTTCGATTTTTTAGGTGCGGATCTTTCTGTGAGTGAGCGGTTGTACATAATAGCTAAATATGGAGCTATTGTATCAGCGTACTCTGAAAGGAACCTGACTGGTGTACAATCTCGACCGGAGGCCTTGCCTTTATTAAGTGACTTAAGCTGCTTTGCTACACCGAAGATATCTGCTTCTATGTTTCTCATTTTGGCAGTTGTTCTTGATTGGAATTCAGAAATAGTTACTTCGTCTTCTTTGGTGATGGAGCTTCGGAAAACCGTCTTTAATAACTCCGCTTTAGTGGCATTGTCATCAGTGGCTTCACTGTTGTTATCGTGCAGTGAAGGTATTGATTGCGTCTTGCGACTGGTGTGCTTTATGTATGACCAGAATCTCTTTGGGTTTTCTGCCAGATTCCGAGACAGAGTTTCGTTGTGGAAATTATTAAAAGCATCTCGTATCTAGCGGGCTTGGATGGGGGCACGCTTCTTGTCGCTGCACGGCAGCGTAACTGTCACTTCGTATGCGTTACGTATGCTTCAACAATGCTCTTTACATACTACAGTTTTAAGTGTTTCATGACACTGAAGCGGCTAATGATTTTAATGTAGGACAATTTAATGTGTTTGTATTGTTTGCATTGTTGCCAAATTTATTCAAGATGGCGGCGATGACGTCATACAAGATGGCGGCATGTAGACTTGACAACATCGCACGACGTCATCCAAGATGGCGGATTTTGGTGGGAGAATAGTCCAATTGTGCTACATCAACTAACCTAACCTCAAGAAAAAATGGCGGGAAGTTTGAATTTTTGCTTGAAAATAGTCCAATTGTGCTACGTCCACTAACCTAAGCCTCCAGAAGGAAAAATGGCGGGAAGCTTGAATTCCAACAGCATAATGCATGCAAAGACCATACTTGTCTTTTTATTATTATTGACTATCATTCATTAAAAATCATTATCATAGGAAAAATGGCGGGAAGCTTGAATTCCAACAGGATAATGCATGCAAAGACCTTACTTGTCTTTTTATTATTATTGATTATCATTCATTAAAAATCATTATCATTCAGGACCGGCTGTAGAGTAGGGTTAACGTTCGAATGTGGATCCACCGCGAATTATATGGAGAGTGGTGTTCAGATGCGGATCCACAATACACCACACACGGGGTAGTGTTTGAAGGTGGATCCGCCTCACGCAAGGTAGGAAGCTGTATTTGAATGCAGATTCACAGTATTCAGTACCCGAGTTAGCATTCGAGTGTGGATCTGCTGCGTACTATATATCCGGAGCTGTGTCCGAGAGGCGGATCCACCATACGCAGCATCTGTGATAGGGTTTGCGGGTGTACCAAGCATGCGTTACGTCCAGAGAAGTATTCTATGGTCGAAGTTTGGTCCACCAGCCGATGAGACCGGGACCTGGGATCCATCCGCGAGGCGTGCATGTGCATAGAGATACAGAAAACAGAACAAGCGCTCTCTGAATGTGGAGGTGACTGGATACGCCTTGGTTACATTTAAAGACAATTTTAGAACACAGAAGGATAACTTATGTCGTGGTCGCATGGATGGATCTGGCATTAAATCGAAAGAAATGCGAAAACTGATTAGCGCATAGATATAAACTAACCTAATATACACCGAAATGCGGTGAAAATGAGAATATACTTGCTTATCTTCTGGTTCGCAGGGGGGAATTTGTACATGGAGTCAAGTATGTGGCAACAAGAGGAATGCAGGAACGGTGACGTTGAAGCGAGCCGAATAAGGAAGGGAGTCAATTTTTTCTCGTTGAGTTCGTGTTATGGTGTATGTCTACTGAGGTAGCAGTGATACACGCGAGTTGAATACTGTATTTGATGCTTTTCAGGAGGACAGAGAATCATTCACGTCTAAACTTACTCACATCTGTGTTAAATGATAACAGGGGTACAGGATGATCGATTGAGACAGAGCTGCAACTAGGTACGATTCAAACGTTGACTCATTTATTCTAGAGAAGGACAAGTTGCTGAAGGTCGATTTTTTTTTTCGAGTATTCTATTTGGATGCTTTAGTCACGTGATATAGCCAGCGTTCTAGTCGTATGCGGGTACGTGTTCGGTACGTGGTTTAAAGCGCTGTCTACTTGCGATCGTTAACGGGGAACCGTCGGTCATCAGAGGACTTCCATCTCATGTGTGACGAAAGTTGACATAATCTTCTAAACGCACTTTGATTTACGCGATCCCCACCCTGTCGCATGCTTGGTGTAAAATCAAGACTTCACCGTCATAACTAAGTTAGCTGTGGGTATTTGTGAGGGGCTGTAATCATTGTGTACACACTTACCCGACAGACGGGTGTTCACAGAGTCGGTGACGGGATGACTTTTAATTTTCACATGTTGGACGCTGTTTTTATACGTATCTGTTTGCTTGTAGGATGTACTGGCTGCTAATAACTATCATTTTTTATATAGAGCTGATGGAGTAATAGTATTATTTCTGACTCGTGATCTGGTGTGATCATTGGGCACTAGAGGTGTCCGCAGGGCTATATTGGGCTCGTATCATAGAAAGGAAAAGTTTTACAATTGGGATAGAGATAGCTCAGCGTAGGGTGACCGGGAAGAAGGATGTACGTCTGACAGGACGGAAAAGTAAGCGATCTAAGGTTATTGCCCGTTTTTAAGTGCTGAACATCCTAGTCTTAGGAGTGTGTGTTTATGTTCTCTCTCTCTCTCTCTCTCTCTCTCTCTCTCTCTCTCTCCTACTGGAACCTTTGATGCACCGGTCATGGACTCTAGAACAATACTTTACAAATGATAGATTGGATGATTTGCTTAAAAACCTATCAAACTATGTTGTGTAAATATCGCTCCGTTCTTGTTATTCTCAACTGTATGCTATTAAATTAAGGCACTTTGAGATCTGTTACTATAGATCGATATGGTGTGCTAAGCTCCAAGACTTGGTTACATTTCGAGAAATGTGATGCACTAGGATGGTTAGGGGTAGGTAGGTCAATGCTGAGGTGAGGATGGTCTTTTAATGTAAGAGGACTAGATAGCTCTGTGACTACCATACACAGAGAGATTGATTGAGTACTATGCGCGAGGTCTTAGAAATATGTATAGCGTTGTCTGGTATAATTTGATCGTCTTTATGTGTTCGAGAATTAAGTGTGAATGGATGTGCTGAGCAGTCATCTATGAATGGTCACAATGATACTAGCAAAGTAGAGGATGTATGGTTTAGCTATGATACTGAAATTAAGAAAATAAGCTGTCACATGATTGGCCAGTGTTGGACTTACTGTAAAATTTTTAGCGGTATCAGCTGTGATGGATAATATTACAGTAGATCGGTGGTGTCTTATCCATCGCATCTGTGCATTGGGTAAGACATAATGATTGACTGACAATGCTTGCTTGAGTCGGGGGAGAAATTTTGGTTGCTAGCACCGAAAACGGTGATCCTGTACTTGTGTGCAAAAATGACCAATCACTAGAAATGGAATGCAGAGCTATAAACTATTCGGTCACTGTGACATATGAGTTTAAATGTAGAGGTGGTCAACCACTTTCGAGGGAAGTGGCTACAGCGCCAGCAGGCTCTTCTATTTTCCTTGTGCTGTGGCTGTCATTTATTTAAAATCATTCAATGTTATGCTATCGACTGTAAGAATATGATTTATAAGGTGCAAGGTATAGTTTCCTGTGAGAGGCCGTGCATCAGTCCTTGTTAATGTCTGTTTAGAATCAGACAATGAATTCGAAGTCGCGGCAGAAAGACGAAATGCTCGGCAGTGTGCAAAAGCGTGTTAGAAAACACTGTTTGAACAAGGGCCAGAGGCAGCTTCTCATTCGCTTAGAGTATGGGTGATCAAACTTTAAAGGGGTCTCTGCAACGTATGTGTATATTTAATATGATCTTGTTCATACAGGCATCTGTAGTTCGAGGTGTTGGATTTGGTGAGCTGTTAGAAATTCTTGGATGGTTGCACTCTGAGTTATTCGGGGGGGAGTATTGTTAATTCCGTTTGTCCGTGCTGGAGGTGGATCGCATTGGTGCCTTCATGACTTTTTCACTGTTTGATGGTAGAGGATACAGATGATAGGGTGTTGAGGATCTGTTGTACTTGTACCTAGTTTGAGGAGTACAACATTGCGCGCATTTCCGGCGAATGGTCAAAACAAGGTCCTGTTGTAGCAACTGAGATCGTTCTGTTTATAGACAGGTTGCAGAAGGTAATAGATATGTCTTTCTCTGACTTAAATTGCAGAGATCAGATGGGTGAAGATAAATGCATACTCATCTATGCTTAGAAAGGGAGAATGCTTTTTTCTTATTAAGTGAGTTTTGGCAGAAGTGAATATCGTTTTGTATATGCGAGTGGAAATTGTGAGCGAAGGGTGAATGACGTCAGGTTCGCTGGCTGGGGGAGACACTGTTTACATGTCCTGTTGGAGATGAAAGGGAGAGATAGAGATCTGCGCTATTCAGGAATCCATTTGTGCACTGTATGTCGTCAGACAATAGCTGGAGAGCAGGTATACGGAGAGCCCACTTCAGCATTCTGGTCCTGGGGCTGAGTGGATGGCTGTTTAGATGGACAGCTATGTGGCTTTGACATGCCGCCGCCGGCGCTCTGACACTCGCTTTGTAAGGCGCTTTGGGATTAGTTTGAGCATTTAATACTTGTTTCGGTGGTTATTGGATTAAGAACTGTAATATTGAAGGTCATGTCCTCAGCGGGACCGCTGTGTAATTGAGTAAGTGTGTTTACGTATTTCAAGATATGTTTCGCGAATGGTGATGTTAAGTTGATGGCGCAGTTTAGCTACCACTGTAAAAAAAATAGCTGTCTGCTGCTGAAAGAAAGAAAGAAAGAAAGAAAGGGATGACCTTGCCCCCAGACCTGATGTATGAGTTATTGATAAGAGCAAGTAATAGTTGAATGATGCTATGTGTTCGGATATAGGAGTCTCGAAACGGCGGGGCGAGATTTTTTTTCATGTGGAAATTTATGCAATCTATAGATAGTGATATTCGACTGCTAGTGACAACAGTTAAGACCGGAAAAATAGGTACAAATCGAGCGCTGGCAGCATGTTGCGGCAATGGTAATAATATTTAATTGAAGGTGGAGGTGGTAAATATGGACCAGGCTTTGAATATTGTCGTATGTGCTTGATGCTTTGTATAAAACGTTTGACTCTTTAATTGCGTTTGGTATTTCTGGGTGTGTGTAAAATTAATTTTACTGTTGAAAGTGCGAGAAAGATGAGTTGATTGGTGTTTAGATAGGAGCTACGTTTGTAATTCGAAAAGAGGGGATGAGAATGGTAAATTGATTGATGGGCATGGTTTGTGGGGTGATATATGAGTGTGAAGATAGGGTTGAGGACGTTTGCGTATGTTGATGGTGGGACGGGTGTGAGGTTTGGTGCGGTGGGAGGTGTATAGTAGATCTCATTTATAAAAAAATGTTGTAAAGTAAAAATAATATTGAGAAGGTTTTTAGATGGCTGGTCACGCGACGAGGCGAGAGCAGGGATGTGTAGTTATGTTTAGTTAAAGGGCCGTGTAATGTCGTGTGAGGAGCAAAGTGCAGTGTGCTACACTGTCATAGGAGGTAAAGACATGTGCTTCTATGATGCGTCTAGCATATGGAGGCTGTGCTTTGGAATTATGCTACGTTGATATAAAATTGACTTTCACCCGCGTTCGGTGGTCGCGGATTGGGATCGCGGTCCTGGACGGACGTATGTGTGTGCTTTGACCGCTGACGAGCGCGTTGACCGCGCCAACTCATGCTTGCAGAAGCCGAGCAGGGGCTGTGCGAGGTCTGAAATCAGGCGGATGGGTGACTTCACGATCCTGTGGGCAGGGTGCAGAGTGGGGGTACCTGCGCACATCTGCTGAGTTATTTTGCGAGCGAATCTGCAGGCTCTGCTATGCGTTATTAGGATAGTTTACGGGTACTGAGCGTATTTACACATCTGTGTGAGGAATTATTTAGTAGCAGTTTGCTATAGTGTGTACTGAAATTATGATTGGGTGCGTGTCTGTGGGCTCTGTAACTTGGCCCAGGACACATCTGGGATTGGTGTTTTGTGATAGCGTGATAGATACACTGTATGGTTAAATAAGTTGTTCGAAAAAAATAAATAGAGTGTTCTCAATGATTACACGTGCCTGCTGCGCATATCAGAGTGATTGGTTTTCTGTCGCCATCTCGGTTGCATGCGAGTAGTAAATGTTTTCCTGGCCGCGTTAATCGAGTGTGTCAACGGGCTATGAGCTATTCTGACAATAGACGTGAAGGCAGGTCCAGACCTGAGACGCCAGCGGTATACATGAGAAGAACAATGCAGCTTTCACATGTGTTGGCTGTCACGAGCGCTTGGAAGCTGAACTTGGCTGGAGACTCTGGAATCCCCTTCCCCACTGAACGCACACGTGCGCGGCCTGCCTTGGAGCGTAATCCAAGGCGCATAGGCGGTATCAATTTCTCCAGTGATAGGTGCGAATGCAACTATGTTGAGGTCATGTTTGGGGGAGACTGAGCAGAGACTTTTGGTCGGTTTGGCAGCTGGTGGTGTTTGGGCGCGCCTGTTGCACTTTTTTGCGAGCATGTCTGTGCACTGTGCGTTGCTTTATTTGTAGAGTTTAAGAGTACAGAGCTCGTCTGCTGATATTGTGTACTGCATTATTTAAGAGCTGTCTGCTATTGTGTGGTGAAATTAGGAGTCGTTTACGTGTTTATGGCCTGTGTCAGATGACCACAGTCGAATCAGTGCTTGTGTTTTGTGACAAATATACTCCACGACTAAATAAACGGGCTCCAAATAAATAGAGTGCAGCCCTTCCTTACTTCCCCGAGCAGCACAGCGCAGTCTGAGCTGTTTTTGCGCAATAACGGCAATCTGGTCAAAATGTGAGTGAGTAGACAAATAACTGGACAAATATATCTGTAGAGGAGTTACAGGTCTGGATTGGAATGAATATCTTGATGGGTGTGGTTGTGTTGCCAGGTGTAGTGCACTACTGGAGTTCAGAAACTGCCTTATGTGAGCGTTACATATCGAAACCTATGAGAAGTAAAAGTTTCAAAAAGATATGTCGCAAATAAATAAAGTACACTCGTTCCTCCTTCCATCAACCTATGTACTGAAATTATATCCGAAAATTAGAAGTTGTTTGGCTATTTGGAGGTAAATGTTTCGCATTATTTACGAGCAGTTCGCATGTCTGTAGGCTGTGCTATGAGTTATTTTTAACTGTTTACAATTACCAAGCCTGTGTCTAGAACATTATAAATGAGTTATGTAGGAGTGTTTTGCAGGTCTGTATGATCTGGGACATGTCGGTGTGATACATATACTCCATTCCTAAATAAAGTAAATTCGTTCCTCCATCCATGGACCTAGTGCAGGGTGAGTCCATTTACCAGAAACGTGTAGGAAGAGGTTGAGTGCTGGTGGCTCAGTTTGAAACAATTTTCTTGGGTTGGTGGCAGAAGCACAAGTGAGCTTTGTTTATTGGCAGATTTCAAACTTGGCGCTGGTTCCTAGGAGGATTAGGTGGAGGTCTGGTCCTCGAAAAGTAGTTGAAATTACGTTTGCATATGTATATGAAATTGTAAATTCAATTATTTAATACAGTGGGGTGGTGAGAGTGAATTAGCGAGCGTTCACGCAATGAGCAAATGCGCTGTTATACGGTCATGGTGGATTCCACTGTCAGTCAAACTCTGGCGCCAAATGTATCCTTTGTCCGGCACGCGGTCGACAGGTCGTGTCCGTCGTTAAGTGCTCGCGGTCGTGGAAAGATGTTTTTGGAGTCGGACTCTGAGGCGAGTGCGGCTGACCGTTTGTGACGGGACCCTCAGGTTCTGCTCGCTGCCTACCTGGTGCGCTGGCCGTGGGGGTGTCTGCTGGTCGCTCAACGTCAGCTGGCCAGGGAGTGGGCTCAGCCAGCTGTGCATACGTCAACTGCGCTCTGGCGTTTCGCTGTGTGAGCGAGGAGAAGTCAGTTGGGACACACCTGCATGACCGTAATGGCTGAAATAAAGAGTAATTTTCCAGGTATTTACAGAATGCTATGTCTGTCGCATGTATGGAGGGTGTGTAACGTATGCGGGATGGCGGCACAGCGATTGTACAGTTATTACGTGCGCGCGAGAGCAAGTCTATTAGCGGGTGTTCTAGTGCGGTCCAAACGTGCTGTTATATAATCATGGCGGATTCCACTGTCGAGCAAACTTTGCCACCAAAAGTGTAGCACTGCGATCTCGCTCGCACAGGGACACATGGTGGACGATGAGCGGTCGGCATCGACAGGTTTGAACGTAGCGCCAAAAGTTTGTCAGCAAACGGTCGACCGTTGTGTGATTCAGCTCCGAGGCAGAAAATTTTGGCGGCAAACGTGCGGAGGCGACGAATACACGTGGTGAGCGGACATTGGGCTGCTGTGACGTCAAACTTGGCAAGTTCCAGCCTGTCCAGCGAAAACATGTTTACGACCTGGGAGCGATCACTGGTCTCGCCCCCCCGCGCTAGTGGCCGGCTGCCTCACATGACAGGCATAGGCAGTGTCTCCGCGCGCTGGCCAAGGGGTGGCGAGGATTTGAACTAATTCAGTTGGAGGAAGGACATCGTGCTGACTGCACTGTGATATCAAAGATGTGTGTACTGACTGTGTTGGAGAACAAGTGATGACCGTACTGCTTGAAATAAAGTCTTCAGTCCCTTCCCCTCTGCAAAATCAAAGGACGTGACTTAAGTTACTATAAGAGAAGTTTATTATTTGACGCGATTATGATAGGCTACCAGTGAAAAAAGATAAGTGGGGGAGAAAGTTCGTACGTGTGATCAATTATGGTGTTGGGATTTGAACTTGTGATAGATTTTTGTTATGGATGTAAGGAAAATGGCTTTCTCGCCGAGAAAATCAGACATCTTGAATAAATAATAAATGATGATAATACATAGAAGTACAGTTTTCGAGACATTATCGTGTTGGAATTTGAATTTGACGCAATTTTCTAGTGGAGGTAGGCCTATAATAATTAATGATAATGAATGATAATAAATGATAATGCATGATAATAAATGAGAATGAATGATAATGAATGTTAATAAATAATAATGAATAATAATAAACAAAAGTAAGGTTTTGCAGCCATTATCGTTTTGGAATTTGAATTTGGAGGGAATTTTCTAGAGGAGGCAGGTCAATAATAATAAGTAATAATAAATGATAATAAATAGTAATAAATGATAATGAATGTTAATGAATGATAATCAATAATAATAAAAAGACAAGTACAGTCTTTGCATGCATAATCCTGTTGGAATTCAAATGTCCCGCTATTTTTCCTTCTGAGGGCTTTGGTTAGTGGACATAGCACAACTGGACTATTTTCCCGCCAAAATTCAAACTTCCCGCCATTTTTTCTTGAGGTTAGGTTAGTGGACATAGCACAATTGGACTATTCTCCCACCAAAATCCGCCATCTTGGATGACGTCATGCGATGTTGCCAAGTCTACATGCCGCAATCTTGGATGACGTCATCGCCGCCATCTTGAATAAATTTGTCAATAATGCAGTGTGACCTGGCACATAGGTTGTCCCCCTACTGATGAAGCCGAAGCGGCTAATGATTTACACTGTACCATCACATATAATGCCGTGATATGTATAATGCAAACGTCTCCTCTCAGTATGGATATGTTGTACAGTTGTTTACAGTGTTTTCTGCTTTACATTGCATAGTTAGAAGTGTGTTTGTAAATTAGGCTACGTCTATCTGGTTGTATTTCTCTGAATCTGAAGACGGTCACTATTGACCAAAATTAATTACATGATCACAAATAAACATTATTATCCAAGACTGGACTTATAATGAAGCAAATATTTTCCTGAATCACTGAAACCTTTTTCGTGACTACGTCACAACTTCTACAATTACCAAACAGTTACAGCTAGATTAATTCTGTATTTTTGTTTTCATATACATTCGATAAATCTCCCGACGATTAGCAAAACGAGTTCATGGCACTTAGTAATGTCTTGAATTCAAGCAAAACAAGGAACGTGACTAGTAGCAGTACAAAAATATAAGTTATTCGTAACAGACACAGTACCTACACTTAGCCATTATTGCGAATGTTAATTGGAACTACGAGATTAATAAACAGGGACAATAAATACAACGTACAAAAAAGAGTGGCAATAGACATGTCCGAAACAGATGAAAGGGGGAACAGATGATGCTGCGGACAGCGCAGTACAACAAAATCCAGCGACCACCGCAGAGGGTGGCTTCGACACCAGACAGTGATCGTAGTGGCCATGAGTGGCTGCTGACTCTTGTTCGTGGACTGACTGTTCGTTGCCAACTGAGCTCACGTATTTCTCTCTTTTATTTTTATTTCCATTTCCCATATGGGGGCTGGCAGTGGGCAGTAAGCACCCATCTAAACTCCGTCAGTGTGTGTGACCGATTTTAATTTGCACGAAATTTTACCATATTAAAGAAGAATAAGGGCGATTGAAACAGTAAAAATACAATGATGTAGGAGACTATTCTCTTCGTTTTGAGATGAGGACGATCAAAGCTTACACTTGTTATTTATTGGTAAACGTATACTGGTGTATGGACGGTGTATGGAAAGAAAAGTAGCGTGAGAATCAACAAATGGACGTGAGTCATGTAAGCGGATTGCAAACCAGCTGTATTCTGCGTAGGTTGCCACTGACATAATCTTGGCATATGGAGAATGTAATAAAGAACGTGCGTTGAAAAGTTACACTGAGGTGACAAAATACATTGGATACCTCCTGTTATCGCTTTGGAGCTCCTGCCAACATAGTGCAGCAGCAACACGGCGTGACGTGGTTTCAACGAACCTTGGAAGTCCCCCGCAGATGTATTCAGCCACGATCCCTCTACAGCCGTCCATAATTGCGAAAGTAAGTTCAATGGGATTAGTATCGAACGACTTGGTTGGCCAACTCATTCGTTCGAAATGGTCAGAATGTTCTTCAAACCAATTGCGAACAGTTGTGTCCTGGTTATATGACGCATTGTCATCCATAAAAATTTCATGTTGTTTGGGAACATGAAATCGATGGCTGGCTGCAGATGGTCTGCGAGTAGCCGAACATAACCGTTTCCAGTCAGTGTTTGGTTCAGTTGGATCAGAAGACCCAGTGCATTCTACGTAAACACAAAAATGGTTCTAATGGCTCTGAGTACTATGGGACTTAACATTTGTGGTCATCAGTCCCCTAGAACTTAGAACTACTTAAACCTAACTAACCTAAGGACATCACACACATCCATGCCCGAGGCAGGATTCGAACCTGCTACCGTAGCGGTCGCTCGGTTCCAGACTATAGCGCCTAGAACCGCACGGCCACTCCGGCCGGGTGCTGTCAGCAATAGCACTCACGTCGGTCTGCTGCTGCCATAGCCTATTAAATCCAAATTTCACCGCACTGTCCTAGCGGAAACGTTCGTCGTACGTCCCACATTAATTTCTGCGGTTATTTCACGCAGTGTTGCTTGTCTGTTAGTACCGACAACTGCGCGCAAACGCGGCTACATTCTGTAGTTAAGTGGAGGCTGTCGACCGCTGCGTTGGTCGAGGTGAGAGGCAATGGCTGAAATGCGGTATTCTCGGTACGGTCTTGACCCTGTGGATCTCGGAAAATTGAGTTCCCTAACGATTTCCGAATGGAATGCCCCATGCGTCTAGCTCCATCTACTATGCTGCGTTTAAAGTTTCTGAATTCCCGTCGTGCAGCCATAATCACATCGGAAACCTTTCCACATAAATCACCTGAGTACAAATGAAAGCTCCGCCAGTGCACTGCCCTTTTATGCCATGTTACGCTATACTGCCACCATCTGTATATGTGCGTACCGCTGGCCCATAACTTTTGCCTCCTCTGTGTATGAGGCCATAGTTTACACATGTTTATGTGATGAGAGAGAGACCTGTGGATTTAATGGAAAAATATTTCGGCTGAAGCGAACGTCTGTAAATATTATTCATTTCAAAATGATCGGTTTCGACAGATACTCGCTGTCATCATCTGATCCACAAACTCAACAAACGTTGAATAACATTGAAAAGAGAATTTTATAATTCCGTAAAAGAACAATTTTCCCACTGTTGAGCAATTCATAAAAAACAATTACATACGCTCGGAAATTGAAATTTCTGGTAAGGTCTTATGGGACCAAACTGCTGAGGTCATCGGTCCCTAAGTTTACACACTACTTAATCTAACTTAAACTAACTTATGTTAAGAACAACACGCACACACACATGTCCGAGGGAGGACTCGAACCTTCGACGGGGTGGGTGGGGGAGAGGGGGCGGGCCACGCGAGCCGTGACAAGGTGCCCTAGACCTCGCGGCTACCTCCCAAGATGTATATCAGTCACATAGTGGGAACACGTACCACTCACAGTAAGGCATAAGCACAATGGTTTGTCAGTAACAAGAACATGAAAGTATAAAATACACATCATCTTCAGAGATGAATGCAGCATACAGTTTAGATGTTCATTCTAAGGAAATAGGGAGTGTAGTCATAAAGTTTTAATAGTCAACTAGAAAAGCTGAAGTTAGGTAATTAATTTTTTTGTTTTACAGCACACGTCTGCAGTCCTCGAACGCAGCGAAATCCCACACCGCTCTAATGTAACAAGGTGGCAGAGGTGGAAGGATTCGGGAACAGCCAAACTGGAGACTTCTACAGCACAACCACGGTCTCCACCAAGTCAAGAAAAATACTTTGCATTAAACGGTAAATATCTATAAAGGGACTAAGACCACTACCGACAATGGTGGTCGCAGCTTGAATTTATGAGGTGATAACCAGAGAGTTCTGACCAGATCGTATAGCGTAACATGCAGCGCGCTTCGTTTTGAGAATGGGAGGTGAACCAGACCTGCATGGAATCCGTGGACCAGATTAATGACTGTGACCTGGTACAATGTCTAGCCTAAGTGAAATTTGCAGGTGGCTTCCCACAGTCTTTTAGCCGAATGCTGTTCCCTGAATTCCGCCTCACAGAATACTATGCACAACCAGTAACAATGCAACACACAGAACGAAGTTTACACGATTCACAGACAGGTGGCCGGCACGAATTCCCTCCCGCAGGTTATAACGACAACTCCGGTGTGAGGAGGGCCATTAGGCGAATAAGTTAAATAAATAACTAAAAATATTTGACAAATCCAGATAAAACAGACCCTGTGATACACGAGATAGACACTTGGGGACTGAAATGGATATTGTGATAATTAGAAAGTTATGTCTCCATGGAATAGATTTTAAAGAGCAGTGCTGGAACTTTAGATGCAGTCGGAGCTAAATTCAGTTGTAATGGATGTGTGCAGGAGAGACTACAGGGACGGAGTGTGTCAGGCAGCGAGCGTGAAGTGTACGAAATTGCGGAAATGAAAGATTTGGGAAGAGTGAAAGTCTAAACAAGGTTGGCTACTGCAACTCTTTTATAATTGTGAATAACTGTGGATAGATGTAATTCCTGTGTGTGCTCTGTTAGTAGTTTTAGCCTATTGTGGGCTTTCTTTTAACTCAGACTTTGCTGTGTTTCCAGGTTAGTATGTGCCGAACAACCTGGTGTTCGGTACCTGTCACCTGTCATAATGCTACAGTATGGTATAATAATTTGAGCAACATGCAGATCGAGTATATGATGGATATATGCTGATAACAAATATGACACGACATACAGACAAAAGAGCCACATTGTAGAATCGGTAAAAAAAGCACATGCACTGAGATGACAGAAGTCATGGGAAACCTACAAATTTCGTGTCAGGTCTCCTTTTGCCCGGCATTGTGCAGCAACGGCATGTATCATGGACTCAAAAAGTCGTTGGAGTCGCCTGCAGAACCATGCTGTCTCTGTACCCACCCATAATTGTGAAAGTGTTACCGGTGCAGGATTTTGTGCACGAAATGTTATGCCCCATAAATGTCTAATGCGATTCATGTCGGACTATGTGTGTGGCCAAATCATTCACTCGAATTGTTCATAATCTTCTCTAGCCCAGTCGGGAACAATTGTCGCCCGCTGACATGTTTGGGAACATGAAGTCGAAGAATGGCTGAAAATGGTATCCAGGTAGCCGAACACAACCATTTCCAGTGAACCATACGTTCAGTTGGACCAGAGGACACAGACTATTCCCTGTAAATACATCGTGCACCATCATGGAGCCACTACCACCACCCACAGTGCCTTGTTGGCATCTTGGGTCCATGGCTTAGTGGGGTTTGCGCCACACTCGGACTCTACCATCAGCTCATACCAAACTGAAATTGTGACTCATCGCCGGCCGGAGTGGCCAAGCGGTTCTAGCCGCTGCACTCCGGAGCCGCGCGACCGCTACGGTCGCAGGTTCGAATCCTGCCTCGGGCATGGATGTGTGTGATGTCCTTAGGTTAGTTAGGTTTAAGTAGTTCTAAGTTCTAGGGGACTGATGACCTCGGCAGTTATGTCCCATAGTGCTCTGGCCATTTGAACAATTTTTTGGGACTCATCCAACCGGGCTCCAGTTTTCCAATCGGTATGGACACGAGACCAGGACACCCGCTGCAGGCAACGTCGTGCTGTTAGCAAAGGCACTCGCGTTGGTCTCCTGCTGCTCTAGTCTATTAACGGCAAATTTCGTCGCACTGTCCTAACGCATACGTTTGTCGCACGTCCCACATTGATTTCTGCGATTATTTCACGCAGAGTTGCTTGTTGTCTGTCAGCACTGACAACTCTACGCAAACGCCGCTGCTCTCGGTCGTTAAGCGAAGGCCGTCGGCCACAGCAGCGTCCATTGTGAAAGGTTATTCCGGAAATTTGGTATTCTCGACACACTCTTGACGCTGTGGATCTCGATATACTGAATCACCTGATGATTTCAGATATAGAATGTCTCATGTGTCTAGCTTCAACTACCGTTCCACATTCGAAGACTGTTAAATCCAGTTGTGTGGACATTATCACGTTGGAAGTTTCTTCACATGATTCACCTGAGTACATTTGATACCTCCACCAGTGCATTGCCCTTTTATGCCTTGTGTGTGAGATACTACCGCCATCTGTGTATGTACATATCTCTGTCCCGTGACGTCAGTGTAGACTGACGGAGTGTAAGTTCACCCCACGTGCTGCTGTGCTAAATGCATGAACCTCAATTGTACAGCCGTGTCTCGTCTTTGACACTGTAGGGTCGCATAACGGACACTTATATTTTTCCTCTTCTTCACAATCGACCTTTTTATATCCTGCTAGTGATGCAGTCATGGACCAAACCTTAATGTGTAGTGTATTACAATTTCATTGATGTCACAGTTCATATAGTACAGTATATTATCACCTAAGGTGTTCATTAGCGTTAGCCACAAGGTCATCCGGACTCACGAGAGATTGAAACATCACAATAAATTTTAAGTACAATTTTTGTTAGCTGGCTGAAAATCACAATCACCCTTTCAGAATACATGCGCAAAATTTTAGAGACTGTGGGGTACACAAAGCTCATCTCGCCACACTCGCGAAAAATTCCAAGTTGAACTACGCGACGGTCTGTTAAAAAACAAGAGTTCTACCACATATCTCGCACTGATGTTTTATCAAGTCTCGAGACTGAACACTGCCACCGGGTCGGTGTGTGCTCCCGCAAGCGCGAAAAGAGATACGTCCACAGGAGCGGAAGGTATCGCCTTAAATAGGCCTCCTTCCTGACCCACCACTGATTTGCTTCAGCTAGCCAGCTTAAACTGTAGAAAAAAAGACCATGTGTGTAAATTTAGATAGTCATCACATTAAGCCTACTAGAATATGAGATGTATTCGCATTAGTGAATATGGACAACCATCAGCTGTACAATGGAATGACGACAACGAAAATTTATGCTGGAGTGGTACCTGAATCAGGATTCCCAGCTTATCGCGAGCGGTCGCCATGCCATTAGGCTATCCAAGCATGCTTTACGACCAGACACAAACCTCCACATGTCGTCAACCATATGTCTCCGCCCTACGCCCGTACATCCATTATGTATGTTCCCTTACAGGGGAAGCATTTTAATTGAAAGTCGCTTTCCCAATATCGGCGTATAAATATAATATTGTAGTGCCTGTGCGTTCAGAAGTTCAGAATGCACGGATGTTCGAAGGAACATTGCAATGCTCTTCTGAACAACAGAGGCACTACAACATCCTCCTACAATAGTTTCTTAGGCTTTTTACGCCATTACAGTCGATTCTATATCTGCTGGTTCTCTTTAAATCCCAAAAATGTTAAATTTTCAATCTATTAAAATTATGTTAAACAGAGGAAACATTCTAAGTATTACTCTACTAATTAACATGGTTCATGATGTTAAATCTACTTGTCCTGCACTTTTCATCGGTGCTATAAAAACTTACATATTTGACACTAGTTTTGCATTACAGTCAATGTGTTTAATTATCATTTCCATTAGATGCTAATTTTACCACAGAATCGATCATACGTTTTCGGTCTTCCTGCGCAAGTACATACAGTATTGATTGTAAAAAGTGAAGGACTCAGAAGCAGTAGTTCGCAACATGCCGCTATAAGAAGACTTGTAGAACAGAGGAACCAGGTGATCATTGTAGGCAAAACCACCCTTCCGTCTCCTCGACTTCTATCTCACCATTTATGGCCGTCCTATCGCCCTCACCCACACCCTTAAGTACCTTGGCGTCACCCTTGACCATCGCCTCTCCTGGACCCCCCATCTCCGGACCATCCAAGCCAAGGCACGCTCCCGGCTCCGTCTCCTCAAGCTCATTTCTGGCCGCACATTGGGTCTGGACCCCTCCACCACCCTCCACACCTATAAATCCCTTATCTGCCCTATCCTCTGCTACGCTGATCTCGCCTGGATCTCCGCCCCTCATAACTTTTACAAATCCCTTCAATCCTAGAACGCCATGCTCTCCGCCTCGCCCATCGCATCCGTCTCCGCTCCCCCAAGCGGATCCTCTATGACCTAATTCCGTTCCTGCACCTCTTTCTTTTCCTCGAACGGATGCGGATCCTCTATACCTCCTGCAAACTTGATCCCCCTCATCCGCTTGTCTCTCCCATCCTCTCCCAGCCCCGTCCACTGCCGCACCTGTATTCCCACATCCCACCTGCTCTCCATCTCTCCACTCTCCATACCCTCGTCCTAGGTGGCTTCCCCCAACTCCCCCTCCCTGATGATGCCCTCATCCCCTCCACCTACCCCTCCTACCAACTTTGATCCTCCTCCACCACACCCTGTGTTTTTTCCTGAGGGCACCCTTTCTCCCTTCTCTCCCTCCTGCCTTCCTCCCTCCCTCCTCCCCCCCGGGCCCCCCCTATTCCCCTACCTTCTTTCCTCCTCCTCCCATCTCCTCTGCCACTAGCATATCCATACTCCCCCCTGTCCCTCCTCCCCCCCTTTATCTCCTTTTGGCAGGTCCCCGGACTCGCACACGTATAGTGATCTTTCGCGCGCTGGAGATCATCGCCTAGTGTTTGTGTGTACCGTCGTGTTCGTGTTCAAGTGTTTCAGTATTTATTCGTTTGCACTCCAACGTTCGCGTGTGCCACCTATCATCTCTGTGCGTGTCCACGTGTCTCAACATTTTTATTTTGGACTCTGCGCCCGTGAACGGCTCCGTGTGTTTTAATTTTGTATGTCTACGTTTGTATATCCACCCTGTCTGTTCTGCGATTGTCTTCTTTTGTTTCATTAGTTTTCTCTGTGGCCGAAGAGCGGCGTAATGTGCTGCTGCTGGCCTACCTGTATCAGGGGTCAAATTAACAATAAAGAAAAAAAACCAGAGGAACCATAACGAGTGATTTTTATGGCGGAGAGATGGCGTCCACGTAGGCCCTCTTCTGTGTGACCGGTCAGGTCAGTGTTACGCTACGCAACGCTCAGTCGGTGCGGAGTCGTCGAACGAAGTGGAATCGTATAACGAAGCGCCAATACGCTTCGCTGACATCACAGGGCACTTCAGTGATTTCGAATCGGGCAGAATGATGAGTCTCCCAGAGGCGGATCTGTCGTTCCGTGGCACTGCGGCTGTTACAGGGCACGATGCTTCAACAATGAGGTGTATGTGGTACCAGGGGAGAGAACAGGGCCGCACTCAGCGCCCACAGGTTACTGGGCGACACAATGCGACCACAGCGCGAGGCGACCGCCATCTTGTCCGCTCGACCATAACGGACAGAACTGTTCAGTCTACAGTGTTGGCACGACGTTGGAGCTCTGAAAACGGTTACAGGCGTCTCTGAGTCGACGGTGGGATCCCGTCTTCTGCGGGCTGGACCGGTGGCACGCACGCCATCGCGCAGGTTTCCATTGACCAGAACCCACCGACGCCGCAGACTGCAATGGGCACGTAAACGCCGACACTGCCGTGCTGAGTGGCAAATTTTAGTGTTTCAGGACGAGTCCCTTTTGAATTTGACAGGGGTGCCATTGCCTATAACACGCGATCTCGTCTCATACGCCATGGGGTCTGAACAGCTACCGGTACATCAGGGAGGTTTTACGGCACGAGACACTGCCCTTCCTGCAGGCCGTTCCACATGTAATATTTTAACGAGACAACACCCGGCCACTTGTGGCGAAGAACGCGCAAACCTTTTTGGAAGAACGTCGGGTACCATTGCTTCCCTGGCCTGCCCGTTCGCCTGATATGTCGCCATCTAACGTGTCTGGGATACGGTCGGTCGGCAACTTGTTCGTTCAGGTCCTCCCGCAGCCCCAGTTGATGCTTTGTGGACGCGCCTACAAACATCGTGGCAGAGTGCTCCCCAGCAGCACATTCAGGCGTTCTTTAATTTCATTCGACGACGTCCAGTGGCTGTGACTGCCGCGTGTGGTTGCGCTACTCTGTACTGAATTTCCACAGCCACAGTGCATGTATGAGTCTGTAACGCTAATCGCGTGTGTAATGTCATGTCACTTATCGGTGGAATAGATTTTATTGCCACCCCTCCTATCTGTCTTGGTGTTTCACTTTTTCAAACGATAGTGCAAATAATATATATGTGGTGTCACCGCCAGACACCACACTTGCTAGGTGGTAGCCTTTAAATCGTCCGCGGTCCGTTAGTATACGTTGGACCCGCGTGTCGCCACTATCAGTGATTGCAGACCGAGCGCCCCCACACGGCAGGTCTAGAGAGACTCCCTAGTACTCACCCCAGTTGTACAGCCGACTTTGCTAGCGATGGTTCACTGACTACATACGCTCCCATTTGCAGAGACGACAGTTTAGCATAGCTTCCAGCTACGTCATTTGCTACGACCTAGCAAGGCGCCATATTCTTCAAGAATGTATTCGGAACATATTGTGAATCATGTACCGTCAAGAGCGACGTTCATTATTAATGGATTAAAGTTTAGTATCAAACTAATTATGTCCGCTTTCTGAATTCTCATTCCTTGTCATTTTCCAGACCTCGCGTCAGTATAGTACTTCCCTCCTCACGCCAGCCTGCGTGAGCTAAAACGCGTGCATTTCGGCCTCCTCTAGTAACACGGTGTTGGCTCTTCTGCCAACACAACAGTATAAACGTCTGAGTCAGGCATTTCGGCTGGAGCTGCATGTTCCTTCCTTCTAATCAGTGCTTTAGTGTCTGAACTGTTAAGTGAATCGCCAGGATATGTTGGTCATACTGACAATGATTGAAGTTTTACTACATTTCATTGCAGCGGGTGTTGTCAAACGTCGAAGTCGTCTCATTGATATAAATTGAAGCAGGTCCTCTGATTTTTCGTAGCATTCACGGATCTTTAAGGATATACTTACCAGCTCTTTCATAACCACAAACGGTCGAATCTATCCCAAGGCTTCGTATAAAACTCGAAATGGGACAGTAGAATCCTTTTGATAATTATTAAGTGCGTCTGGCGTCTCAGCATGTGTTCGGTTCTCCTGCTGTATCACCCTGTCACAAGCAACTCATGGCCTAAGTCCGTTTTTGCTACTTTACCCTGGTGAGTATGAATAAATGTGAGAATACGAGTATTTTGAAGGTCGCTCCAGTGTATCCATAGTTTTCATAGAGTGGTGGAAGCGTAGTGCCAGCTTAACTTCTAGAAAGGTAGTGCTGAAATCAGACAGGTTGGTAAGTGACACACGGCGGATCTCTGTTTTTGCACCTTACAAGTGGACAGTTAGTAAAACGAAGTTAGCCCACCCATGAGCTCTTGGGAACGCCCTCCAACAAGGTAACCGTAGGCGCTCTTCCATTTGGGCTGCAGGTCATGAACGCTTTATTCAAGCGTTACTCTGATGTCTTGGACAAAGACGTTCGGGTAACTTAGCTCACATTGGGATTATTGTTAAGTCTTTTCATTTGTTAATAAAGGCTAGGCAGTTATTCAACAATCCCTTGTCATTCTTAATTTGCTTGCGTAAATTCGCGTGCGGTATGTAACTTACTGTGGTTCACTTTGTGTCGTTAGTGAAGCTGTTAAGTCTGTGCTCTCTTCCGTATAGTGTTAAAATTTCATGAGCGATTCTGTCTGCAGTGCGTTTCTATCTTTCTGTTATTCATATGCTGAGTTTGATAGTGTAATTTCACGGTTTTCATGGCTTTTTCTTTGATCATGTGACCCTTAGGTAGGTATTATCCATGAATGGTATTGCTTAAACGATAGAACTTAAAGCTTTGAGTGTAATGAATATTCACATGCAATTTCTATTTGTTTTTCGATTTTTAATTTACTGGAATTGTCTAAATTCTAGCCCTCAGCTGACCTTGTGCACTGAACCTGATCTGTGTTGAAACTGGTTAAACGTGAATGCGATGTCTTCCTATTTATGAGGAAAATTTCTTTTAGATACTGAGTTTTACATACACTCCTGGAAATTGAAATAAGAAGACCGTGAATTCATTCTCCCAGGAACGGGAAACTTTATTGACACATTCCTGGGGTCAGATACATCACATGATCACACTGACAGAACCACAGGCACATAGACACAGGCAACAGAGCATGCACAATGTCGGCACTAGTACAGTGTATATCCACCTTTCGCAGCAATGCAGGCTGCTATTCTCCCATGGAGACGATCGTAGAGATGCTGGATGTAGTCCTGTGGAACGGCTTGCCATGCCATTTCCACCTGGCGCCTCAGTTGGACCAGCGTTCGTGCTGGACGTGCAGACCGCGTGAGACGACGCTTCATCCAGTCCCAAACATGCTCAATGGGGGACAGATCCGGAGATCTTGCTGGCCAGGGTAGTTGACTTACACCTTCTAGAGCACGTTGGGTGGCACGGGATACATGCGGACGTGCATTGTCCTGTTGGAACAGCAAGTTCCCTTGCCGGTCTAGGAATGGTAGAACGCTGGGTTCGATGACGGTTTGGATGTATCGTGCACTATTCAGTGTCCCCTCGACGATCACCAGTGGTGTACGGCCGGTGTAGGAGATCGCTCCCCACACCATGATGCCGGGTGTTGGCCCTGTGTGCCTCGGTCGTATGCAGTCCTGATTGTGGCGCTCACCTGCACGGCGCCAAACACGCATACGACCATCATTGGCACCAAGGCAGAAGCGACTCTCATCGCTGAAGACGACACGTCTCCATTTGTCCCTCCATTCACGCCTGTCGCGACACCACTGGAGGCGGGCTGCACGATGTTGGGGCGTGAGCGGAAGACGGCCTAACGGTGTGCGGGACCGTAGCCCAGCTTCATGGAGACGGTTGCGAATGGTCCTCGCCGATACCCCAGGAGCAACAGTGTCCCTAATTTGCTGGGAAGTGGCGGTGCGGTCCCCTACGGCACTGCGTAGGATCCTACGGTCTTGGCGTGCATCCGTGCGTCGCTGCGGTCCGGTCCCAGGTCGACGGGCACGTGCACCTTCCGCCGACCACTGGCGACAACATCGATGTACTGTGGAGACCTCACGCCCCACGTGTTGAGCAATTCGGCGGTACGTCCACCCGGCCTCCCGCATGCCCACTATACGCCCTCGCTCAAAGTCCGTCAACTGCACATACGGTTCACGTCCACGCTGTCGCGGCATGAAACCAGTGTTAAAGACTGCGATGGAGCTCCGTATGCCATGGCAAACTGGCTGACACTGACTGCGGCGGTGCACAAATGCTGCGCAGCTAGCGCCATTCGACGGCCAACACCGCGGTTCCTGGTGTGTCCGCTGTGCCGTGCGTGTGATCATTGCTTGTACAGCCCTCTCGCAGTGTCCGGAGCAAGTATGGTGGGTCTGACACACCGGTGTCAATGTGTTCTTTTTTCCATTTCCAGGAGTGTATTTGTCTCACTTCTTGTGATGGTTGTGGTTACACCTTGCCTGACTAGATGAATGGCCCCAGCACTCCGACTCAGAGTCTCAATACGCTGGTACAAAGTTGTTGGAACCTTGCGTGTGTCAGCATACGAATAAACTGAATGTTCTCTACTCCCGTTTCCCATATTGTTTCCGCGTCCTTAAACATCTGGCTGTGTTCTTGTATTCTTAGCATTTAATAAAGAAGTGTTCATTAAGGGATCATAGCAGAACAGTATTTTTCATTATAGTGCGTTGAAAGCTAGTTGCAACTTTTGGCGTTTTCAGACCGGAGTGGGACATGACGCCGTTGTCCAGGCAACACCAATGGCGAGCCGGCTTTCCCTACCACGCCGCCGGCGATTCTTTTTGGTGCGCCCCCGTTGCCACGCCGTGGATAAACAGGACCACGTGCTGTCACGCATTAGACGAATTGACGTTCGTCAGCTGTCGTTGTGAAGTCGTATTTTCTGGCGTTGATGTGTTCTGTAGTCGTCACGTTTTGTGAACAACTGTTTTGTATTATCGTTGCATTAATAATAATAGTGCAGTACATCTGAATACGCGTTTTGCAATAGCAGTGGTCGTCCAAGAACACGTTCACCGGCTGCTGCAAAACATTCCTCAGAATTCGGCAAAAGTAATGACAAAACGCCATGCCACTCTGTTGTGATACATAAAGCTCCAACAATGCAGCAGACGAAAGCGAATATTTTGCCTTGAGTAAAAAGAATGTTCCATGAGATAAAGTTGGACCTATCATGCATACGGCGAAGTTAATAGTGCTGTAGAAGCCAAAACTTCAAGCTGTCAGGCGGATGAACTGAGTAATAGTAAAGGGTATAGTTTAATCAGGTTCCCACCGTATCACGCTCATTTAAATCCGACAGAGTATATGGGCCTAGGCGAAAAGTAATGTAGGAGAAAAACAACAAGAAGATTATTCTTACTGTGGTCGAAACGGTCACAGAAGATACCACTATAAAAGTTACACGACAGGACTGGTCTTTAGTCGTCAGCCATACCAAGAAGGTAGTTGAGGAGGCATGGATTCATGAAGGACTGTGACGAGTTTTAAGGAATACTAACTTCTCTTATTGCCATGTTGAAATCTGCTTTTTTTGTCAAAACACAGCAAAGTTTAGAAATATTCATCTCACTAACATTCTAATAGACTTGAAATTGCGACAGAATCCTGAAAAAGTGTAATATTAAAGTAACTGAGTGCAAGTGAGGTGAATAGTTTGTGAAACTTCCTATTCTCGGTATAAAAATAAACGTGTAACTTCTTCACTTACATTGCTACAAAACCCAAGGTTGTTCTCGTTTCACTAGCTGTCGATGGCCCTTAATAATTACATTATTTTACTGGAAAATCTGTAGTCGCTTGAATATCGCTCTAGATACGGGAGTTTCTAATATTAATCATATGAAAAACACTCTTGTTTTTGTGCGCTATCATTTGCGAAAATCTTATTTCGATATCTCAAACCATTTATGAGATACGATGAATTTATGAATATTTCATTCCAGTTTTTTCACTGACGGCGCTTTGCATATATTCCATTTTCTCGAGACTGGAAACATACAGCGATATCCTTCCAATCTACATTTAATCTACATTTAATGCAAAACAACATGTCACCTAACACGCACGTAACACAAATTTATAGCGATACATATTTTTCACCACAAACGAAGAATTTCTTGCATTAGTTTGCCGACCATCGAAATATCACAATAACTATGAGCATTAAAGAGAGTATGGGCGGGGCATCATGAAGTTGACGAATTGAACTACGATATGTGCGAGAATGAGAGTTTATCATCAAATGATTTCTTTCAAGTCTTTCGAGAAAGATCGCAGATCGTCCGGCTTGCTGTCCACGCAGTCAAGCGAGCCTGCCGGGTTTCACGCCGAGTAAGCGTGCCGTCATACTGCGGGCGGCCACCTGCTGAACGGCTTCAGCACACGCTGACGACTGCGCTCCCCTCCACTCGCTCCGTACTGAACTGTCAAAAGTCGCAGCTTATTTTACACTCACTGTAAGTCTATGTATTGTGGGATTGTACCCCGCTGTCATTTTCATGTTTACATGACGATACATAATTGATGAATAAACTGACCCCGTCCTTGATGAATCTCCTGATAATTTATTGCAGCCCCATAATTCATAGTCTCTTTTCCCAAATTCATACTATATGAAATCCCAAAGTACATGCATGAAGTTTGTCCCTAGATATACACTGCGTTACACAAATGGTGGTTTTATGTAAGGGAATTTGATAAAGAATCAGATAATTTAGCACTTCTCATGATGTCATTTTCCCCATCTCCAAATGCCTATCGAGTGATCAGAAGGTGCTCATCGTAGTTACCCATTGCGTGTAAAAAATAATAATGACCATCTTGCTTACTGGGCCAGTTCCGTTGTTTGAACGAAACTCAACCGGTGGGCATTCTGGGCTGTGAATGTGATGCGCATGAGCGAAATCTAACTGACCTCAGATGGTCCTAAACCACGACATGAAATTACGGCTTGTAGTAGAAGTCTAAGCATAATGCACAGCCCCATTTCAAACTTCCGTGCACAAGTCCGCCGTCTGCTGCCACAAAGGCCAGGCAGATGTTAAATTCCGGCTCAGGTAGCCATTCGGTTACGGCCTTATGCCTAACTATGCTCCTTTTGCAGTACCACGTGCTTTTGGGGTTGCGACAAAACATATCAGTAGAATTTCTTAACGTTATTGTAGTCGGGAATAAGAAACTATAATCGCTCTTTCTGTTCTTAAATCTCAATTTTGAATAATTACGATATGAAAAAGTATCTAGTACGTAACAATATTTAGCGTAGAAGTTTATCAGCGTGTATGCTCGTACAACAATGCAAAGAAGCATTCACCATTAAATGTAAATTGTTACAAAGACATTCATTTTGTGGCTCACGGTCATGGCCTAGTACTTATTACAATGTAAAAAATTTAAAACGGAAAATTTTGTTATTTGATTTCATTGATGAAAATTTCTTAGTTACACGTTGTAAACAGAATGATAATTTAAAATTTCGCGCTGCAAATTGCCCGTGCCTCAAATAGTGATGTGTTGACATTCTGTAAAGGTTTCCTTGATTTTATGCTGGAAATTTCTTTTCTATAAGTTCAAACATTAAAATGTTCTCCCTTGTTATTGCTTTTTTCCCCTTTTAATTCTTGTACATGCAGCATAGGAAACAAGCAACGTTAGATCATCTTAAATCCAGTCGCGGTCTCGCCATTTATAGTCACTCTTTCCTTTATTAAAATTGTTTGAATGTTGCTTATACAGGATACGATAAACAATGAGAGAAAGGGCGATTAAAATGATGAGAGGGGAAACTAAAATCGGCGAATCTTGCTTCATCGGCCTATCTTTAACACGACGATGCGTGATCATCGTAAGATATGAAAACGTTTCCTCGTTACAATCAAACTTTTAATAAAATGACGCTAAAAAACTAATATCGGGCTTCGTAATATGGCTACTGAATGAAGACAAATTTGTTGTTGGAAAGTACAATAAACACTGATTTCTGCAGCAATGGCGGCCGATTCGTTTCAGCATCCTATGAACACGAGATTAAAAAACACATTAAAAAGATTAGATTTGGGAAAGGAGTAAATTATGTAATAAAAAGTCAATAAAATAAATATCCATGACATAACTAAACTCAAACAGTACAGCAATAACCCGAAAATCATTGCTGAGCTGAAAACAGCCATTCAGGATGTCATCGACAGCATCGATGTTTCGACACTTGCAGCGAATCATGCAAAATTTCGCTATTCGTCTGCACCACATCATCACCAATGATGGCAGGCATATCGAACATGTCATAATCTAAATCCGAATATCTGCAGTGACGTTTAAATCTTGAATAAAGTGTGTTCACACCGTAGTTTATAACTAATTTATGTTCCTTTCCTACAGTTCAATAATTGTAACCCTGTATTTACATGTCGGCGCTTATACTGGCTGGTCAGCAACAGTCTGAAAACCTGGTAAGGATCTTACAGTGTACGTTGTGCTGAGAAATAATTGTTGAGAAAAAAATTCGATATGTTGCGCCGCTTTCGAGTTAATTAGCACTGCAGTTACCCAACGGGGCTGTTGCGCGCGAAAATTCAGGCGGCCCGCCAGATGCAGGTAATGTCAGTTGTTCTCATGATAGCGCACGAGACTGCTCAGCCTTTGGCTCGCGTTCGACCCTCACTCCCGTCCCATGATCAATTTTTGTATCGCGCTTCTGCTAAATTTTAGGAAACCGTACGAGGCGACAGTGCCTCTGGCGGGTCGCTCGAATTGAGGGCGCAGTGGCCTGATTGGCCAACTTCATTGTTAATTAACTCGGAAACGGCGCAACGTATGGAATTTTTTCTCAAGAATTGTCACTTAGCACAGCAACACACAAGTTTTTCAGACTGTTTCTGCCATCCTGTATACGAGCATCGGAGTTGCGGTGGGTCACATACACGCTGCAGCAACGCCCTCACACGGGAAATTTCGATCGGTCCCTGATAATTTATTTTTAGTCGGCATCCAATATATCTTAACACAAAGAAATAATCACATGTACAGAGAAAGAAAACAATATTCCATCTACGAAAGCAGTACCAAGCATGGCAATAAAGGTGCATGCAAATCGCGATTTCGAGTGAAAATGAATCCCATTGTGTCGCTAGCGTCTTTAGAGGTAACTTGTACCGGAACCCAAGTTCAAATATATCCACCAGTAGTCCGTCTGTATTCCATGAGGTTCATGAACGTGTCGCTGAGCCATAGAATTCCAGAAAAGGCTGTCATGTGTAGTGAATGGCAGACCGATGATGAAGCAGTATCCGTTTCGTAGAGGAAACGACTTTCATCTTTCATAGAAGCACATGCAGCGAACTAGTCGAAGTGCAGCTCCAGGAGCCCGTCCAAAGCAAGCCACCACCTGGGGCTGTACATGTAGGCTGATCGGAACATAAAGGGTTACACCACTGAGTAGAAGTCCAATATTTATATTCGTGTCAAACCGTGGAGCTCAAGTGCGATATTTATATTCGTGTTACATCCTGGATCACGTCTGATATTTATATTCACGTTACATTGCCGTGCACAATCCGCTGTTTATATTCGTATTACGTCCTGGATCACGTCCGCTATTTATATTCCTGTTACACCGTGGAGCACAAGCCCGATATTTATATTCGTGTTACACCGTGGAGCACAAGTCTGATATTTATATTCGTGTTATACCATGAAGCACTAGTCCGATATTTATAGTCATGTTGCACCGTGGAGCACAAACCCGATGTTTATATTCATGTTACAATATGGAGCACATAATGGCTATTAAATGTTTAAACTTTCATTCCCACCAGGAACGGTGTCAACAGTCTTCAGTTTGAGGCGTGGCCTCCATGTGTATGAATACCCCAGGCTCCATATTTCATATGGAGGGATTTCTTGACATGCCTAAAACACATGCTGTGTCAGCTTATGAAGGTTTCTGTCTGGAGGCCGATTAATAGAATTCACACAGTGTTAAGAGGTGGATGTGCGACCGAATGTGTCAACGTTGTTGACGCAAATCGCAAATGGGGCAACACCTCCAAATCAAGTGATCAAGACATTCTCCACAGTTTTGAAGAGAGAAGCGTGTGAAAAGTTTGTCCCAAACACCTTGATTCCCAAAGAAAAGAAATGCCACGACTTGCCAGAAATGATAAAACACAGACATTCTTTTCTGCCAAAAAACGAGTGCAGAAATGTACATGAAGGCTCAACGCTTTGACCATATAACCGACACTCAAGGCAGAGTGACGCCCGAGTCGACCAACTCCCGAAAGAAGGATTATTTTATAAACGTTCTGAGCGTTGCAGTCAAATGGGTGGGGTGGGGCGGAGGGGGTGCGGAAGACCGTGTAGAACACTTGGAGCTACAATCTACAAGCTCTACAGTCTTAACATTTCTGTTATTATTATTAGTATTATTATTCGAAACTGTTTTAGACTGACATCTTAAGTCATTTGGTACCCTCCTCATAAATGTTGTGGCAACAGGGCTTGTTATTCATGCCACTCAGTTTCCCTTCAACATTTACAGAACCAGTCCTGTTGTCATGTGTAATAATTCCCGATACCTCCTCCACCCCTTTTTCTTTGGGTCATCAGTCTCCTGAATGGTTTGGTTCGGCTCACCAAGAATTAGAATTCCTGTCCTGTGCCAACATGTTCATCTCAGAGTAACACTTGCAACTTACGTCTTCAATGATTTGCTAGATTTATTGAAATCTCAGTCTTCCTCTATAGTTTTTACCTTCTACAGCTCCGTATAGTACTCTGGAAGCTGTTCCCCAAAGTCTTAAGAGATATCGTATCACTCTGTCCCTTCTTCTTGTCAGTGTTTTCCATGCATTCCACTCCTCCCCAGCTGTGCAGAGAACCTCCTCATTCCTTATCTTATCAGTCCACCTGATTTTCCGCATTGTTCTGTAGCACCACATTTCAAACGCTTTGATTTTCTTCTGTTCCGGTTTTCCTACAGTCCTTGCTTCTCTAGAGTACACTGTTGTTCTCCAAACGTACGTTCTCAGAAATTTGTTTCTCAAATTATGGCCTAGATTCCACTTTCCTTAAGCATGAAATTTTAATCAACACATTCCACAGGCAGAGAAATAATGGAGTAACAACGTTCAGTCAGGTGGCTCATGGAGTGACGGTTCCACTTGGCGTCAGTGCACACTGGAGCTCTTTTCCGCTCCTTCTCCGGCTCCGCGCGTTTCTCTGGCCCTGGCTGTGCGTGTGTGGGTGTGGTTTGAGGTGTAGCGGCAAGAGAGAGCAGACATGCTCCATCGCCGTCTGTGTTTGTGTGAGACCCACTGGGTGCAGCTCTGTTTAACTGGCAAGCCGAGTCGTAAATATAACGTGGCTTCAAGTGCGAACGGGCGGCATAACAATGCTCGGTGGGACTGCCGGTCCTACGTCTGAATCCTCAAACACTGCCGCTCTAAACAAACAACAGTGGACCCGCCGGTGTTGGTGTTCCAACAACGCCGCTGGCGCCGTGCGACTTTGGACGCAGTTCAAACACCTTCACGGCTCGGGACGCGCCGGTTGCTGCCGGTTCGGCGCCTCTCCAGCCTCCCACAAATAGACATCGCTTATCTCTTCTCTGATTTTAAGAACAGCCTCCAATAATAACTGCGTGCACGTCAGCAATTGGACAAAGACCCAAGAGCACGAACACCGCACCAAGAAATATAATTCTCGAGTTCTCCGGATACCATTTGACTGCCCTTCTGTTCACATTCTTTCGTATTCGAGCTGTAATAATAAACATAGCACGTAGAGCCGTATGTATGTCTTGGATTCTTGCCTTGAGTTACCATAACCAAATGGTCTTTTTTACTCCTTCATGTTTTTTTAGTCCTTAGTGTTCCTTTAGAGTTCCGAAGCTCCTACCAGCTCTGTCCGTCCAGATTGAATATCGATTAGGTTCCTTTCAGATTACGCTGATACAATAGCTCCCTACTTAGCAATCATATACAACCGCTCGCTCACCGATAGATCTGTACCTACAGATTGGAAAATTGCGCAGGTCGCACCAGTGTTTAAGAAGGGTAGTAGGAGTAACCCATCGAACTACAGACCTATATCATTGACGTCGGTTTGCAGTAGGGTTTTGGAGCATATACTGTATTCAAACATTATGAATCACCTCGAAGGGAACGATCTATTGATACGTAATCAGCATGGTTTCAGAAAACATCGTTCTTGTGCAACGCAGCTAGCTCTTTATTCGCACGAAGTAATGGCCGCTATCGACAGGGGATCTCAAGTTGATTCCGTATTTCTAGATTTCCGGAAAGCTTTTGACACCGTTCCTCACAAGCGACTTCTAATCAAGCTGTGGGCCTAAGGGGTATCGTCTCAGTTGTGCGACTGGATTCGTGATTTCCTGTCAGGAAGGTCGCAGTTCGTAGTAATAGACGGCAAATCATCGAGTAAAACTTAATTGATATCAGGTGTTCCCCAGGGAAGCGTCCTGGGACCTCTGCTGTTCCTGATCTAATAAATGACCTGGGTGACAATCTGAGCAGTTCTCTTAGGTTGTTCGCAGATGATGCTGTAATTTACTGTCTAGTAAGGTCATCCGAAGACCAGTATCAGTTGCAAAGCTATTTAGAAAAGATTGCTGTATGGTGCGGCAGGTGGCAGTCGACGCTAAATAGCGAAAAGTGTGAGGTGATCCACATGAGTTCCAAAAGAATTGCGTTGGAATTCGATTACTCGATAAATAGTACAATTCTCAACGCTGTCATTTCAACTAAGTACCTGGGTGTAAAAATTACGAACAACTTCAGTTGGAAAGACCACACAGATAACATTGTGGGGAAGGCGAGGCAAAGGTTGCGTTTCATTGGCAGGACACTTAGAAGATGCAACAAGTCCACTAAAGAGACAGCTTACACTATACTCGTTCGTCCTCTGTTAGAATATTGCTGCGCGGTGTGGGATCTTTACCAGGTGGCATTGACGGAGGACATCGAAAGGGTGCAAAAAAGGGCAGCTCGTTTTGTATTATGACGTAATAGGGGAGAGAGTGTGGCAGATATGATACGCGAGTTGGGATGGAAGTCATTAAAGCAAAGACGTTTCTCGTCGCGCGAAATTTCAGTCACCAACTTTCTCCTCCGAATGCGAAAGTATTTTGTTGAGCCCAACCTACATAGGTAGGAATGATCATCAAAATAAAATAAGAGAAATCAGAGCTCGAACAGAAAGGTTTAGGTGTTCGTTTTTCGCGCGCGCTGTTCGGGAGTGGAATGGTAGGGAGATAGTATGATTGTGGTTCGATGAACCCTCTGCCAAGCACTTAAATGTGAATTGCAGGATAATCATGTAGATGTAGATGTAGATGAGATGATTTCAAAATGTTATTCATTCTTATGGCAGGTCGAGTAACTGTTATTGAATACTGCATTACACTTCAAAGTCACATAGTCTGTCAACTACAGTCGATACGCCCTACTAATCGTTCTATCCCTCGATGCTAGAAATCCGCCCATTAGTCACGGAGCCATTCAAGAACAGCTATCTGAACATCCTCATCTCCCCCTCCCCCCCCCCACGACCCCCAACACCCGCCACTCCCCCGCACCTCAACGCCCGCTACTCCCCCTCACCGCGCCCCTAGATGTTCTCTCATCTAGCCTACTGCCTGTGCATTGTCGTGTGCCGTGTGCTGCCTATATTAATGGCCTTCCTTCCCGATCAGCATCACCAGCGTCTGTACAGACATTATCAGATTGTTGGCACCGTTTCGCAACGGCTGAAAGCGTAATTGCACTTTGTCAATGTACTACCAGAATTTCTCGGTGAATCACTGCACAATTTTGGACGTTTTGCCAACAAGAACCATACCGTCCCCCGTATTAGAACTTAGGTGTATGCCTCCAGCTACCGCGCCATTTCACTCGCACACTGTGGCGCACCTGTAGTCAGCATCGCAGTACATCCCCCAGGCTGTGGTTAAGCCGTGTCTCCGCAATACCCTTTCTTCCCGGATTGTTAGCTCTGCAAGTTTCGCAGGAGAGCATCTGTTTTATTTATTTATTTGTTTATTGTTCCGTGTCACCAAATTAAGGAGAAGTCTCCATGGTCATGGAACGAGTCAATACATGAAATTATAACACGATATTAGAAACAGATAAAATGACATATAAAAAACATATTCAGGTGACAAGTCGTAAGTTTAAATAAAGAAAATCAACAATGTAACACTGGAATTTGCTTAATTTTTCAGCTCTTCCAGGAGCTCCTCGACAGAATAGAAGGAGTGAGGCATGAGGAAACTCTTCAGTTTAGACTTAAAAGAGTTTGGGCTACTGCTAAGATTTTTGAGTTCTTGTGGTAGCCTATTGAAAATGGATGCAGCAGAATACTGCAGTCCTTTCTGCATAAGAGTCAAGGAAGTGCATTCCACATGCAGATTGGATTTCTGCCTAGTATTAACTGAGTGAAAGCTGCTAACTCTTGGGAATAGGCTAATATTGCTAACAACAAACGACATGAAAGAAAATATATACTGTGAGGGCAATGTCAGAATTCCCAGACTATTGAATAGGGGTCGACAAGAGGTTCTCGAACTTACACCACATATAGCTCGAACAGCCCGTTTTTGAGCCAAAAATACCCTTTTTGAATCAGAAGAATTACCCCAAAAAATAATACCATACGACATAAGTGTATGCAAATATGCGAAGTAGACTACTTTTCGTGTTGAAGTGTCACTTATTTCAAATACCGTTCTAATGGTAAATAATGCAGCATTTAGTTTCTGAACATGATCTTGGACATGGGCTTTCCACAACAGCTTACTATCTATCCGAACGCCTAGGATCTTGAACTGTTCATTCTCGCTTATAATATGCCCATTCTGTCTGATCAAAATATCGGTTCTTGTTGAATTGTGAGTTAGAAACTGTAAAAACTGAGTCTTACTGTGATTTAGCATCAAATTATTTTCCACAAGCCACGAACTTATTTCATGAACTACATTATTTGATACTGTTTCAATATTACACACAAGATCCTTCGCTACCAAGCTGGTGTCATCAGCAAACAGAAATATTTTTGAATCACCTCTAATACTAGAAGGCATACCCTTGGGGAACGCCCCACTTAACAGTGCCCCATTGGGACTGAACATCACTACCACTCTCAATATTGGGGAGAATTACCTTCTGCTTTCTGTTCTTAAAGTAAGAGGTGAACCAATTGTAAACTACTCCCCTTACTCCATAATGGTCCAACTTCTGCAGTAATGTTTTGTGGTCAACACAGTCAAAAGCCTTCGTTAAATCAAAGAAAACACCTAGCGTTCGCAACCTTTTTTTTTAATCCGTCTAAAACCTCACAGAGAAAAGAGAATATAGCATTTCCAGATGTTAAACCATTTCTAAAACCAAACTGAACATTTGACAGCAAATTAGGTGAATTTAAATGCTCCAGCAACCTTGTATATACAACCTTCTCGATAACTTTAGCAAACACCGATGGCATAGAATTGTCAACATTATCAATGTCTCCCTTTTTATAAAGTGGCTTCACCACCGAGTAATTTAATCGGTCAGGAAACCGACGACTCCTACAGGAAAAGTTACGGATATGGCTAAGTACTGGGCTACCATACGTAGAACAATATTTCAGTATTCTGCTAGATACCCCGTCATATCCATGAGAGTTCTTGGTCTTTAGTGATTTAATTAGTAACTCAATCTCCCTGTTGTCAGTATCATGGAGGAGCATTTCAGGTAACAGTCTCGGAACACTTTTTTCTAAGAGCGCTATATGATTTCCTGTTGGGACTAGGTTTCTATTTAGTTCACCTGCTATATTCAGAAAGTGATTATTAAATACTGTACATATATGCCACTTATCAGTAACACGGACATTCCCAATACGCACTGATTCTATATCCTCGACCTGTCTCTGCAGACCAACCACTTCCTTTACGACTGACCGTATGGTTTTAATTTTATCCTGAGACTTAGCTATTCTATCTGTATACCACATACTTTTTTCCTTCCTAATAACATTTTTAAGCACCTTACAATACTGTTTGTAATAGGCTGCTGCATTTAGATTTTGACTGTTTCTAACGTTTTGATATAATTGACACTTTGTTCTACAAGATATTCTTATCCCTCTAGTCAGCCACCCAGGTAGCCTGTTTGTGCTAGTACCCTGTTTTGAACGTTCTAACGGAAAGCAACTTTCAAAGAGCACGAGAAAAGTCTTGAGAGAAGCATTATATTTATCGTCTACTGTATCAGCGCTATAAATATCTTGCCACTCTTGTTCCTTGATAAGGTTTACAAAGGTCTCTACAGCAACTGGATCAGCTTTCCTAAACAGCTGATGACTATGTTTAACACGTGTTGCAGCACAACAATCTTTTAGAGTTAAAATTTGTGCATCATGATATGAAAGGCCATTCACCTTTTTGCTAACAGAATGCCCTTCTAGTAATGAGGAATGAACAAAAATGTTGTCTATGGTTGTTCTACTGTTCCCTTGCACTCTCGTTGGAAAGAATACGGTTTGCATAAGATTATATGAATTAAGGAGGTCTACCAGCATCCTCTTCCTTTCGCAATCACTTATAAATTAATATTGAAGTCACCACATATAACTAACTTTTTGTATTTCCTATAAAGTGAACCAAGAACCTCCTCTAGCTTTAGCAGAAGTGTTGTGAAATCGGAGTCTGGGGATCTATAAATAACCACAGTTAGAAGTTTAGCTCCATTAAATTTAACCACACCTGCACAAAATTCAAACACCTTTTCAGTGCAGTAGCTTGAAACATCAATTGACTCAAATGGGATGCCGTTTTTCACATACATGGCTACTCCCCCACACCGCAAAGAGCTCCTCGAAAAGCTGCCAGCCAACCTGTATCCTGGTAAAGGGAGCCTCTGAATTATCTCCTTATTTAAGAAGTGTTCAGATATACCAATAATGTTAGAGTCAACATCTATAAGCAGTTCACTAACTTTATCTCTAAGACCTTGTATATTTTGATGAAATATACTAATTCCTTCATTACTCGGATACCTAAGCTTTGTCAAAAGTGGTTTCTTTGTTAGAGAGACTTCCCTTAAGCAGGAATACCTATCAGCTGACATCAATCTAAAAAAGGTGCAGCTCTAACACCCACTACTGCAGGAATTTTCCCATGATTGATCCCACCACCCCCACCTATGCTGCCACCTATAAGCTTTGCCAACCTCCCCTTCCCATACCTGTTGAGGTGCAGGCCATGTCTAGTGAAACCCGTCCTGCTGATAGTCTCCACCGACACCACTGAAATGTGACCCATGCTTTCTGTCATCAGCGCACCCCCAAGTCTCATGTTATTACGCCTGACGGCTGTATTAAGATGAGGCCGATCGTGACGCTGAAACAGTTCCACGAAATGCATATTCGTTTTGCCAGTCTGAGTGGCTATTTTTTCCAGGTCACCATCTATGTCATACTCCCCATCCCTATCAATACTATTACCAGCCCCACCCACAATCACTACCTGATCCTCTTTAGCAAAATCCCTACATAACCCCCATATGTTAACAATCACCTGAGCCAATCCTGCATTAGGCTTCACAATGCTGGTGACCTGGTACTCACTCCCCGGCACTTCCTGCAACTGCTGGCCTACACCTCTGCCATGAGAACTACCTAACAGCAGAACCTTCTTCTTCGACTTTGCAACTGTTCTAGCCACCGTAACTACTGAGGTCTGCTGCATACTTCCTAGACAGCTACTAGAGATTCCTCTCCACTAGAATCTGACAGTTGGTCATATCTATTGTAAACACCAATAGTAAAACTATCTGAAAATCTTCTTCTCCTAGCAGATCTCTTGCCAAGAGCCAGCTCCCATTCCCCAACCCCCTTCTCCCTCCTCATCCTATCTAGCTCCTCCTGTGCGTTTTTCAACTGCACCTGAAGGGCATGGACCTTACGCTCCTGATCCTCTATCAACTTACTCTTGCTACATAACCTGCAGTTCCAGGAGAGGATCTCACCAGAATGCCCACTGGCTTCCCCACTGCATTCCCCCCAGTGAAAATTCTTCGACCAAGTCTCACACCGCAATCCACTACTCACGAACCTACGGCAAAGCCCACACTTCTCACTCATGGTAAAATTTTACTTTTTCTAAGTTCCGCTACTACAATAAGAAGATGTTAAAAACCTGACTACAATAATCACTTACTCTACAAGGGAAGTAACTACTATTATTAACAGTATTAATAAACAACAAATTTGAATATAACAAAAGACTCATACAGGAAGAGAATCAAACGTCTAATGACACAGTAACGAAGCTGAAAACAGTTCCCAAAAGGTTCTTCTGAAATTATTTCACCAGAAAACACAAAAAACACCGGTTGAAGACTACTAAAGTTCCTAAATAAACCACTATACACAAACAATTAATTAGTACTTAGCTTTCGATGCGCCGCTACAGCTGCAACTGGTCAGCGCGGAATGTAACACAGGTAAGAGGTTACGTTGCTCGATACGAAACACTCACAAATATCAGGTCACAGCACAAGAAAGGCAGAGGTGAATGAAGGAACCACTAATAAGTCACTTATATACCAAATATTATCACAAAAATCGTTAAAATATGTATCTGAAACCTAAAAATATATAAAAACTTGGAGAGCGATCTCACACGCAGTCACTCGCTTATGACGTCACACCAAAGATCAGGGAGAAAATCAGTTAAGTTTGGAAAGTAGGAGACGGGACACTGGCTAAAGTAAACCTGTGAGGACGGGGTGAGTCGTGCTTGGGTGGGTCAGATGGTAGAGCACTTGCCCGTGAAAGGCGAAGGTCCCGAGTTCGAGTCTCGGTCCGGCACACAGTTTTAATCTGCCAGGAAGTTTCATCGCAGTACTTGTTGCGCAATGGTCTCTGCGGGGGACTACATGTCTAAATTACTTTTTGAAGTTCTCTCGTAGCTCCAGGAAAAGTGGCTTCCTTGTTTGAATATTTCAAAGTTACTGCCATTTCAATCGTACCATGTGTTTTTAGTTCACTCCTATCATTCTGTTAAGGCGTACAAGAAGTTTTGAATGTCTGACTTATTCCTTCTTTACATAATATTTCCTGACCCTTTCTTTGTCTAACTTACCACAGTTGCCACTTAGCAAATATTTGAATTTTGAAGAATATACACTCCTGGAAATGGAAAAAAGAACACATTGACACCGGTGTGTCAGACCCACCATACTTGCTCCGGACACTGCGAGAGGGCTGTACAAGCAATGATCACACGCACGGCACAGCGGACACACCAGGAACCGCGGTGTTGGCCGTCGAATGGCGCTAGCTGCGCAGCATTTGTGCACCGCCGCCGTCAGTGTCAGCCAGTTTGCCGTGGCATACGGAGCTCCATCGCAGTCTTTAACACTGGTAGCATGCCGCGACAGCGTGGACGTGAACCGTATGTGCAGTTGACGGACTTTGAGCAAGGGCGTATAGTGGGCATGCGGGAGGCCGGGTGGACGTACCGCCGAATTGCTCAACACGTGGGGCGTGAGGTCTCCACAGTACATCGATGTTGTCGCCAGTGGTCGGCGGAAGGTGCACGTGCCCGTCGACCTGGGACTGGACCGCAGCGACGCACGGATGCACGCCAAGACCGTAGGATCCTACGCAGTGCCGTAGGGGACCGCACCGCCACTTCCCAGCAAATTAGGGACACTGTTGCTCCTGGGGTATCGGCGAGGACCATTCGCAACCGTCTCCATGAAGCTTGGCTACGGTCCCGCACACCGTTAGGCCGTCTTCCGCTCACGTCCCAACATCGTGCAGCCCGCCTCCAGTGGTGTCGCGACAGGCGTGAATGGAGGGACGAATGGAGACGTGTCGTCTTCAGCGATGAGAGTCGCTTCTGCCTTGGTGCCAATGATGGTCGTATGCGTGTTTGGCGCCGTGCAGGTGAGCGCCACAATCAGGACTGCATACGACCGAGGCACACAGGGCCAACACCCGGCATCATGGTGTGGGGAGCGATCTCCTACACTGGCCATACACCACTGGTAATCGTCGAGGGGACACAGAATAGTGCACGGTACATCCAAACCGTCATCGAACCCATCGTTCTACCATTCCTAGACCGGCAATGGAACTTGCTGTTCCAACAGGACAATGCACGTCCGCATGTATCCCGTGCCACCCAACGTGCTCTAGAAGGTGTAAGTCAACTACCCTGGCCAGCAAGATCTCCGGATCTGTCCCCCATTGAGCATGTTTGGGACTGGATGAAGCGTCGTCTCACGCGGTCTGCACGTCCAGCACGAACGCTGGTCCAACTGAGGCGCCAGGTGGAAATGGCATGGCAAGCCGTTCCACAGGACTACATCCAGCATCTCTACGATCGTCTCCATGGGAGAATAGCAGCCTGCATTGCTGCGAAAGGTGGATATACACTGTACTAGTGCCGACATTGTGCATGCTCTGTTGCCTGTGTCTATGTGCCTGTGGTTCTGTCAGTGTGATCATGTGATGTATCTGACCCCAGGAATGTGTCAATAAAGTTTCCCCTTCCTGGGACAATGAATTCACGGTGTTCTTATTTCAATTTCCAGGAGTGTATCTCAACACAGTTTTAGGTTTTTAGTTGTGACATCAACTGACAACAGTTTTGCTAGGTTGCTTTGCCCTTTCTCTATATCCAAATGGTAACCCGTGTACTGTTACAGCAAATATTACATATCTATCAGCGTTCTGGCTCACTTTGTACAAAAGTCAAAAAGTTTTAATCTGTTTACACATGTGACATCACAAGCCGCTCCCATACCTATGAGGTCATATTATGAAGTCATGTGACACGCCCCTTTTTTCAATGATACCTTGAAAGCGAAACGTGGCGGACGGTGATAAATTTAAATAATCAACGTTGGTGGATGGCAGGAAACGTTTTTCAGCCAGTCAGAGTGTAATATTGCTCTTTTCATATATATATATATATATATATATATATATATATATATATATATATATATATATTCAAAGGAATCCACAGCAATTTCTCAAAGAGCTCTTCATCAAAAATAAACTTTGTAAGCATGTTCAAAGGAATCCACAGCAATTTCTCAAAGAGCTCTTCATCAAATATAAACTTTGTAAGCATGCGTGCAAACAAGCAAACATACAGACACACACACACACACACACACACACACACACAAATGTTTGCGAAATACTGTAGCCTCGTCAGTAAATTCCATTGCTTTTATGCTTTACTTGGTTTCATACTTAACGTTTACGTTAAATACTGCACTGTCTCATCATCATCATTACATTTAATATTTCTGCCTCACCAATAAATTTCATCTCTCCCTCTCTGTTTACATACTCCATTAGTGTGTCTCAAAATACTGCAATGCCTAGCCATCAGTGTATTTCATGTGTCTCTCTGTATGCCAAATATTCTACTGCCTAATCATCAATAACTTTCATTTCTGTCTTTGTAATATATTATAGAGGGAATGGGGAAAGAAAAAAACTAAAACAAGAACTTCTCTAAATCTAAAATTTATTGTAAAAAAGATTACCCAGTTGACGTGTACACTTACATACGCTCTAACTGTGACAAGGGGTATTCAGAGTTTAAATTATAAATATTTGCTTACTTTCAATGGTTTTCCATTTTTAACATATTTAATGTTTTTACATTTTTTATATCACAATAAAACTATAGTATTATTAATGTAAGAATCATCCAGTTTCCTATACTGAAACGGAATCACTTTTTATGCTCTCATACGCAATGGAAACATGAATTTTATTTACATTCTACTTCCTCTTCAACACTTTGCAGAATATCGCTTGTTGTAAACAGTAGGCTGCTACAGTTTAAGTAAATGTGTGAGCTCAATAACTTTTGACATCAGTATCTGTCTTCATCTAAATGACACTGAAGTGCATTTTGTGAGCAAATTGTATACAATATGAATAATCTATCCTTAAGGTAACAATCAACCAGTTTGTTACACTCAGACAGAATCACTTCAGTGTAATAAATACGTTCATACCTGTTTCACACTTCTAAAGCAATAAATGTTCAGAATCTGCAAGATTCTCCTTCTTAAGTGAATGTATTATTTTTACTTCCAAAAAAGCATTTCGATCTGAACCAAATCCAGTGACTTTGTATGTGAGAACTAAACACTTTTGTGCATTAAACACAATGCCACAACAATCTTCTTTTAGACAGCAAAAATTAATATCTCTTCTAGATCCACTGTATAATACCGTATGATTAGGAACTGATAATTTTTGGTATACAGAAATTTTCTACAACGCACGTATGAAAAAATACAGCACTTCATATAACTATTTTCGAAATCAACCGAGTCCATGTTCTTCAGTCTTCCAGTGCCATTGTTGAGAATGACAAGTTTATCTTCGTTGACAGCCGAGAATCTTGACGGTATATAACATTTTCCAGTCATTCGGACAAACCAGCACTGCCAATCCAGATTTGGTGTTGACGTGTCTGGCACTCGAGACTGAGCTCCACTCCCGTTTCTCCAGTGCCAAATGTCTTTACGTGTATATGGCGCTCCTGCTGTCGTCCAGATGCTTCATGTTCTGTTGCTGGATGCAGAAGAATCCCCGCCTCCTTGAATTATAACAAGTAAATGATAAGCAAAATACAAAAGGTATTTGTAGCAGAAATAGTGCATATCAGACATTCATTTTTTTTTGTAATTAAATGACACATGCACATAGGACAGTAGCAGCAGCAATAGCAACAGAATCAGTAGCAACTGATGACTTATTTCTACTAGTGCTTGTGTCATATTTATACATAATTTCTTACTGAAGCAACAATTTCTGACTAGTTGCGACAAGCAGTTAGTATGCTTCACAGTTTCCAAGTGCGTCATATTTGAGAGACGCGACAGGCCAGGACAAGTGGAGGCTTGGAAAATGAATAGTTAGCGAGTTCAGACTTGTTGATGCCCAATCTGCTTGTGTGCCTTATTATGCCAAGCCAAGAATGAAATACATTGGCCTCTATCACCTGTGTGTAATCGCTGTTATGGAGTAGATACACATTTTAAGTTACACTCTTCATAATGACGTTCACTTTGTTTTTGACAGACATGGTGAACTTCAAGCAGACACATGCATCTTCTGTGACGGCTTCCTTGTGAGCTTGGCACTGTAATTCTGTCTAAATTCTCAATTCTCCTTTGAAATCAAACATGATCTGTCCTCATTTGTTCCCAAGTTGTGTGAAATCCTATGCAATAATTAAGTGACGTGCTTCCCGATATTTCTAATTTTCAAAATGCAACTTCAAGCAATAACTCATGATTCTTGAAGTTCCTCTTCAGTAGATAATATTTCATTGTCATATGAATTATTGCCTACTGCTTTCAAAGTTAGCAAGAAAGCTAATCAACCTACCAATTCATGCACGTCATTCCAGCGGATATAGTTGATATTTGTTGTCAATTTGTTGGACATCATCTTCGAATTGTGACTGTCATTTTCCTCATCATAGTCGGCATTTTCTTCTTTGTCGTCATAACCACCATCATTGAAGCATCTCCTTCTTCTTCATCATCATCTTCCTCATCATAATCCCCTCTTCTTCTTTTTCCTTCTCCTCCAATATTTCCACAATCTGCTTTCATAAATACATTGTTTTCTTTGACTTTAACGTCTTCATCTTCTTTGCCTTGGCCTGTCATCTTTTTCTTCCAGAATAGGTGTACTTGTTGAATCAGTCTCTGGTAAACTGGTCTCATGGGAATGTGTCATCATCTCTCAATAATGACGCGTCAGTTTTATATAATACAGGCTTAACGATTTGGATATATTTGTAACCTCTTTTGGAATTTACTTGTCTGTAGGAGAGAGATCTTTACTTATGAGCATTGGTAGCCTTGATAATTGTACCATAAGACTGAATACCTCGTGTTGTGTAACTATTTCCTGGAGATTTAGTTTTAAACAGTAAGTTATATAATCCTATCGTTCCTGGATACCTTACATTGCGAATTATTAAATTCTCCATTGATACCTGCTGCTGAACCATCAGTGATCTCCAGTTTGGATATCAGTGCAAATCTGATGGCATATACAGAATCACTAGTTTTGTCTGTTGGTCCAACAAAACTTATGATGCCAGTTTAACAGAACTTACGATGCGAGTTTATCCTCCGTCTCTGTTATAATGTTCTTTCGTGAATTTTCATCACCACAACCACAAGCACAACCACTACCACTACCATCATATTCTACATTGTATTCCTTTTCTTCTTCTTCTTTTTCTTCTTCTCCTCCTCCTCCTCCTGCTCCACCAATATCTGCGCCTTTTGTTTTCATAGATAAATTGCTTTCCAGGCTCCATCTTCATGTCTTGGTCTGCTTTCTCCTCTCTGAATAGCTGTCCCAGACTCTGTAGCAGTTGAGAAACGGGATTAAATACGTCTTTCAGACCGAGTCAGCTTTAGATTGCCTTTTTTGGCACCGATGTCAGTTTCCTGCAGTTATTTCATCGATATTTAAACGCCTCACTCTTTCGTACACTGGGACTGAGAGACATGCTGACAATTTCAGTGCTCAATCGACAACTGAACCAGTTGTTATCAGAAGTCTCAGTTTACGTCACTGGTTACATGGGTAAACAGTAAATAGTAAATTGACACATGTAAAACAGTCAATTGCTTAATCAGCACCTGTTGCCCAATTACCATTTACCATTCATTACCCGTTAACCAATATCGGTTGCCCGTTTGACATCTACCCTGTGACAACAAGGAACAGGAGCATAAAGCAGCAGCTGATTTTCTTTCACAGTTTTAAGTTTCTATGGAATAATGGTTGAAGTAGAACTCATCTTCAGCAACTATTTATTTCTAAGATGTGAGTAACATTATATAAGCAAATGTTGGTTGTTAACTGTTTATGGAGAGTATGTTTAATACTTGTTCTCATGTAAGAGAAATACTAATATCACATACTGAATTATATGCTTGAGATGGCAATTGAAGTTCATTACAGAACATATACGTTTTAAAGAAATAACAGGTTTTGACATCTACCTTGCACTATGGGTAGCCCTTGGGGCCTTCTGCAAGAGATCTCCCCTAATTCCAAAAATTCAAACAACTCTCTGTCAGCTGCCGTTCACTCCAAGTACCTGGAACAAAATCCAGTAATCAAGGCCCAGTGATTTGATCGATGTGTTCGTCGACCTTTCAGTACTGAACTCTGGTTTACAGTTTATTAAAGACGATTCCGGAACAAATGTTTTAATTTTTTAAAGTCTGTTTTTAAAGTTGATCTTTTCCTCAGAAGTGCTTCTAAGTTTGATTTCATATATCTAATGTCTACATCTCAAAAATGTGCATAAAATTATAAGTACTGAATGAGTACTGCGAGGCGTGGGAGTAACTTTTTTTCTTTGATAATTCATATCGACAAGTGCTGTTTAAGTTATAAACTAGGTCAGCAGTAGTGGCCGTGTGCGTTTTACAGTGCAGTATGGATATCATATTACGCCAAGCCGAGAGTTAAGTTCATTGGATGTCGGCCAGAAAAGACATGTCGGGATAAGCAAAACACTCAGTCAGCAGGTTCATTCTTACCGATAACTGCCTGGCTGTGACACTTGACAAGCGTCGTAGAACAACTTAGATGAGGAAAATAACTAATCTTACATCGTCTAAGGTACAGAAATCTAACTTCACATGTACACAAATATTGTTTAATGTAGTTTTGTGGATAAATACTTTTGAATATGGCGCTAAAATTTCAGAGTGTTCGGATACTTTCGAGTACCCTCTAAAATACTTTTAAATACTGCATGTTACGCTCTTTAGGCAGTTTTTTGGATAAATACTTTCGAATACAGTGAACACACTATACAATTGTTTGCACAATCACTTTTGAGTATAGCGCAAAAAGATAGAGCGTTTGGATACTTTTCAAGCCTGAAAAATACTTTGAAATATTGTAGTTTACACCTTACATGTACATATGACACAAACATGGGTACATGAGTGTATGTGTTTGTGTGTGTGTGTGTGTTTTGATTTCGGTCTTAAAGAGTTAGCATTGAAAACAAATTTCTTGTTGGTCTTGAAACACGTTAAACGCCCAACAATTTTTACCCCTCTCCTTGAAGGTGGTATACGATGGGAGCCCATTCCTATTGCCATTAAGATATTCTATCCCTGCTGTTTTTATGCCATACGGATGATCAAAGTTTTGAAAAATCTGTTAACAAGTTGAATATGCGTCTTATTGCTACATTATCGGTCCACCATGTTGCTGAGTTTATTTCAGCATTACAAACATCTTCACATTATTAAATGAATACAGCGTTCTCAACTAAAGGGTAATCGTGATTATTTTCTCTACATTTATATGAATTTCTGCGAAAAATATTCATTCTTAGTGAATCTTTCGTTTACAACGTTCAAACATCACCTTTCCTGAAGAATTTGTTTTTCTTATCCTGCTCTTACTGGTCCGCGTTTGCTACTGATATCTCTCATACAATGTCAAGTTTTCTTACGTTCTTGGCAAAGTTTCTATCAAACATACGTAGTTGGTAAGTTAATCCATCAAAGGCTTTCAGTTTTTCTTAATAATGTCCAACTACAATGTAAGTTTTTGAGTGTTCTTAGAAAAATATGGGAGACTTTTCATAGGTTTTAACAAAAAATTTTCATTCTTGGATACAAGGCCATTATATAACATATTCCGCAAGCCTTTCTGTGTTCCTCACATATATAGCTCACTGAGGAATAAACTTTGTTCGTCATTTGGTTTGTTTCAACTCTGTTGATTTGGGTATGTTAGAAGGAGAACGTTTCTAAGACCTAATCCATATCAGGGAAACCATAAATGGTATTATGGAATGTTTATGAGGCAAATGTAGTTTGGTTCTTTGTATTTTATATCATGAGCCAAACGGTAGGATGTTACGTGACAGTTTTCGTCTGTAAAAATCGTTGAAATGAGTACTGTCTCTCAAATGAGCAGCAGGGGTACACTGAGGTGATAAAAGTGATGACACAGCGGTATGCACGTATACAGGTGGCAGTAGTATCGCGTACAGAAGGAAAAAAAGGGCAGTGCATTGGCGGAACTGTCGACAATCTCCACTCATTCCAAATTAATAATATAAGTGTAGACCAGGTGTGGCTTCAATTTAAAGAAATAGTATCGGCACCAATTGAGAGATTTATACCAAATAAATTAACAAACGACGGAGCCGATCCTCCTTGGTACACAAAACGGGTCAGAACACTGTTGCAGAAACAACGAAACAAACATGCCAAATTCAAACAGACGCAAAATCCCCAAGATTGGCGATCTTTTACAGAAGCTCGAAATTTAGCGCGGACTTCAATGCGAGAGGCTTATAACAGTTTCCACAACGAAACTTTGTCTCGAAACCTGGCAGAAAATCCAAAGCGATTCTGGTCGTATGTGAAGTATGTTAGCGGCAAGAAACAATCAATGCCTTCTCTGCGCAATAGCAATGGAGATACCATCGAAGACAGTGCTGCCAAAGCAGAGATACTAAACATAGCCTTCTGAAATGCCTTCACAAAAGGAAACGATGTAAATATTCCAGAATTCGAATCTAGCACAGCTGCCAACATGAATAACGCATGAATAACGTAGAATTAAATATTCTCGGAGTAGTGAAGCAACTTAAATCACTTAATAAAAGCAAGTCTTCTGGTCCAGACTGCATACCAATTAGGTTCCTTTCGGAGTATGATGATGCATTAACTCCATACTTAGCAATCATATACAACCGTTCGCTCGGCGAAAGATCCGTACCCAAAGACTGAAAAGTTGCACAGGTCACACCAATATTCAAGAAAGGTAGTAGGAGTAAGTCACTAACTTACAGGCCCATATCAACGTCGATCTGCAGCAGGATTTTAGAACGTATATTGTGTTCGAACATTATGAATTACCTCGAAGGAAACGGTCTGTTGACACACAGTCAACATGGGTTTAGAAACCATCGTTCCTGTGAAACACAATTAGCTGTTTATTCACATGAAGTGCTGAGTGCTATTGACATGGGATTTCAGATCGATTAGATATTTCTGGATTTCCAGAAGGCTTTTGTACCACACAAGCGGCTCGTAGTGAAATTGCGTGCTCATGGAATATCGTCTCAGTTATGTGACTGGATCTGTGGTTTCCTGTCAAAGAGGTCACAGTTCGTTGTAATTGACGGAAAGTCATCGACTAAAACAGAAGTGATTTCAGGCGTTCCCCAAGGTACTGTTATAGGCCCTTTGCTGTTCCTTATCTTTATAAATGATTTGGTAGACAATTTGAGCAGCCGTCTTCGGTTGTTTGCAGGTGACGCTGTAGTTTATCGACTACTGAAGTCAACGGAAGATCAAAACAAACTGCAAAACGATTGAGAAGAAATATCGGAATGGTGCGAAAAGTGGCAGTTGACCTTAAATAACGAAAAGTGTGAGGTCATCCACATGTGTGCTAAAAGGAACGCGTTAAACTTCGGTTACACGATAAATCAGTCTAATCTAAAAGCTGTAAATTCAAGTAAATACCTAGGTATTACAATTACGAACAATTGAAAGGAACAGACAGAAAATGTTGTGGGGAAGGCTAACCAAAGACTGCCTTTTATTGGCAGGAAACTTAGAAAATGTAACAGACCTACTAAGGAGACTGCCTACACTACGCTTGTCCGTCCACTTTTAGGATACTGTTGCGCGATGTGGGACTGACTGAGTACATCGAAAAAGTTCAAAGTAAGGAAGCACGTTTTGTATTATCGCGAAATATGGGTGAGAGTTTCACAGAAATGATACAGGATTTGGGATGGACATCATTAAAAGAAATTCCAATCACCAACTTTCTCCTCCGAAAGCGAAAATATTTTGTTGACACCGACTTACATAGGGAGGAACGATCGCCAAGATAAAATAAGGGAAATCAGAGCTAGTACGGAAAGATATAGGTGTTTATTCTTGCCACGCGCTATACGAGATTGGAATAATAGAGAGTTGTGAAGTTGGTTCAATGAACCCCCTGCCAGGAAGTTAAATGTGATTTGCAGAGTATCCATGTAGATGTAGATGTAGATGTAGATACGTACTCAGGTGATTCATGTGAAAAAGTGTCCGACGTGATTATGGCGGCAGGACGGGAATTATCAGATTCTGAACGCGAAATGGTAGTTGGAGTTAGAGCCATGGGACATTCCATTCCAGAAAAGGGTTAGCGAATTCAGTATTCCATGATCCACAGTGTCAAGTGTGTGCCGAGAATACCAGATTTCAGATATTATCTCTCAACTCGGACAACGCAGTGGCCGACGGTCTTCAGTTAACGACCGAGAATGGCGGTGTTCCCGAAGAGTTGTCCGTGCTAATATACAAGTAACACTCCCTGAACTAACGAACGAACCTCTTAAGACATGGCAGCGAAAAGTGGCATTAATGGGCTGTTGCAGCAGACCGGCGACGCGAGAGCGTTTGCTAACAGCACGACATCGCCTGCTGCGCCTCTCCTTGGGCTCGTGACCATATCGGTTGGACCCTAGACCGGCAAACCGTGGCTTCGTCAAATGAGTCCCGGCAACACTTTCGCAATTATGGACGGCTGTGGAGTCAGTATGGCTTAATATTTCTACAGGGGACTTCCAACGAATTGTTGAGTCTATGCCACGTCGAGTTACTTGCAGTACGTCGGGAAAACGAAGATCCGACACGATACTAGCAGGTATCCCATGACCTTTGACACAACATCGAACGTTCCTGCGCGATCTAACTAAGTCAATTCTACTGTCCGAAGAGAACTTCAGATGCCTGAAACAGTTGCACACTATGTCCACAAGACAGGTCGGTTGATGTTACGTATAACGCGCGTACCCTCTAGAGGCAATAACAACGGTGAACCACAGCGATGCAATTTTGCATTTGACGGATTGATCCAGTTGATGGAAACAAAGAAAATACTGAGTTCTACGATGAGCCTACATCTCACATTCTGAGGCAAATGATTTGACAGAAGATCTATAGTTACTGTCTGGTCTCGATTGATGTATTACCGTGAATTTCATTTCTAAGCAGTTATTGCACGTCTCTTGTGGTTACCATTTTTCTCAGCAACTGTATATAAATTGCAATAATTAAACAAGAAACGCGTTTTGCGTGCTGTACGTTAATTTTTTTATTTTATTTATACGCCCGTGAGCGTTTCGCCGTTTTAACAAGATGTCTTCAGTGGGTGTTGCGGAATAGTACATAATTTTTTCGTTGACACGTGTTGATTATACACTTAAAAAGATTCACATACATTTTTTGTTATGAAATAAAAAAGAATTTACAGTAAGTCTAGTTCATTATTTAAAAACTGTGCAGTTCTCCCGCATTTGGAAAACCGGTTGAAAGCCTCTACGTTTTCGTAAAGCCACTGTATTTTCGTAATATAACATTTAAACTGCCATTTTCTGTGTGTACAGTGTAACTTGTTTGTAACCGTTGCGAAGTTTCCCGATTTTTTGCTTTCAGCAGTTCACTCTGCTGTGTTTTAGCTGCTGTACGCTTGTGTGTGTGTGTGTGTGTGTGTGTGTGTGTTTTAGTGTGTGTGTGTATCTCTACAGTAATGAGCCAAAACATGACTACTAACCAGCGCGATGTTGTATGCTGTCTGGCGGCGCTGAGGGTACTCACGCGGTAAGAGAAGTACATGAGCAGAGCACTCTGACAAAAGCCAGACTGTTATTGTCCAGTGTCTGGCAGCCAGCATCTCGGAAACGACGAAGCTGGTCTGCTGTTCGCGTGGTGCAGTCGTGAGCGTCTGTGGAAAGTGGTTGAAGAATGCTGAAGACACGAGCAGGCGAGAAGAAGTTGGATGTCCGTACTTCATCACACAACACAGGGATCGGAGCTTTCCCGCTCTCTGAAGCAGGATAGGCGGCATTTCTGTTGCAGATCTACCGACAGAATGCAGTGCTGGCGCAGGCAAACGTGTTTTGGAACTCACCGTTTCGCGCACAGTGTTGAACATTGCGTTCCGCAGCAGAGGACCTCTACGTATTCCCATGTTGACCCAGCAACATCGTCAGTTATGATTACAGTGGGCACGGAGTCATAGAGATTGGACAGCGGATCAATGGAATAGTGTTGCCTGGTCGGATCAATCCCTTTTATTCTTAAGTCAGGTCGATGGTCGTGCCCAGATACGCCGTCATCCAGCCGATCGGTTGCTCGAAACGTGCAGCGCGCCACTGACGGAGGCCCGTGGGAGCAGTATTATGCTAAGGGGGACGTTCACCTGGTTTTCCATCGGACCTGGGGTAGCGATCTAAGGCACCATGGCAGCTGTGGGCTACGTGATCACTATTAGGGACCATCTCTCTTGCTTGATGTCTTCCTCAACAGCGACGGCACTTCCATCAGGATAACTGTCCGTGTCACAAGGTCAGTATCATGCTGCAGTGGTTTGAGGAGTATGATAGTGAACTCACGTCGATGTCTTGGCCATCAAATTCGGCATGTCTGAATTCAATGAAACCCAATTGGCTCCGCGCCCACTAACCAACCGCCTGTAAATTACTGGATGTGTGTGACCTTTTCGTTGTCACCTGGTACCATAAACCTCTGGAAACGTATAAAATACTTGTCGAATCCATGGCAGGCAGAATAACTGCTGAATAGCGTTCCAGAAGTGGACCAACACGCTTTTAAGTAGATGGTCGTAATGTTTTGGCTCGTCAGTACATACTCAGGAGAGCAATCGGGTTTGTGACCACCTGTTGGGATGTCTGCCTATTATGGAATCAATTTATGTAAACAGAGAGTGGTTATTCATATTCACTCGCTCCTTTGGTAGTAGTTTCTTTTCTGCCTTTGTTTCCTATTATGACAATTTTCGTGTGAAATTTGCTGTTGTCTTCTATTACTTTTTCTGACAGTTCTCTCTTGTAGCTGGCTTGTGGCCTGCCGGTTTGTTCTACATACACTCCGTCACAAGTGTTCCATAGTAATTGATGCATTCCTGCCTGCTGGAAGATGTTTGTGTATTTCGTTATTTTTGAGATTTACTTTTGGATCAAACTGCCTATTTATACGCTATCTGTATGCTTTGTTCTTGGAAAATGTTTTGTAATTTTATATGTGAGTTTGTGTTGGTATTTCATTGCGTACCACCTAGAATCTTCTCTCTTGCTGTCATGTACGCCTTTTGTCGCTGTTTTTCTGTCACTGTGTGTGCCTGTTTGTGTGAAGTTTCCTTGTATAGTTTTTTGTGGCTGTGCGTGTATTGTTCTTTCTGACTGTATTTGTTTTCCAATTTTTATTTTAGTTTAGTGACCTACCCACTGTTCGTTGCTGTTTGTGTGATGATGACTAGATTTTTGTGACAGTTAATTACTGTAATTTACATGTTTATTGTAATTTCATCTATCCCAGGTGCCTTTCTTGCTTTCATTTTTCTCAGAACTAGTTCCACTTCTAACATCGTTACATCCTCCTCTTCTTCCAGATCCCTGCCCCCCTACCGTACTTTATTCCCTTTCCATCGCCGTTCCGCAGTGGCTAGCACACTGGACTCGCACTTGGAAGGACGATGGTTCAATCCCGCGTCTGGCCATCCTGATTTAGGTTTCTGTGATTTCCCTAAATCGCTCCAGGCAAATGCCGGGATGGTTCCTTTGAAAGGGCACGGCCGACTTCCTTCCTCGTCCTTCTCTAATCCGATGAGACCGGTGACCTTGATGTCTGGTCTCCTTTCAAAACAACCCAACCCAACCAACACACACATTGCCGTTATTCACATTTAGTAATTTATCAAAGTACTTTTTCCATCTTTCCCTTATCTCCTCTGGTTGCGTTAATAGCTCTCCGCTTTCCCCTTTCACTAGCTTTGTGTATGTTTCTTCCTTCATCATACTCTTTTTAATTCCTTGTATCATCCTCTTACCACTTTTTTCAACTCTCGGGTGAATTTCTCCCAGCTTTTCCTCTTTTCTTCTGCTACCATTTTCTTACACTTATTTTTACTATCCTGGTATTTCCCTTTACTTTCATCTCTTCGATCTCTGTTCCATTCATGCCAGGCTTTCTTCTTTCCTTTTACTGCCTCCTTCACCCCTCCCTCATCCTCTCATTACACCATGGTGTCTCCCTTTCCTTTACCCTTCCGGACACTCTGCCACAGGTCTTCTCATCAGAGCTTACAAACGCTTCTTTGAACTTACCCCACTCCTCGTCCACATATCCATACTCGGTGTTAGAGATACGCTTAAGTAACTCCTTAAACTTTTCTTGTACCGTACCATCCTTTAGTTTCTACACTTTTATTTTCCTTTTCCTTTCCCTTTCTTCGTTTATGTCTTTCAATTTATCGAATCTCATCTCTGCCACCACCACTCGATGGTCTCTATCAAAACCCTCTCCTGGGAGTGCAGTTACATCCGTCAACTGTCTCCGATTTGTCTTTTCCACCAGAAAGTTATTGATGACCGTCTTCGTCCGTCTATCACCCCATCCATATCTCGTTATCTTTAGGCTATTCTTTTTACGGAACCTTGTGCTGCCCACAATCAGCCCGTTTCTTTCACAGGAATGAACCAGTTTCTCTCCTTCCTCATTTTTCCTCCCATATCCATATGGGCCAATTATCTCCTCCTTCCCTAGCCTTTCTTTGCCTACCTGCGCATTAAGAACACCCTTTACTATTGCTTCCACATCTGTAATTATACTCGCTAATACCTCTAGAAGATCCTCTATGTTCTCCCCTTTATTCCCTCTTTGTGGTGCATATACTTAGATGAAGTCCTTCACTACATTCCTTGTCCTCAGCCGAATCCTCATCACCCTATCACTTTTGTATTCTACCGCTTCCACATATTCCTCTAGGTTTGGTTTTACTATGAAACCTACTCCATTTTTGGCTTCTTGACCACCACTCCAGTAGAGTGTGTGGCCTTTCCTCATTTTCCTCCTTCCTCTTCCCTTCCATCTAACTTCACTAAGTTCCATCAGTTCTATGTTCCCCTTTTCCATGAAGTCTATCAACTCTTCCGCCTTCACAGTTAGGGTCATCACATTATGATACCAACCTTCATTGTGTTGGTGCCTAGTCGCCCATTTCTCACAGTTCCGCCAGCACCCCAAGAACTGCGTGTCGCCTGCAGGGAACGCCCAAACCTTTTCCGACACTGGTTTTGAAGTACCATTTCATATATAGGCTATTAGTACGATGGGGTCGCCACTGCAAACGGCATTTTGGAGCTGCTGCCAGCATATGTTTTTAGCCGCTCATGACATGGAGAACAAAGCCCGCTTGTAGCCGCCCCTCTGAAGTACAGACGCTACGGGAAACAAGATACGAAGACAATTCTTCCGCTCTCGACCTAGTGAAAGCATATGACAGTGTTCCCAGGGAAAAGGTATGGGCAACCTTGAAGAGAAAGGGAGTTAGAAAGAAAACACTTGAAGTCATCCAGGCAATGTATGAGAAAAGCTCTAGTTGTGTGCAGACACCAGTCGGAAGAACTGAATGGTTTAGAAATGTTACGGGACTAAGACAAGGAAGTGTGATATCACCAGTACTATTTATAATGGTGATGGATGAAATACTCAAAGAGACGAAAGAAGCCAATAGAGGAAGGGGATGTAGCTCTTACTATTTGCTGATGATATTGAGATGTGGGGAACAAGCAGAAGGAGGTACAAAAACAAATAGACACCCTAAATGATAAGGTCGAAAAATATGGAATGAAATTTAGTGTGGAGAAAAGAAAGACCACGGTGGTAATCAGAGGGGATAGAGAGGGCAAGGGACAAACTCATATTAAGGGACGGGATATTGAAGTAGCGGACAACTTTAAATATTTGGGAAGTGTATTAATGGGGAATGCTCGTTTGGACACAGAAATTAGCAAAAGAATACAACAGAGTAGTACATTTTACGAGTGTGTGAGGGGCAAGCTGGTGCTATACAAGACTGACTTCACACCCATACTAATTTACGGCTCAGAGGCTTGGACTATGACTAGAAGAGAGGAGAGTAGGATACAATCCAGTGAAATGAAGTTTCTGAGAAGTGTACTAGGGAAGATGAGGAGAGACAGTGAAAAACGAAGATGGTAGGAAGGAAACTGGAGAAGTTAACTGAGAAAATTGAAAGGAATAGATTGAAATGGTTTGGGCATGTTAAGAGGATGGGAGAGGGAAGAATACAAAGAAAAATGATGGTGTTCAAGATTGAGGGCAAGAGTTCAAGAGGAAGACCGAGAACGAGATGGATTGATACGACAAAGATCAGCTTAAGGAGGAGAAACCTGCTATGGATCCAAATTATGGAAGAAGAATGGTGGAAAGACCGAGTAAAGTGGCGAAGTACCATTGATACCCCAACCCGACCAGATGTTGGATAGAGGGGAAACGAATATAATGATACATGTTTATTGATTTTGTTTACGGAACATAATATAATTAGGGCTATTTGTATGAGGCACCTTGTATTCTGAGGTCTGTTCATTGAACGATTGATAGAACTATTGCGGTGAAATGAAGTGAGAGGGGTTCTTGAAAAATATTTGAAGTGGTGATCATTTCGCAGAAAAATCTGAAGCAACATCAGAAAAGAGAAAAACGAAAGTTGATTTTAATCTAGCACTTAGATGAATGAAGTCCTAGGAGCAGGAAAAAACAATGTATTCTTTACTCGTAAAAGAATAATTCTGAATAATCAGTGATGCAGATATTGAATCACTTGCAACTCGTCCCACCACTACGCTCTAAAGAAAGGCAATAAGAGTAGCGTGCCAGAGCCAGCCAAAGACGAAATTATTAAAGACGAGGTAGTTCTTGTTGGAGAATGTGTATTGTTTCCTATGGACAGAGGGCCAGAGCAAGGTGGAAGGGTCTATACGCGACAAATAATGGCACCCTTAAGGAAATGGAATCAAGGGATGGGAACGATTACCATGACCATTCAGTGTGTGTGCGTAGAAGCATCACTCGGACTGTTCCAGCAGCCACTGAGGGAATAAGGTGCAAACAGCAGCAGACTGAGACGCGTGTTGCAACAAACAATCCTGTGATCCGGGATCCGGTGTCGTACTTGGACCATTCCAGGTGTTGGCAGAGGAGCTTTAGGAGCGTAACGTTGCTCAGACAATTTCAACGAAGCTCAGAATATGCAGCATTGTCCCCAGAACTGATCCTAGCCCCCTACTTCTGAGTCGAGTGGTAGGGCTGAACCAGAGACCGTCTGTGACAAACTAGGTTGCGACTTCCTAGATTTACGCCATAGGGTTGAGAACTGTAGTGTCTCCCTAAATCGGACAGGTGTGGCATTACACGTTAGCGGCTGGTACCCACGTACCTCATTGTGTGCGGGGTGCATAAAAGGTTCTTTTCTTTAATTAGGTGACTATCCATGGAGCCCAGGTAACGAAAGCTGAGGAGACTCGGAAATATCAGTACAAGTACAAAATTAATGAGGTTTTCGTAGCCATTTGTTGACATATTGCCTGTGGCTTTTGTCTTGGCTTCTTTAGCCGACGTTTTTTGACGATATTTCTGACGTTTGTCAATGGTGAAACAGTAGAAAAAACGTCAAACTAACTTAGGCCCAAGAACGTCCAAGGAAGAAGTCCACAGGTTTTATCAGTGTAAGATCAAAAGAAATATCTCCAAAAGGCGTGCGTATTCTGATAAAAGCAGTGGAGCTCGCACAATACTAGGAACAGAAAACTCGTTAAAACCCAAAACTGATAGCAGTGAGATTTTCTGGGGGAAAATTGAGTATACATCGTAACATAGACTAAGGGGAAATTGATGTGTCGTATTTCTCGCAGTATTCAAGAAACTCAAATCCAAAGAACGAGAAACTGAAGCTGCATGCGAAATTATTTGGTCAACATCCAGTATCAGACGTGGGCATAAACTCACAATTGGATCTTTCTATCGACCAACAGCGTCACCCCAAGAAGTAACCAAAAGGCTTAGATAATTACTTAGCTAGTTGGTACGTATATTCCCACTCATATGGTCATCACAGAAGAGACTTAAATCATCTACTAATCGATTGGGTTAATTGAAATTTTATGAGTAATGGATATGACAAGACATCCTGCCAGACAATGACAGATGCTTCTCTAAAAATTGTGTGGAACATATAATTCGAAAGTCCACTGATGATGAAAATATATTGGATCTATGGACAACAAATAGACCTGACATCTTTGAGTATGTCGACTTTGAAACTGGTACCAGTGAACATGAGACAGATACAGCAACACAGATTACCAAAATACAAAAGATGACTACATCAAGGTTTATATGTTATATAAAGAAGTACGACGTCATTTCTAAATTAGAAACTTGGAACATTTACCTCTGGACAGGAATACGTAGAAGAATTGTGGCTCAAGTTGAAAAAGATAGCTGATCATGCAGTGGATAGATATGCACCCAGCAAAACATTTCATGACGAAAGGGATGCTCCATAGTATATAGTCACTGTAAAGAAAACTCTAAATAAACGGAGACTGCTGTACAGCCAGTGCAAAACAAATCATAGGGCTGTGGATGAAGAGCTGCTGAATGAAACGTGTTTGGCTGTCGAGAGGCCAATGCGTAAAGCCTTCAGCGACTACCGTAGCAGCATATAGTGGAGGGATCTCTCACAAAACCCAAAGTAATTATGATGATATGTAAAAGTTAGTTGCACCAGAGTTAGTGTCCAGATACTCCTGGACGAGAAAGGAACTGAAACAGAGGGTAGCAAAGCTTAAATAGTAATGATGAACTCAGTTTTCAAATGTTTCTTGACAATCCAGAAAGATGGCCCAGTTTAATTTTCGCATGACTACAAAGATGTGATATTAGTGCCAATAGCGGTGAGAAACATATTAAATCGTTTAAATCGAACAAAGCTCCTATCAGATGCTACGCAGAATTTGCGGCTGAGTTATCCCCTCTTTTAACCATGGTATATCCATTCTCTGCTGAACAACAATCTGTGTCCAATAGTTGTAAGAAACCACAGGCCAGACCTGTTTACAAGAAGGATAACAGAAATGATTCATAGAACTACCATCCAGTATCGTTCACATGTATCTGCTGTGGAATATCGGAACTTAGTGTGAGCTAATACGTAATTGGGTTTCTCAAACAGAATCACCTCATCGAAACTAGCCCGCATGGATTCCGAAAACATCTGTCATCGGAAACACAGCTTGCTCTTCTCTCACAAAACATGATGATAATCATGGATCAAGGCAGTCAGGAAGATATGAAATATCTTGACTACTTTTGAAAAGCATTTGATTCAGTAGCACACCTTCTTAAATATCACAAGTATGGTCGGCGATCCTGATAGGGGACTCTTTTAGCTCTGGAATATTTTACGCAAGATGAGGCCATCATCATTCAGCTGAAAGTCCTCGGGGAATATAATACCTGCAGCTTCTCCTAGCTTTCAGCAGTGTGCAGTACTAATACAATAGTTTCAAATTGGCTAATGATACAAGACAGATCAATCATTAGTTCTTGCTGCTGACGCTGCAACTACTGCTCTCCCCCATTAAAAACCACATATTTGTCTGGCCACCCCACAGAATCACTTCCAATGTGGTTCTTCATTCGTGTTGCTGTCTTTATCGTAGAGGGGTGTAAGCCACCCCACCTCAGCAAGATTCGTACGTATTGGGATGCCACTTATTAATAGTTTTGTAGAAATCTGTTGCATGTCTACTGCAAAGAATGCCCAAGCCGCCACGCAGCACTGCGTTCCAGGGAACACGGGATACTGATGTGGGCAGAGTGGAGGTATTACATCACCCTTTGATTGTCACCCGTGGACATTGAAATGAGACGACAGGACGGCAGTAGATTTCTACATCTACATCTACATTTATACTCCGCAAGCCACCCAACGGTGTGTGGCGGAGGGCACTACACGTGCCACTGTCATTACCTCCCTTTCCTGTTCCAGACGCGTATGGTTCGCGGGAAGAACGACTGCTGGAAAGGCTCCGTGCGCGCTCGAATCTCTCTAATTTTACCTTCGTGATCTCCTCCGGAGGTACAAGTAGGGGGAAGCAATATATTCGATACCTCATCCAGAAACGCACCCTCTCGAAACCTGGGCAGCAAGCTACACCGCGATGCAGAGCGCCTCTCTTGCAGAGTCTGCCACATGAGTTTGCCAAACATCTCCGTAATGCTATCACGCTTACCAAATAACCCTGTGACGAAACGCGCCGCTCTTCTTTGGATCTTCTCTATCTCGTCTGTCAACCCGACTGGCGAGCAATGCTCAAGTATAGGTCGAACGAGTGTTTTGTAAGCCACCTCCTTTGTTGATGGACTACATTTTCTAATGTCTCTCCCAATGATCATTCCACTTCAAATCGTTCCGTACGCATAGTCCCAGATATTTTTCAGAACTAACTGCTACCAGTGTTTGTTCCGCTATCATCTAATCATACAATAAAGGATCCATTCGGGATATATTACAATTTTCTGTGTCAAGTGTCAGTTGCCACTCCCTGCACCAAGTGCCTATCCGCTGCAGGTCTTCCTGCATTTCGGTGCAATTTTCTAATGCTGCAGCTTCTCTGTATACTACAGCATCATCCGCGAAAAGCCGCATGGAACATGCTTAATTAACTTCTTTATTCTGGCCCTCTGCCATCGTATATCAGGAACAGGTTGGTGGACTCTTCCATTTGCCTCTCATTCGAAACAATAGACATTGGACATTGTTGACAGCACAAAGAGCAGGCCCTAGCGTGGCATCGCTAGAATGCCACTGTCGGCAATGCCCCAGTTGCAACCGTGATGACTGTGTGGAGACGCAGCTGACGACGGCTGTGACCTCCCTCCTGTGGGCGGGAGGCTCGATACTCTGGCACCGGCTCTCTCGTGACTGCCCTGTCTTGTGGTCGAACAGCGGACCCTTTACTACATTCCAGGATGTTGCTCCACGCATCACATGCTCGTGGAGTGGGCTGTGGTAATGAGATGGGACAATTTTAGTACATGACTGGCTGAGTACTTACACACTCCAGACTATGTTCGTTTGGGGCTTAGGGCACATACTCTAAACACTTCTGTGGTGGCAAGTAAGGAAAGGCTTCCATCCTTCCACTAGCATATTGCAGCATTGGCTGTTGCTATATCGCACCCAAACGGTTCTGCTTTGCAATTCCTGTCAACAGTGTTTTGCTTCGCAGCGCAAAGCGTTCTTGTCTGCCGCAGCTGGCTCTGTTGCATCTCACGTCCGCTCTGGCGCTCTTTTTGATTGAATTCGGTCGATACGCTACATTGCCCGCCTTTTTATCGAGACCTGATTCCTCGGCTTGTCCAAACTAGATTATTCTTTATACTGGAGTTCCTGGCTATCGCACCTTCTGTTTCATCTCTTAACAATTATTCTAACAGTTGGTTTCCTTAAACCTATCACTTAATCTTACACATGTCTACAGGGGCCCTTGCCATGCTCCTTCACTCAAACACCATAGAACTTATTTCATTAGCAGACTTCTTACACAATAACTTTTAACTCTCCATTCCAAGCTTACAAACCAAGATGAATCAATTATCCTCAACACTAAACGCTTCTGCTGCGTTTATGCTCAGGATCTCCAATCCAGTGGAGTCTGAATGACAGCTGTGTCTGAACTCAGCCTTCTGCTTCATCTCCTGCATACCAAAACATGGACTAGGCTCAGAAGAACAAGTGCCGCTGCAGTGGTTGGTATGACAATATTCAATGTTGTCTCTTTCCGGCACAGATTTTCCCAATATAAATTTACAGGCTGCGATATGGTTTCCAGACAGACTCGTACCTCCTGCTGGTTCAGAAGCGTGTTTATACGACGCATTAATTCAAGCCCCAGAGTTTGATTGAAGCTGGCTAGATTTGTAGCAGGACTCATCTGGCCAATACAAGGCTGCGAAATGTGCAGGTGAGTTATCCCTGAAATCGCGGCGACAGCCATTATCTCGCACGCTGTTTCATTTAATATCAAACCACTCCCGTTTAATCCTAGCCTCTTTGCTGAAACATGTTTCCTCTGCTCTAAACAACCATGCTGTCAAAGGCAGAGTACAACCAACGCTTCACGACGGGCTGAAACTACAATTCCGGCTCGATCATTTCTTTATTGCTTTTTCTTACCTCCTTTTGTCCCATTAGCAATTTAACAGCGCCGAAATCTGCCCCACTCTTATTATCATACTTGGACAAACTGCGATTTCCCCTCTTTGGCATTTTTGTAACTTTGCTTCCTCCATTTTTACATATCTTCCCTTGTCTTAAGCAATTATTAATAGTCGTTACGTTTATACTCATACAAATTTCTTCAATATCCCCCACTTAACAGAATACGCATATTACCTATCTACATAAACGATTTGGGATACAATCTGAGCAGTCGTCTTCGGTTGTTTGCAGATGACGGTGTCGTATATCGACTAATAAAGTCATCAGAAGATCAAAACAAACTGCAAAACGATTTAGAAAAAATATCTGAATGGTGCGAAAAGTGGCAGTTGACCTTAAATAACGAAAAGTGTGAGGTCATCCACATGACTGCTAAAAAGAAACTTCGGTTACATGATAAATCAGTCTAATCTAAAGCCGTAAATTCAACTAAATATCTAGGTATTACAATTACGAACAACTTGAATTGGAAGGAACACATAGAAAATGTTGTGGGGAAGGCTAACCAAAGACTACGTTTTATTGGCAGGACACTTAAAAAATTTATCTGCCTACACTACTGTTGTCCGTACTCTTTTAGAATACTGCTGCGCGGTGTGGGATCCTTACACGATAGGACAGACGGAGTACATCAAAAAAGTTCAAAGAAAGGCAGCACGTTTTGTATTATCGTGAAATATGGGCGAGAGTGTCACAGAAATGATACAGGATTTGGGCTGAAAATCGTTAAAAGAGAGGCGTTTTTCTTTGCGAAGGAATCTTCTCACAAAATTCCAATCACCAACTTTTTCCTCCGAATGCGAAAATATTTTGTTGACACCGACCTACTTAGGAAGGAACGATCACCACGATAAAATAAGGGAAATCAGAGCTCGTACGGAAAGATATAGGAGTTCATTCTTTCCGTGCGCTATACGAGATTGGAATAATAGAGAATTGTGAAGGTTGTTCGATAAACCCTCTGCCAGGCACATAAATGTGATTTGCATTGTATCCATGTAGATGTAGATGTAGAACTATGTAGCACTCGTAAAGTGCTTGTTTCTTTGCTACTGCTATAGAAACGGAAATGTGAACTTTCGCTCCATCAGGTCTCACCGATACTGTGGCTACGTTGAAATTAAAAGGTAAGTTTTTCAGCTCGAGTTCTAAAATCAACCCCAACTCCGGCTATAGTTCCTTCTATACTTTCTTTAGACACGCTAAATACTGCTCTTTTTTTTTTATTCACGAACATAATAATTTATCATACTCTCAGAATGTTAGGTTTACACTGAAAATAAAAAAAAAATTGAAATAGGAGAAAAATTAAGAATGATTGATGAAAATACTGCTGGTTATCAACAAAATACCCACATTAATACTCCTTGAAGTGGGGTGACGACAAGTTTACCCTTAACCGACCTCTTACAGCCTGCCGCAAAGCCTCCTATAGCTCCGTTACTTCCCCTCGCGTTTCCCAAGCACTACTTTCTACGGACTGCAACCATTTTGTCATTACTACTAATCTATCTAGGGCTTCTACTTCGGTCTATACTTCCCTGATATTCTGAGTAACTGCTTCTTCCGGAGCTCTGCCATTCACCGTTATTCCTCCAGTCAGTTGCGCAGTAGTCAATTGTTATTCAATACGTCGTTCTCTAAGCTTAACCTCTTCTACGGAGACGTTCACTCTTCGAATGTCTTCATCAGCAGGGCCAAATATTGTATACGTAAGCCGACCTCCAACGTCGATCCAACCCCTCTCCCTTCGCGTATGTGTAATAACCCCCAGTACCTGGGTCATGTCACTCCTTAATTTCTCGTACGCCCCGTGTACTTTCTCACATACCCCGGCACTTCCTTTGAGTATCCTGTGCCTTTCCGTTCCTTGGCTGAATCTGTCGAATGCTTCTTCCAATCTTCTCACCGCGTTACGCATCTCTCAGCGATGACTGATGATCACTACGTCTTCCTGCTTGGCGAAGAGCCTTTCCCCTTCCACCCCGACGAAAATCTGTAGTCCCGCTACGAACCGCATCATCTCACCTTCTCTGCACCTCACCTACGGATAGGAATACCTATTACCTTCCTCGCCCTTAAATTCATTGCTACTCCGCAACTGCTTTTATTAATTACGCTAAATCAGTGTCTAATCTAAAAAATATATTAAATGAATGTCTCCTAGGTCTTAATCCATACGGGTTCCTCGTTACCGTTTCATTCGTAGCCTCTTGTTTATCTTCCGATACCTTTCCCCTCACTCTCCCTTTACGGTCCGCATCTTCCGTCCCTGGAATAACTTCCGGACTCCCTTGAAAAGGTTACAACCGCCTTACATGCACAATTGTCGTCCTCGTCCGCAACTGAATCTTGATCATCACTGGCGATGTATTCTCTGCCACTTGGTATGGCCCCTGATACTTTTCAAAAATATTTGTTTTTCCCTTCGATGCATACTAAGTTGAAAGCATCAACCACTGACCAACCTTACATACTGTCGCATTCTTCCCTTACGGCCCACTACTTCTTCCTGTTATTCCGGTGCTCGTGTATTTGCCCTACGTAGTTTATTTCAAATACTCCTAATCCCTCTGGCAAATTCCTTAACGGACCCTCCAGTCTTCCCCTTCTTCGTTTTCCATATGTCGAACGGTGATGGCATTTCATGACCATGTACTACATCGTATGGCAACAATAATATATTCGTATGCTGTATCTTCAAATAGACGCCCCAATTGCTGTGATGTGAGTCAAAATAGTATTCAAGCATCTTCCCGATTGTCCTACGCACTATTTCAGTTCTTCCATTGGCTCGTGAATGCACAGAACTCGTCCTTAGCTTCTCCACATTCAGTGACTTACACAACTCCTCGAATAGATCTGTCATGAAGTTCGTTCCCTAGTCCGTTACTATTATTCATTTTACTGGAACTGATTCCATACATGGAGCTGAGTGGCCCTCAAGATATTACACTGTGTGCATCTAACAGGCACTAACCAGTTGTGACTTTCATTACCTCTAAAACTGGACAAATCCAGTGGTTCTCTACTCGCAGCAAAATCTACTTTACAAAACCTTTTCTCCATGACCTAAATACTATCTAAGAAGACGACGTCAGTGATCTGACACCAGTGTTAGATGACCCTTGATTATCACCCGTGAAGAGTGAAATGTGTCGTCATGACGGCAGTGGATTTGTTTAATAAACTTTTTCATTCTGGTCCTTGATCGTAGTACATCAAGAACAACTTGGTGGAGACGTCCAACTGCCTCTAATGCGAAACAATAGATGCCGAGCATTGTTGACAGCACAAAGAGCAGGCCCAAGAATGGCATCGCTCAAATGGCACTGTCAGTGACGTCTCCCGGTGCGGCCGTGATGACAGTGCGGTGCCACAGCTGACGACGACCGTGACCTGCCTCCAGTGGGCGGGCGGCTCCCTGCTCAGTGGCAAGGCGCCCTAGACCGCACGGTTACCCCGCGCGGCCTTGATTTAAGAAAAACACAGAAAGTGTAAACCAAGAAGCGGACATCAAATTCTCTCCTCCCGAAAGCTAGAACTACTGAGCTACCTCATTCGACTAATGAAACTCTAATCTGTAGGAAGGTTCCGGGAAGGATTCCAAGGTGAGCGCAGGAAATCCTGTGCGCACATTCGATGGTCAAAATAAATGTTGCATATTTTGGTAATTTTAATATAGAACGTTGTGATCTAGAAACACGTTATGATATTAATACATTGGTTTGTTTGTAATGCAGTTCAAGCGGAAACAGTCCATGTTTCTACGGTGAGGGGGCAGTATGCGTAGTCTACGGCAACCGTGTGACCAGTAGATATTGTAGTACTTGTGCCGAGTGTCATTGTGAGTGTTGTGTTGCTTTACATTGTTTGGACAACAACAATGTGTGATCAGAGACTCCGTATAGCCACTCTAATGGAGCAGGGAATGAGACAGGTGAGAGGTGGACATCGCAGCGAATGTCGCTGCGTGCTAAAGTGTGTCTCTAGAATCTGGAACAAGTTTCTAGCGAGAGGATCAGTTGAGGATCGTCACAGAAGTGGCCACGGAAGAGAAATAACAGGTGTGCAGGACTTACATCTGCGTATGACAGCTAGCAGAAACACGTCTACGGCGCCCGTTCCAAACATCTATGTGAATGCAGATGTCAAAAAAACTATACGAAATAGACTCCTCGAGCAGAGATTATATGCCAGAATAACTCTAAAGACTCCTCGTCTAAATCGGTTTGAGAAAGGGGCTCGACCGGTACGTGCACGAAGCCACTCCTTGTGGGCAAGGCAGCAGTGGGACACAACGCTCTTTTCTGATGAGATCCGTACCAGTCTCCACCCTAATACCTATATTTGTGAGTGGAGGCAAGGAGGACAACGTTTACATCCACGCTGTATCGTAGACCGCCATCTTTATCAAGGCGGTTCAGTCACGTCTTGGGGTGGAAACATGTATACAGGGTGTTACAAAAAGGTACGGCCAAACTTTCGGGAAACATTCCTCACACACAAAGAAAGAAAATATGTTATGTGAACATGTGTCCGGAAACGCTTACTTTCCATGTTAGAGCTCATTTTATTACTTCTCTTCAAATCATATTAATCATGGAATGGAAACACACAGCAACAGAACGTACCAGAGTGACGTCAACACTTTGTTACAGGAAATGTTCAAAATGTCCTCCATTAGCGAGGATACATGCATCCACCCTCCGTCGCATGGAATCCCTGATGCGCTGCTGCAGCCCTGGAGAATGACGTATTGTATCACAGCCGTCCACAATACGAGCACGAAGAGTCTCTACATTTGGTACCAGGGTTGCGTAGACAAGAGTTTTCAAATGTCCCCATAAATGAAAGTCAAGAGAGTTGAGGTCAGGAGAGCGTGGAGGCCATGGAATGGGTCCGCCTCTACCAATCCATCGGTCACCGAATCTGTTGTTGAGAAGCGTACGAACACTTCGACTGAAATGTGCAGGAGCTCCATCGTGCATGAAACACATGTTGTGTCGTACTTGTAAAGGCACATGTTCTAGCAGCACAGGTAGTGTACCCCGTATGAAATCATGATAACGTGAGCGTAGGTGGAAGAACATGGGGCCCAATCAAGACATCACCAGCAATGCCTGCCCAAACGTTCACAGAAAATCTGTGTTGATGACGTGATTGCACAATTGCGTGCAGATTCTCGTCAGCCCACACATGTTGATTGTGAAAATTTACAATTTTATCACGTTGGAATGAAGCCTCATCCGTAAAGAGAACATTTGCACTGAAATGAGGATTGACACATTGTCGGATGAACCATTCGCAGAAGTGTACCCGTGGAGGCCAATCAGCTGCTGATAGTGCCCGCGCATGCTGTACATGGTACGGAAACAACTGGTTCTCCCGTAGCACTCTCCATACAGTGACGTGGTCAACGTTACCTTGTACAGCAGCAACTTCTCTGACGTTGACATTAGGGTTATCGTCAACTGCACGAAGAATTGCAGGTGTCCTCGTCGTTGTAGGTCTTCCCCAGTCGCGAGTCATAGGCTGGAATGTTCCGTGCTCCCTAAGACGCCGATCAATTGCTTCGAACGTCTTCCTGCGGGGATACCTTCGTTCTGGAAATCGGTCTCGATACAAACGTACCGCGCCACGGCTATTGCCCGTGCTAATCCATTCATCAAATGGGCATGTGCCAACTCCTCATTTGTAAACATTGCACTGACTGCAAAACCACGTTCGTGATGAACACTAACCTGTTGATGTTACGTACTGATGTGCCCGATGCTAGTACTGTAGAGCAATGAGTCGCATGTCAACACAAGCACCGAAGTCAACATTACCTTCCTTCAATTGGGCCAACTGGCTGTGAATCGAGGAAGTACAGTACATACTGACGAAACTAAAATGAGCTCTAACATGGAAATTAAGCGTTTCCGGACACATGTCCACATAACATCTTTTCTTTATTTGTGTGTGAGGAATGTTTCCTGAAAGTTTGGCCGTACCTTTTTGTAACACCCTGTAGAGGCAGGACAGCCCTTGTGTTAACACACGGGAGGATGACTGGTGTGAAATATCGTGATGACTTCCTTGCACGCATTGTGCCTCCATTTGGTGAACACTTTAGATTCACGCTGATGAACGACAGTGCAAGACCCCATTATCACAATATTGCGAACACCTTCCTAGTGGTGCATAGAACCAGTCAGATGGTATAGCATCCATATTCTCTAGCTCAACTGCATTGAGAATGCACGGGCCATGTTACAAGGAACGGTTTTCAATCGTCTTGTCCCACCAAAGACCTTACAGCGCATTGTTGAGGCCGTTGTGGAGAAATGGGACACTTGACGTGTCCTAACATAGGTGGGAGAGGAAGAGAAGGGGTTACTGGGCAGTCTGCGCTCCCGAGCGGTACAGAGCAGAAGGCAGGAGGACAGTTCACAGCGAAGGCATTTGATTGTTTTCTTCTATCTGAGCCAACACTGGTACAGGCATTTACTAGAAACGCAGGGAACTCGTTGTGGAGACTCTTGGACAAACAGGGTTTTGAAACAGTTATTTATTCCAGACAGGACTAACTAATACACTGAAGGCTAGTTCTAGGGTTAGAAAAAGCATGAATAACTCTGTTACAACAGAAGCCAGTGCAGAAGTCCCAGGAGTGGATGCTAACCACAGTAGCAAACACTAGCACCATCTTAAGGCAACAGCTTATTTGCAAAACAAAATGTACTGAATGTGACACTGTTCACTGAGGCACTCCAAGAGACTTACGCGGAGCTGGACCGAGGCTGCAGTCGACGGACGCGGATTCGGCACCCAGATCGTCTGACTGGGAACTCCGCCAAACTGCATGGGGGCACAGCTTTTCCCACTTAAAGCCACCCAGCCAATCCCGTAGGTCTCTGCCTGCCAATTATGGTTTAGTTAGGTCCCCTCTACTGCTCCTCAGGCGGGGATGTTAATGCAGTTGGTATCAACATCGTTCAGCTGAAAGCCAAACGTAAGTGCTCTGCCAAATAAGGATTACAACATTATTGTTATACGTCATTTAGCCCCGCCCCTTGGGCTTCCCGGAGTTGGGACTGTTAAGTCAACAGTTTTTGGCGTTTTCGGTCTCTTTCTAACCCCTGTGAGCCTACTGACATTGCTGTTCTCAGGGCTGGTATCAAGCTTGCCTTATACACTAGTACGTACCAGTTGATTACAAAGTTCTACGGTGGCAACCTACCACAGCGCCCAGACGCCATGTGAAGTTACATGTTAATTCCTTGGAGAGTAACTAGCGGCCTGAGACCGCGTCTGGGGGCGTCTGCATTTTCGCAAGGCTCTCCCCTTACGGTTTACTTCATGTAACAATTATCTCCCCTAGTTTCGTCTGCCCTCAGCATCGTCTCTGCTTCCGCGCATTGGAACGCCTCTCCTTTCTCACAGCTTCAAGATAACACTACAGTAGCAAGGAATAATCAATATATTACACACTGTCCCACAAGCTTATCTGGAAAATTTGGTAAGGAGTATGCTTAACCAGTTCAAAAGTACCTCCAAATACTAGGAGGGCCAAATGGTTCAGAAACAATGCCTTATGCAAGGCAGTGGAAAGAAACTAGCGTTTGCGGTGGAATGTCTTGTAATGTTTTGATTTTTTGTTTGTGTTTATAAGGTGGAAATGTGTATCTTCTTTATTTTTGTTTTCTTATGACTGTACTTGAAATAAGAAAATCAATTCATGTCCAGTATTGACAGTAAGGAAATGTGCAACATTTATTTTGACATTGCAGGAGGTGTCTGACGACAACTGTCCGCTATGATATGCAAAACGATACTGAATAAATTTAAACTTAATCCAACGCACATACACAAAACGCAAGAATACCTCAACTGAGCTCTGTCAGACAACGCTATCATATGGGCTGTTAGCAGACTGTATTCGATAGGCCTACGGCAGTAAGAAATGCTCATGTACTAAGTTTCCAGATGAGCAAGGGGTGGCAAGAGATCTCGCTCTCTCTGGAAACTGGAAGGAAAATCTGTTAACTTTTTCAGCTGGTAACGACCGTAAGAAACTGAAGTGTATAATAATAAGACGAGGGACACGGGACATGGACCTTATCCGTAGCTTGAAGAAACAGCAATACAACAAATATCTTTATGGTCGTACAAGTATTTACTCTGCGGAAGTATGTACTGAATAGGACGTCTTTGGAGATGTAAAAGACAAACTTCGAGGTGTAAACGTGCAATTATGTTGTAAAACAATGGGCTGAGAGATACATCACAGTGGGAAAACTGTAAACGCGTATTCCGTAGAACAGCAGTTCAAATCTCCGCGGACATCCAGACATGGGTTTTCCGGGGATTGCCTACATCTCTTGAAAGGACACAGCCGATTTCCTTCCTCGTAAACAGAAGGACTCATAGAAATTCTACAAACAATCGTCGATAAATATTGAATGGCACCCGAAGAACAAACATAATCTCAGAGCGGTAAGATTACTGACAACACACTGTAACTTTGTTAGTCAGCGTCAAGACAGACAGGAGTTGTGTACTGCTTGAACGATGCAATGTCTGCTGTAATGCTCTGGAGGTGAATTACAGAAACATCTGGGATAAAAGAGGAGCACCTCTGAATATTAAGAGCTCGGGTAACAAGCCAATAAAAAGCAAAGAAGGGAAGGATGGTATATAGAAGGAAACTAAAAGACAACATTATGGAAAGAGAAAAGGAAATGGGTGTAAATGACGAATACGATACTGCGAGAAGAATCTGACAAAGCACTGAAAGGCCTAAGTCGAAGGAAGGCTCGTGGAGTAAATAACATTCTCTCAGAATTATTAAAAACGGAAGGAAAAACAATTATAATAAAATAGTTACATCTGATGTGCGGGATGTATGAGACAGGTCAAATAATCTCAGACTTCGGGAGTAATATAATAATTCCAGTTCTAAAGAAGACAGGTGGTGGCAGCTGAATGCATCGGCTTAATAACTTACTGTTGCAAAACAGTAATATGAATTATCCAACTAAGAATGGAATATCCATTAGAAGCTACAATGGGGAAGATCTCCACGACTTACTTTCGATATTAGATTAAAGAAAGATAAACCTACATTGTCGCATTTGTAGATTTAAAGATTTTTGTGACAATTCTGACTGGAATTAAGTCTTTGAAAGTCTGCAGATATAAGGGATAAAATACAGGGAGCGACAGGTTATGTACAGCTTGTTCGGAAACGAACTGTCAGTTACGAGAATTGAATGCCATGAATGGGAGGCAGTAGTTCACAAGGGAGTAAGACAGAGTTGCAGCCAAGGGATAAAATACAGAGGGACAGGTTATGTACAGCTTGTTCGGAAACCAACTGTCAGTTACGAGAATCGAATGCCATGAATGGGAGGCAGTAGTTCACAAGGAAATAAGACAGCGCTACAACCTGTCCCCCAAGTTCAGTTCGTACAACGAACAATTCATTCAGAGACATAAGACTTGTAAGATCAGCTGAACGTAATGGATGGAGCCTTTAAGAGGCATCAGCATCAGCCACAGTGGAAAACGGGTTCTGAAGACAGTCGAATTAAATCAGGTGATGGCGAGGGATTTAGATTAAGGAATGAGACATTAAATGTAGGAGACATCTTTTGCCATTTGGGAAGCAAACTGGGAACTGAAGTTGGTGTGAATTGCAGACTGTTAATAGCAAGACATCTAACATAAATATCAATTTTAATGTCTGGGAGTCTTTCCAAAAGTATTCGTGTGAGTTGTAGTCTCATATGTAAAAGTGAAACAAGGACGATAGGTAGCACAGACAAGGAGAGGAAAAAGTCCTTGAAATTTGGCTCTACAAAAAATACTCAGATAGGCAATGAAGAGCTACTGAAACGAACTTTGGAGCAAAGAGCTTCATAGTACACGTTTAATATCTGCGTCACACCGTTTACATTCAGATTTTCTGTGATTTCACGAAATCACGCGAGGTGGAATTCCCTTTGTCCGATCCGTACTTGTGTTCCACATTCAGGATCTCGTTGACAAAGGTAATCTATATCTTGACTTTCCGCTCATTGCATGCACACCAGTTTCAAGGAATTTAGCAGCAGCATTTCTGCCGTGAATTATTTGTTCATGCGTACTAACTGGACATTATTAGTATGGGTTATTAGAGCAATTGTGGGGGCTTAACATGTATGCTTCTGCTGTTAACTGGTAGTATATTATTATTTTTTTTCCCTAATTTGAAAGGATGAATTTTTCCCCTGTGTTGACCTGGCCTTCTCTCCGAATACAGCACGTAAAACCCTGTGTCCTGTTCGTACATTCTTTGCCGCCCCAGCAGCCTCTTATGATGTGTAATGCACAGCCTGTCATTTTAAATGGGCCATCATTTTTCCACCCGACAGCGAAGGTCAAGAAATCCGGAACCGAGATCGTCAAGAATCAGCTATGGTTCTTATGCTTCAAACCGTCCAACTGATTGCAAGCCAGAGGACTGAACTTGGTCCTGTCAGCGACAGTGTAAATCGCGAGCTCCTCTCTCATGCCTTGTGTAAGGCCATGTAAAGGTAGTGGGAACGGTCTCTGAGCGCAGACGTCAAGCGTCATTCGAATGAAAATGAGCTGCAATTTTGCAGCTGAGTACTGACTGCCCTAAACAGGCACATACAGGGCGCCGTCCGCGTTTGGGACGGCACCCGTGCCGCCATACAGAGTGCACACATTTGTTCTTTCGCAAACTGCTGCTCCTCTCTTGAGGGGCTTCGTTACGTGCCAAACTTTAGAGTTCCTAACTACCGGAAAGCCCACTCGCTGCTCTTGTTTAGACCTTTCAGGAAGATCGATCACGGGCCCAGTAGTCGAGACGTCCCCTGCTGGCTCAGCCGTACTTTCAGTAACGGACAGCACTTTGTCGTATTTGTTGCCAAAAGAGAAAAGCCGAGGCCCTGTATCTCATTTCGCCTTCTGCCCAGAGATTCGTGGGTCAGAACTGTCTGCCAATCATCATCTGATGAGGGAAAACTTGCCAGGTCACGAGTATCGGAAACCACAGACGCTAGAGGTAACCCAAAGTGACCAACGCTGCATCTAGTTGTTTTCGGCCAGCGGCCAATGCTCTTTGCATCTGCCCTCTGCGTACAACTGTGTCACAGCGTGGTTGCTGTAGCCCAAGCGAGCAGAGACAAACCGCATATCGCAGTGACACAGATATTGAGCTAACTGCCTGTGGTGCTGCAGACAGCACAAAACTGCGCAACAAAGATTGAAAAGAGGGAGAGACGACGATAGTTGGTGTGTTTTAGACTATGGTAACGCAACCGTCTCCACGAAAGCGGTAAGTGAAGCTTCTGCGTAAGCAGTGAGCGCTGACATTGAGCAGCGCCCTGTTATGAACCTGGACAGCTTACCTACCTGTGGCATTTCTACTTATCTTGCTTTTTTTTTTTTTTCAAAAACATTATTTTACGAACTGATCTGTACGGAACCATAACAACTAACATGGGTTGGCGTTGTGTTATTTTGCCGTGAGTGGACTTCTGCAGCTATTCCATAGATTTCCCTATCTATGATTAATATCCCGACCTCTGCGCAAGGACAGCGAGCTGCATTAGTCAGGGAAACACCAGCAACACTCTTCCTGTGCATCACATTTTTCTAGGTCACACTAAACAAAAATGATGATTACTCTTTGAGGGTTTACGAACAGTTCTTTCCTCCAAGTCCATTACCGGTATTTAGATAAATGTATGTGGGCTGTGCCGTTCAATAATCAGTCGTATGAAGCTTCGCTACCAAGTCCATCCTGTGTAATATAGATATTCTTCGTTCGATTGAATACAATTCAAAATAAATTACTGTTTTCTACAAAGTCCATCAGCAGCTTCTTTCACAAAACACGTTCATACGAGCAGTCAGAATTTACATTCGTTACGCAAGTTTTCAGATAAAACTCACGAAAAATGTTTTTCATAGTCTGAAATAAAAGTTCACACAACGCTGATTAATGTGACAATTAGACTGTGCGTCTAAATGGTACGTAGATATTATCTTAGCACAGAACATTTTCCTCTGGTACGCGGAAATGTTCCTTAATGAAAACCAGGCGCGGCTGGTAATTACAGGGACTGAGGCGGAGCTGCCCCAAAATATACAAGGTGATTCACGAAGATATGGAAATATTTCAGTATGTTATTCTACAAGTAAAACTAAAGAAAAGAGTTCATACAGACATAGGTCCACAAATGTTTAGTTACGGAGTTGCGGCTAATAAAGGATTTTGCCTGAAATTTAGCAACTTCGCTAATATGAACATTTATTGTGAATGTATTCTGAAATTGTATGTACACTGTACAACTTCCTTAACACTGAGCTTCGTTTTTCCGGTTTAACATGAATTCACGTGTGCTATGGTATTAATAAAAGCAGATTATCTGACACATTTATACAGTTTCAGTTAACGTTATTACCATTATTTTTCCAAAATTAAATTCTCTTCCATTTCTGTTGAAAACTTTGTGCAGTTGCCTGTATAACACTGTAACTGTATTTACGTAGCTTATACAATCAAATACCAAATTTGGTTTATTGCATACTATGCCCCAACAGAACAAATAGTCCTGTCACGGAGAAGCCACGTATAACACTACCGTCTGCTGTTGCTGTACCATAACCTTAAAGCTGGAAACAGGTCGTGAAATCAAACTATCTTGTTAAAGCAATTATGGTATAAAGCAACAGGGCTGTGTTACCCTCTGAGAGGAATTTTGTTATGTTGACCGTGTTGTACCTAACGGAGGTGGCTTATCGGAAATGAAAGTCAGAATTACGTAAATATTTGAACAGTAACAAAAAAAATTTTGCCTATCTGCACTGTTTAACGGATAAAGAAACCGATCGCCAGCCTAACTAGGCAAGAGAATGATTAACATTCTCGTTCAAGAAAATAGTTATTAGTAACTTTAACGGATAAACACAACCTATACTTTGTCGCACGCGAGTGCAATGAACTCTGCCACATACATATGTTTACGGTAAGATTGGAACTAACAGTTAGAGCAGTACAAACTATTTGCAAAATTATGACAGATACCGAAACACCCTATTACTTTCAGGGCTTGTTCAAACTGTATGGTCTTTATAACATTACTATTAACATTCACTGCAGGATCATAAATTGGACATAGGTAAAGTCTCCCTTAGTTAAGTACTTTACCACTATCTTTTGAATAAAGAAATTATGGTTTTCATAAATAGTAGTCTTCCCGTTACTTGTTACCTAGCATTAGCACAATAGACAAATTGTGGAGCCTGTTATACTATTAATATGCACTTTCAATACACAAGAGAGACAAACACTTAGCAACCATGAACATATAATTTTCTACTATTGTAGTTTTCCACTTTTACTACAGTGAAACACAATGTTGACAAATTTGCAAGAAACTGACTCACCTTTTAAAATTTACTACAGGTAGCACTATGATCATTACCTAAGCAAAACTTTATAAGCCTTAATTTTATGAACTTTAATTTATAAAAGAAACAGCAAATTGTTTTTATTACCACAGTCTTCTACTTTCAAGTAAATGATTAAATAGGTGACTTTGAAACTTCACAAAACTACATTTACTGCTTCCCACAATTTCACTAAATCCACAGTAAATCTGATTATGACCTTCTCATCAAAGATCAAACAACATTATGTAATTAACTGTCTAACTTTGAGGCTTTCATTTTTTCCACAAAACAGGACACTCGCTAATTATAGTTCAGATGGAGAGGAATCTGAGAGGTGTTGTGATAGGGAAAAAATCAAGGTAGGTACATAAATTCAGTTATAAGTTACCTTATACTTGTGCACACTAACACATCCAATAAGCTGATCCTTCACTGTACATTATTATAGTACTCCTTTACAGTGATTGCGCAATGTGGTGGCAACTGCATGTTGGTAGGTGGATTTGCAGACAGAATTGCTGGACTCTGGCCCTTCTTGTTGGCGATGATGAATACCAATTCCATAATCGTTCCAGCTATTTATCCATCCATCCAAGGCATTGGAAAAGTAGCAGAAAAAGCCTCTCTCGGAACCAGCACAACATGCAACATTTACATGGCAGTGCACAGTTTGGTGGCTCGATCCCGACTGACTCTTGTTCCACCTTTCCTACCTAGGCCAACCACAATTTGCGCGCCCTGCAGTTCCGTTCCCGAGGGGAACCTCTACACCTTTTACATGCAAAATAACTAAGAACCCTAAGTGAAGGTCAGCAGTTTACATAACAGCAAACAAACACATTAAATAAAACAGAACATTTTCATATGTTGACATTTCTACAAAAAAATTATTCACACAGAAATTACAATTATCTATAGTAAGTTTTGTTCCCTCCAAATGAGACAAAGAATTTAAATGACAGATATACTACATTGCATAGAATCACACCACAGCATCAAAGTTTTAACAAAGAAAGGAGTAAATAATTTTATGTTATCTATTCAATCAAACAACATTTACAGAAGCTCAACGATGTAACATTAAATAAAACAAAAACAAAATAAATCAGTAGAGTAATAGAGATATGGTGTTGCACCTGGAATTTAAAAAAACAAATTGGGCGAAGTAGTTAATAAATTAAAAATTTTACCAAATTACTCCTTTGTTTCTCTGGGTATTCTGGAAAATTACTATAGATACCCGTCTGGGACATGTTTTATTAGATTCACCAGATCAATAACAACAAAATAAATGGAAATCGTGCTTTACTTTATCTAGTACAGTTTTGCAATGGCTTCATATTAGCGAAATTGCTAAATTTCAGGCAAAATATTTTATTATCCGTAACTCCGTCACTAAACATTCGCGGACCTACGTTTATATGAAATTTTTTCGTTAGTTTTACTTGCAAAATAGCATATTGAAATATTTGCGTATCTTTGTGAATCACCCTGTATGTTAAAATTAATTGCTCAGTCATGTATCACAGAATTTAAATTATCTGAATTCATTTCCCATATTTCCCACACAGATTTAAATAATGGCGGTTAACGTTTTTGAAACGGTTGATATGTAATATTACGCGATGTTTTTCGAACAGGTAGTAGAATGTCTTAAGGCTGCGCCTTGAAATCCCGTCTAGCTCTATGTAGCAGAGGTTCGGGGGCGTGGTCTCCTCGCAGTACATCTACATATATCTACATCTACATGGATACTCTGCAAATCACATTTAAGTGCCTGGCAGAGGGTTCATCGAACCACCTTCAGAATTCTCTATTATTCCAATCTCGTAAAGCGCGCTGAAAGAACGAACACCCATATCTTTCCTTACGAGCTGTTATTTCTCTCATTTTATCCTGCTGATCGTTTATACGTCGGTAGGTGTCAACAAAATATTTTTGCATTCGGAGGAGAAAGTTGGTGATCGGAATTTCGTGAGAAGATTCCGTCGCAACGAAAAACGCCTTTCTTTTAATGACGTACAGCCCAAATCCTGTATCATTTCTGTGACACTCTCTCCCATATTTCACGATAATACAAAACATGCTGCCTTTCCTTGAACTTTTTCGATGTACTCCATCAGTCCTATCTGGTAACGATCCCACACCACGAAGCAGTATTCTAAAAGAGGACGGACAAGCGTAGTGTAGGTAGTCTTCTTAATAGATGTGTTACATTTTCTAAGTGTCCTGCCAATAAAACGCAGTCTTTGGTCAGCCTTCTCAACAACATTTTCTGTGTGTATTAACCAATTTAGGTCGTTCGTAATTGTAATACCTACGTTTTTAGTTGAATTTACGGCTTTTAGATTGGACTGAATCGTCGTGTAACCCAAGTTTAACAAATCCCTTTTAGCACTCATGTGGATGACCTCACACTTTTCATTATTCAGTGTCAACTGCCAATTTTCACACCATTTCGATATTTCTTCTAAATCGTTTTGCAATTTGTTTTGATCTTCTGAAGACTCTACTAGTCGATAAACGACAGCGTCATCTGCAAAGAACCTAAGACGGCTGCTCAGATTGCCTCCCAAATCGTTTGTATAGATAAGGAACAGCGAAGGGCCTATAACACTAGCTGGGGAAGGCTAGAAATCACTTCTGTTTTTCTCGATGACTTTCCTTCAGTTACTACTAACTGTGATCTCTCTGACAGGAAATCACAAATCCAGTCACATAACTGAGACGATATTCCATAAGCACGCAATTTCACTACAAGCCGCTTGTGTGGTACAGTGTAAAAGCCTTCCGGAAATCCAGAAATACGGAATCGATCTGAAATCCCTTGTCAATAGCACTCAACACTTCATGTGAATAAAGAGCTAGTTGTGTTTCACAGGAACGATGTTTTCTAAACCCATGTTGACTTTGTGTCAATAGACAGTTTTCTTCGAGATAATTCATAATGTTTGAACACAATATGTGTTCCAAAATCCTGCTGCAGATCGACGTTAACGATATGGGCCTGTAATTTAGTGGATTACTCCTACTACACTTCTTGAATATTGGTGTGACATGTGCAACTTTCCAGTCTTTGGGTACGGATCTTTCGTCGACCGAACGGTTGTGTATGATTGTTAAGTATGTAGCTAATGCATCAGCATACTCCGAAAGGAACCTAATTGGTAGACAGTCTGGACGTGAAGACTTGCTTTTATTAAGTGATTTAAGTTGCTTCACTACTCCGAGGATATTTACTTCTACGTTACTCATGTTGGAAGCTGTTCTAGATTCGAATTCTGGAATATTTGTTACGTCTTCTTTTGTGAAGGCATTTCGGAAGGCTGTGTTTAGTATGTTTTGACGGCACTGTCTTCGATAGTAACTGCATTGCTAACGCTAGAGAAGGCATTGATTGTTTCTTGCCGCTAACATACTTCACATACGACCAGAATCGCTTTGGATTTTCTGCCAGGTTTCGAGACAAAGTTTCGCTGTAGAAACTGATATAAGCATCTTGCATTGAAGTCCGCGCTATATTTCGAGCTACTATAAAAGATGGAAAATCTTGGGGATTTTGCGTCTGTTTAAATTTGGCATGTTTGTTTCGTTGTTTCTGCAACAGTGTCCTAACCCGTTTTGTGTACCAAGGAGGATCAACTCCGTCGTTTGTTAATTTATTTGGTATAAATCTCTCAATTGCTGCCGATACTATTTCTTTGAATTCAAGCCACATGTGGTCTACACGTATATTATTAATTTGGAATGAGTGAAGATTGTCTCTCAGGAAGGCGTCAAGTGAATTTTTATCTACTTTATACCTATTCTGTTTCGCTTAGTTTTGGATAATTTGGGGATTACAATATTCAATCTCGCTACGACAACCCTGCGTTCACTAATCCCTGTGTCGGTTTTGATGCTCTTTGTTAACTCAGGATTATTTGTTTCTAAGAGGTCAAGTGTGTTTCCATAACCGTTTACTATTCGCGTGGGTTCATGAACTAACTGCTCGAAATAATTTTCAGAGAACGCTTTTAGCACAATTTCGGATGATATCTTATGCGTACCTCCAGAATTAAACATGTATTTTCGCCAACATACCGAGGGTAAATTAAAGTCACCACCAACTATTATCGCATGAGTCTGGTACGTGTTTGAAATCAAACTCAAGTTTTCTTTGAACCTTTCAGCAACTGTATCACCTGAATTGGGAGGTCGGTAAAAGGATCCAATTATTATTTCATTCCGGTTGCCAACAACGACCTCTGCCCATACTAACTCACAGGAAGTGTCTACTTCAATTTCGCGACAAGTTAAACTACTACGAACGGCAATGCATATGCCACCACCAACCGTGTTTAGCCTATCCTTTCGGAACACCGTTGGTTCTTCGCAAAAATTTCTGCTCAGTTAGTATCCAGCTTTAGCCAGATTTCAGTGCCTATAACGATTTGAGCAAAAGTGCTTTCTATTGGCGCTTGGAGCTCTGGTACTTTCCCAACACAGCTGCGACAATTTACAGCTGTTATACCAATGGTTTCTGTATCTACGTTCATCCTGTATTCAGCCTGCACCCTTTGTGACTGAAGCCCTTCTTGTGTTTTCCCGAGACACTCTAACCTAAAAAACCGCCCAGTCCACGTCACACAGCACCTGCTACCCATGTAGCCGCCTCCTGCGTATAGTGGACACATGACTTATTCAGCGGAGCCCAAAACCCAACCACCCTTTGGCGCAAGTTGAGGAATCTGCAGCCTACATGGTCGCAGAACCATCTGAGCCTCTGATTCAGACCCTCCACTCAGCTCTGTACCAGAGGTCCGCAATTGGTCCTGTTAACTATGCTGCAAAAGGTCAGCTCTGCTTCATCTTGCAAGCAAGACTGGCCAACTTTATCACTTCTGTTAGCCGCTCGAAACTAGAGAGTATCTCTTCTGATCCAATGTGACACACATCATTCATACAGACTTGAGCAACCCACCTGCAGTTGGCTGCACCCTGTGCTCTTCATGGCATCTGGGGGACCCTTTCCACATCTCGAATGACTCCACCCAGTATGCACACAGAGTGCACATTGGTTTTCTTTCCCTTCTTGTCAGCCAAGTCCCTAAGGGGCCCCATAACGCGCCTATCGTTGGAGCTCCCAGCTACCAATAACCCCACCCTCTGTGGCAGGCTGACTAGTTCCCTCTGAACAGGACAGGCGACAGCATCTGGCTCAGCGACAGTGTCAGTCACAGACAGTACCTGGAACCCGTTTGTTAGACAAACTGGGGAGGCCTTACCTGCGGCCGCCTGGGAAGTCTTTCATCACCTGCTTCGCCCCGGGGCGACCTCCCACTCGACCACAGGTGGAGGGTCAACCTCAGTGTGAGCAGTAACTGGGTTGGCCACCGGTAGGACCGATCAGAGGACTCTGACATGCTGGACGTCCGTTGGATCCCCACGGCCGGCCCACAACATCCCTCTGAACAGGACAGGTGACAGCATCTGGCTCAGTGACAGTGTCAGTCACAGACAGTACCTGGAACCTGTTTGTTAGACAAACTGGGGAGGCCTTACCTGCTGCCGCCTGGGAAGTCTTTCGCCGCCTGCTTCGCCCCGGGGCGACCTCCCACTCGACCACAGGTGGATGGTCAACCTCAGTGCGAGCAATAACTGGGTTGGCCACCGGTAGGACCGATCGGAGGACTCTGACATGCTGGACGTCCGTTGGATCCCCACAGCCGGCCCACAACAGTGGTGACCATCCGCTGTAGCCTCAAGCTGTGTAACCGAAGCCATCACAGCCTGAAGCTGAGAGCAAAGTGTCACCAACTCGGCTTGCCTCCGCACACAATAATCGGAGTCCCAGTCCATACTAAAGACTGTGGAAAACTAAATTATGCAGATAAACAGACTATCAGCACGTGCTGCACAACTCTACTGTAGACCCAGACGAAATCGCAGGAACTGTGTCTAATAATACGCAAATGTTCAAAAACCTAACTAACGATGCACTCAGGTGAAACTAAATAATTCGACCCTGATAAGGAACTTGTAATATGCCACAAAGTCGGCTTACTTTCCGACGCAAACGAAAATGCTAGAACAGTGGCTATTAGATATTAAATTTACACCAAGAAACTCAAGAAACTAAACTATTAAAGCAGCAAGACGATATAATAAAATTCGCTTCTGGCTAGGAATTCGTAAATGTTACAAAAGCGGTTACTTCCCTGTTCTGCGTCTGTCTTGGTCAGCTAGTATTGCCTCACAGTACAGCTCTTATTGGCGTCCCGAAGGCTGTGGTGCTTCAGCCTAAAGCACCCTGCTCACAAGGACAGTAGTGGCGGCCGGTAATACCAGCCAGTACTGGAAACTAGTAATTATCCCTCCATGGGCACCGTGTGTTTCCGCTTTACCGTCCAATAGGGTACTGGCGGCCAACAAACTCAAGCATGTTTGAGTTTAGTTGACGCCAAAGGTACACAGTCATGTGATCCAGTGACAGCCATTACTGGACGTGTCTTAACAGGCAGTGGTCTCCAGCAGAGCACTAGACATTGGTGAGTGGAACTACTGTTGTGCGTATTACACTTTCGTCGCGAAATGTCTTCAGTACCTGAAGAAGCGCAGTCAGAACCAACTGCCAGTGTAAAATGGAGTGCAGACAATATGTGTATATTTTTAGAAACTTACGTAGACTATGAAGTACTATCGAACATACATCATTGAAATTATGCCAACAAGGCAAAGAGGAAGAGTTGTGTGGTTACGTTAAAGAGTAGCTTAGTGGGACAAGGCGTCTCAGTTTTCGACATGTTTATTTTAAGGCCTGTATAAAGGCTTATGAAGGCCCCATACAGAGGTGAACTCTTGAAAGTGAGTTCATAAAAGACAAACGGAGCGGGCACTGAGGACATCTTCCTACTGAAGCTAACATGCGTCACTGCAGCCTACAGTTTCTACAGATATGTTAGCGTCACATTATCGCATCGAATGTGTTTCTTAATCCTTGTGTGTCAAATCAAAATCGTGAGCCCAGGTAAATCAGTGAATGTGTATCCATTTAATTGTCGCCTTCTAGTCGTTAGCTCATACAATTTTAATTATGTACTAAAATGGAAACAAAAGGAATTAACATATTTGTAAATATAAGGAGAAAAGGATAATAATAATTATTTCAAAATTAAACACTCGCCAGAGTATCTGATTTAATAAGATACGGTACTAGGTTACGTCAATCGACTATGAGTACAAAGCCATTGTGTTTCAAAACATTTTGCAATGTTGCTAATGTTATCAGTTGTTAATATTTAAATAAAATTTGTGTTTCACTTAACAATAACATTAGTAATGTATTGAGAACAATTTATTTTCCGGATGTAGTCATAACTAAGAAGGACCTAAATACATTTGCTGTGCCACTTATTACGTATCCGTAGCCTTCATTCGCCAAGATACTCGTCCTTCCCCGCTGAAGTACTCAGTTAGTTTCTTTCTTGTTTCCAAAGCAGTTTTAGAATATGTGTTTGTCGAGCGAGCCCCTCTCAATGACGGTAGCTCTGTGCCAGTGGAATACCAAACGATGTCAGACCTTTTGTCATGTAACAACCCAAGTATTGTTAACTACATCAGTAAGTGAGAATTGTATAACAGTTGAGAAGTTCACTGATTTTGATGTTGATCTAAAATGTTTCATATTAGATTTTGCGAAGGAGAAACTTTACTTTTGGATACAATTTTCGAACTGAAGAAGTCGGTCTTAGCATATCCTGTTATGAGTACCTCATCCTCTACCATGTCGTGTGACGTTATTTGTAGAAAGCTATTTTACGGCCGACATTGCACTTCGCTGAGCCAGATTGAATATTTTGCGTGCCTACTGTGGAGAAAACAGAATACCAAGATTACATCCGTTGCGACTCAAGAGCTAGGAAAATGTATTTCCTTTTTTATTTGCATAGGGAATTTTATCAGTTTATTGCACAGGGCCGAGTGACTGATGTCATTATCGGCATTACATACTGGTTTTCCATATTAAGTTGTTTAATTTTTCTTTGGATTACAGTAAAACTGATTAAGCACACCATTTGCTCAACAACAACACAGTACACTGAAAATTTCCGTAAGACAAACATTACACATTGCATATCCAATAACAAACACGAATAATTTAATTAAATAAAGAACGTTACGCCATATACTATAAATTACCAGTTAGTAATAGCATGTTAGATTTTGCAGTGCTGTAGTTATTCTTGCAAGTGCTGCTGGCATAAAACGTGAAATGGTCCTGGCTGGTATTCGAAACATGAGTGTTTGTTAACTGTCACCACTGGCTAAAAACCGTAAGGCAGCCTCTAGTTTTGAACAGGCAGTAACTACATTTCTCATTCGCGAATCTGTGTTCGATACTTTATGTTGAATTAAATTACACAGTTCGTCAGATTGCCCACACTAATTCTCCTAACTGACTTGTGTTGCAGAGGATCCTCCGCAGCAAGTTTCCCAAGTACTGCAGACGAGGCCCCAGGCTGATTTCTACGACACACCCAACCTCTAACCCAGCAGGACCTATTGTTGGTTAATATTTCTTCAAGTTCTTCACTTAAACAACGCAAAATTTCGCTCACAGTCTCATCAACAGCTTCCTCGTACTCCTGATCAACTACTGCAAGCCAGTACTGGCCGCCACTACTGTTCCTGTGTACAAGGGGCTTGAAGATTCCCTGCCAACTTGCACACAATTTTCATAACCGCTGCTTACATCAAAAGGGAATGAAAGTTCACCATCGAATTTCTATCTCTGTATATCTCTATTACGCTTTGATGCGTCTTTAATCGACGTTTAGCAACATTATTTTGAAAGTATTTTAGGCAGTTGTTTTGTTTCTGCCATTAGCTGCTCTAACCACCGCTGGAACAAGTTTGCCAATTTCTCGCCATAGTACATTAGAGCACGGTAACACAGATATCTACCTCAAGGAGTCACACCTAGTGATACGTGGCTGGCGACCACGGGGCCCCGAGCTGAGTCCTGGCATTGCTTCCACTTACTTATGCCAGGCTCCTCACTTTTATCTTTCCTATCTGGCAACCCTCGGCCAGCTCTTGTTCTTTTCCGACCCTGACGCTATTAGGTTTCGAGGGCTAGGGGTCTTTCATTTTCCAACCTATACTTCTCATGCAGCGTCTGATCCGGAGCGGGCGGCTGCAAAAGGCGTCTGTATCCCATGTTAGGGGCGGCCTCCAGAACTGCGGAAGGCAACGGAATACCACCGCAGATTATCTTCCCTGCATAATGCAGTCTCCATTTTATGCACAAAAAATGGCTTCCTCTTATGTTAAATCAGTGTCCGGAGGTAAAATAGTCCCCCATTCGGATCTCCGGGGAGGACAACTTGAAAGGAGGCAAAAAATCAAAACGAGAATTGGTACCTGGAATGTCAGAACTCTGCTACAAGCAGGAAAACTAGAAAACCTTAAAAGAGAGATGGAAAAGAATCATATGGACCTCGTAGGAGTTGCTGAGGTAAGACAGAATCGACATGGAGAGACGCAGTCAGATGAATATGTATTCTACTACTCAGGAGGAGAAGTAAAAGGAATTAATGGAGTAGGATTGATTATGACAAACGAATTGGCTAAATGTGTGGAATATGTAGACTATGCAAATGACCGGGTTATTGGTGTAAGGCTGAAAGGAGCACAAAAAGATTTACTGATTGTCCTGGTGTATATGCCAACTTCAGAACATGATGACCAAATTGTAGAGGAAACGTACAATGTAATAGAGAGAATAATGGACGAAAATAAAAAATTGCTGCAAAATAGTAACGGGAGACTGGAACGCCATTTTGGGAGAAAGGATTGAGGGAAACATATTTGCCAGTCATGGTCTTGGAAAGAGAAATGACAGAGGTGAATGGTTAATTGACTTCTGCAGGGAAAGGCAGCTGATAGCGGCAAACACATGGTTCAAGAACCACAAGAGGAGGCTCTACACTTGGAAATCACCAGGGGATAAATACAGAAACCATATCGATTTTATACTGGTAAAAGGAAGATACAGGAATGGAATCATGAAGGTGCACACATTACCAGATGCAGATATTAATAGTGACCACAACTTACTTATGGCAGAAATAGAAATAAGAATGAAAAAACTGAAGAAGGCGACCATGGTGAAGAAGTGGGATTTATAGAAGATAAGATCCAACAAAGAACAAATTACAGAAATGCTGTCTCGGGACTTTCTAAACACATTACGAGACAAAGAAGCACCTGATAATGCCAACGAGTACTGGAATATGCTGAAAGAAGGAATCATTAAAGCAGGACAGCAAAATATAGGATATGTAAAAGGGAAAAGGTCAAAAAAACCATGGGTCACACAAGAAATGATTTCCAAAATGGAGGAGAGAAGAAAATTGAAAAACAAGAACACTGAAGATGCAAGAAAGATATACCGAAGGTTAAATAATGAGCTGCGAAGAGAAACAGAGCAGGCTAGGAAAAAAATGTCTAAAAGAGGAATGCGATGAAGTTGAAGAACTGGACAGGAAGGGAAGATACGACTTACTATACAACAGAGTAAAGACTGTGACATGGGAACAAAACAGAGCACGAAGTGCTACTATGGAAATTTTGAGTAAAGACGAAGAGGTAGTTACAAAGATCGTGACGATGTCCTCCAGAGACGGCAAGAATATATAAAAGAGCTATATGACACAAATAGCAAACCAGAAACTCTGGAACTTGAATCGACGAGAAAGGACCGACCATCATAATGAAAGAAGTAAAGTATGCCATATCTACAATGAAAAATGGCAAAGTGGTAGGTACAGATACAATACCGGGAGAAATACTAAAATGCTTGAACCACGATGGAATAAGAGAAATGTTGAGGTTGTGTAATAAAATATATGACAGTGGTGAATGGCCTGAGGACTTTCTGACAACAGTAATGATTCCATTACCAAAAAAACAAGGAACCAAGAAATCCAGCAAGCACAGGACAATTAGCCTCATTTCACATGCAGCCAAAGTGATGTTAAGAATAATTAATAAAAGACTTGAAAAAGTAATGGTGGAGAATCTTGGCGAGAAGCAGTTTGGCTTTAGACGGAATACGGGCAGCAGAGATGCAATAGGCCTCCTACGAATCTTGGGAGAAAGGTTTATTGAAAAAGGAAGAGACCTATATGTGTGCTTCATCGATCTAGAAAAGGCATTAGACAATGTGGTTTGGGACGAGCTGGCGACTATAATGAGGGAAAAGAGAGTGGACTGGAAGACCAGAAGACTTATAAGTTCACTATATCTTAATCAAAAAGTTTCAGTTAAAGTGAGAGGAGAAAGTACAAACTGGATCAGACTAGGAAAAGGAGTAAGACAAGGATGCTGTTTATCACCTACTCTTTTCAACCTCTACTTGGAAAATATGATTGACCAACGCTCATTAGATGACAAAGGAATAGAAATTGGAGGAAGAAGAGTAGGGTGTTTGAGATTTGTTGATGACATGGTCCTTCTAGCCACAGGGGAAAAAGAATTACAGGATTTGGTGGACACCATTGCAACTAACGGAAAAAATATGGAATGAAAATTAACATAAATAAAACAAAAGTATTGGCACTAGGAGGAAATAAAAATTATGCTGAATGGAGAAACACTAGAACAGGTGCAAAATTTTAAGTATGTTGGAAGCAGGATCGACACCGACTGGAAGTGCACAACAGAAATTAAAACAAGGATAGCAATGGCAAAAGATGCGTTTTATAAGAAAAGGAGAATCTTCTGCAGCGGTCTGGACAGAGAACTCAGAAAGAGACTCATAAAATGTCTTGTATGGAGTGTTCTTCTACATGGCGCTGAAACATGGACTTTGAGGAAGAAAGACAGAGAAAGGCTGGAGGCTTTTGAGATCTGGACATGGCGGAAGATGGAAAGAATAAGTTGGATGGACAGAGTAAAAAATGAAGGGGTACTGAGAAGAGTGGGAGAGAAAAGACAGTTACTAGATATAATAAAGAGAAGAAAAAGAAATTGGATTGGGCATGTATTAAGAAAGAATGACGGACTGATAAAAACAGTTTTAGAAGGTTATGTAGAAGGGAAAAGGAAGCGAGGAAGGAAGAGATTCCAGATACTGGATGACATGATGGACGGTACAACATACAGCAGCCTTAAGAAGGAAGCAATGGATCGCAGAAAATGGAGAGGCAAAGGACCAGCTAATATAGCAGATAACTGATGATGATGAACACAGATATCAGGATCTAGCGAATTTCACGAATGACAGAGGAAAAAAACGCACGAGATATACCCCTTGCGCGATATACGTCCCGTTACTTTAGTTTCGTTGCTTTCTGATTGCGGGTAGCGTGCGTTATTAATTAGTTTCTTTTTGCAAGTGTATTATGCATGAGTTTAGTGATTTTTACTTTCTTGCGAATAACAGCAGCATACCACGAGTTCGAAAACAACTCAATATGAATTCAGTGTGCAATTTATCAGGTGAAATTTTGGAACGTACGGTTAGGATGAAAGTGAAGGAACTTGGTGCGCCCAGTCGCGACGTAAACATGCAACAAGAAGAAACACGGTGTAAATCCAAGCGAGGGTATACTAGCAGGTTTAACAGAGCAATGTACAATGCAGCTGAGTGATTGTGGGTGCTGTATCACATACAATGCGTATATTTGTAAAAGGCAAGTGTAAATACGACAAATACGGTCTGTACATTTCCATGGCGGTTGCTCATTTCAGCCAATCACAGCACAAGGTCCGTGACGTCATGGAAACATCACTGTTCTGTCATGCAAACTCACAAACGTCGCAGTTTGAATGCACAAAATGATAAGCGCCTGAAGTTTAGAAATGAAAAGAGCAAAAACATTAAGCATAAAGCGAATCTGACATACACCGCATTAAAGATGTCTCCAAAACGCATCTTTTATTACGACTTGTTGTAGTAAACTGTCGGTAAATGTGACGTTCGGGCTTAAATAAGCTACCTGTAGATTTTGCCTTGGAGTTAGGTTTTGGTGTTATTCAGTTGTTGATTATGAAACGGAAAGAAGATACAGTATGTAAACATTTGGCTAGAGTGTGATCTATAGCGTAGACCGAGGTCTACGTTAGTTTCTCTCGATAAAAGTCGGCAGCCGTCCTCATTAAGGAACCACCAGCCGCCTTCTGAAAACAAACTGTTTCAAAAGTTAGTATTAAGTAAAACTTCCGATATGCTGCTCGTTATTACACACGATTCTTTACCTAGTACATAAATGTACTGGAATTCACGAACTAGTTGGAGCAGCGAGAAACATGTCCTGCTGTTATCATGGTGTGGCCACGATTTCCTGAACTTTCTGCCCTACACAGTGCAGGATGACTATACTTGTTGGATGGAGCAAAAACTACAGCCAAGCATCACTATGTCCATGTTCACTGAGAATACACTTTCTTCAACGATGTTTTATTTTTCTATAGAAATTGGCGTTTTTGGAAGCTCGACAAATCGTACTTAGTAACGTCTTCACGCAGTGCCGGCGCCGTCTTCGTCGACAGCACCTCCCAGCCTCGCGACCAGCACGCAGCCTCTTTTCCACCGCTCGCTGTCCTCCGATGGGTGGCGTTACGCCTACACACCACCAGAGGCAGCTAGTCTCTTGAACTCACTGCACCCGACTCTGATTGGCTGGCGCGTATGTTTTAACAGCATTCGTGTGACCACATAATCCGCAGTTGCTTTACAATTGTTGAGGGTATTTCAATTCCGTCTTTGCAACTACAAAAAAATTTGTTTTTGTCAGCCAGAAGGATACAAATAGACAGTAGTAGTACTACAATATGTTGTGTTTAATGACAAATATGCATAGTTGTGCAGAACACTGTGGGAGTAGGCCAGAATTAACAGTGTCAAACGAAGAAAGAACCTGATTGAACGAAAAACTCGGTATAGAATACAGTACATAAAAAAATCAACCCTTTGCAATAAATTTGTTTTGGACTAGAGAGCAAGTCAAATTGTAAATATCACTCATTACAGGCCACTGAAGAAGCTTAACATCAATTTAAAAAAAAAAAAAAAACGCGTTTGGTGACAAGAACACACATTCTCTTGTAGTTGCAAAGAGGGAATGTAAATACACTCGATAATCTTCGACATTTGTTCGGAAGACTGCAATGAGGACAATACATGGATGTAGGGCGACGTTACTGGAGATTAATGATGTTCAGAGACGCTTGAACTGTATCAGAATTCAAGACCATTTGTTACAATCAGGAAATTTACTCTCATTGAGTATAACTTAGCATTACAGGAGAACGTATAGCACGTGACACTTATGTTTATCTCAATATAAATTCTGACTACTTGACAAGCTCCTTTCATGCCATGTACGTAACTCACTTCATATGACTGCACAGTGTTAGGACATTCACTCATGCGTACATAATAGGATATAGACCTACATTCGCGCTTTAATTACATTTTCCATTCATTCTCTCGTTCTGTCTGTTGGTTATGAAAATTCTTTTTATCAACTGAAGGCGACAATACACATTAATTTACGTATTGCACTTATTAAGAGACGCTCAGATGAACTACTAAAGTTGAACAATTATTTTTGAGTAATGGCCTGATAAAATAAGCTAAATGTCTATGCCTGTTGTGTCGGTTACTGTGGAAGACAGCAACAGCACAAACAAGGAAGGAGAGAAGATGCGATGACCCATAGCAGGAATCCAAACGCATCTGTACATTAAACTTTAAGATTAGTAACACTTTATTTTGTAACCTTCCCACACGAAAATATTAATTAAATGATGAACCATGAACCAAGTGTAACCTCCGCACAAAAATAATAATTAAATGAATTTTTCAATATTGTAACTTCTGAACAAAATTGCCTCCCATTTATAATCTCTGTGCAGAAATGCATTCACATTTACTGTACCCACAAAATTCTTTTCTCATTGAACGTAAGCTCGAAACCGAAAAATTCCTAAACACCAAAATAATAAAAAAAATTCAGTAACCTGGTAAATTTTATGACGACAGCAGCGCTGCGCCTCGGCCCTGTATTCTGAATAAAAAAAGCAAAAATTCGCACAGCTCCGTGCAATGCTGGCCTATGCTTAGTGACTCGTGAAAGGAATTAATTATTCATTGGATAAAATCTTGAAATTGAAATGAATGCTTTTTTTTGAAAAAAATTACTTTATATTATGGGGCATTTTTAAAAGAAATGGGATGACAGTTAATATACATTACTAGATACATCTACATCCATACTCCGCAAGCCACCTGACGGTTTGTGGCGCAAGGCTGCTTCTTTACCTTCTACAATAATACCCATCCTCCAGAGTCCCGACCAGAGCAGACTGCCGACACGCGCCGACTACTGTCGACTACCGCCGACTCACGCAGACTACTCAAGACTACTACAGACTACAGTCGACTACTGCCGACTAGCTACAAGCAACAACTAACTACATACTGCTCTCTGGTCAGAGACTCTCCTATGTCTTGCCTGTTGCAGGCAGCACATACATCGCATACCTCTTACAATTTCTACAAAAGAAGAAAACCATTACTTAACTTTTTGTGCCTCCTACATGCAAGTACAGTGAGAATCTATTGCTACTTGCAGAACGCAGGCCAAGTATCGTTTTCCTAATATACCATTCTGATGCTCTCGCAGCCGGCCGCTATGGCCGAGCGGTTCTAGGCGCTCCAGTCTTGAACCACGCGACCACTACTGTCGCAGGTTCGAATCCTGCCTCGGGCATGGATGTGTGTGATGTCCTTAGATCAGCTAGGTTTACGTAGTTCTAAGTTCTAGGGGACTGATGGCCTCAGATGTTGAGTCCCATAGTGCTCAGAGCCATTTGAACCATTTGATGCTCTCGATGTCTGCGGCCAAACTGGGCCGACCACCGATGTGCGGCTGGTTAAGGCAGCGTCGACAAGCGGCGCTGACATCTGTCTTGCTGCAGGTGTGGCGCTGCCCGCTCTTTCCGTTGGCGTGCAGGTCAGGGCCTTCTTGTTGCCGTTTCTTCGCGGCGCAGGGCCGGTCGGTGTGTAGTCCGTGCTTTAGCACTGTAAATATCTGTACCAAAATGTGTGGACAGTAATTTTCGTCACTTTAAAAAGTTATGGAAGTTTCGAGATCCCAACATCAGAGTGGTAAACATGATTCCACAATTTATTCGAAGGCATCAAAACTGTGTAAAGTTTAAAAGCGAACATTCTGAAAACTGTAAAATGATTTGAACCAATAAATTTTAAAACATAAGAATTCAGCTATCGTTGGCTGTATGTAGTACACCGACAATCAGATAGAAAATTCTTTTTATACCAGAATGAAATATCCGCTTCACGAACATACTACGTAATAGTTAATTTAAAAATTTCGAAAACATTTTCCGTCAAAAATGATCAGCAAACGTTTTAATTATACTGAAACCGGATGCTAGTCAAGCCCTTTGAAACGTCCCCTTTCAAAAATTTATACATGACTGTGTTTAAACTGACACACAATGTTTTTAGCGCAACGCAATCTGACTTTCAATAATCCCAACAAAAGAATGGCTCTGACTAACATTAACCTATACCTTTCACAAATCACTTACCTCACAAAAATCTTCGTTACTCGAACTACTGCAATATAGCGAGCGCCACTACTGCCAGCTAAATAAACGATTCTAAGTACTGAAGGCACTAACTACTGATAGGCATAGTTAGCAAATGAAAGATTTTGATAGAGAACAGCCGGCCGGTGTGGCCGTGCGGTTAAAGGCGCTTCAGTCTGGAACCGCGTGACCGCTACGGTCGCAGGTTCGAATCCTGCCTCGGGCATGGATGTGTGTGATGTCCTTAGGTTGTTTAGGTTTAATTAGTTCTAAGTTCTAGGCGACTGATGACCTCAGAAGTTAAGTCGCATAGTGCTCAGAGCCATTTTTTTGATAGAGAACAAATGATGTATTTACCTTAATAGTCATAATATATATATAGCAGTTCATGACATCCAGTATTACAAATTTCAAAACTCCGCCATTTCTCTCCCCACATCCACCACTGCTGGCGGCTCAACTCCAACTGCGCAACGGTATGCACTGTTCAAAGCCAACTGCCCAACACTACAATGGCGAATATTACAACAATGCAAACCAGCCACAGACAGTACACAGCACAGCCAGTGATTTTCATAAAGAGCGCTACGTGGCGTTACCAATAAAAAAAACTAGACAGCCTACTTACATAGCCCCCATGCTCCCCACAAAAAATTTTACAAATTGTTTTGGGCAGTGGCCAATACAGATTTGAAAAAAATTTTCATAATTACAATAACAAAGATATCAAACGCACACACTTATTGATACAATGTTGGCCAAAAGCTAAAATTTTCTCACAGTCCATAAAGACAGTCCTGATCGTTCATCACAGTAAAATAGCAGTGTTTTTCTCAATGTCTGAGCAGTAAAAGAAAATGCATACAGAAGTAGTGGATTTCCATGCAGTCTTGAAGAAGTAGTGTTGTCCTTCCAACGGAAAGACAGTGCTTACTCTTGACATGCAGACAGGTAATGGGCCACAACAGAGCAAACCCAAAGCAGAGTCAGTCGAAATTTTGAAGTGTATTGGTAGGTATGTCATCACAGAACAGACCCACTTTAGTCCTGGTAGAGATTGCCAACAGCCATCTGTTGTGACTGTGCAGGTGCACAATCACCATTGAAGCATCTTGCGGATAATATTCACAAAGTTTTTGGAATTGTCCTTAGAACCAGCAATGCTGTTATCCAGTCCCTTGCTGAATTATTAACACACATGCAAACACTAACAGTTCCTACTTCTCACATATACTATGACCAACAGAAACGTGTGCAGTGAAATGTAACTTACAAGTTAATAATATGATGAACTGGTATCAATTACAATTTTATAACATAAGAATACAATAACAACATTACAAAATACATCATTAAAAACATAATAATACAGATAACATTTGCAGTAATAGGGGCTTTACAAAAGAATAGAAATAAACATATTCATCAGTGTTACAGGAATTATGACATAAGTAAATACATAAAAGATCAGAATAATTATTGAAACATCAACTTCACACATGAGCATTAAAACAGAACAGAATTAATAATGTCTAACATCTTTACAAAGTAAGTAACATATTATTAATGCAAATTATATTTGAGGATAACAGTATTCCTCATCATAATTCATGTAGCTGAGTATTAGAAAAATTCTACAAGATAAGTCTTATCAGATACACATATAAAGACAGGAAGAACATAAATACACAAGGGTACACAAACACATAGCGGGATAACACAAGGAAAGGACAGAGTTTGTTTTACTGCAGTATTTTGCAAACAAAACTTTCTTTACTTCTCGGAGATCTCCCTTCATTCTTCATTATTTCCAAAAAGTCCTATCTATACCTGCTTTCTGTACTTTTCTCGTATAGCCTCTCAGTGCATTTCTTCAAATTCATCGCAACTCATTCTCTTATAGGCGACCCCCCCTTAAACTAACTTAAATCTACTGAGCTCACATGCTAAACTAAGGGACGAGGCAATGCAGCAGCACAAAACAATTAACACACACAGCAATGACAAAAAAATGGAAAAATTGTAAAGCAAGCTACAGTAAATCTAAATTACCAAGCAATGCAACATTACAACTAATATGAGCCAATGTGCAGCAACAAGAAAAATAAATTAGTAGTAAAACTAGCTTAACAGAGTAATACAAAGTGAAATTTAGTAGCACTATGGCTGTCAAACAGCAGCAGCAAATGCAATAACTTATATCTGAACATGACATAGCTCAAGCAGAAAAAATATTACACTAAATACAACAATTCAGGCAAGGGAAATGTATATTCATATCTTAAAGTCTATGTAATTAAAGTGGTGCACCACAAGAAGTTATTCTACCAAAAAAATTACCAAGTAGTTGAAAAGAAAATTCCGTATACAATTCCTGTGAAGGGAAATGTCTTTTTATGCTCCTTCATTTTTCTGAATAGATCATAAAATTATTTACTGGATCTGTAGGCATAAAATATTTATATTAGTACATCTATTAAATTTTATTTTAACCAATGCTGCAGTGCAGCTAGAAGCTAGATATTAAACAAAATGAGTAAATAAATACATAAAGCAAGCCATATGGCATTTCTCTCAACTAGGAAGACAATAGTCGTGAAATGTTTCTCATCGTTTCATTAGGCATTTTAGTAAATATCATAAATTAAGAGCTCCACAGTATAATCATATGTTTTCAAGTTTGAGCGTGTCGTATTTGCGATGCTTTCTACAAAGGAATGTCAATAGCGAGGATAATGGCCTCTTTTTTTTTCCACCTGTGCCTCTGAAAGGCACACACTAATGGCTTTTTTCCAGGCGACTGTTGCGCAGCTGCCCACGACGCATTATGTGCAGGTGGTCACTTAACTTTCTTATGGAAATATTTATGACAGCAGTTTCCACTACAGTGACAGTCTCATATAAAAATATTTCACAGGTCAAGAATTCGCGTTACAAATCTGTAGAAACAAAATCCTATTGATATAACAGAGTCAAAAAAATTTTCGTTGGCATTGTAATACATTCACGCATTTACATACATTTCATAACTCTTAAAGTACGATTCTTGGTTTCCAACAACCTTTTTCACAAACCAAAGTCCCTAACCACTACTCATTATTCCTTACCTTATTTGTCGACACTTCTTCAATATTTCATCATAACAGATACGTAGCATACTCAAATAACTCATATAGCATCAGCTTATTGATCATAAACATACCGCAACAGCATAATACACATAGTCATCGTAATAATAACATCATAACACCTCAGTCAACTCTCAAAATCGTTGTAGCTTCCTCCAATAATTTCAAAACCTAAAAAAAATTCTCTGCTCATGTCAAAAGTGTCATCTGCCTCAAACGCACTTTAAAAATCGTGATCCCATACCAAATATATCATTCAATGCTCTCATAATATCACAATGGGTCCAAAAAATATGAACAGTTCACAAAGTACAGACAAAATACAATTTCGTAAGTGTGAAGTTACCCAACTGTGTAATTGTGTAAACATGTGTCACTGATGTAGTAAAAAAATGTTTGTTTCTCTGTTAAATAATCAGGTAGCTGCGTAATTCTGTGTTGGAGAAATATGGTACTGATGTGTAAAGTTGTATAAGCAAATACCATATTAGCTGGGGCTCCTTGTGCTTGCTACACACATGGTACACAAAGTAAGCGTGTACCCCCCTGAGGATTAATGTAATTATACCCTCAGGTGTTACAGATTACAGCAACGGAATGAAATGTATCACGGAAAACCTTTGTATCATTGTACTTCAAATATCTTTAAAAATAAATGTTTTAAGTACAAAATTAATCACTCAAATACGTGTACTGTTGCGCTAAACTGTGCGTCTTGTTGTAAGATAATCTCTGTGGAAGTGTCGTAGTTATTGTCCTCCGAAAGCTAAGTTCTGCTGAAGTCAATGGACTTACCTCATGATACACAAAAGTGAAATGCTTTGCGTATAGATATCTTAGTTATTACGCTTATTGCCGTGATGAAGAAAGTACTGTGCTGTAAATATTGTTGTCCTACAGAAAAGGCTGTCTCCTTGTAGCTATACCACAAAAGTAAAACATGTTTTACTTTACAGAAGAATTCAGAAAAACTGTGCAGATATAAAACAGGTACACCACAAAAGCAACATTGTAAATTGTCACTCATTATTAGCGTCGTGATAAAATCGTGTAGCTGTCACATAAACTAACCACTGTGTCATCTGGTATCTCACAGAAAGTACTTTAAATCCAGAATGCCGGCCGAAGTGGCCGCGCGGTTCTGGCGCTGCAGTCTGGAACCGCGAGACCGCTACGGTCGCTGGTTCGAATCCTGCCTCGGGTATGGATGTGTGTGATGTCCTTAGGTTAGTTAGGTTTAACTAGTTCTAAGTTCTAAGGGACTAATGACCTCAGCAGTTGAGTCCCATAGTGCTCAGAGCCATTTTTTAAAAAAAATCCAGAATGTATTTTGAAGTAAACCAAAATGTTGCATTAAAATGTCATTAGCAGTATATGTTCTAAGTATGTAAGCCTTATAGTCGTTACGTAATTGTGCAATTAACAAGCAAGAATGTACACACACAGTAACACTGTGTCCTCTGTTCACTATCGCAATGCAGTGGTAATTACCGTCTAAATATGTTCCCTAGGTTCTAGACTGGATAGTTAACTTCCAACCACGTTGCATGTTAACAGATTCTAAGACTGACAAAGCATACTAGCAATGTAAAGTGAAAAGTTATATGGCAAAGACAAAGTTAAACGGTTTTACATGTGAAATGTGGTGTAAACCTTTACTCTTCCTAGTACGCAGAGTTTCAACTTCAACGCAATTATCATGTGGTATACGTCGGATTCTGTAAGGTCCATTGTAAACTAGAAAGAATTTGTGACTCAAGTGTTTCTTCTTATGTGACAATGAATGAGCTTTAATGAGAACTTTCTGACCAATATATAATTCCCTTGCATTTGCTTTACCGTGTAGTTTTCTCCTTTTGTCTGCTGCAGATTTTATATTTTTAAGAGCCAAATCAACTATGTCTTTGTGTAGAAGTTTACGTGTATTCGGGAAAGGTACAAGCTCTCTGATTCTGTTCGGTGGTTCTTCATTCTTCAGTACAAGAGTAGGTGGTAAAGCAGTGGAGTCATGAGGCATTTCATTCAGCACGTTTTGAAATAAGTGTAAATATCTGTCCCAATGCTGATGCTTTCTGTGACAATAAAGTCTGCAAAGCTTATTGATTTCTTTCATAATCAGTTCGGAGGGGTTACAATATGGTGAATACAATGAAATAAAAACAGGTTTGATTTTATGATTCCGAAGCATGCGTGCCCAAACAGCAGATCTGAATTGTGGTCCGTTATCTGAAATGACTTTACTAACGTGTCCAACTTCACGTAAGAAATTTTTAACAAAGGCGTTGGATACAGACCGTCCAGTGGCTTTACGTAACGGTGTGAAAGAAACAAATTTTGAAGTAAGTTCAACAGCGACTAGAACGTACGAAAATCCATAAGATGTTCTGACAAGCGGTCCCAAGAGATCAACAGCAGCAAATTCTTTTAATTTAGAAGGAATGATAGGAAAGAGCGGAGCATGATGGGAGATAGTAGATGGTTTCGCCTTTTGACAAAGTTTACAAATAGACAAGACTCTTCGAATTCTCTTTTCCATATTGTTAAAATAACAAGTCGTTCGAAGAATATGACAACATTTTCGTGGGCCAAAATGTGCATAGCTGAAATGAATGTACCAAATGAGATTATTAACAAAATCGTCAGGAATGCAAAGTACCCATAGCTTGTCATCAACAGTGCAGCGTTTGAACAGTATGTTGTTTCTAACCAGATAATAATGCCGAATCTGTGTGTGTTTCTTTTCGTGCCATTTGCTCTTGATGTCTTTCCAAATCGGATCTTTATCTTGTTCATGAGCAATGTCCTTTAAAGGTGTGGTGATGAAGTTTTCAAAGGCGACTTTCTGAATGTAAAGAATACTGAAATTTTTCTCGAGGTTGCCTTCTGTGTTACTTTTCTCAAGCCCAGCCGGTGCGCGTGACAGTGCGTCCGCAACAATGTTCTCCTTGCCGTGAATGTAGACTATTGTGAAGTGGAATTCTTGCAGAAACAATGCCCAACGTTTTAATCTGTCATGATTTAATTTTGAAGACATAAGAATTGTAATGCACGATGATCACTGTATACTCTTACGTGCTTACCAGAAAGAAAGAAACGGAATTTGTTAAATGCCCAAACGATAGCTAAAGCTTCTAATTCAATAACGGAATAATTTTTTTCAGATTTTTTTAGCACTCGGCTAGCAAAAGCAATGGTTTTCTGAACGGTAGTGTCATTTTCTATGGCTTCTTGATATAAATGGGCACCAAGACCGACTTTAGAAGAATCCGTGCTAAGGCAGAAATCTTGTGACAGATCTGGATGAGCTAGTATTGGCGCGTTAAGTAGCGATTCTTTCAAAGAATTGAATTCCAACTGTGCTTGTTCGTCCCAGTTCCAAATAGTATTTTTTCCAGTGAGAGAACAAAGTTTTGGTGTAACAAGAATTTGCATATTCAGAAAACGACGGTAAAAATTAACGAGACCTAGAAAACTGCGGACATGTTTTTTTTGTGGATGGAACTGGAATGGCTCTGATTGCTTCTAACTTTTCAGGATCCGGCTGAATGCCTTCAGAAGAAATAATATGTCCCAAAAACCTCAACTTTGACCTACCGAATTCAGACTTTTCCAAGTTAACAGTAATTCCAGATTCTGCAAAAATACGTAACAAACTGTTGAGGATGCGACTATGTTGTTCCCATGAAGCTTCTACTATTAGAATAGCGTCCACATATAAGGTGATGTGACGTTTTAAGAACTCAGGTAATATGGAATTTAGCCCGCGAATGAATGCTGCCAAAGAAATGTTCAAACCAAAAGGAAGTTTCCGAAACTGATATCAAACGCCGAAACAAAGGCAAGCTGTGTATTTTCTACATTCTGGATGAAGTTCGATCTGATAAAAGCTGGGTCTGAGATCAATGGAAGACAACACTTTTACGCCATTAAAATTTTGAAGAAGTTCTTCCAACGTTTGCGGCCTGTCTGTTTCAGGAATAATGATAGTATTGATTTGTCTCGAATCTAAGACAAGCCTGATCGATCCATTTTTCTTCTCAACAACATGTAATGGATTGTTGTATGAGCTTACTGCAGGCTCAATAATGCCCTCGTCAAGCATAGATTGTATTTCTGTCTAACACGGTCCCTATAATGTGCTGGAATTACGTATGGTCTAACACAAAATTCAGTATGCTCACGAACACGAAATTGGTATTGAAATCCCTTGATTGTTCCTGTTTTGTGAGTAAAAACTGTGGAATGTGCTTGTAAAATCTCAAAAATGTCCTGCCTATCACTGTCATTACAATTGTCAATTGTTTGAATTTTGTTCTGAATTAACTCATTAGTTTCAAATATGCCGTCGATATCATCCCTGCCAGTACTTGCAGAGTGATTGTTAGTGTCTAGTTCCGTAGAAAATTCCGAACTGTTGTCTAACAGAAGGTAAAGCCGATCAATTTCCTCGTCATGGTTTGAGAGCCAATCTTCAAATTTCAAAGCTATTGACTTACCTTCTTATTTCAGCATCGTGAAAGTTTAAGTTTGCTTTGTATTCATTCAAAAAGTCTACTCCCAGTATAATTTCCGTCGACAATAATGGAACAATAAGAAAGTTCATAGAGAAGCTGTGGCTTTGACAAAAGAATTCTAAGTTGGTTTGTTGGCGTACATCTACACTTTTTCCAAAGATTGCACCTTGTAACTTAATCTTACGTAACGGAAGTGTGGGGCAATCGTTTGATTTGTTACATTTGCTAAAGGCTGTTTAACTAATTACTGAAATGGGACTGCCAGAGTCAAGTACTGCCGTAAATTTTATGTCATTTACTGTAATGTGAAACACAGGATATGCAATGTTGTTATGTTTTACGTCGTGTTCCTGGAGTAAGATGTCCCTAATGTCTTCCATTTTTACGTAATTACTAGCTACGGCAGCTGCGTCGTCAGTTTCATACGTATGTTTCGTGGCTGGCGGTGGTATGAGTCATTGCCTATTGTCTCTTTGTTGGCGCGCGTCGTTATTGGGATTTAGAGACCTAACTTCTACAAATTCACCTTGTCGAGAGGGCCCTGCTCTGTTTGAATCCCGCCAGTTCTGATGCAATTCAGGTCTGTCGTTACGATCATATCGTCTGTCGTCATGTCGGTAGATTCCATAGTTACTTTCTTGTCGGTCACGTGGTGGAGAACTTCTCCCTGAATCGTAACTGCGCGCTAGTCCTTTGCGTCTAAAGTTATTCTGTCTCCCTTGATAATATTTATTTTGGTTCCCATATTGTCTGTTTCTCTGATTGTCTCTGTGATAGTCATTACCGTGGAGAGGTGATCTTTCCCTGTAGTTATTACTACTCTGCCAACGGTTGTCATACAGGTGGTGTCTGTTTTGGTCACGGTTTGTGTTGTGAGAATAGCCTTGTCGTGTCCAGTTATTATTTCTTTCATCGCGGAATTGCGACGGATGTGACCTGTAATTGTTGTGTTCCTGTTTTCGCGTTCCGCGATTATCAGTGTCAATTTCTAATTCTTGTAAGAGTCCCTGAAAAGCTTCAATGTCGTCTTTGCAACGTCCTGCCAAAATAATATGTCGTAAATGTTCAGGTAATTTGATTAAGCAAATGCGGATGAGTTCTGAGGGGCTGTATGGGTTTGACAGGTACTGATTCTTGTGCAACATGTCTTCAAAATATTTCACAAGACTGGAGAATCCAGATTGTTCGAAATGTTTCATCATTATGATGCTATGTTTTACTCGGCCTTGTGTAGCTTGAGACCAATATGCTGAGAGGAAGGGATTATAAAATTCTCCTTCACTGTGACAATCGTGAATGACCGATCGCATTCTTACAGCTGGTTCATTCTCTAAGTAGCCACACATAAATTCTAATCTGTGCTGCAATGACCAGTTGGGAGGAAAACAATGAGAGAATTGATGAAGCCATGCTCGTGGATGAATGTCGTTGCCAGAATTCTTAAATGTTTTGAATTTACGTGTAGTAATGAACAGCTTATAGTCAAAATCATCGTGTCGGCGAGTCGCACATTGCTCATTGTTATTTCGTTTCGGCGGTTCCATCTCAAAATTCAATGCGTCTTGCCAATTTCTTTCATAATTTCCGAAGTGTCCGGTGTTATTCTTTTGTGGTTGCTCCATATTTCTATGTCCCTCTTCCCGTACTGGAGCGCGAGTGTCCTCTGAAATATGTAATTCTTGTATTACTTGTGCCAACTAATCTTGTACTTTCAGGATTTCTCTTTTGTACTGTGTATAGATTTGATTTCGATTTTGTTTGAATTTTCTAATTTGTTCATACTCTTCAGTGTCAGTGAAAGCTACAGGTCATGTGTCATTCAGATCATCATCTACCTTTGTAGATAAGTTAGTGAATTGATCTGAAAGTTAGGCTACATTATCCGATAGTGAAATTATTTCCTCTGTGTGTTTTTCTGAATTAAGTTTCAGAGTGTCCATTTGTGTTGAAATCGTATCTACTGTGTCCTTTAAGTTCTCCTGAGTTTTTGCAAGTTGCGTAACCGAATCGGTAGATGCAACTGAGTCAATTTTAGCTTGCAAGGTCTCATGATTTTCATGAACAATAATTTGCAGTTCTTTTACGGCTACTTCGTGATTCTGTAATGCATTTTCATGCCGCGAAAAAATAGGTTGAAAATGCTCACAAATTTGTGTTTTTACGTCATTACAGGCTTTTTGACATTTCGATTCAGTGTTATGTAACTCAGTAGTTAAATCTTCACATGTTTGTTCAAGTGTGATGTCTAACTTTTGAAGCTTTTGCTGTGTTTGTCTCTGATTTTGTTCCATTCTGTCTAACTGTTGCTGTGTTTGTCTCTGATTTTGTTCCATTGTGTCTAACTGTTGCTGTGTTTGTCTCTGATTTTGTTCCATTGTGTCTAACTTTTGAAGATTTTGTTCCATTGTGTCTAACTTTTGAAGCTTTTGCTGTGTTTGTCTCTGATTTTGTTCCATTTGTTGCATTAATTGCAATAATAATGTATTGGTGTCTGGAATGTGTTTCTCTATGCATTTTGGCAGTGCATTTTCACCGGCAACATTCGCATTTTGAAAAGCAGAAAATGTGTCTTGACTTATTTGAGAAAACGGTGAGAACGCAAAACCTGAATCTGCAGTATTTGCAAGATTGTGTCCTGTCATTTCGGATTCCTGAGGCGAGCTGTTGCCGACCGATCGATCGATAATGCTTCCCTGTTCACTATCTGTTTCACTGTCTACGCCTTTGTTTGCGGCCCGCTCCATTTCCCTATGCACAATTACCAAATCACTATGTTGAACATTAGTTAATTCATTACACGGTGCCGGCCAGTGTGGCCGTGCGGTTCTAAGCGCTTCAGTTTGGAACCGCGTGACCGCTACGGTCGCAGGTTCGAATCCTGCCTCGGTCATGGATGTGTGTGATGTCCTTAGGTTAGTTAGGTTTAAGTAGTTCTAAGTTCTAGGGGACTGATGACCTCAGTGGTTAAGTCCCATAGTGCTCAGAGCCATTTGAACCATTTGAACCAGTACACGGTGACGCTAACACACTGCTTTCGTCTTCACTGTCATTTCTCAGTTTACTTTGGAGCCTAGTATTACGTTTTTCACACGCCATTATTGTCACAATATTTTACACGACAACACAGAACAGCACAATTTGAAGAGCAAAATAACAAAACACATTAACATAGCATTGAAAATAGTATCTAGTTAATTGCAAGCGCAGCTGCGAAATACTTGGTGCAAATCTACATGCATGCCACAACTGTGTACAACAATGAAAAACTACAACTACAAAGGCAATTCTCTCTATAATTACGCGCTAGCAATAAACAAAAGCTACACTAATTACACAAACTACAAGAAAAAATCAGAAGATTCCAGTGAGGTATCCTCGGCTAAGGGTCGACATATGAAACGTCCCCTCCGAAAAATTATACAAGACTGTGCTTAAACTGACACACAACGTTTTTAGCGCAACGCAATCTGACTTTCAATAATCCCTAAAAAAGAATGGCCCTGACTAACATTAACCTATACCTTTCACAAATCATTTACCTCACAAAAATCTTCGTTACTCGAACTACTGCAATATAGCGAGCGCCACTACTGCCAACTAAATGAAAGATTCTAACTACTGAAGGCACTAACTGCTGATAGGCGTAGTTAGCAAATGAAAGATTTTGATAGAGAACAAATGATGTATTTACCTTAATAGTTATAATAGCAGTTCATGACATCCAGTCTTACAAATTTCAAAACTCTGCCATTTCTCTCCCCACATCCACCACTGCTGGCGGCTCACCTCCAACTGCGCAACGCTACGCGCTGTTCACAGCCAACTGCCCAACACTACAATGGCGAATATTACAACAATGCAAACCAGCCACAGACTGCACACAGCACAGCCAGTGATTTTCATAAAGAGCGTTACGTGGGGTTACCAATAAAAAAACTAGACAGTCTACTTACACCTTGTAGCTGCGTCGATGTAAAGTCGTATATAGAAGTTTGATGATGACTGGGGTCACAGCCGTTGAGAAATTTTTAAATGAAATAATTCCGCTTTTGGGTGCTAATGATTATTTATTTGACTGCAATTTCAACATGTGGTGATTTTCAAGCATTCTGTGATATTGTTACCCGTTCAGTAATATAAATCTGTAATGTGCTTTGTAAGAGTTGTTGCACGTGATGTTCTGAATTATCTGCTGTTCCATATACCACACACGTTAAAAAGATGGTGAAATAATGATATAAACACTTAAGAGTAAATTATTTCGCCAGCATTCGTGTGGCATATGGAACAGAGGATAAATTCACAACACCATATGCAATTGCTCTTAGACAGCACGTCACAGATTTATATTATTGAATGGGCTACGACATCACATAATGCTTGAAAATGACCTCAGCTCAAAATTTTAATCGCAATGAATAATGTTTTAACAGCCAACAGCGGAATGATTTCATTTAAAAATACTCCAATATGTTAAACGTGCGCTTGGGATGTGTGCAGTGTATGCATCAATTAATTTTTTATTCCTGTAGCAAAATGGACCACACTGAGTCATCATCGCTATTCTGAATAACATATATTTTGCTTCAGATTATAAGGGAAACGTGTAAACGAAGCAAAAGGAAAGAAAAGCAAGAGACGGCCCCCGGAATCAATAAGTCCGACGTTAACATGATAACGGAACATATTTAAAGTAGTAATTACAACAGTCATAATTTTCTCTTGAAATATAATAGACAGAACAATTAGTATGTGGATATTCTGCCAGGTGTGATCTTCAGTGCTGACGCAATATTCAGTTACTCGGGGAAGAAGATTTTCTTTTGATTATGCTCGAAAATATGGAGAAAGAAAGCAGGAAGATACGTTTTGAGTATTCCTGCTATATCCGTACAGTAAAAAGACTGATAAAAATAAATTACTATGACAAAATTTGTTGGGGGTCCCTCTAGAACGATTTTCAGCAGCCCGTTTTGGGGTTTCTTTCAATTGCTCACCACTTATGTGGCCCACACACCCTTAATCTACCCCGTTGATCATACCGGGAAAAAGAGACTTACAGTCTAATGTACCGTCCCTGGTATGTCTTCGCATCATCGAAAGCTGAAAACTCGCGTAAACGCGGACTGGAAACTACCAGAGTTTGACCGGGATTCGCTCCATCGACCTTTAAAGTCTCCAGGCTTGTACTTCACGGCTCCACCGCCAGGCGCGACAGTAAGCCTGGTACCTGCATTATACTGCTGAACACTAAGCGCAATCGATTTTCATTTCGTTGGAATTCAGCAAATTATCTTAGCAGTTTTCGGCTACACTAGATGACCTGCAGACCAAATGTTCGCGATAACGAGGCACCTGACTGAAATTTAAAGTTTGGCGATATCGGTCGATAAATAAGATAGGTGAGTTTTCTTTTCTGTATCAGGTATGTTGTCAAATGCTCACTGTTTCATAAGAGGCCATTATAGACTTATAGGTGTGTCTTAAGTGACACAGATAGTGGATACCTTTCGAAAGAGATTCAAACAAAATCACTCTTTATCAAAGATACTGATGTTCAGAGGGCAGGCACTATCGAAACCTCGGGTCGTAATATTTGAACTGCTGTATATCCACTGTCTGGACTCCAGATTGTTGGAATACTTCCGTTATCACAAGTCTTCGGCAATAGGGCGACAAAATAATCTTGATTGATCGGAGCCGATTTACTGAAGACGAACAATTTATAAGTCCAAACAACATTTTTTGTAATTCTCTACATTTCACGACTTGAGAAATGCAATATGGTACAGTGTTAATATCCGTGGTAAAATCAGCGGTAGGCCTACAGTTAGAATCTGACGTTAATAAAAGAGCCCCGAGTCATAATAGGTGGAGAAACAGACAAAATAGCACGCGTTAGGTGAACATAAGCTACAGTCCACTCAGGTATCACATGTAGGACGGTGCACTTTCATGTGTAATAGTGTCAGTCCTCGCCGTTTAGTGGTAAAGTGTTTGCCAGGAAACCGAAACGTCGCAGGATAGAATCTCGGCTGGTCGACGGAATATTTCAGCCTGCTCTTATTCTAGTCTTCATCTTTCAGTAAACTGAAGATTCACCAGGAGAGGCACGTGGTAGGATTAATCGGGTAGGGTAGGGAGACGGATGTAGTCGATGTGGCATCCAATTGAAAGATTGAGACAGTCTGAAACTCCTGAGGAAGATCATTTTCTGGCTTTCGAATATTTGAAGTAAATCATGACTAGCTCTAATGCTTCCTCCATGGAGGCCCAACCGTTAGTCCAGTGGATTTAAATATGTGGAAAATGCCAGAAAAGACATCTGAAGTCGAAAAAGAGAATGCACTGAATCTAAAACAGTTATAGCTCACTAAAATGAAATGGAGAAGCGTTACATGATGGGTAACAACTATGTTATACTCAAAAGTTGCTTAAAAACGGTGCATTAAAAGAAATTTGCCAGTAAGTTGTCCTCAATTTGGTGACATTGAAAGGCTTCTCCCACCATCAGTATAGTCTTATTTTAACCTCTGAGTTCATAAAATGATATGACCACGACTTTTAATGCTCTCAGTGTCTCCCCTTTATATAAAATGTGACCCATTTGTGAATAAACGCTATCTAACTTGATTTTAAAGTTTCGTAGTGGCAAGATTTTTTGGACATCACAATACTTAAAATGAGGGTCTCACGAGAGTTAAACCTAGACAAAACAGAAACTATAATTCTTACAATAGGTATCATACAACTACTCACTGTCCACGTGTATGAATTACACCTTATAGATGCAATTTGTGAAATGCAGATTATTTTGTAGTCTGTATGCTACAACACCCAATAAATTGAAAGTCTCTGAGCCAGTGTGAGAGCAGAATTTTACCACTATATCTCCGTCTTTGCAAGCACGTGTCTTGAAGTTCAATAGCAACTCGAACTTATTTGAAAGGTTGAAAATTCATTTAAAACCAAAATGTCTCCCCTACGGATGGTAGTTTATTCCCTCTCATTTTTACGTGCCGGTAAAGCGAATGAAGTACAACGAAGAACGTAATTTCTAAGTGAGCATATGTGGAGATATGATACACGTGAAAGGTTAAGCTGAAAAAAGACCAAAGGGAGTAAAAAATAAGTTCGTAAAAATCTCAGATTATATTCGCTATTAATATATTGTTCAGTAATTGAATACAAAATCTAATGTTTCATATATAGCTCCCGTTCAAAAGATCACGTGTCTTTAGCTGACCATCACTATAGATAGACAAAACAAAGTCATCCGATAACATTATGGTCGGAAATATTGTTTGATGAGGGAAGAGTGGATCAGCAAGTACAACTAGCAAGTTCGGATGATTAAATGAAAGTTGGATATTAATTCCCGCATGTTCTAACGATGCTGTGAATTCGAACAAAGATCTAAAGCTGCCCACGTTAAGTACGACTGCAAAGTATCTCGCGTAAAGAAATCTGGTACTGTAATTTGTACAGTCACGTAATGTACAATTAGGCAAATACAGTGCAAGCATGCGAACCGGTAGCCATCACGCCATAATCCAGAATAAAGTCGCTTTATTGTGCTAATTTCATCATAAGAAGGCGGAGCGTCTATGCTAAACATATCGCCACAGCAGCAATAGGAAGATGAGCGTTCAGCAGAAAGTTTCCTGTTGGCTGATTCACGTCAAAGCACAGACTACTTGCTGAGATCTAACTCACAATTTCCAGTCAGTGATATGCTCACCAGCAGACAGCTAGATCTGTACAGATTCTTTGCGACATTGACGTGCTCATGAAATGTGTCTGAGACCACCAAAGGTCTTCGACATGTCTGTTATAAAAGCAGCCCAGCGCACAGTCAGCGGTTTTATAAAGCTTTTCTTTTAAAGATATTTGGGAACGACCTTTTACGGTGTGGTACGGGCCTTACAGCAGGCGACTTTCAACACGCTGCACCGCATGGCTGTGTACGCTACTCAGCTGTAGTACGGCCTCAGACGAGAGCTTTCCCTTCAGTTTGGCACGTCGTTACCTTTTCAGCCTCCGTGAGCCATTTCAGCCGCACTTCGTGTCTATTTTGAATCAGCGGGGAAAAGACACGTTTTCATACCAAATTAGGACTAACTGTTCGTAGCTTCATCGGATCACGTAAAAATGGATCACCTGTTTTGTGGTTGGAACCACATTAAACGTGACGTCAGGTGTCTTCAACAACTGGTTTTGGCTGATAAAATCGAACCAAATAGATTTTACACTGAATTACGGCTTTCGGGAGCTAATAAACCGTAATTTATGGCCTAATTCATGATTTTTGTTTTCAAAGCTACGTGTTACTAAAATATGCTTAGTGAATAAAACGGTAAATTAAAGATCCTCGAAAAACATGTCACTGCTTGTGGTACGCGAATGTCGCGAACGCGACGACGGCGCATCGTAACGTTGGCAGACGTTCCTCCTTGAGGGATATGAGCCGGACCTGGCATCCGTAGAGGCCTCTCCAGTTTCGCCGCTGTAAGACGTGTATATTTCTATTGTCTATTGTCAAACCACAATTTATTAGGGATGTTTATATTTTATTAATAGGATTAAGTAGGAATAATTAATATTTGTCATGTTGGAAATAATTGTGGTAGCAGGGAATGTCTGCACCAAAGTATTGTTGGCAAGAGAGACCGCACATTGATATAATTTTAAAAAGGGCGGGAGAGACAGCGTATGGATACATTTTAAGAAAAGAGCGGGGAAGCCCGCGCATTGATACATTTTGCAATGGTAGCAGGGATTGTCTGCACCAGAAAGCATTGTTGGCGGGAGAGACCGCACTTTAGCTTTCGTAGGAAGTCAGTAGTAAGCGAGATGTGAAGCGAGTCGGTAGCAGGTCTGAAGCGAGAGGTTGAGAGGAGCGGTGTGCCTGCCAGCCGCTAGCTATGATTTACAAGAGATTATAAACGGATGTACAGAGACATCAGCTAACTATTATCGTAAGAGGAACTGATATTATTGAATTAATGTTTTGAGAAACTCAAGACTACTGAAGGTATGTTCGCGCATTGCTAGTTGTAAGATTATTGTAACAAGTAAGTCCCATTTGAACGTTTGTAAAATCATTTCATTCAGAATATAATTAATTTTTGCCAGCAATATTGCATTACTGATCATAATCCATCTCAAAAACCATCAACTTAAAACTTCGCAAAATTTTATTGCTGTCAAAAAAAAGTTTAACTATGAATTACGTAACTTCAGTCAAATTAATTAAAGAATAACGTCAGCTTTGGTAATAAATACAGCCACTTATTATGACAGCCCACCAGCAGCTAATAGAGTAGAGTAAAACAGAGTAAGTATATTCATGTCGCAGTTCGATGTAACAGTCAGATGGCGATCCAGTAACGGTAAAAAAGGTAAGGAACAGTTTTGGGTTATTGCAGGTAACTACCGAGGGCCACGACGACGACACATTCTATGTTTCGTCGAAATAATCAGAAAACAACTTTTAATAAGCAGCATTTAAATTTGTATGCGAAGATTGAGAAAGAGAATTAATTTCAAAGGGAAGATTTCATTTGTTATTATTAAGCAAGAGGTAGAAATCCTAAGGGAAGGTTTCACCGCTTTGGCGCAAATCCGTCGTAACATAGGGGGTTAAAGAGGCTAAGAATAGATGACGCAGACTACGCTCGCGTGGAGCTCGGGCTCTTGTAATTGGTGAGACCGGAATATCGAGTGCAGACCAGGTAGTGTGCTCGACTGGACGAGGCGTCATTCTGGGCGATTCTAGATGTGACTTACTCCGCTTTGGAATACATTTTCCTGCATAGCTGCTGTACGTGTCCATCACGTTGAGATGTTTATCATCACTGGTCCGTTGCTTGGTGACATAATCCTGTACTGCTAGCAGTTGAACTTTGAAATGAGCTTTCGTGTTCCTTCCGAGCCTTTAGTACAACCGTTTCTTGCATTGCTATGTAATAACGAGCATACCATATACCTGACGCCACTACGGTATTGTGCTACTAAAAATTTTCTGATCGATGATGATCGAACAAGCTGAAGATAGTTCCTTTAACGTGTAAAAACTTCTGCGTTTATCAGTATAGTGACGGCAGTAAATGTAAACGTCGTTTTTTTTTTCGTTATTAGTGGGTTAGCAGTGTTCAGAAATCAAAGAATATGAATCAAAGGTATGTTTGTCTTCATTGACAGACATTATGTCTAGTTTCTACACTGCAGGTTTGGCTATGTACAGAGTGAGGAAGAAAAGTTAGTATATTTAGAACAGGGATAACGACTACGATAAGCACCTAATACATCCGTCGTCAATAGCATTCATCAAATTGCCGCTGAACAGCACAAATCTTCTATATACAGTTCGAAAACATTAAATCAAACACTTCTCTATTAAAGCCGTATTCCTTGTTGTTGTTGTGGTCTTCAGTCCTGAGACTGGTTTGATGCAGCTCTCCATGCTACTCTATCCTGTGCAAGCTTTTTCATCTCCCAGTACCTACTGCAACCTACATCCTTCTGAATCTGCTTAGTGTATTCATCTCTTGGTCTCCCTCTACGATTTTTACCCTCCACGCTGCCCTCAAATACTAAATTGGTGATCCCTTGATGCCTCAGAACATGTCCTACCAACCGATCCCTTCTTCTGGTCAAGTTGTGCCACAAACTTCTCTTCTCCCCAATCCTATTCAATACTTCCTCATTAGTTATGTGATCTACCCATCTAATCTTCAGCATTCTTCTGTAGCACCACATTTCGAAAGCTTCTATTCTCTTCTTGTCCAAACTATTTATCGTCCATGTTTCACTTCCATACATGGCTACACTCCATACGAATACTTTCAGAAATGACTTCCTGACACTTAAATCAATACTGGATGTTAAGAAATTTCTCTTCTTCAGAAACGCTTTCCTTGCCATTGCCAGCCTACATTTTATATCCTCTCTACTTCGACCATCATCAGTTATTTTGCTCCCCAAATAGCAAAACTCCTTTACTACTTTAAGTGCCTCATTTCCTAATCTAACTCCCTCAGCATCACCCGACTTAATTAGACTACATTCCATTATCCTTGTTTTGCTTTTGTTGATGTTCATCTTATATCCTCCTTTCAAGACACTGTCCATTCCATTCAACTGCTCTTCCAAGTCCTTTGCTGTCTCTGACAGAATTACAATGTCATCGGCGAACCTCAAAGTTTTTATTTCTTCTCCATGAATTTTAATACCTACTCCGAATTTTTCTTTTGTTTCCCTTACTGCTTGCTCAATATACAGATTGAACAACATCGGGGAGAGGCTACAACCCTGTCTTACTCCCTTCCCAACAACTGCTTCCCTTTCATGTCCCTCGACTCTTATAACTGCCATCTGGTTTCTGTACAAATTGTAAATAGCCTTTCGCTCCCTGTATTTTACCCCTGCCACCTTTAGAATTTGAAAGAGAGTATTCCAGTCCACATTGTCAAAAGCTTTCTCTAAGTCTACAAATGCTAGAAACGTAGGTTTGCCTTTCCTTAATCTTTCTTCTAAGATAAGTCGTAAGGTCAGTATTGCCTCACGTGTTCCAGTGTTTCTACGGAATCCAAACTGATCTTCCCCGAGGTTGGCTTCTACTAGTTTTTCCATTCGTCTGTAAAGAATTCGTGTTAGTATTTTGCAGCTGTGACTTATTAAGCTGATAGTTCGGTAATTTTCACATCTGTCAGCACCTGCTTTCTTTGGGATTGGAATTATTATATTCTTCTTGAAGTCTGAGGGTATTTCGCCTGTTTCATACATCTTGCTCACCAGATGGTGGAGTTTTGTCAGGACTGGCTCTCCCACGGCCGTCAGTAGTTCCAATGGAATATTGTCTACTCCGGGGGCCTTGTTTCGACTCAGGTCTTTCAGTGCTCTGTCAAACTCTTCACGCAGTATCGTATCTCCCATTTCATCTTCATCTACATCCTCTTCCATTTCCATAATATTGTCCTCAAGTACATCGCCATTGTATAGACCCTCTATATACTCCTTCCACCTTTCTGCTTTCCCTTCTTTGCTTAGAACTGGGTTTCCATCTGAGCTCTTGATATTCATACAAGTGTTTCTCCTATCTCCAAAGGTCTCTTTAATTTTCCTGTAGGCGGTATCTATCTTACCCCTAGTGAGATAGGCCTCTACATCCTTACATTTGTCCTCTAGCCATCCCTGCTTAGCCATTTTGCACTTCCTGTCGATCTCATTTTTGAGACGTTTGTATTCCTTTTTGCCTGTTTCACTTACTGCATTTTTATATTTTCTCCTTTCATCAATCAAATTCAATATTTCTTCTGTTACCCAAGGATTTCTACTAGCCCTCGTCTTTTTGCCTACTTGATCCTCTGCTGCCTTCACTACTTCATCCCTCAAAGCTACCCATTCTTCTTCTACTGTATTTATTTCCCCCATTCCTGTCAATTGCTCCCTTATGCTCTCCCTGAATCTCTGTACAACCTCTGGTTCTTTTAGTTTATCCAGGTCCCATCTCCTTAAATTCCCACCTTTTTGCAGTTTCTTCAGTTTTAATCTACAGGTCATAACCAATAGATTGTGGTCCGAGTCCACATCTGCCCCTGGAAATGTCTTACAATTTAAAACCTGGTTCCTAAATCTCTGTCTTACCATTATATAATCTATCTGATACCTTTTAGTATCTCCAGGGTTCTTCCATGTATACAACCTTCTTTCATGATTCTTAAACCAAGTGTTAGCTATGATTATGTTGTGCTCTGTGCAAAATTCTACCAGGCGGCTTCCTCTTTCATTTCTGTCCCCCAATCCATATTCACCTACTATGTTTCCTTCTCTCCCTTTTCCTACACTCGAATTCCAGTCACCCATGACTATTAAATTTTCGTCTCCCTTCACAATCTGAATAATTTCTTTTATTTCATCATACATTTCTTCAATTTCTTCGTCATCTGCAGAGCTAGTTGGCATATAAACTTGTACTACTGTAGTAGGTGTGGGCTTCGTATCTATCTTGGCCACAATAATGCGTTCACTATGCTGTTTGTAGTAGCTTACCCGCATTCCTATTTTCCTATTCATTATTAAACCTACTCCTGCATTACCCCTATTTGATTTTGTGTTTATAACCCTGTAGTCACCTGACCAGAAGTCTTGTTCCTCCTGCCACCGAACTTCACTAATTCCCACTATATCTAACTTCAACCTATCCATTTCCCTTTTTAAATTTTCTAACCTACCTACCCGATTAAGGGATCTGACATTCCACGCTCCGATCCGTAGAACGCCAGTTTTCTTTCTCCTGATAACGACATCCTCTTGAGTAGTCCCCGCCCGGAGATCCGAATGGGGGACTATTTTACCTCCGGAATATTTTACCCAAGAGGACGCCATCATCATGTAATCATACAGTAAAGCTGCATGCCCTCGGGAAAAATTACGGCTGTAGTTTCCCCTTGCTTTCAGCCGTTCGCAGTACCAGCACAGCAAGGCCGTTTTGGTTATTGTTACAAGGCCAGATCAGTCAATCATCCAGACTGTTGCCCTTGCAACTACTGAAAAGGCTGCTGCCCCTCTTCAGGAACCACACGTTTGTCTGGCCTCTCAACAGATACCCCTCCGTTGTGGTTGCACCTACGGTACGGCCATCTGTATCGCTGAGGCACGCAAGCCTCCCCACCAACGGCAAGGTCCATGGTTCATGGTATTCCTGTGCCTGAATAATTGTTACGCGTCCCATAAGCTCCACTCCAGGCTCCGGCGTATAATAAAAGAAATATATTCAAAAATGTTTTCGGGCTGGAGGCCGAGGAGGGTAGAGGAAAGTAAGATTTTTGGAATGTTTTAAAACAATTTTAAAGTTTTTAATAATATTAAACTCCTCATCTATGTTTTATATGCTACATTTAGGATCACCTTTCATGTATTATCACTACATGGACGGCGCTTTTCAGCGCTTCATACGTTGCACACCTTAGGCTCCTTATTAATTTGTAATGTTTATAAAATTCTTTTAATGTACTGTAATGCTATTAAGTTGCATATCAGTGTTTCGTATGCTATACATTGAGCATTTGTTATTAACTACATCAACCTACTTTCTGCAAATAGAGGGTGTTTTTCAGTGCTCTAGGTGTGGCACCAATCAGCTTTCTTAAAAATAATAATAATAACAGTTATAAAGCCGCAGCAGGCTGTATATCTGTAGTTACGAGAATGAACTTTCAGTTCGTATTCGCCAGTTTCTAAAAATTTATGTTAAACCATTGTAGTTTGAAATACCTGTAATTAAATTTTTTGTAATAGATCTGAAGATCTGAAGCACAAATCTGCCTGATAAAACGCACTGAATACAAACCGGTTTCATTGACATGAGCTTACGGATTACGATAAGTGTCGAGAAAAGACAGGGAGAATACGTGAACGTTGCTCTGAGGGTCGATAGCCTTCAGCGCGTTACTGCTTGGTTACAGGCACGTTGCAATGCGGCCCGTTTTCGGAGGCATCATACATTCACTCTGTGATCAGCCGTTACATGCAACGGGAAAAATACGGTTTCTGTAGTCACATAACAAACGCTTATTGTAACACACAATACAACTTGTAAAACGGCTTATAGATATATTGGGTCGGCGATTAAGGGTAACGAGTGTCAGCAACAATTCTTTCACGCTACAGACAATGCTCGTAGTGTGTCGGAAGCACAGTAGTTTCATGTTGGCTACCGTACTATAAGACATGTGCTTTATTCGTGCTATGAAGCAGAAGAGACGGCTGACATCTGGTGCCGGGGCGTAATCTGCTCCTCGCAATGAGCACTGAGGCCGAAGTCCATTTTCACGTTCCCAAACACACAGTCGCGACACCCACAGCCAGGAAATCTGTTACCGTCTCACACTGGGAGCGACACTAACGCTCCGAGCGGCGAGAAATCTGTCCACCTTTGACGTCATACGCACCGTATGAATGGTGTCATTCCATTTCTGTGTAATGTACGAAATAGTTGTGTTAATTCTTATGAAGCTTTACTAAAATATCGAGAGACATGAATGACCGTAAAATAAGTATAAACAGAGCCAAAACTCAGTAATGTACATCACTAAAAGGCGAAAACGGATACGCAGTTCTTATTGCAGTTTCCCTATAATGGCTTCCAGGAGCACTAAAAATTTAATTTTCATTATTTCGTATAATTATTGACCGAATAAAAAAAATTAAAGTACTGTCATAATGTATTCGTTAAGAGGCATCACCTCATGGTAAAACTTTGAGGCAGTAAGACAACTATTACAGTTAGAAATTTAAAAAAAAAGGAATCCATAATTTTTTAATGTAGTAGTTTTTGTGATATTTTTGTGGATTTCTGTTATAATGATAGGCACTTTCCTTGTCACAGAGTCAAACAATTTGCATATTCTTACATTCACTCGAATTTCCAACTGAGGGTCAGAAAGCTTGTGCCAAAATCTCTCTTGCCCTCGCATGCCAAATGCTTGTGGTGAAAGTTTCTCTTACCACCAGGTTGCAAATAAGCTACATTGGTGTGGAATTGAATCCGGTAGCCAGTGTTGGAGATATCACGCTAATAACACTTAACACAGCCGCTAACCTTGACAGTATACTGAAACACGTATGCAGCGTGTGCAAGGCATTTCAGAATCTTTGACCAGAGAGCTATTTATCGTGGCTAGTCTGCGCTTGACCGCGCGAGTGTTGCGAGCAGTAGTCAGTGGGCAGTCTGTGAGCAGTGCAGTCTGTGGGTAGTCTGTCGGCAGTGCAGTTGTCTGTTGCACTCTGTCGGTAGCAGTCGTCGAGTTCAGTTGCGAATGGCAGTCGGTCAGCAGTAATGGTCGAGTACAGTTGCGAGAGAGTCGGCAGTGAGACGCAGTCCGCGGGCGTCGACATGGGTCTCTGGTCAAGATGCTGAATGAGGTATATTGTTAATTAAGGTAACCAAGCTGCATTGCGCACATCAGATAATGTAAAGTTTATTTATTGTAATTAATTTTCAACAAGTGCCCCAATAATAATTTTGATTTCGAAGCAAATTTTAATAAAAGAACCATTTAATTGAACGAACGATCTCGTTCCATTTCCTTTAAAGAAAAGTTTCAGTTAAATTAAAAAAAAAATAATAATACTTGCAATGCATTTCCTCCAAGCCGCGGCCAATAATAAGAGCAGAACTTTGACATGCAGTTATACTGAGGTAAGAAATTAATTCTGATTTTTGCACAGGGCCAAAGACCGACATTTCGGTCTAATTGAGTTTACATTATCACTGAAGTCTCATTAGCATTGAACTGTTTTTCATTATTTTCGTGAGAGCTTACACCTTGAGTCAGATTGCGATTCTCATTCTTATTGTCATTAAATTTAATTGCTAGGGAGGTTACGCTTGGCTCCCATTTATTATTTTTATGCCTTTCAAAATTTCTCCGGGGAGGTTACACTTGGCGACACCCAGTCCAGGATCGTATTTCGTTGAGAATCTTTTGAAAAACAGTCAGATATCTGCTCTTATTTGCATAGATATAATTAGGATTTGGCGCAACGCTTTTACTAATCTTGTGACTTGCTTTCTACAGGTCAACGGCAATTCGTTGCTCTGTTGTATTTGTGTTTGTTGCCTTTTACATTTTTGCTTATTTGTTTTGTGAATAATTGTGACTATTGTAAAAATGCCGCGAAAGACTGTGAATAGTGTATCGCGAGGTATTGTGAACGAAATTACCGACTTAAACAACTTCACTGATAGTACTTGTGACACGCAGTGTAATGATGACAATCCTGCGTCCACTGACAATCAGTGCGTTCGAACCACTAATGATGACTTTTGTCTTAATGATGAACAAACGAACTCGGTTATGTCCTCTGTTGATTTGACGACAATCGATGAGCGCTGCCCAGCCTAACACAACCGGTTTACTAAATTTACGTGATGAACACACAAATTTGTCTAATGATAATGAACAGGATACACAAAGTACGACGGATTTATTTAATTCCGAAATAATGTCTGACAGTGTACATCCGACTGACAAACCTTTTTGTGAATCTCAGAATAACCAAATGGTTACGGAAAATGAGACAATTCCAGATCCAGCATTAATTAGCACAGAGAACAGAAATGCTAATTTTCTATTGGATCAAATTATGGCATTTTTGCTACAAAATTTCAAACAACTTAGTGAACAGAACGAACAGTTGAATAAAAAAATAGACAGCAATTCAAAACGGTCGGATGAAAAACAAGACAAACTTAAAGAAGATCTCAAACAACTTAGTGAACAGATCAAACAACAGAATGAAAAACAAAGTGAAGATTTTAAACAACTTAGGGAACAGAACAAACAGCTTAATGAAAAATTAGACAACAGTTCCAGACAGCTTAGTGAACAAATTAAAGACGTTGCCGCGCAATGTCATGACACTAAGGAACAGTTGCGCGAGGAAATTGAGGCTTGTTCAAAAAAAAGTAGCGAAGAAATTAGGTCTGTTGCTCAAGAATTAAGGGAAATGCAAACAGCCGCAACAGAAACACTTAGAGCGGAAATTAGTACAGTCGCTAAACAATGCTCTGAAAAAGCTACACAATTACGCGACGAGTTTGAAACAATGACAGCAGAACTTTCGCGCACAATGAATGAAAAGATAGACGCGAAATTCGAGCAACAGAACTCTCAAATTAACGAACGTCTTAGTCTTCACATACAAAACAGTGATACGCGTTTCCGCAAATTTATTCAGGATCAAAATAAAGTAAAACGTCAAGTAATGGAAACAATCACTGCACAGAGACAAGAAGACAAGCGTAAAATGTTTGCGAAAGCAAAAACATACGTAGACAACAATGTTGTTACAGTGTCCGACAAAATTAATACCATCGAACAGTTGAACGCGGAATTACGTGATGAGATTTCTGACCTTAAATCAAAAACAGATACACACACAGCAGATATTCAGATAGTGACAGACAGATTCGAACAATTAGAACTAACACAGGATTCCGATGTAATTCAAGGTGACGTTAAAAAACTGAACGAAACTACACGTAAGTTGCAAAAACAGATTAATGCCTCTGATTCTAAAACCGATGATCAGTTAAAAATACTGACTGAAAAATGTGATGAATTGGCCAGTCGTATTGACGTTATTGAAAGTAATAATGACAGCAAATCAGACGATACTTCACCGGTTTCATTTAACCAAACACCTGAATTTCAAAATTTACAGCAGACAATTAATGAGATCGATTCGTCTAATAACACGTTGCGTAGAAAGTTATCGAGTTTACAACAAGAAGTAACAGAGATGAAAAGTATTTCAGTTAATAACACATCACAGCAGACGCCACTTTGCGAACATCTGTCAGACTCGCGCAATGCGTATAATTTGGGTAATCTACAGAGAGTACGGGACTTAGATTCCGAACAACCACAGTTCAATAGATTCTCTTACAATCCTGAACCTGTTCCATCACACAGAGACGATAATTTTGATTACAAACATTTTCTGTCAGTGAGAAAGTTTAAAGTGTTTAAAAACGACAGAACACAGATTCACCCACTGGATTGGATACAACAGTTTAGCTTTGCTTTTCCACCGACTTGGCCCGTAACACACAAACTTGAATTTATTTGCAGTTTTTTGGAAGGCGAACCGGCAACTCGTATGAGACCGATCGCGAGGCAATGCTATTCAGTAGAAGAGTTTCAGAATGCTTTTCTGTCAGCGTATTGGTCGAAGACGACACAGCGCGGAATTAAAGACCAGTTAATTAGTTTGCCAAATTACGAGAACTCAAATTTTCCCAGTGTGACGCAATTTTTTGAGCACATGGTGCAACAAAACCAGTACCTAAGTGAACCGTACAGTGAATCCGCACTTATACAATTATGCATCTCTAAATTACCACGGTCATTAAGGGTGTCACTTCTAACGGGCCAGCAAAAAGAAAACATTTCAGCATTCAGAGATCTTTTACAGCTCTTGGAAGTACTGCAATCTGATTATTCTTTTGTGAACAAAAATTTTTCATATAATAACCAGGGCCATCCAACTTACAGTAATTACGATCAGCCACGTAATTTCAATAGTAAAAGTAACAGACGCTTTAGGAACGATAACTACCAGAACTTTAATAACAGACAAAATTCTAATTATCAATATGGTCAAAATTTTCAGCAACAGGAACCACACTTTAGTAACAATAGAGGTGTTTCACAACAACAACATCAAAACCAGCCGGTTAGCATACCTAACCAACAATGTAATGCACAAGGTCAACCAGGCTTTAATGTTCCGCCGCGTGCACGTATAGTCCCAGATCCAACAAATAGTAACGCACGGCAGCAAGGAAACAACTATGTACAAAGAAGACAGTATTTCAATTCCTATCGCAATGCACCGTATAGGAATGACTATCACGACAGACGTAAAAACGATGAGCACAATTTTCAGCGTACATCTAACAACAGTCGATCATACCAACAGCAGAATTATCCGCAAAAACATATTCTCATGAATGAACCCGACAGCAGCTATCATCCAGAGCATAATACGTCTGGAAGAAATAGTAGAACAGTTCAAATAGTAGAAATGCCACAGAATCATCCTGACAATAATAATACGTCAGATAGAATTTGACTAGATACTGTACAGGTCGCATCTTCCAGTAACACAAGCACTACTTTTGACACGCAAAATGTTGTTCACGAAAATGTCATTACTTTTGACGACATCCGAGACACTCTTTTACAGGAAAGAGCAGTTGTTCAGAAAACTATTTCACACCCTGTCATTGAAATTAAAATTGGTTCATCGAAATTTTCAGCAGTAATCGATTCCGGATCACCTATATCAGTAATAAATGAAGAAACTTTTAACGAGTGTAACAAAGAGAATACCTATCCGACATTACCTTTAGGCAAAACAAAAGTGAAGGAAGCAGTATCGAGTAAAGGAGTAGACGTTAAATTACAGACGCATTTATCATTTTGTATTGGAGGTCATACTTTCCACTCAAATTTTTGGATCGTTCCTTTATTGACAACAGATGTTATTTTAGGTACGAATTTTCTGGTACAACACGACGCAGTCATTGATTTTCAGAATTCCTATTTAATGTTGAAGGATGAAAATGTGCAATTGGCTTTAGAATTTCAGCACTCATTATCGGCAGAAGAGGAAACAATTAACTGTACACAGGTCATTTCCGTGTTACGTAACATAGACTGTAATTCCGCATTGTTCATCGACACGTACGTACATAACTATAATACTCCAGACGAAGCTGACTACGACGTAATGCAGATGATTTCCGATAAAGTTAAACAAAGCAGTGCAAATACAGACGACGAACGAACGCAATCACACAAAATTCTTTTACAGCAAGCTCCAGTTTTTGACAACATTCCTGGTACCATGTCCGGATTTATGTATGAATTTCAAGTCAAACAGCACGACACATTTAAAGCTAAGCATTATCCTATTCCATATATTCACAGAGAACAGGTTAAGAAAGAATTGCAGGATATGCTTGACCAAGCAATTATTGAACCGGCAGTTAGTCCGTACATAAACCCGCTACATATTGTTAAGAAAAAAGATGGCTCACTTCGCCTCGTACTTGATTCACGTCACATTAATGACATTATTATTAATGAAACAGATCGACCACAGACATTAGAGGAACTTTTACAGAAATTTCACGGTACTGCTATTTATTCCACATTAGATTTGAAATCAGGATTTTGGCAAATTCAACTTCATCCGAATTGCAGAAAGTATACAGCTTTTCTCTGTTTTGGTGACTGTTATCAATTTTGCAAATTACCATTCGGCTTAACTATTTCTTCTGCAGCTTTCATTCGCGGTTTGAACACAATACTTCCGACAGAACTTAAAGACAGAATTACAACGTACGTAGACGACATTCTTATCGCAGAAGCTAACTGGTCTGAACACAATATGATTCTAGAACATCTGTTGCAAACTTTTCGTGCACAAGGACTCACAGTTAATCTCAGTAAATCGCATTTTGGCAAAACTTCTATAAAATTTCTCGGACACGTAATTTCAGCAGAAGGCATTGCGCCTGATCCGGAAAAACTTCAAGCTCTACGTGACATTACTATTTCTACAACGAAGAAGCAATTACGCAGTTTTTTGGGCTTAATTAACTTTTTTCGTAAATTTATTCACCACTCCGCTTTAGACACGCTTAGATTATGCCAATTAACAGGTAAAAACAGTATTTGGTCTTGGGATAAGCAAGCACATTGTGAATTCATGAACCTGAAACATTCTCTGTTGAATGCACCACTTTTACCGCACCCAGACCTTACCAGAAATTTTTCCGTTGCCGCCGACAGTTCTAACACCGCTTTAGGCGTACATATTTTCCAGGAAATTGAAGAAGATGGTTCTACAGTAAATAAAAACATCGCATTTGCAAGCCGCATTCTGTCACCTGCTGAGCGAAATTATTCTGTTACAGAACTTGAAACATTATGTGTTGTATGGGCTTTTACGAGATTTAGACACTTCCTTTATGGCAGAGATACCACCGTTTATACAGACCACAGAGCGATACAATTCCTACTTTCAGCTAAATTTACTCACGACAGGTTAAGCAGATGGAAACTTTATTTACAAGAATTTAATTTTACGATTGTCCACATTCCCGGCACACAAAATGTTATAGCAGACGCACTATCGCGTTCTCTCAGCAACAATCAGCAAGACGTAGCAACTAACTTCTGCAAAGCAAATTTCAGTGTAATGTACATTCAGCAAGTTGCATTTGAAAATTTTATTTCGTCGTCATTACAGGACATAGCAAAAGAGCAAAATAAAGACAACGTGTGGAAAGAAATTAAAACCTCTGGCAAGATAAGAATAATGTTACGATTAGGAACCACTACACTGTACGCAATGACGTTCTGTTTCGCCGCTCTCATCCTGACAGCAACAACTGGTTGTTATGCATTCCTGACGAACTGGTTAACAAATTGATCTGGTGTACTCATTTAAGTTACGCACATTACGGAGCAAGAAAATGTTTTCTTATAGTGAGACAGAACTGTTATTTTACCAACATGGAGAAACGTATACGACGAGTTTTAGCGTCATGTAAAATTTGCCAGAAAGCTAAGTCAGACACCAGTTCACATGTTCCTCCTTTATATCGCATTGTACCTGTTAAATTAAGACACATGGCCGCTGTAGACATTTTTGGTCCAATTCCGAGAACTAACAGAGGTTTTTGCTACATATTTGTCGCTGTTGAGCTTACTTCAAAATTTGTTACTTTCACTCCGTTACGCAAAGCTACTGCTAAGGCCGTTTCGAAAGCATTTGTAAAACATTTTCTATTTCATGTAGGGCATGTGTTGAAAGTAATTTCTGATAATGGATCACAATTTCGTTCTGTTACATGGACACGTATGTTACGAGCTAGAAACATTTCTCCGATTTATATATCCAAGTACCATGCTTCTTCGAACCCCTGTGAAAGATTAATGAAAGAAATTGGCAAGCTGTGTAGAATATACTGCCACAAAAGACATATTGATTGGGATACACACATATTCTCATTCCAAGATGTAATTAATTCGATTCCAAATGAGTCCACTATGCTATCTCCGTTTGTTATACTGAAAAATGTTGAACCACCTAACAAAATCACAGAATTAGTAAACTTCCCTACAAGTCGTCGCCTACGTCACCATGAAATAATTAACATTGCACTGAACAACATCAAACGTGCCGCAGAGCATAGCAAAAACAGGTTTGTACACGCCGTGACTTTCACGTTGGACAGAAGATATTAGTACGTACACACTATTTATCCAGCAGAATAAAAGGTAAGTGCAGTAAATTTGAACTTCTATACGCAGGTCCATATCGGATTCGCAGCATTCCTCACCCCAATGTTGTACACGTCGAAACTTTGAGAACCAGAAAATCGAAAGGCAATCACCATATCTCAAACATTAAACCGTTTATTGAATGAAACCACTTTACGATGTAACATGCTATGATGCCATTTACTAATCTTTATGACCACTTATGCAATTATATTCACATGACTAATTACTGATGATTATCGTATTTTTCTTGGCAAGTGCCCAGCAAGGTAAGGTTAGCAGGTCGCTTTTCTTGTCGTTACATATCAGACCGTGCATATTCTCCAGATGAATTTACACATTTTATGAGCACTTATGAAATTATAATTACATGACTAATTACTGATGATTATCGTATTTTTGTTGGCAAGTGCCCGGCAAGGTAAGGTTAGCAGGTCGCTTTTCTTGTCGTCATATATCAGACTGTGCACATTTTTTTTCCAGAGACACTTACGTATTTTATTAATAATTATGCAATGCTATCTAATGACATGTTAATTTTGTTACATTTTTCTCCATTAAAGGCTTTAATTCTCGCCTCTATTAACTACACTACATACAAACTGAACACAACGAACGTCACATTTTTTTTTCTTTTTTATGGATATACGATTTTTTCATGTTTTGTTTGTATGCATTGTGAAATAGTTATAATGTAACACACACCAGTTGACTTTGACATTTTTGTTGCCCTGTGACATCTCAAGATCGTGACTGTTTTACATTTTTTTGCCGCTGCATTGTGATATTCTGTGTACATTTTTGCATCTGAACACTGTCAATGTCTTTGACATATTACGTTTTCTGTCATGTTATGCTGTATACTTAATTATGTTACCATAAACCAGTCATTATTTAATGAGTATATGATTTAAATGTAAGACATTAATCTCTGGTCATCAATTTCAGAAAGAAATGATGCGTGTAAGAAATAAATTCAACAGAAATGGGAATTTCACCTACGGAGTAAACGAAAGAAGATGCAATAACTTTATGAGGAAGAGTAAATGGATCAGGATTAACAAGCATTAACAAGAATATACTATACTCATCGTAGAATAGCAGTCTTAACCAATTTTTCTTTCAGAATACAAGGTGCTTGATGCAGGCTGTCAGACAGAACTACACATCTTAGTTTTAGTATTGAAATATGCTAGAGATAAGGAATAGTTGTGTAATGAGTAATGAAGTGATTTTTTGCAGATGATAATGAATGCTGATGAATAATGATGAAGAATATGCTACTATGAATAATGAAGTTTTTCTTTACAGGTGATGATGATAATGGAGTTATGATGAGATGTATAATGAAGTTTTTTTTTTCTTTGCGGATGAGGATAATGTAGAAGTTATGTTTATGCTATGTAGTTATTTAAGTATTTGTTGCAGTTCGCTTTGACAGCAGGTGTTATATTGCATAGTATAAAGACTGAAGGTTTTGGAAAGGACAGCTATGGAACACATTTTTTATTCACATTTCACTACCTGTTAATTCGAAGTTCACTACTTTTCAGCATAAAATGCATTTCTCTTTTCAGCTTAATAATCCATTTTTTATATATTTTTTGCAGGAGAAATTATTTATGAGATTAATGTGCTATAAGCAGTTGTTCATTAAATCTATGAAGGTGATTACATATACTCTACTTGTTTCATAATCTTGCCAAAGCTGACTTATGATGAATGACGTTACACATTTTCATTTAAACCAATAAACCAGAAGCAAATTCTTCTCTCTTGCTTTCCCCTGTAATTACCTAACGCAATGCATTGCTAACAAAAAAAAAAAGTATTACCAGTCCCAAATAATGATACCAGTTTAAGAGAGTTCTGAGTAATGCTGATCAGCAATGAATAACATGTCACTTGGAAAATGATTAATTAATTATGATATTCGTTATGCTTTGTAACTGGAAAAGAATGCAATTGTTTAATAATGTTTGTAATTAGGAGAATGCTAATGATTATTACTATATTGAAATGGCAAATGATTAATTATGGTTTGTAACTGGAAAAGAATGCGATTGTTTAATAATGCTTTGTAATTAGGAAAAAGCTAATGATTATTACTATATTAAAATGACAAATGATTAATTAATTATGCTATGCTTTGTAACTGGAAAAGAATGCGATTGTTTTATAATGCTTTGTAATTAGGAGAAGGCTAATGATTAATACTATATTGAAATGGCAAATGATTAATTATGCTTTGTAACTGGAAAAGAACATGATTGTTTAATAATGCTTTGTAATTAGGAAAAAGCTAATGATTATTACTATATTGGAATGACAAATGATTAATCAATTATGCTATGCTTTGTAACTGGAAAAAAATGCGATTGTTTAATAATGCTTTGTAATTAGGAGAAGGCTAATGATTATTACTATTTTGAAATGACAAATGATTAATTAATTATGCTATTGTTTAATAATGCTTTGTAATTAGGAAAAGGCTAATGATTATTACTATATTGAAATGAGAAAATGATTAATTATGGTTTGTAACTGGAAAAGAATGCGATTGTTTAATAATGCTTTGTAATTAGGAAAAAGCTAATGATTATTACTATATTGAAATGACAAATGATTAATTAATTATGCTATTGTTTAATAATGCTTTGTAATTAGGAAAAGGCTAATGATTATTACTATATTGAAATGACAAATGATTAATTATGCTTTGTAACTGGAAAAGAATGAGATTACTATTGGAATGACAAATGATTAATTAACTATGCTATACTTTGTAACTGGAAAAGAATGCGATTGTTTAATAATGCTTTGTAATTAGGAGATTATGCTTTGTAACTGGAAAAGAATGCAATTGTTTCATAATGCTTTGTAATTAGGAGAAGGCTAATGATTAATACTATATTGGAATGACAAATGATTAATTAACTGTGCTATACTTTGTAACTGGAAAAGAATGCGATTATTTAATAATGCTTTGTAACTAGGAAAAGAAGGCTACTGATTCTATGTAAAACAATTAATGAACATTTTTCTGTAATACTACATACATGGTACAGAAATGTTCAATAACTGGCCTATGAATGCCGCAAACTACTAATGTAATTGCTAATTAAGACTGGTATGTGACTTAATGTCCTTCAACTACTGACCTAACTACCCTGAATTACTGAAATATCCATTTTGTCCTGTCTATCCTAGTGATCATGGAGCGCTATATTTGGTTTTGCACTAATTCTACGTTGGTGTGCCTTGTAAGAGCGTGGTGTTGACACGACATGCTGTCCACCACCGTGAGCGATGGAGACGTTATTATGGTCCCACTGTTTGGTGTACCTAATGTACTGCCAAAATGAAAACATGGAAGATTACTACGACAATTCAGTGTCTTGGCTACGCTGATAAATTCTGATGGGAAAAGAACTGCAATTTGTGTCACTTGGTGATGTACTTCTGTGGAAAGATATGGACTTTCAGAACAGCTGTGTGCAATCTAAAGTGCTACAACCATGATGCAATCCTTCCCTTTCCTATCCTAATAGTGAAAATCATTTTTTTGCTAACATCATTTATGTTCATGGGCTATACATTTTTTTCGATTTGCTGAACTCCAGTGCGAGTACACTTATGTCACTTGTCGACATGATTTTTTGCCATTATATTTATTTGTTGTGAAAATGCTAAAGACATTTTTTCGATTTGTTCTGAAGTACAGTATATGTGCACTCTTGTCTTTCGTATTGTATATACATTTTTTATTTTGCTAATATATTCTAAACTACAATACATGTGCACTTATGTCATATGTTAATATGTTTTGTGCTGAACGTCAGTAACTGTGCATTTTTGTCATTTATCAATATGATCTGTATATACATTTTTCTGAATTTGCTAATACGCTCTGTACTCGTTGTATATATTTTGTCATTTTCTAATGTTTTGTACTCAGTGCATGAGCATCAAGTTTAATTCATGTTTTGTACTTGTTGCTGTAATTGTAAAAGTTAATTAGTTAAGAAAAAAATTTGTTGTGATGGCAAGTCCAAATGACTCACCATCGCTGCCAAATTTTTGCCCCCCCAGTGGAGGGTTATGAAACACATATGCAGCGTGTGCAAGACATTTCAGAATCTTTGACCAGAGAGCTATTTATCGTGGCTAGTCTGCGCTTGACCACGCGAGTGTTGCGAGCAGTAGTCAGTGGGCAGTCTGTGAGCAGTGCAGTCTGTGGGTAGTCTGTCGGCAGTGCAGTTGTCTGTTGCACTCTGTCGGTAGCAGTCGTCGAGTTCAGTTGTGAATGGCAGTCGGTCAGCAGTAATGGTCGAGTACAGTTGCAAGAGAGTCGGGAGTGAGACGCAGTCCGCGGGCGTCGACATGGGTCTCTGGTCAAGATGCTGAATGAGGTATATTGTTAATTAAGGTAACCAAGCTGCATTGCACACATCAGATAATGTAAAGTTTATTTATTGTAATTAATTTTCAACAAGTGCCCCAATAATAATTTTGATTTCAAAGCAAATTTTAATAAAAGAACCATTTAATTGAACGAACGATCTCGTTCCATTTCCTTTAAAGAAAAGTTTCAGTTAAATTAAAAAAAAAAATAATACTTGCAATGCATTTCCTCCAAGCCACGGCCAACAATAAGAGCAGAACTTTGACATGCAGTTATACTGAGGTAAGAAATTAATTCTGATTTTTGCACAGGGCCAAAGACTGACATTTCGGTCTAATTGAGTTTACATTGTCACTGAAGTCTCATTAGCAATGAATTGTTTTTCATTATTTTCGTGAGAGCTTACACCTTGAGTCAGATTGCGATTTTCATTCTTATTGTCATTAAATTTAATTGCTAGGGAGGTTACGCTTGGCTCCCATTTATTATTTTTATGCCTTTCAAAATTTCTCCGGGGAGGTTACAATACTCAATTCGGCGAAGAGGAGGATCGACAAGTTTGTCGAGGAAAGTCAGATTCCGCAGACTGACGATCAGAATCCGCAGAGCTATCAAATTGCCGAGATATTTATTCCAAAGTTTCAATCACTGTTTCAAATAGTCCCGGAAATAAAACCCTATGATTACAACATTCTCATCTTGGAAACAGAAGTGTGCCCTTGGTTTTTATCACGAAGATATAGAAGAAAGCGAAGGTAACATCTGGTCATTGAGAATGTCGAAATGAGCGTCCTGGATCACTTGCACGGCACCCTTAATGGGTAGGTGAAGTTAAGGCGGGAAAAATATCCCCAAAACATGACAGAATACCCTCCGGTGTGACCTGCTCCTCACTCAACACGCCGCCGGTTAAACAGCTTATTTGGGACTTCGCTACACCCGACACGTCGCATCATTTGAAAATAATCAAAATCGCGACTCAACGGAACAACATACACGCCACCAGTCAGTTTTTGTGTTGCTTGACCAGTTGAAGGCCTGCAGCTTAACGTCTGCTTTGAGCAATGGCCATTTGCTAGGTACCCGATGCCAAACGTCGATTCTGCGACGTCCCCTACTCAGTGTTCAGTTGGAAAGTGTTCGAGAGGGACCTGCACTCACTGAGAGCAGCAGTTCCTGTCGGATTTGAAACCGATTGTCATTATTTATTTAGCGTATACCACACTACATAAGAAAATAAAATAGTCAAGAACACATAAAGTACACGTAAAGAGACATAAATAGAGGTAATATATTATAAACTGATGTCGTATTCGAACGTCCAGTCTCTTCATCCATTCATGGCTTGATGCTGTGGCCACTAAAAACTCATTTGGGCCGCCGAGGTAAGCTGTCAGTTTACACTCCTCAACAACGTGCCACATGATGTTGTTCGGTGCTCCACAGTCACAGCTTGGGTTGGGCTGCGTACCCCGTTTGTGCCGATTGTGTGGGCTCACTCCACGTCATGTTCGGATGAGATTCATATTCTTCCACTCACGCCGTGAGAGGTTTCCACTCATGCCATGGGAGACCAAATCTCTTAGCTTTCTGCGAGGTACCAATAATGTAACGCAGTACAGGTGGAGAATTTGTAGTCCAGATTTCGTGTCATTTGCTGTCAATGGTGAAGTAGCTATCAGCAAGCTGGTGGTCCTGTCGCAGGGGTAGGTTTCAGGAACGAAATCCGTTTGTTCTCAACAAGGAAATGTCCTCATGGATGGGAAGTTGAAGATTATTAATTATTTTGGAATAGTCTTTAAGCAGAGCTTCTTGTCTTCTTAAGAGAGGAGGAGCTATGCGGCTGAGCGTTAGACGCCGACATAAGGTAGTAGTTCTTACGCTGCCAGAAATGATTCTCATGGCTGTAGTAAGCTGAGAGTCTATCTTATGGGTGAGGGCTGTTCAACCACATCAGAGCGCGATATTCATCTGCAGAAAACACTAAACTTAGCGCCGAAGTTCGGTGTGTATCTGCTGATGTTCCTCAACTAGTGCTGCAGAGTTTCTGGATAAGGTGATTTCGTGTGCTTAATTTCCAATAAGTTTTTTTCTAGATTCTTCCTGAAAGACAACATCCTATCTGATGGCTCTCGATCTTTCACCATAATCGAGTCCTTCAACATGAGGTGGCAAATATGAGGTAGCCAAGGATATGGAAACGTGGGTTCCACTATGCCAAGACTGCTTGGTAGCTAGAACAGGAAATCACATTTAATTAGCAGGAGTACAAAATAAGAAAGTATTTATTACTTAACTTTGCGGTAGCCCACGATCAGTTGGTTGACAATTACAGAAGACGCCACGAATCTTGCAGTGACGAATTAATCTCTCGTAATCTTGAATGTCGAATCCGGTGAATTTGAAGATTAACTTGGAACGGAGCTACAAAGACCTGATGGCAGCAACGACTGAGCTGCATACGACGACTAACATCGGCTCTGGCTGACCACTGAGCGCGGCTACGAACTGTAGACTGGCACAACTGCACAGCTCTCCTGCTGCACATGAAGTGGCCTAGCGGCGCCTGGCGGCAAACGCAACTACTGCGACTGGCTGTGCACTCTTTGGCTAGCACAGCCGTTCTTCTGTTCTGTTTATCGAGAGAATCGCATCCGGCGGATCGATCTCTCAGGCGGCGCTGTGATCGTATGACTGACGCCATCACACTATCGAGTCATTCCAAGATAATTTGGGTGACTCTGGTATGGAAGTACTGCGACGTTCATACGGATCTTGTCACTTTGTTGTTTAGGTGGAAACTCCTGAGTTCGGGTTTAGAGAAATTGAGTATTAGCGTCCACTTGGTGAAATGTTTATGTATTTTGGTGAATATTATTGAAAAGATATGACAGTCGTTTTAGCATATTCTTACGACCACTGTTCATGTGTCGTGTTACGTGGCTTCGAGAGGTACGCCATTTCTTAGAGACACGCTGGACAGTCCGCGTAGACCAACAAATCGGCAGCTCGTTTCACTGTGTGGCCGTCCAGACACGAGATGACCGCTTTCTGGCATTCTGTCTCGTCTCCACAGCGACGCATCTCACTGCTTCGCTTGCACACAACCGACTGGAATGTACCCTCCACTTCACTGGCACGAGGTACGTCAGCGCTGGACGGTCACGTGACTGTCTGGTACCAGTTCTGCGTCATCTACATTGCCCCAAAGCGACAACTGTGCCCATTTAAAAGGATTACCTACGGTTCGGTGCGGCGAGGTTAGTTTGACAACAAGTGTAAACCAATTGAGAGAGTTGCCTTGGCTATTGCTCGGTTTAAGATTGCAACTTGTAATGCGAGGAAAACAGATGAACAACAGCAACTTTCTAAACAGTGCCAGCATGCTGTGTCTCTTTGGGTCAAACAGAGAACTCTTAGGAAGTTGGAGGGCAGCTACTACTAGTCCCCAGTACGAAGTAGTCAGCCTCTCTGGCAAGCTGCTCGGAGCTGGCTCTGGTTAGCCGAGAACCTTCTGAGTTATTTGATGGCAGCTGGCGCAGTTCACATTTAACGCAGTGCCGTGGGCGGCCGCTGTGCATGCTCATACAGTAATTTACATGACACCCGTGGCACTTACGGGGCGGCAGAGGGAGCCGATAAAATAAACTGCGTTCTAACTGCATTAGTAAATCCAAAGCTGCGTAAACACTGCCTCCAGTGCGGTTCGTTCTGTGAGACAAGACGGCTTCAAGGCCTCAGAGGCGGCCGCCTTTTTCATCCCAAAGTACACATCCGACAGAGGGAGGTGGCCCCGTATTGGGGAAACGAGGCCTTGAAATTTAAGTTCTTCTCTCGTTCTCTCACGTCTACGTAGGAACGGGTAACCACTAGGGCTCAGACTGGGTGATCGAGGCAGGTATGACTGATTTCACAATAGGCGCAGCGCGTTTATATTCCGATGTGGAGGGATAGAGTTCCAGTAGATTCTACTCACAGGCTATGAAATGGGTGTCGTAGTTGTACTGCTGCTGTAGTCCATGAGTATGACGTACATTGGAGCCTCGTTGCAGTCTCCTGATCTTTGGCTTCTATCTGTCCTACTGCTGACCATTAATCGAGATCACTGGTTCAGACCTCATCGTTTCTGATGTAGTGGCAATATTCTCTCCTTACCGTAATATTTCTTCAGTCTCTATCTTCACAATTATCAGCCTCGTGCCTGCAGCATCATCACACGGATTTATTGAAACTGCTTTCCTTAGACCTACTCTTTCTATTTATAAACAGGTCGTGCTTTTATACATTTTTGAAGTTGTGGGATGTTTTGGTTCACTACCAAGCTACCAAGTTTTGTCGCAGCATAATAATAATAATAACAACGATTAAATAATGGTAAAAAACGTGTATATATTCGAAAATGCAACTGTAACTATCAATATTAGTTGACCGATTATATGCATATGTATTGGCTGAAAGCAGAGAAAAAAGTTTAAAACGAAGAATGACAACTAGATAGGCAATATTTAATAGGAAGAGTCATTTTAAATAGGTCTAAATAAGAGAGCCTAGAGAGGAACGGAGTGAATACCATCACTTACAAAATATGAGTTTATTTATATTTAAAGGTGTATATCCTCTGGAATGGCGTCAGAGCACTTTACCGTTCTATCTCTGGAGTAATGCTCACTTTTTATGAGAGGCGTTCAATACCTACAACAACACTTTTTTTCTCGGCCAACTTCGGTTGAAAAAAGATAGAATTTATTGTGCGACATTGTGGAATATTCCCGCTTCAGCCCCTATAGTTCCATTAAGCTTTAATAGGTGGCACCGCTATACAGAGCCTTCAAAGTGAAGTATGTAGTGGAGGTGCGTTCCAACAGAAGACAAGAAAGAGCAACGAAGAACCATCTGTGCGGAATTTCTTGAGCGTTACTACACTGGCAGTGACAATTTTTGTTGAAAATCGTCACAGGTGTTGGAAAATGGGTTCATCACTTCGAAGCACCTCTCCTCTGAAGAAAACATTCAAAGCCGCATCCTCAGACGGTCAACGCGTCGGTCTTCTGGGACCCTAAGGAGCTATTCTGTTTGATGTCCTAACGCAGGATGCAACTATCAACTCCGAAGTATATTGTGCTACCCTCAGGAAATTGAAGAAACGAGTTCAGCGTGTTCGTCGCTAAAAAACTGCAAACGAAGTTCTCCTTCTTGTGAGGTACGCTGGCGCTGGGGTCACAGTGGCTGCGATGTCGATGGATTGCGCCGACGACCGACATGGGCCGGAGACGGCCGATCTTTTCAGGTCAGTAGGTCGCTACGTGCGCGCTCACACCATAGCCGACCTTATCTCCCGAATGTACAGACTTCGGACGACAATCGGTGAAACTCAAGTTAGTTTTTTAACTTTCTCGCGCGCGAAATATGGAGCGTGAGAAACTGATAATTTTAGCCAAGAAAGAGTGTGTTTGTAGCATCCTGAGGATGAAAATATTATCGGGGTATAGTTCGGAATCTATTGACTGAGATCTCAGGTTTATTCGAAACCTTAAATGGGCAAAATCTTTATCGAAAATTTTAGTCATAGATTATAACCTCAAAAAATAATTTGCTCAAGTGGAATGGGTGGAGTATGCTTATAGCTACAGTACTGCTTCTTTTTTGTGGTAGGTTGTCATTAGTTGTCTACAGATTATTATTACTGCTTACTGGCGTTTATGCCAGTACGGTAGTGAGTCTGTTAATATGAAGTGGCTTACAAATGTTGTGTACGGTGTGTATTTCCACTTTTAGGTGCTGTTTGTTATCAATATACTACGCTGCACGTTATGCGTGTCTTTCATTCGTTTGCTAAATGACAGTCATTGAAAATTAACTGACGTACGTCTGCACAACTTTAAACGAATACAGCGAAACAGAGTGTTTATAATTTGCTTTTCACGGTCACCACGAATTATCTCGAGTATGTAACAGAACGTTTCTCCTGTCATCTCACATATTCGTAAACCTTGTCTGGTTATTCCGATAACTGAGGACAGAGTGTATAGTACTCGCACGTTCTTTACGCCAAAAGAAAGCTCATCCACACGCATTCGGCGTCTCTTTAATAGCAGAAGCTGCTATGCTACACTTGCATCCAAACATAGAGGCGTCGTGGTATCCATCTCATCCCAAGAGGTTAAAATCTAACTTACTTCGTACATCGAATAGTTTCTAACTTAACCTAACTCCTTTGACCCTGCCAAAAACTAACGAAGGAGGTCGGACCAGCTGTGATCACTATATCGGCCGACGTTATCGGGCGATCTCTTACGACGGTGTTGACGACCGATGTCGCTGCCACTGTGAACGTAGCCTAATGGCCATCACGTCTGCAGATACCATGTAGCATTGAGCGAGTAAAGCAGTACTGCAGAACGCACACGCAGTAGTTCCCACGCTGTCTGAAGGAGCCGGTGGCCCCTATGGCGTTGCCAGTGGATGGTGATGTGAGGCGCTGTGGCTAGACATGAGACCGCCCGGTACCTAAGGAAATCACATTGTTATTCTGGCGTGAAACAAGTGATCTTGCTTAATAAATATGTGCTATTAAAATGGCTTTTACCGATTCATACACCAGAAGAAGCCTACATGTCATTAGCACTTTCTAACAGAAATCGATAATCTTAACAGATGAGTGAAAAATGTTTAAGGTAAGGCAAATGTACGAACGGTAAGAAACAGCACTAGTGTAATAGGTACGAGGTACAGGCTGCTCACCATAGTCGCCTGTCGTTGATTGGATGCCTTCCGATCTAGAAGACCATTATCATCATCATCATCATTATTATTATTATTATTACATGATTAATCAATACAAAGATTAATTAATAGCAACATCTTGTATTATTTATCCAGAGCATCTTCCCTGTCGATGCTGCGATGTTCCGTCACTCCATTTATGCGGTCTGTCCGGAACGTCGTGGTCTTCCGCGCTTACGTCTGCCGGGTGGTTTCCACTCATAAACCTTCTTTGGCCACGGATGATCTGGCATTCTCATCACATGCCAGCATCATTTTAATGATTTTATTTCAATTCTATCTATCACTGTGTCATTTGCCTTCATTCTGGCTCTTACTTCATCATTAGTTTTTCTTTCTATTCTTGATATTCTGGCGCTCCTACGCAAATAATCCATTTCCACAGCATTTAAGATCCATAGTTCTGATCCATAGCATAGCACTGATTCAACCATTACCTTACCTGCTCTTTTCTTATTGCTGTTGGAAATATTCATATTCCACCTAAAATAATTCATACAACCTAACACTTTTCTGTTTTATCAATATGTGCCCCGAGATATTTAAATTTCTCTACCTGTATCATAACTGCTTTGTCATTGATGTGTACTTCAAATTTAGCACCCATATTCGCCACCAGGTACTCTGTTTTTGTTAGACTCATTTGTAGTCCCCATCTGTTGTTGTTGTTGTTGTTGTGGTCTTCAGTCCTGAGACTGGTTTGATGCACCTCTCCATGCTACTCTATCCTGTGCAAGCTGCTTCACCTCCCAGTACCTACAGCAACCTACATCCTTCTCAATCTCCTTAGTGTATTCATCTCTTGGTCTCCCTCTACGATTTTTACCCTCCACGCTGCCCTCCAATACTAAATTGGTGGTCCCTTGATGCCTCAACACATGTCCTACCAACCGATCCCTTCTTCTAGCAAGTTCTGCCACAAACTTCTCTTCTCCCCAATCCTATTCAATACTTCCTCATTAGTTACGTGATCTACCCATCTGATCTTCAGCATTCTTCTGTAGCACCACATTTCAAAAGCTTCTATTCTCTTCTTGTCCAAACTATTTATCGTCCATGTTTCACTTCCATACAAGCCTACACTCCATACAAATACTTTCAGAAATGACTTCCTGACACTTAAATCTATACTGTATGTTAACAACTTTCTCTTCTTCAGAAACGCTTTCCTTGCCATTGCCAGTCTACATTTTATATCGTCTCTACTTCGACCATCAACAGTTATTTTGCTCCTCAAATAGCAAAATTCCTTTTCTACTTTAAGTGTACTTTAAGTGTACTTGAGGACAATATTATGGAAATGGAAGAGGATGTAGATGAAGATGAAAGGGGAGATATGATACTGCGTGAAGAGTTTGACAGAGCACTGAAAGACCTAAGTCGAAACAAGGCCCCGGGAGTAGACAACATTCCATTAGAACTACTGACAGCCTTGGGAGAACCAGTCCTGACGAAACTCTACCATCTGGTGAGCAAGATATATGAGACATGCGAAATACCCTCAGATTTCAAGAAGAATATAATAATTCCAATCCCAAATAAAGCAGGTGTTGACAGATGTGAAAATTACCGAACTATCAGTTTAATAAGTCACCGCTGCAAAATACTAACGCGAATTCTTTACAGACGAATGGAAAAACTAGTAGAAGCCGACCTCGGGGAAGATCAGTTTGGATTCCATAGAAATATTGGAACACGTGAGGCAATACTGACCCTATGACTTATCTTAGAAGCTAGATTAAGGAAAGACAAACCTACGTTTCTAGCATTTGTAGACTTAGAGAAAGCTTTTGACAATGTTGACTGGAATACGCTCTTTCAAATTCTGAAGGTGGCAGGGGTAAAATACAGGGAGCGAAAGGCTATTTGCAATTTGAACAGAAACCAGATGGCAGCTATAAGAGTCGAGGGACATGAAAGGGAAGCAGTGGTTGGGAAGGGAGTGAGACAGGGTTGTAGTCTCTCCCCGATGTTATTCAATCTGTATATTGAGCAAGCAGCGAAGGAAACAGAAGAAAAATTCGGAGTAGGTATTAAAATCCATGGAGAAGAAATTAAAACTTTGAGGTTCGCCGATGACATTGTAATTCTGTCAGAGACAGCAAAGGGCAGTTGAACGGAATGGATAGTGTCTTGAAGGGAGGATATAAAATGAACACCAACAAAAGCAAAACGAGGATAATGGAATGTAGTCGACTTAAATCTGGTGATGCTGAGGGAATTAGATTAGGGAATGAGACACTTAAAGTAGTAAAGGAGTTTTGCTATTTGGGGAGCAAAATAACTGTTGATGGTCGAAGTAGAGACGATATAAAATGTAGACTGGCAATGGCAAGGAAAGCGTTTCTGAAGAAGAGAAATTTGTTAACATCTAGATTTAAGTGTCAGGAAGTCGTTTCTGAAAATATTTGTATGGAGTGTAGGAAGTGAAACATGGGCGATAAATACTTTGGACAAGAAGAGAATAGAAGCTTTCGAAATGTGGTGCTACAGAAGAATGCTGAAGATTAGATGGGTAGATCACGTAACTAATGAGGAAGTATTGAATAGGATTGGGGAGAAGAGAAGTTTGTGGCAGAACTTGACTAGAAGAAGGGATCGTTTGGTAGGACATGTGTTGAGGCATCAAGGGACCACCAATTTAGTATGGGAAGGCAGCGTGGAGGGTAAAAATCGTAGAAGGAGACCAAGAGATGAATACATCAAGCAGATTCAGAAGGACGTAGGTTGCAGTAGGTATTGGGAGGTGAAGCAGCTTGCACAGGATAGAGTAGCATGGAGAGGTGCATCAAACCAGTCTCGGGACTGAATACCACAACAACAACAACAACTTGACTTTCATCATCTACAGTCCAAGGACTTTTGTACGAAAGCTCAGGCGGGGTAGAACTGGTGATGAATTCTTGTGTACATTACATTAGAGACGTACGTTATTTTGACCACAACAATCCTGGCTACGGTCAACTACCATGACTAAGTGCCGATAAGCGTATAGACTATCATACTCTATCTGTGTTTATCGCCTTCTCAGTTCAAAATGTTCCAAATGGCTCTGAGCACTATGGGACTTAACAGTTGAGGGCATCAGTCACCTAGAACTTATAACTACTTAAACCTAACTAACCTAAGGACAACACACACATCCATGCCCGGGGCAGGATTCGAACCAGCGACCGCAGCGGTCGCGCGGTTCCAGACTGAAACGCCTAGAACCGCTCGGCCACTTATGCCGGCGCCTTCTCAGTCATTTCACTCCCTTGTATTCAACTTCAACTCTTACAATCCTGTCTGAACAGCACAGTAGCATTGCTCAATCTGAGTAAAGTAAGATCCTCTCTGTACTGTCACATAACGCTGCCATGTTCTCTAAATCATTTTCTGTATCAGGAACACGACTGTGGAACTATCTTCCTCAAAATATCAGATAATTTAAATTTCTTGGAAACTTCAAATAACAGCTAATGGCCCACCTTATATCACAATAGCTATCTGTCCCATATGCTAGACCGCATCTCATTGCCGGCCGGTGTGGCTGTGCGGTTCTATGCGCTAAAGTCTGGAGCCGAGCGACCGCTACGGTCGCAGGTTCGGATCCTGCCTCGGGTATGGATGTGTGTGATGTCCTTAGGTTGGTTAGGTTTAATTAGTTCTAAGTTCTAGGCGACTGATGACCTCAGAAGTTAAGTCGCACAGCGCTCAGAGCCATTTGAACCGCATCTCATTCTCGTCAATCCACCATTACCCAACCCCCCAACCCCCACCCAATCTCTTCTCTACCTTGCCGGCAGAGTTGTTTATTTACATTCTATTCTATCCTTGAGCCACTATTAGTGTCATTTCAATCTTCTCGTCTTTCTGTATCTCTTCTGATGCTGGTAATACCAAATATGTCTTTACATGTGCTAAACCAGGGGGGGACAAACTGCAGGCTGCGGTCACATGTGGCCCGTTAATGGTTTTTGTGCGGCCCGCCAAGACGTACAAAAAAATCTGCCTTGAACAGAGATTTCCTTCACGTGCAGAACCGAAGATTTTCACTAGGACGGCCACGCACTATGCATGCTTAATATTGATACTATTTGCGCAGTGCTTTACTGTTTGTTCTGTTTTATTTCTATTTTGCCTGTGCAACAGCAAATATATAAATTTACAACTTTTGTGGAACTTCAAATCTTCAGAAAAAACGTATAATCGGTGATGAATACCATCTGGTTAATGGAGAATAGACAAACCCATATTTCTTTGTTGATACAGGCAATAAAGCAGTGTGCTTATTGTGTCATAAAACGATAGGCATGTTTAAGGAGTACAATCTGAAACGACATTACGAAGCACAACATTGCGAATTTGGCTCCAACATTCCAAAGGAAGAACGTAAAATAAAAGCTACATAGAGTGTGGAAAAGCTGAAGAAGCAACAAACATTATTCACAAAGCAATCAGAATTTCAAAATAGCGCTACAGAAGCAAGTTTCAGGATAGCCTAATGCATAGCTAAATGCAACAAACCTTTCCGGATGTCGAGTTTATTAAGCTGTGTATTACAATGTGTGCAAGCGTAGTGTCCTGATGTTGGAAGCAAGTCTGAAAGCCGTTCACTGTCAAGAAGGACTATAATGCGGCGCATTGACTTAATTAGCGACGAACTCACAGAGCAACTGAACACCGCAAGCAAAGATTTCGTTTGGTTTTTCTTTGCATTGAATGAGAGCCAAGATAACAAAGACACTGCAAAATTGCTAATCTTGAAGGATGACAAGTTACTCTCTCACCTATATTTCGTATACGGAAAATTGCTGAAGATTTTGTTACAACCTTACGAACCTTGAGCGAGACTCTAGAAAGTTAACGGCCTGAGCAGATGTTGATGAGGCCTGGTGGGGCGCTAAAAGCATGAAGTATTTTCATGGTTCTTAATTTGTAGAAATGGGATGTTGGAAGTTGAAAGCAAGAGGCGGCGAGCCATCCCTCAGTAAATCTTACCGGACAGGCCCACAGCCATACAGGGCAGACAGAGCAGACCCTAGTAGGGTCAGGTCTCCAGCAGACAAGGCCGCTATACCTATAGTGGCACCAGCCGAAGGCTGTGCTGCGGGGGATGGACTGAAGGGACGCGTCTACACAGTGGAGTCGTAAACCGGGCATTGTGTGCAGAGCCACATGTAATAAGAATTCTCAAGTTTTCGTGTTTGCTGATAGTGCAAATAGGCCTGCGACTCACTTCCATCGGCCGCCTCGGTTCTATAAGAAACTCTGGCGTCTGAGAAACGTTTAGAGATAGAATCTTTATTACACCTCATAGCTAGGACTAACATGCTCCAAGGCACAGGCGATTTAGATAAACATCTTTAAGATTGTATCTATTCGCTTGTTGCGACAGGAAGCGACGCGACTTCGGAGAAAAATATAATGTCCCTGCGCGAAAACTTTAAAAACCCAGTAATTGGCGGTTTCTTTTTTTTTTCTAGAGACGCAGGTTTCTTAACTCTCGCGCTGGTTCGACTTGAGTTTGTGCTGTCATGTAGGAGGGGAGATTTAGAGCCTCTAAAGCCTTCTAATTGGCAGTGTCGTTTGTGCACTTTGCGAAAAAACGGATTTTTTTATCTGTAGAGGTGCGAGACTCTGGGGTTCTGGACTTCGGTCTGGAAGTGATCGTCTGGTCGAAGCTCTGGCATGTGTGGTTGGTGCTTGGGACCTGTCCTGAGACTGACTTCACTTGCAAGTAGTTGGACTGGAGAGCCTGTGGTGAAGTTCTTATTGTAGTGACTTCAAATGTCTCGGAATACTCGTTTTCCGAGGGTACACTTATTTATTTTTGGTTTACCAGTCTTGACGTTTGGTATCTTCGTGCGTCTGTCATATAGGTGAGCCAAATTGGTTCCTGGGTACGACCAGCGAACGAGTGTGTCACAAACTGAAATCTACCGTGATTTCAGGGCTCTGGTAGAGAGTAAATTGCGATCCGTCTGCCTGATCGCTAGACCGTGAGATTTTGCATTTCCTTCGTGGCCGCGATCGATTCACAGGTGCTGCCTCCACGTCTCACCTCCGCCGCACACATCTCGCCAGCTGCAAGTTACATCGCTGCACGAAGCAAACAGGGTAACGTACTGCTGCTCCGGCCTTGTCAGGGCGTACAGATCTCAATCGCCACTTGCTCTCAGCTGCACCTATATAGACGTCTGTAGATTATAAATCAAAGTGTGCTCAGCGCCAAATCAATTCAGATTGCGTTATCCACAGTTCTAGGACCAGAGTACTTGGCTCACTTCTGCTACTTAGGATCCTTGTCCATTGTTCTCTTCACCCAACTGTTAGTTGTTTACTGTATTCAGTCAATAACTATAACATATATCTGTTTTTCTTTAAAAAAAATAAATGTTGTTAGTAAATTTTACTACATTCTAAATCATTTTATATAGTGAGCACCACGGGGTAACTTTCATTGTGGCGTCCCATGCCTGGATAACTTTCAATCCTTATTTGTGGAATTAATCAAAATTTCGTCTTCACGGATGAATTACTAGGCCTCGAAGCAGTTAAATATAGAACCACCGATCCAGACTTGCTTGAGTGTTCTGTGAATTGTGTGGAGAAAAGTGGGCTGTCTTGGAACAAAATGGTAAGCATTTCAACAGATGGGGCCAGAGCTTTCAGTGGATAAAGTGTAGGTGTGGTAAGGCTTTGATGTGGCAGATCCTGTTGGCGGTGTTGTGAACACAACCAGAGCCAGGACACTCCACCATCGGCAGTTCAAATCTCTTCTTCATGATCTGAGGGGAGAATATGAAGAAGCAATTTACCAAAACAACAAGAGGTGGTTGTATCTGGGCAGTGTATTGAAAGAGTCTTGACACTGCAGAATGTAATCCTCTTATTTCTAGGCACGAACGAAATATGTAATGATGTTACAGAAACAGGATGTGAGAGGTGGAGACATGAGATGATGGTATATTTCAGAAACTGAATGAACTGAATGTGACATTGCAGGAGAAGGGGTTGTCAAATCTGTACACATCTAAAATCATTGCAAGCAAAACTAGATCTTAATTTTATCCATTTCTGGCAGTGTTTCTTCTGTGACTGTATTACTTTCGTAAAATAAAGAACAACCGCCTTCAGTCACAATAGTGATTATATTTCAATGCACGATCCATTTCGAGTCCTTGGGGGCTCATCTTTAGGTGCTTTCTACATCCATTACTATTCCAGATTTAGGCTAATTCTGATCTGTTTCCAGTGGTGGATAAATGGTTTTTGAAGGACAGTATGAGTAAACGTGCTTGTGCACGTATATACGGTACACTTTCCGTTCTACAGCTCATTTTGTGAATACAAGTCAAAATCTGTTAGTAGTTTTAGTGCCATGACTTGCCGTTAGGCGTCGGTACTGGTTTGACGACACAGCGTTGAAACATAATCATCAGTGAGAACTGCAGTTCCAGACATTCAACGTGGACCTGGACAAGGTGAGCAGGGCTTTACCCGTAAAGCTGTTTTTATGACAGCAACAGCCGTAACGGTGCTGACGCGCTGCTCGCGAGCCCACTCGCTACTCCGTAACACATTTCGAGAAAACAGAATCATTGGCCGGTCGTTCCTAATTCTCTGGTTGCCGACATCATCAGACTCGTACCCGTGTGATTTGTGGCTGTGGGGTGGGGTTACCTAAAGGGCAGGTTTTGTCTACGGGACACTAATACACGATGGAGGCTGAAAATGAGCATCGGAGGGAGGTAGCCATCTCAGCACCTGAGATGTTTCGGGCACCAGTGGAGCAGTTTCTAGTGCCATTCCAGGCTGTCGTGAAAGCAGCAGATGGCAATCACACAGAGCAAAGTTTGTAACCTCGAACTTAAACATGGAACGCAATTAAAAAATGTTACCTTCTCGTATAGAAATTAAAACATGTTTCTTTCAATGGTTTATTCATTATTTCTCTTTTGCATGACCTTATAAATGCTTCCACAAAGATTCAATGTCCTACGATTTCTCGTTTTTCAAGAAGGCCCTCTCAAGTAGCAAAAGTTTAATTTTTATCGCTCTGTATTCAGGTAGACTTAAGAAATAATTGTCGTTGGTTTAAGGAAAAGACTCTTCGAAGAGGAAGGATATTTCACATTACCCATTTCATTTGTCGATAATGTCCCTAGGGACTCTCGCCATGTTGTTGGTCGTCACCAGTTCCTAAGAACTGTATATTGAGGTTTCATTTCCGCTTCGGTTGTGCGCATGTGAAGTGTGATTAGGTTTTAGTTGAAATGTTAATGGGTAATTGTATTTACTCTCCATGGTCTGTTCTAGCAAACTGCCGATGCAGAATCGTTCAGTATGTCGGATATTCTTTGCTGTCTTTGTTGGACTTCCTTTTACGACGACGACACGGTGCGCGTCTAGCTGAACCGTCCTCGCACTGATTCTTCTGCTGGCCGGGTTGAGCACATCTGACGCATATCTGGTGCTGTGTGTTAGCCTACAATGTTTCTTTGTGTGCTTAAGGTCATGGCACTTAAAACATTTCGGAAATGAAGTATAATCTTCAATGTGAAGTGCACACAGTGCATAGCAGTACGTTGCTAAATCGGGAAGTTACTTGAATACGTTCATGAAATCTGTTACTCAGCTGACGCCTCATATTGAAGCAGAGAATACAGATTTCTCTACTTTAGTTGGTGAATGACACAACCAGTCAAAATAGTTTTTGAATGCTTTATTGTAGTACCACAGTGTTCACAGAAATCGAACACAAAATGAATCCCCAATACTCACAACTCTGCGCAAAAAAATAACCGTTTGAACCAATCGTAAGACCGCGTACGGCTTAAGCATTCATCACCGTAGGCTTCCTGCATCAATTGGTGTGTGTCTATAAAGGTTTTCTTGAGTTTCACGCAAAAATTAATGCAAACGCGTTGCTCCTCTATGTCTGACTTATCGAAATTCGCAAACTGTGCGACACAACGTTCTACCCAATGCAGCACTGAACAATAACTGACACACACACAACAATGAAACTCCCGGTAGTTACACACTAAAGACAGGCGTGTGCCAGGATGCCAACCGCATTTCGCTGCATCTCATCATTGGCGCGAAATTACCAATGTTCCGGAATTTTTTGAACAGACCTCGTATGCATGTGTCTGGATTCTCCGAGGAAAACGAACGTTAGCGAGTTCCGTTAGTTGCCTTCACGCTGGCCCCGTGGGGTGCCACTGGGTACACCACAGGATCGCCTCTAGTTCGTATTGCCGGTAATTTTGACAGCTGGAGATACATTTCTGACTTGTTAAGATCGCTGGCTGTGCCCTGTCTTCGAAGTTTCCGCGACTCTATCTTTCAACAAAATAATGCAAGACCGCATGTTGCCCGCGCTGTCCTGAGATACCCCGATACAAAGGAAGTTCGACTGAGGCGCTGACTAGCCTGTTAATCAGATCTGCCGAAAGACGCCAGTGATTACGACTGGACTCTGGCACAGAGATGACTCAGCGTGAAGTATCCGTATCTGTCGTCCTAACACAGGTCGACTCGATGTCCGGCCGAATTAGCCCCGTTGATCCTGCTAGATGTGGCGCCCTCTGTAAGTCTTCTGTGCATATAATTTAATAATGAATTTTACCTACTCTGCTGTATAAGGAAAAACATTTTTTGTTATTTGCTGCCTTTCTTGGTATCGTAATTGCGGTGACCACCTCTTTATTATATTGCTGATGATTCCGGACTGGATTTGAAATCGGATAATGTCCCCTGACTGTAACAGACCACCTCCTTGAAACAAAGATTGATTTATTCAAAGCACATTAGGAAGTTAAACTTTTTAACAAATGAAAAAATCTTAGGCTCTTAATGTCCAGTGTGCGACCCGCGCACGAGGCGGCTAGAGAGGAGGACAGCAACGAAGGCTGTCTCAGAGGCTCGCGTTGTTGGCACCAAAGCTTTGTTTTCACTTATTGTGGCAACTGTCACTGGATATTTCAGATCAGCATCCGCTGCATTGACGAACTGCGCAGTAGTTGAAATAAGTTATATTCCTACAAATAACGTTGCTACACGGGCACGTGAGGCTCATAACAGCATATACGGAACACTTCTTCCTGGACTTCGATGTATCGCGGTTGCTCGGACACCGACCTGTCATTTCCCTGCCAAATGTGAAATTAATGAGAGTTTGAATAGAAGCTATCGAGTTGTTCAAAAATAGTTGAAATGGCTCTGAGCACTACGGGGCTTAACATCTGAGGTCATCAGTCCCCTAGAACTTAAAACTACTTAAACCTAACCGACCCAAGGACATCACACACATCCATACCAGAGGCAGGATTCGACCCTGCGACCGTAGCAGTCGCGTGGCTCCGGACTGAAGCGCCTAGAACCGCTCTGTCACACGGGCGGGTATCATGTTGTTAGCGGTCATGAAACCACGAATGGCTGTTTAATAAAATAGAATAAAGGGAAGAGAGAGAGAGAAATGAAGGAAGGATGATAACAATGTCCACAGAATGTCAAACTTCTAACTCTTCTTCCACCCTTGTTGTCTTTACCGAATGCTCATTCTCTCAGTAACTGCAACAGTCTCTGAACGGGCAGGAGCCTTACTGTCAAAGTTCCCTCTGTTCTACTGTTGTCTGCCGAGATTGTTTGCTTAGCGATGGAATCAAATACTCTGCATCTGCACGGGTGTTATTGTTTGAGACTGTCTGCAATTACAGCAGCTTAACACAAGGGGTAGCCAACACGTCACCGAGTTCGTTCCGCTGTGCTGCAGGGTAAAAGAACTGGTAAAAACAGGTCGTCTACGTCAGCGCAACGCTGGCGCTCTTCCAGCGGCCCCGTCGCGGACATTTCGAAACAAAAGATATGAGTGCTCAAAAACAGCTCCGCAAAACTAGGATCACGTAACACGCCGCTTACGACACCGATACTCGCAATACTGCAAGGCGACTTAGCAACTACCGCACAATGAAACACTGCATTCAGAACTACGTCTACTGTACAACTTGGTAGCCGCCTTGTTTTTGCCTAGACATGAATGGAGCAAACACAATGTTTCTTCTTCTTTAAGTTACGAGACATGTTCCGTCGAAGTTACAGCATCTTGAGCTGGTATTTTATCTGCTTGTTAAACTAGCTGGAAAAATTTCTTTTTACTGTCTGTACATATAATTTAGATTTCGTGTAAAGTAAACAGACACTGAAACAAATTTCGTTAAGACAGTCTCTGGTTTCAGTACCTTTCTTTACTTTGCGGTACAGCTGATACGCTTGTAGGGTTTGTCGTCTGCTGCGTAACTTGCTGTGACAGTGCGAGAGAGAGACAAAGATATTGTTTATTACTCTGTGGCGGTCAGCGCTCACATAATTATTCTTAGGATATAGAGTTTCTTGTTCTTGTTAAGAGTAATTTTGAGGAGAGAAGAGCCATTCTTGTGATGTAAAAAATCGACGCCATTGCGAGTTTATATTTCACACTGTAAAATATAAGTGCATATGGAAGGAAATCAGTTAATAGAACAATAAAATATTGTTCATTTCAAGAAGGTACATCTTATTATACACCCAGCGATATACTGCAATAGTGATTTACTAATAAACACCAGCTGAGAACAGTTCCGACGGGAGCGTTCAGTTCTAGTGAAATAGTAGAGCTAAATAGTAATTAGCCTAGTAAGAAGAGGAGTCTTTACAGTTTACTGTACAACTTGGTAGCCGCCTTGTTTTTGCCTAGGCATGAATGGAGCAAACACAGTGTTTCTTCTTCTTTAAGTAACGAGACATGTTCCGTCGAAGTTACAGCATCTTGAGCTGGTATTTTATCTGCTTGTTAAACTAGCTGCAAAAATTTCTTTTTACTGTCTGTACATATGATTTAGTTTTCGTGTAAAGTATACAGACACTGAAACAAATTTCGTTAAGACAGTCTCTGGTTTCAGTACCTTTCTTTACTTTGCGGTACAGCTGATACGCTTGTAGGGTTTGTCGTCTGCAACAACAGAGAACTTCATATAGAAAAACCGAGCGAGGTGGCGCAGTCGTTAGACACTGGACTCGCATTCGGGAGGACGACGGTTCAATCCCGCGTCCGGCCATCCTGATTTAGGTTTTCCGTGATTTCCCTAAATCGCTCCAGGTAAATACTGGGATGGTTCCTTTCAAAGGGCACGGCCGACTTCCTTCCCCATCCTTCCCTAATCCGATGAGACCGATGACCTCGCTGTCTGGTCTCCTTCCCCACAACAACCAACCAACCATATAGAAAGCTTAATTATGCCGAAAATTACGTCTCGATGTTAAACGGTTGATGTTTACATTATTTTACTGTATGAGAAAAACTGCATGTCTGTATGTGGAACAGTTTGTGTGTGTATGATATATGTTTACTTTTACAAGTTTCTATACTGCCTTCAATGTGAAACTGCATTTGGAACTTGGACTATCACACTGCGTATCAGATACGAATAGAAGATGGCGAACAGCTGAATGTGTGCTGGATGGCAGGGGAGTTTTGAATCGTGTTTTGATGTTAGTCTTTGAGAAGTGTATCTCTCTCTCTCTCTCTCTCTCTCTCTCTCATTCTCTCTGTGTGTGTGTGTGTGTGTGTGTGTGTGTGTGACTGAGCTACACAGACATCGTCTTTCACATAGAGTAAAATAATGTAATCTACAACAGTTTACCGGCCGTTGTGGCCGAGCGGTTCTGGACGCTACAGTGTGGAACCGCGCGACCACTACGGTCGCAGGTTCGAATCCTGCCTCGGGCATGGAAGTTTGTGATGTCCTTAAGTTGGTTAAGTTTATGTAGTTCTAAGTTCTAGGGGACTGATGACCTTAGAAGTTAAGTCCCATAGTGCTCAGAGCCATTTGAACCATTTTTTACAACAGTTTAACATACCAGGCGCAATTTCCAATGTTGTTTGGTGCACTGAAGTAAAACAGCAGCACTGACTCCTACTACGTTTAAAATGGCATAAAATACTGACATTGGCCATCTGCGTGTCCTATTGCTTCCCTCAGTTGGTGTTATTTACTTCGAAACATCCTGTGTTGGAATTGATAATACACTTTTATTTGTCCGTTTGCCTCTGTAGACAAATGCATTGCATAAATAGAATGTTCGTGAATCACAAAGGCACATAACTTTGAGGTCTTATTTGGCTGGCTTCTTAGGCACATACATGCGAAATTTGCATCTACCACGAAAGGCTGCTAACATGTCATCGATTGTCACGTTCGCTCCTGGAGTATAATACTTTTGACATTTGTCTATAAAGAGTTCCCAGACATCTGTAATAGCTGCAAGTCTGTCATCGGCCTTCCTAGTATCTCTTGTAGCAGCACAATCGTAACGCAAACAAGACAAAATGAATAAAAATCTATCAACGCTCATAGTTGCTCGAAACACATCATGACCAGTTCCATCATTAGCAAAAAGTTCAACACCATTTTCGTGATTAGATTTCATTACTCCAGATAAATAAAGCAGATCTAGAAATGCTCTCAGTTCTATTGTTCAAATGGTCTGAACACTATGGGACTTAATATCTGCGGTCATCAGTCTCCTAGAACTTAGAACTACTTAAACCTAACTAACTTAAGGACATCACACACATCCATGCCCGAGGCAGGATTCGAACCTGCGACCGCAGCGGTCGCGCGGTTCAAGACTGAAGCGCCTAGAACCGCTCGGCCACACCGGCCAGCAGTTCTATTGTATCTAGCGGCTTTATGAATGTTGGTTGACGAGCTCTGTATTTGTTTGACATGTCATGTATCTTGACGTTTGTATTGGTGAGCATTAGTTGCAATAAACCTTTAGTAATGAACAATTCCCAAGCAGATAATATGTCAGTTGAATCAAGCGTTTTTGGTTCACGTCTAGCGCCTGGAGGGCAGCTAACACGGGTACGAGTTGTAGGAGGAGCTTCTTTTGACCACTTGTAGCACTTCTTTTTTACAATAAAATATTTGTCAGCGGAAGGCCTCATACACGGCTCTTCATCTGATTCTTCACAACTACATTATGATGTAGCTTCAGAGATGGAATCATGATCACTTACGTTAGTATAAATTCATCCGCATCTGCTGTGCTCTCCTCATCAGATTGCAAAAACGTAGCATCATTCACCATTCTTTTCAACTCGTCAGCTGATAATGACTTCGATGATGCCATTCTGAAAAATAATGCATATTTTCTTACATAACCTTAAAAATCGACGTTATCATTGAAATTTCGCTCTTTTCGACTTCAGTCGCATAAAACACTAATTGTGATAATACTCTGGTGGGGTATTCTTTCTCTTTATCTCACAAAATATTACCAGAAAGATCGCATCCAACACTCCGCGTTAAACGGCATCACTTCCCTGAGGACTACCAAGAACACAGGCGCCGTCTGTTCTTCCGTTCACGTACTATGTATTGTATTCATATCGCCTGGCGTTCTCTAGGACTCCACTACAGCAGTTAAGTTTTAAATAGTTCCTTAGGGAACACCAGATATTACTTCTGTTTTACTCGATGACTTTCCGTTAATTACTACGAACTGTGACGTTTCTGACAAGAAATCACGAATCCAGTTGCACAACTGGGACGATAGTCCATAGACACGCAATTTGATTAGAAGTCGCTTGTGAGGCACGGTGTCGAAAGCCATCTGGAAATCTAAATGTATTGATCAATTTGACATACTCAGTCAGTAGCACTTATTAATTCGTGATAATAAAATGCTAGTTGTGTCTGACACGAACGAAATTTTCTGAATCCGTGGTAAATATTTACCAATAAACGTTTTTCTTCGAGGTAACTCATAATGTTCGAGCACAGTATGTGTCCCAAAATCTTACTTTATATCGACGTTAGCGATACGGGTCAGTAATTCAGTAGATTACTCGTATTTCCTCTTTTTGGGTATTGATGTGACATGTGCAGCTTTCCGGTCTTTAGGTACACATCTATCAACGAGGGACTGGTTATATGTGATTGCTATGTATGGAGCTATTGTGTCCGCATATTCGAGAGGAATCTGACTGATGTACAATCAAGACCGGAGACCCTGTCTTTATTGATTTAACCTTTTTTGCTACACCGAGGATATCTATTTCCAAGATAGTCGCGTTGGTAATTGATTCGAACTCTGGAACATTTCCTTCGTCTTTGAAACATTCCCTAGGTCTTCTTTGGTGAAAGTGTTTCGGAAAACCGTGTTTAGGCACGTTGCTTTAATTGCAGTGTCGTCAGTAACTTGAGCATTGTTATAGCTCAGTGAAGGTATTGATTGTGTCTTTCCGCTGCTGTACTGTACATACAACTAGAATCTATTTGGATTTCGAGACAGAGTTTCGTTGTGGAAAGTACTCAAAGCGTCTCACATTAAAGTTCGCCCTGCATTTCGAGCTTCTGTAAAATTTCGCCAATCTTGAGAGTTTTGCGTTCTTTTAAATTTGGCATGCTTTTTTCATTGCCTCTGCAATAGTGTTCTGACCTGATTAGTGTACCATGGAGGATCAATACCATCTCTTATTAATTTATTTGGTACATGTCTCTCAAATAGCTGCTTCTTTGAATTTAAATCACACCTGGCTTAGGTTTACATACTCAGTTTCTGACAAGGCCTCGGGATGTGACCCCTGCTCACCTTGTCTCCACCAGCATCTGAAGTTGACTGTAACCATTATTGATTGCTTTTTTTAAAATGTATTTCCTGTTTGCTCGCATATTGTGATACGTGGTCCTTTTCTAATTAATTCCATTTTATTATGTCCGCCTGCTTAGCTGAGTGGTGAGCGAGCCCGGGTTCGCTTCCTGGCCGGGTTGGAGATTTTCTCCGCTCCTGCACTGGGTGTTGTGTTGTCCTCATCATCATTTCATCCTCACCACTGGCGTGCAAGTCGCCCAATGTGGTGTCGACTTAAATAAGACTTGCACTTGGCGGCCGAACTTCCCGGATGGGGCCTCAAGGCCAACAATCCCATACGATCATTTCGTTTCATTTCCATTTTTTATACATAAACCGTGGTCTAGGGGTAGCGTCTTTGATTCATAATCAAATCGTCTTCGGTCCCTGGTTCGATCCGCGCCACTGCCTAAATTTTGATAAATAATCAGCATTGGCGGCCGAAGACTTCCGGCATAAGAAGTCAGACTCATTCTGCCAACGGCCTTGTCAAAGAGGGCGGAGGAGCGGATAGAGGTTCAGGGCACTCTCTTGTCCTGGGGGTGGGAAATTGCCCCTAAAGGCGGCAGAATCAACAATGATCAACGACATGAGGATGCAGAAGGCAATGGAAACCACTGCATTAAAGACACGTAACGTGTATCCACAGGACATGTGACCTGTAATTGAAGAAGTGTCATGATGATCTCTCCATTGGCAAAAGATTCCGGAATAGTCCCCCACTCGGATCTCCGGGAGGGGACTGCCAAGGGGGAGGTTACCATGAGAAAAAGATTGAATAATCAACGAAAGGATAACGTTCTACGAGTCGGGGCGTGGAATGTCAGAAGCTTGAACGTGGTAGGGAAACTAGAAAATCTGAAAAGGGAAATGCAAAGGCTCAATCTAGATATAGTAGGGGTCAGTGAAGTGAAGTGGAAGGAAGACAAGGATTTCTGGTCAGATGAGTATCGGGTAATATCAACAGCAGCAGAAAATGGTATAACAGGCGTAGGATTCGTTATGAATAGGAAGGTAGGGCAGAGGGTGTGTTACTGTGAACAGTTCAGTGACCGGGTTGTTCTAATCAGAATCGACAGCAGACCAACACCGACAACGATAGTTCAGGTATACATGCCGACATCGCAAGCTGAAGATGAACAGATAGAGAAAGTGTATGAGGATATTGAAAGGGTAATGCAGTATGTAAAGGGGGACGAAAATCTAATAGTCATGGGCGACTGGAATGCAGTTGTAGGGGAAGGAGTAGAAGAAAAGGTTACAGGAGAATATGGGATTGGGACGATGAATGAAAGAGGAGAAAGACTAATTGAGTTCTGTAACAAGTTTCAGCTAGTAATAGCGAATACCCAGTTCAAGAATCACAAGAGGAGGAGGTATACTTGCAAAAGGCCAGGAGATACGAGAAGATTTCAATTAGATTACATCATGGTCAGACAGAGATTCCGAAATCAGATACTGGATTGTAAGGCGTACCCAGGAGCAGATATAGACTCAGGTCACAATATAGTAGTGATGAAGAATAGGCTGAAGTTCAAGACATTAGTCAGGAAGAATCAATACGCAAAGAAGTGGGATACGGAAGTACTAAGGAATGACGAGATACGTTTGAAGTTCTCTAACGCTATAGATACAGCAAAAAGGGATAGGGCTGTAGGCAGTACAGTTGAAGAGGAATGGACATCTCTAAAACGGGCCATCACAGAAGTTGGGAAGGAAAACATAGGTACAAAGAAGGTAGCTGCGAAGAAACCATGGGTAACGGAAGAAATACTTCAGTTGATTGATGAAAGGAGGAAGTACAAACATGTTCCGGGAAAATCAGGAATACAGAAATACAAGTCGCTGAGGAATGAAATAAATAGGAAGTGCAGGGAAGCTAAGACAAGATGGCTGCAGGAAAAATGTGAAGACATCGAAAAAGATATGATTGTCGGAAGGACAGACTCAGCATACAGGAAAGTCAAAACAACCTTTGGTGACCTTAAAAGCAACGGTGGTAACATTAAGAGTGCAACGGGAATTCCACTGTTAAATGCAGAGGAGAGAGCAGATAGGTGGAAAGAATACATTGAAAGCCTCTTTGAGGGTGAAGATTTGTCTGATGTGATAGAAGAAGAAACAGGAGTCGATTTAGAAGAGATGGGGGATCCAGTATTAGAATCGGAATTTAAAAGAGCTTTAGAGGACTTACGGTCAAATAAGGCAGAAGGGATAGATAACATTCCATCAGAATCTCTAAAATCATTGGGGGAAGTGGCAACAAAACGACTATTCACGTTGGTGTGTAGAATATATGAGTCTGGCGACATACCATCTGACTTTCGGAAAAGCATCATCCACACAATTCCGAAGACGGCAAGAGCTGACAAGTGCGAGAATTATCGCACAATCAGCTTAACAGCTCATGCATCGAAGCTGCCTACAAGAATAATATACAGAAGAATGGAAAAGAAAATTGAGAATGCGCTAGGTGACGATTAGTTTGGCTTTAGGAAAAGTAAAGGGACGAGAGAGGCAATTCTGACGTTACGGCTAATAATGGAAGCAAGGCTAAAGAAAAATGAAGACACTTTCATAGGATTTATCGACCTGGAAAAAGCGTTCGACGATATAAAATGGTGCCAGCTGTTCGAGATTCTGAAAAAAGTAGGAGTAAGCTATAGGGAGAGACGGGTCATATACAATATGCACAACAACCAAGAGGGAATAATAAGAGTGGACGATCAAGAACGAAGTGCTCGTATTAAGAAGGGTGTTAGACAAGGCTGTAACCTTTCGCCCCTACTCTTCAATCTGTACATCGAGGAAGCAATGATGGAAATAAAAGAAAGGTTCAAAATACAAGGTGAAAGGATATCAATGATACGATTCGCTGATGACATTGCTATCCTGAGTGAAAGTGAAGAAGAATTAAATGATCTGCTGAACGGAATGAACAGTCTAATGAGTACACAGTATGGTTTGAGAGTAAATCGGAGAAAGACGAAGGTAATGAGAAGTAGTAGAAATGAGAACAGCGAGAAACTTAACATCAGGATTGATGGTCATGAAGTCAATGAAGTTAAGGAATTCTGCTACCTAGGCAGTAAAATAACCAGTGATGGACGGAGCAAGGAGGACATCAAAAGCAGACTCGCTATGGCAAAAAAGGCATTTCTGCCCAAGAGAAGTCTACCAATATCAAATACCGGCTTTAATTTGAGGAAGAAATTTCTGAGGATGTACGTCTGAAGTACAGCATTGTATGGTAATGAAACATGGACTGTGGGAAAACCGGAACAGAAGAGAATCGAAGCATTTGTGATGTGGTGCTATAGACGAATGTTGAAAATTAGGTGGACTGATAAGGTAAGGAATGAGGAGGTTCTATGCAGAATCGGAGAGGAAAGGAATATGTGGAAAACACTGATAAGGTGAAGGGACAGGATGATAGGACATCTGCTAAGACATGAGGGAATGACTTCCATGGCACTAGAGGGAGCTGTAGAGGGCAAAAACTGTAGAGGAAGACAGAGATTGGAATACGTCAAGCAAATAATTGAGGACGTAGGTTGCAAGTGCTACTCTGAGATGAAGAGGTTAGCACAGGAAAGGAATAATGTGCTTGTAGACTGCACCATAAATTACTGTTTAAAAAAAAAAAAAAGCACGGAGTCCTGCCAGATTCGCACGAGTCTGGACTTTATGTTTCACTGATGATACAGAATTTTACGTGCTTTCGTCTTGTTTGGTAAATAATACAGATGTGTGAGAGAGCGAATGAAAATTGTAGCGCTTGACGTAAACACATTTTAGTGGTGTAGAAAACAGAGAAAGAGACAACAAATTTACTGATGAAGCAAGACTTTAGATGCTTAGGTATCTTTGCGGTTGGAAATATTGTTAAGAGAGAATACTTTTGAACATTGTGTGTGTGTGTGTGTGTGTGTGTGTGTATGTCTGTGTGTGTGTGTGTGTGTGTGTGTGTGTGTGTGTGTGTATGTGTATGTGTGTGTTTGTGTGTGGTTTTGAACATTTTGTGTGTATGTGTTTGTGGTTATATAATTTTAATAAAAAGGTCAGATACTTACTTGAGCATGGCGCAAATTCAGATAAAGAAACTTATGTAACATTTAATGTGCAATTACTGTAGTATAAATTTGAATATAGAAAATATTGGCTACATACAGAGTGACTGTGTTGTTTTAGATGAAAAATTCTGCGCTGTGAGTGGCGTATTCATTTTTATTGCATGCTGACTTTTTATAATTTACCCACCAGCACTATTTTTGTTTTTTTTTAATGTATCGTGAAAAACGATGTGGTTAGTTCTTTCATTTTAATGGGTGCTAAAAATTATATATTTTTTAAGTTTTCTTCTGCCACACTGAACTTGCTTCTTTAAGTGCTGGTTGCTTCTTTTTTTAATGGTTGCTAAAAAATTCCTGATAGTGCCATAATGTATTTTTTTTAATTTCCCACCTTCACCTTCTTGAATTTTTATGTTTTCCCACCTTTGTCATTTTGCAATTTTTAATTTACCACATTTCCCATTTTGTAATTTTCAGTGCCCCTCCATCGCCATCCTGTCCAGCATCTATTGTCAAATTTCTCATGTATAAAGTTCTACGAGTCGGGGCGAGGAATGTCAGAAGTTTGAATGTGGAAGGAAAGCTAGTAAATCTGAAAAGGGAATTGCTAAGGCTCAGTCTAGATATAGTGCGAGTCAGTGAAGTGAAATGAAAACAAGATAACGATTTCAGGTCAGATGAGTACAGGATAATACAAACAGCAGCAGAAAATGGTATAACGCGAGTGGGATTCGTTATGAATAGGAAAGAAGGGTAGAGAACGTGTTACTGTGAACAGTTCAGTGATAGGGTTGTTCTTATCAGAATCGACAGCAAACCAACACCGACAACGATAGTCCATGTATGCATGCCGACCTCGCAAGTAGAAGATAAGGCGATAGACAAAGTGTAAGAGGATACTGAACGGGTAATTCATACGTAAAGGAGTTGAAATCTGATAGTCACGGGGGATCGGAATGTTGTTGTAGGGAAAGGAGTAGAGGGGAGGGTTGCGGAAGAATATGGGCTTGGTACTAGGAAAGAGACAGGATAAAGATTAATTAAGTTCTGCAATAAATTTCAACTAGTAAAAGCGAATAATCTGTTCAAGAATCACAAAAGGAGCATGTGTACTTCGAAAACACCGGTAGATACGGGATATTTCAGTTGGATTAAATCATCATGGTCATGCAAGGATTCCAAAATCAGACAGGGCGTACCCTGGAGCAGACATAGACTCAGATCACAATTTAGTAGTGATGAAGAGTAGGCTAAAGTTTAAAAGACTTGTTAGGAAGAATCAGTGCGCAAAGAAGTGAGATACGGAAATAATAAGGAATGAAGAGGAACGCTTCAACTTCTCTGAGGCGATAAGGAATTGCTCAGTAGGCAGTTTAACAGGTCAGAAATGGAAAACTCTAAACAGGGCGATCACAGAAGTTGGAAAGAAAACTGTAGGCCCATGAAGGCAACTATACAGAAACCATGGGTAACAGAAGAAATGCTTCAGCTGATCGATGAAAATAGGAAGTACAAAAATTGTCCGAAAAATTCAGAAACACAAGTCACTTAGGAAGGAAGTAAAGAGGAAGTGCAGGGAGACAAAGAGCGAAATGGGTGCACGAAAAATGTGAAAAAATCGAAAGAGGAATGATAGTCTGAAGAACTGACTCAGTACATAGAAAAGTGAACACAACCTTCGGTGAAACTAAAAGCAATGGCGGTAACATTAAGAGTGCAATGGGAATCCACTGTTAAATGCAGAGGAGAGAGCGGATAGGTGGAAAGAGTACATTGAAAGCCTCAACGACGGCGACGACGTGATAGACGAAGAAACAGGCACCGATAGGGAAGAAATAGGGAATCCAGTATTAGAATCAGAATGTAAAAGAGCTTTGGAAGACTTAAAATGAAATAAGGCAGAAGGGATAAACAACATCCCATCAGAGTTTCTAAAATCATTGGGGGAAGTGACAACAAATCGTCTATTCAGTTTGGTGTGTAAAATGTATGAGTCTGGCGATATGCCATCTGAAAAAAATGTTCAAATGTGTGTGAAATCTTATGGGACTTGACTGCTAAGGTCATCAGTCCCTAAGCTTACACACTACTTAACCTAAATTATCCTAAGGACAAACACACACATCCATGCCCAAGGGAGGACTCGAACCTCCGCCGGAACCAGCCGCACAGTCTATGACTGCAGCGCCTTAGACATTTTTTTTCTTTATTAAAACAACCATATAAGCACATATGCACAAAAACAAAATAATGAAGTGCTGGAACTGCTTCAACACAAATTGTACCCTACAATAGACTGACGAATACATTTCAATATAGTGCCATTTGTAAGCTTACAAAACAGAACAAAAATATTAGCCTGACAATAGCTTCGTCAATCCAGACAGAGACATAGAACCAAAACTCAAATATATTAAAGATAATGACAATATATATATATATATATATATATATATATATATATATATATATGTATATATATATATATATATATATATATGTATATACTGAGTGTTACAAAGAGGTACACCAAACTTTCAGGAAACATTCCTCACACACAAATAAAGAAAAGATGTTAAGTGGACATGTGTCCGTAAATGCTTAATTTCCATGTTAGAGCTCATTTTAGTTTCGTCAGTATGTACTGTACTTCCTCGATTCACTACCAGTTGCCCCAATTGAAGGAAGGTAATGTTGACTTCGGTGCTTGTGTTCACATGCGACTCATTGCTCTACAGTAAGAGCATCAAGCACATCAGTACGTAGCATCAACAGGTTAGTGTTCATCACGAACGTGGTTTCGCAGTCAGTGCAATGTTTACAAATGCGGAGTTGGCAGATGCCCATTTGATGTATGGATTAGCACGGGGCAATAGCCGTGACGCGGTACGTTTATATCGAGACAGATTTCCAGAACGAAGGTGTCCCGACAGGAAGACGTTCGAAGCAATTGATCGGCATCTTAGGGAGCACGGACCATTCCAGTCTATGACTCGCGACTGGCGAAGACCTAGAACGACGACAACACCTGCAATGGACGAGGCAATGCTTCGTGCAGTTGACGATAACCCTAATGTCAGCGTCAGAGAAGTTGCTGCTGTACAAGGTAACGTTGACCACGTCACTGTATGGAGGGTGCTACTGGAGAACCAGTTGTTTCCGTATCATGTACAGCGTGTGCAGGCACTATCAGCAGCTGATTGGCCTCCACGGGTACACTTCTGCGAATGGTTCATCCAACAACGTGTCAATCCTCATTTCAGTACAAATGTTATCTTTACGGATGAGGCTTCATTCCAACGTGATCAAATTGTAAATTTTCACAATCAACATGTGTGGGCTGACGAGAATCGTCACGCAATTGTACAATCACGTCATCAACACAGATTTTCTGTGAAAGTTTGGGCAGGCATTGTTGGTGATGTCTTGATTTGGCCCCATGTTCTTCCACCTACGCTCAATGGAGCACGTTATCATGATTTCATACGGGATACTCTACCTGTGCTGCTAGAACATGTGCCTTTACAAGTACGACACAACATGTGGTTCATGCACGATGGAGCTCCTACGCATTTCAGTCGAAGTGTTCGTACGCTTCTCAACAACAGATTCGGTGACCGATGGATTGGTAGAGGCGGACCAATTCCATGGCCTCCACGCTCTCCTGACCTCAACCCTCTTGACTTTCATTTATGGGGGCATTTGAAAGCTCTTGTCACGCTACCCGGTACCAAATGTAGAGACTCTTCGTGCTCGTATTGCGGACGGCTGTGATACAATAGACCATTCTCCATGGTTGCATCAGCGCATCAGGGATTTCATGTGACGGAGGGTGGGTGCATGTATCCTCGCTAACGGAGGACATTTTGAACATTTCCTGTAACAAAGTGTTTGAAGTCACGCTGGTACTTTCTGTTGCTGTGTGTTTCCATTCCATGATTAATGTGATTTGAAGAGAAGTAATAAAATGAGCTCTAACATGGAAAGTAAGCGTTTCCGGACACATGTCCGCATAATATATTTTCTTTCTTTGTGTGTGAGGAATGTTTCCTGAAAGTTTGGCACTACCTTTTTGTAAGACTGTCTTAACTAGAATTGCAGTTCTGTCAATTGATTCACAACCGTCCAAAATCTTCACATAAAGTCATTTGGAGCATACAAACGGATAAGAAAGACATGCACAGGCAACATAAATTAATGAAAACTTCATAATGAAGTTAATAACACCATTGAGAAGTCGGGAGCAGTCTTAGGAACAGGTGTAACCCCTTATTCGTTGTGTACTTTGTTCGCTACATAGTCTTGCATGTGATTTGTGTCCTTACCGGCGTCGAGAATTACCCTACGCCTTGTTTTTCAAAAACTATGTCTAACATGTTGCCAAACACCTTCCTGAAATTTGGGTAACGTTTCATCTTCCAACGTGCCATTCTTATATAAGCCTCGAAACTAATGAGATTATCTTCACTATTGTGGATGATGATGTACGTCACAAACTGTCCTAACAGCCGCATCACGGTGTTGTTCTCGGTAGGGGGAAAATGTTTCGTGTCCGGCCGGAGCAGGATGTCGGTGCATTGGCTGGCTGGGCTGCTGCGGGTAATCAGGCCCAGCCTCTGCTGCACCCATTTCCAGTTAATGAGATGACCGCCACAAGTGAAGCGATTGCGTAAGGTGTCGACCAGACCACAGCGGACGCATTTATCACTGTCACTTAAACCGATTCTATGCAACCTTTCATTAGTGGGTATAACTTCGTTTACCACTTTATACCATGTGGACGCCACCTCAGCAGTGTGGACGGTTAAACTTATGTTGTCCCAAACTGCCTTCCAATGAACACTCGGGTATTTAAGTTCAATGGGATTCCGGACTATTGGAGATGTCCATCTCTTTAATAACAGGTGCGTCGTCGGTAAATCCTGCGTGAATATAATGTCCATCAATATAGCTTACTTCAAGAAAAAACTGCTTGACATGTCGTAGCTTGTAGTGCATTTTACCTTCATCAATGGGTGGGTTCATATCGGCGGGTTGTAAGGTTCGGAAGAGCCAACTAAAAAAAAAGAAAAAAATGGTTCAAATGGCTCTGAGCACTATGCGACTTAACTTCTGAGGTGATCAGTCGCCTAGATCTTAGAACTAATTAAACCTAACCAACCTAAGGACATCACACACATCCATGCCCGAGGCAGGTTTCGAACCTGCGACCGTAGCGGTCGCTCCTCGGTTCCAGACTGTAGCGCCTAGAACCGCACGGCCACTCCTGCCGGCCTAAGAGCCGACTGGTTACGCTGAGAGGTTCCTTGTCCAACAAGCGGGTGACTCGTTTAATATATAACGCCGTACACCTGCGGTTAATGTCAGGCACGTTGAGTCCGCCGGCCTGTTTGGAAGACGTCAGCGTGGTGTATTTCACTTTGAACAGATGCCCTTGCCAGATAAATCTATTAGAGAGTTTCATCACGTGTTTGGCCTGCATCTTGGGGACTGGAAATATTTGGGGCATATAGTACGCTTTACTGAATATGTAACTGCTGAGGAGTCGTATGCGTTGGAGAATGTCAACGGACCGCCAATTGTTTTCATAGATGGCACCTTGCATTTTAATGGTGAACTGCTTCCAATTTTTTGCATTCATTTTTAGCGGGCATTTGTCGATAATCATCCCCAGAGTGGTGTGGGCTTCGACACGCTTCGCCCAAGGTACAATAACTGCGTCGAATCCTCGAATGTTGACAAAGGTGCATTTATCGGCGTTGATTTTAGCACCGGAAGCACGATAGTACTTGTCTACCGCGATCTTGAGGGTTGATACGTCTCCGTCGTTGCGCAGTAACACTCCGACGTCGTCGGCGTAAGCACGAACCACGAAAGACGTCCCGGCGATCGAAAGGCCTGCAAGTTTGTCATGAATAAAGTGTAAGAGCGGCTCGAGCGATAGAACAAATAACATCATGGAGAGAGGGCTCCCCTGCGGCACTCCACTTTGGACATCGATGGGTTGAGTAAGCTGTCCATTTACGCTAACTCTGGTTGTAATGCCCGTGGCGAAATGTTGCACGACATTAATAGACCGTTGATGAAAACCACACCTCTGCAGTAGCTGTAGGAGGTACTCGTGGCGGACGCGATCAAATGCCTTGCAAAAGTCGATAAACAGCAATGCGAGATTCACGTTAGTGACTGACGCTATGGGTACTACATCTCTATATTTCGAAAGGGGAGTCATAATAGTGCGACCAGGCAAACATGATTGATGGTTGTGAATAGCTTGCTTCATTAATGGAGACAATCTGCTGTTGAGTGCTCTGGCAAAGATTTTGTAATCAAAATTGAGTAAAGTAATCGGTCGGAAGTTATCTAAGGTTTTACGGTGTTTGCTTTTCGGTATCAATACAATTCGACCTTCCTTCATTTCGGCCAGCACGTCACTCGCTCGCAAAATCGTGTACGACCGCCGAGTTCTCCGCAGGGGTGACTACTGTGGGCAGAGCACGCACGATATCGCCGCCGTCATCACCATATGTATCGCATTGCGAATACAGATCCGTGAAGTACCGGTAAACTGCAGTAAGATTATCACTCTGTCGGGTCAAACGGAGTCCATCATCTGTGTCCAGCTCCCCGATAAAAGCTCGCTTGCGGTGGGCACGATGTTTTATTAGGTGATACAGCGATGCAAGTTCGTCCTCTTGAAGCGATTTTGCTTTAGATCTGATCTTCAGTCCTTCAAGCTGCGTTAGCTTTATGCATATAAGCTTCGCCTTTATTTGTTTGATGGTCGTCGGCTGCGTGTTGGTTGGTGACGTCGTCGCATACAACTCTCGTGGAACTGTCTGGTAAAAATCAGTCGTGCGTTTTGACATCTTGCGCCCGTTGCCAACTGTAGTTTCTTAAGGATAATCGCATTTTCCGTTTGACCACAACATTTCACCAGGCTATCTTGCTCGGATATCTGTAGCATTGCTTGAGACAATCCGCCCATGTCGTGGAGATGAATGACATCTTGTAGCGCGGCATCGGCGAGAATAGAAACATTTAGGCCCCACGGAATCCTATACCATTTAGTATGCTGTTTGGCCAGATTTATCGTTACACAGAGGGCGCAGTGGTCGGAGAAACTAGCCGGAATGACATCGGCGTCCAGAATATGTTGGCAAATGTTCTCAGAGATGTACAGACGATGTAGACGGCTGCATGCGGTGGCGGTCAGGTACGTGTACTTTACCAGGGTAGGAAATTTTAGTTCCCACGCATCCTTCAGCTGCAGGTGACGCACCAGATCATGTAATTCCCTACAGTAATTGGCCGTGCGATCTAGGCGCTTCAGTCTGGAACCGCGTGACCGCTCCGGTCGCAGGTTCGAATCCTGCCTCGGGCGTGGATGTGTGTGATGTCCTTAGGTTAGTTAGGTTTCATTAGTTCTAAGTTCTAGGCGACTGATGACCTCAGAAGTTAAGTCGCATAGTGCTCAGAGCCATTTGAACCATTTGAACCCTACAGTAATTAAAGTTTGGCTATTGGTCTTTCCTGTGGATCACACAGTTAAAATCACCATTAATTATCAACAGGGTTGGGTTGCAGCGTAACAGGTAGATGATGTCTTGTTTAAAGAAGTTAGCTCTATCTGATTTTAGGGTCGTTCCAGATGGAGCATAGATATTGACGAGGGTGACGTCAAAAATTTGGCAAGCTATGCCTCTACTGGAGTCCAACATTTCGATGTTGCTCACTGGGATTCCGTCTCGTAATAGAATGGCCGTACCTGTATCCCCGTCCGCCACGGTGTTTACGATTGTTGCAAATCCTGATACATGAATACATAAGGTAGACACTTCCTGTAACAGAACTATATCAGCTTCGGACTCATAGATAAACTGCCGTAGCATTGCTAATTTTAAATCTGTCCTAACTCTATTAATGTTCAGGGACAAAAACTTATAAGCTTGACTCATGATCGTCCGAGACGTGTGGGTGTTGGGAAGCGTTGGAAGCCCAGTCCATCTCACCGTCGGACTTCGGACCTACATCCGCAGGTTTTGTACCATTTTTTGCGCTGACTTTACTTTTTGAGTTACTTCCAGCCACGGAGTCCTTTGGTTTAACTTTATTTTGCCGTCGCACAGTCGTCCGAAGTGTCATAGAGGACGACGGAGTCAGCGAGTCATGGCTGTAAGCGCCGGCCGAAGTGGCCGTGCGGTTAAAGGCGCTGCAGTCTGGAACCGCAAGACCACTACGGTCGCAGGTTCGAATCCTGCCTCGGGCATGGATGTTTGTGATGTCCTTAGGTTAGTTAGGTTTAACTAGTTCTAAGTTCTAGGGGACTAATGACCTCAGCAGTTGAGTCCCATAGTGCTCAGAGCCATTTGAACCATGGCTGTAAGCAGTATGTGAAAGTCCTTGCTTCGGAACGGGTGACGGCAAGTCCGAAGGCGCGTCTTCAGTAGGCTCAGAGTGTTTGTTTGGAGCCGCACTGGCTGTTTGTATACAGGTGTCCGGGTCCTCGCGTTATTGGGAAGCAGTTTCGAGGTGGCGGCTGTTTATGTTATGCTCTACACCGCGTGCATCATCCTCTGTGTTAACGATTTGCAGTTGACTGACTGCCGCCTCGTGTGTGTTGACCACATGTGGCGAGTCGAGAAGCGGCATCGGAACGGATTGCTGTAAACACTCGACTGCCCTCGTATTGACAGTTTCTGCGTCGGGAGTTTGAATGTGAATTTAGCGGGTCGAAACTGAGCCATCCGACACATGCGCGTCCTGTGTGGAGACCCGTGACTCTGCGTCATCGGTTTGATTTTTTATGACCTGGTCACCGGAGCCACTACCGTCACTAGTACGGCGTCGTTTGTTACCGACAGATAATCCAACTCCGGCGGCTAAGGGGTGACTGGTCACGGGTTTCTGAGGTAAGGGTGGGAAGGCGCCGTTACCGAGATCGTTGTCCTCTGACACAGATGCACTCGGTTGGCAGTCAATCACAGAAGGCGTCTGATTTTGGGTTAGGACATCAGCCAATGTTAATCTCTGTCGTTGTTGCAGATTGTTTCGAAGTACGGCAACGCACCGTGGGCAATCATCTCGTAAATGGTCACTCGTGTTACAGATAAAATAAGTGCCTACTTGTCTATCGTAAATGACATGAGCCTTATAACCACAAACCATTATATTGGATGGAATATTGACTTTAACGGCCATGTCAACTGAGCGAACCCCACGGCTCGACCATTTTTCGTTTCTAATCTGTCGGATGTCACCGTATTTGGCGAGGACATCTCTAAGAAAATAATTATCAACCTCAGGTGGCAAACTGAACACTCGCTCTTGTTTATAGTCAATGTCAGCGTTAGTACCCACCGACCGATCACGATGTCAGAACTCTGCTTTCCCACCAGTATTCACCAAAATTTTCTCCAGTTGTATCTGGTCTAAAAACTTCACAGAGAAACAGTATTCCGCCATGTCATAATATGCTGTGTGGACCTGGTCGGACGTGATGCCAGTAATATCTACTATCCAGTTACGGATTTCTAGAGAACTCGGTTGCACATTCCTGGAAGATTTCTCAAATGCAAAACACAGGGTATTCTTACGAAGCTTGTGTACGACGGTAGTGAAGAAACACTGAGAATATCACAAGTCACAATCCAAGAATTTCTATAAACATGGCTTGCGGCGCTTCGACTAAGCGGAAGTACCGACACGTCCGGTCGCTGTCGCGTCCCAAGCGGAACTGACGATGGCTCGGCTAATCCAGCGCTGTGCCATCTGACTTTCGGAAGAACATCATCCGCGCAATTCCAAAGACTGAAAGAGTCGACAAGAGCGAGAATTATCTCACGGTCAGCTCAACAGCTCGTGCACCCAAGTTGCTGACAACAATAATACATAGAAGAATGGAAAGGGAAATCGACGATGTGTTAGATGACGATCAGTTTGACTTTAAGAAAGGTGAAGGCACCAGGGAGCAATTCTGATGTTGCGGTTGATAATGGAAGCAAGACTAAAGAAAGTCAAGACACGTTCGTAGGATTCGCCGACCTGGGAAAAGCGTTCCACAGTGTCAGATGTTGCAAGATGTTGGAAATTCTGAGAAAAATAGGGGTAAGCTAAAGGGAAAGACGGGTAAGGTATAACCAGAACCGAGCGGGAGCAACAAGAGTGAAAGAGCAAGAACGAAGAACTCGGATTAAAACGGATGTAAGACAGGGATGTAGCTTTTTATCAATACTGTTCAATCCATACATCGAAGAGGTAAAGATGGAAATGAAAGAAACGTTCATGAGTGGGATTAAAGTTCAAGGTTAAAGTATATCAGTGATAAGATTCGCTGAGGACATTGCTATCCTCAGTGAAAGTGAAGAAGAATTACAGGATCTGCTGAATAGAATGAACAGTCCAATATGTAGAGAATACGAATTGAGAATAAATCGAAGAAAGAAGAAAGTAATGAGAAGTAGCAGAAATGAGAACAGCGAGAAACTTAATATTATGGTTGATGATCAGGATGTAGTTGAAGTTAAGGAATTGTTCTACCTAGGCAGCAAAATAACGCATGATGGACGGAGCAAGAAGGGCAAGAAAAGCGGCATTCCTGGCCAAAAGAAGTCTACTAATATCAAACATAGGTGTTGATTTGAGGAAGAAATTTCTGAAAATGTACATTTGGAGCACAGAATTGTATGGCAGTGAAGCGTGGACTATGGCGGAAAAGTACAGAATCGAAGCGTTTGAAATGTGGTGCCACAGATGAATGTTGAAAATTCGGTGGACTGATAGGGTAAGGAATTAGGAGGTCCTGCGCAGAATCGGAGAGGAAAGGAATATATGGGAACCACTGACAAGAAGAAAGGACAGGGTGATAGGACATCTGTTAATACATCAGGGAATGATTACCAAGGTCCTACAGGGAGCTACAGAGGGTAAAAGCTGTAGAGAAAGACAGAGATTGGACTACACCCATCCGATACTTGAGGAGATTTTTGCAAGTGCTACTCGCGAGATGAAGAGGTTGACATAGGAGAGGAATTCGTAGCGGGCCACATTAGACTAATGAGAAGGCTGATGACCAAACAAAAATACTTCCATGATCACGTAATAGGCACATAATGACTTTGAAGGCGTATGAAGGTCGAAGCACCAAAGGTCCCAGAGATATACTACTAACAAATTTTATTTTCTATGACATCGTTTATTTTTATTGTATGTAACTTGAAAAATGTGTTGAACAGTACCAAAATGTAAGTTCTTATCTACGTAACTTGCACATTTTAAATTTTGGAACTATTTGTGAAACAGTATCCATTTTTTTTTTTTGGTAAATGTGAACGTCTTGTACATTACAGCGTTAAATGAGCTAAGTACTTTTTGTACCACTCCCTCACTCTTTCGCTCACCTATCTGCGGGTTTGTACTTTACGTACGTCAGGTCGAAGTGTGCTTCTCCTAACACCTTCGCGGTGGTTTGCTAGCAGTTGTTGACTGCTGAGGTTGTCGTGACGTGTTGGCCCGTGGTTTCCCGATCTCTCTGGACACACCGCGGCTGCGCGAGCGCAGGGTGTCCAGGAGTGGCTGCCGTGTCGCCCGGGCGTGGACGTTGTAGGCAGCGTCGAGGGCGCGGGCGGACGTTGTAACGTTTGGGGTCTGAACACAACAAGTGTGTAAGCTGTAAATAACTTTGTTTTAATGTTGCAATCTTATCACAGAAATACACACATTTACACAGTTTACAATGTGATAATGTTACGGCAGATGTCAAACGAACGCATCTCAGAAAGTGAAGTAGTGCTAAACACCGTAATGGTAAATTTTAACTAGAAGGTTCTTTACAAAATTATTCTTACGATTAGATCATGATGTTGGCCAGTACTACGATAAATCATCCGATTCCGTTTAAAAGTTCGGTACTATTTAGGATGACAATCAAGTCTATGGAGGATAGTTAGTTTTGTGAAAATTTGAACAAAAGATTAGCCAAGGTCGCTGGAGTTTACAGTGGACGCAAGCTGGTGAACCAACAAGTTAACACCTCTGCACGCAGTATTTACCTTAGCTGCGATGAGTTGTCATCTGCAAGGCTTCTCTCGTCCTCTGAAATTCCTATAAAAACTCATTAAGCCTTTGCTGATTTTTCCAGCAGAAACTCTTCCTATGTTTCTCGTAATGTGAGAAAACACGCACTCATCCCTAGTCTTGGAATGTGACAATATGCACGTGCATGGCTGGAGCAGCGTGCATATTAAAATGCCCTCTCAGTCCTCACAAGGAAACCAATTGGCTGGTTCGTTTCTTCACAGTGGGAGCTCAACGACGCATCAGCTAATATCTAGCTGAATGTCAGCCACTGTGAACGCAGTGTTCACTCAGATTTCTCCTCTGCATCGTACAGAACGTTATGCGCCCCATTCTTCCCTTGACGCCAGTTCAGAGAAGAGTCTCCGAAAATTTCCCTCTCGTCTTTCTCGTAGCCGAACTCTCTCCCCACCTGGATTCTTTCGTTCTCCAAGTCACGGCGTTTTTCGACCAACAGGAGCGTTCCTCTTATTTTGTGGAAACTCTCTCTGCCAATAGCAAGGGCCCTAACATTGAACTGCGTCCAAATCTCGGCACTTTACCCTTTCCTAGTTCGTTTCCGCCAATCGGTCGTTTCGTGCCCGCTTACATGTGTACCATTCGCTGTTCACGTGGTCCACTGCGTCACTGGTTTCGTTCATATCGCTTTGGAATTCAGAAACGCAGTTTTCTATAGCTTCTTTCTGTCCTACTTGTGGTGGCCCGTTACTTGCTCTGCATCATGCGTCACCTGTCCAGTCGCTGACTCCCGCCGTGGGATGCCCCCTAAGAGCTTTTCGTGGTGCCTCCCGTGGTGCGGCCCCTGCTTTTGCTGGCATCTGCTTCCACACAAAACGTTCCCCCTAGCTGCCTGTTTCACCTTCTGCTCAGTAACATGCATTATACAGGAGTGGTGTGTTAATACCGTCGATTGAGTATCACCCCTTTTTTATTACATAATAATAGGCAAATCTGCTCATTACCGCCGAAGTAAGTTATGATGTATAAAACTCTTATGTAAGGTGCGAAACTTAATATTATGGTTGATGATCAGGATGTAGTTGAAGTTAAGGAATTGTTCTACCTAGGCAGCTGTATTTATTCTGCCACCTTACATATATACTCCACCTTCCGCATTCAATTTTACGCTTGGTCAATCAATGGTTGTGAAATTGATTTAAGTCAGTGCAAAATTGTTTGCAACTGCTGACTGTAGCAATTGACATTATTTACTGACCAACTTCCTAGTTTAATAGTTTGTATACCTTAAACAGTGGTTCGATCTAGTCTCCTTCTCGTTCTATTTTACATTGTACTTGATTTCATGTTCATGGATTTGAGCTCTTAAGAGATGTTTTTTTTTCTTTCAACATTTAACATTATTTCAAATTTTCTGATTTTTGTACAATTCTATTTAATTAATCTAAGATCTTTTTCTTTCAGTATAGTTGTCTACATTTTACTTTTTATTTAAATTCGAACAATTTGAACTTATCTCTAAATTTGTATCATCCCTAAAATTCTTTAATTTTGAGACTATCTGTTTTTTGATTACCTAATTTATGTTAAACGATAATGGATATGCATTGAAGTTGAGGAAACCTTCATTTAACATTATCCTCCCCTTTTTTAAATATCTTCAGCTTTCATATCAACCATAATCTAACTAAGTTTCATTTCTTATAATAAAGTTTTATGGTTTATTTTGAACTCAACCAAATGATTCCCATGACGATACAGGGATAATACTATTCATACACATGTTTATATTCCCCTAAAATCTTAAATCTACACATTATAACTTTACAAAAATTTTCAAATGTTACTTTTGTAAAAATATTAAATTTCTAATCCCACTAATAGCTTTGCAAAATTTAAACTGACATCATGGAACACGTAAACCCATTCATATTTAGCAAACCCTCTATTTTTGAAAAACCTGTCACACATTAGAATCTTAACCTCTCCAAAAATGTTAACTTTAGATTTTCTTAATATAAACATGTTGAAAAATAAAGAAATACAAGGAAACATTATCATTGTGTCAAGATAAAAAATTTTAAACACATCGCCAAAAAGGATCTGTTGCTAACACATAAAAGTCTTCAAATGCAAATATTTTTAAACACAATCGCAAAAAATTTTCTTATTTCCGTTCGTTCGGATGCAAGTCTGTTACAGACAGTTCTTTCTCATACATCTTTAACTTGGGTTATTGAAACCGTCACTTTGTTCTTCATGTATTTCGACGTGCCTCCGTCGAACTTGGGATGACGATCGGCCGTGGGCGTCGCCGCGTCTACGCTGAGCATGGAATGACGGTCGGCAGAGAGAAAGGTTGCTGAAGGTCTGAGTGTGTCGTGAATGTGTGATTGCCTTTGTTCCATTTTGCATGTGTCTATGCTGATGTTGTATTGGAGCTCTATTCTTGGCAGCATAAACTTATCTTCTTCCTTTGACGAACCTTTACGTCGGTTCATCAATGGTCTATTCGTCTCCAGGTTTTCATATGGGTAGTAACCTCCCATCTCTCGGTATGATATGTGAAGGTATTGCAATTTGCCATAAGGAATATCGGATATTTGTACCGCCAGAATAGTTAAATGTAATAATGATCTTGTATGGGAAGGGATCTGAAAAGGTTTCTTGATCTCTTCTGGTCCAGGCTCTTCTTTCTTCCAAATCTTCTGCGTTGTATCTTCATTCCTGGTGCATCTTGCTGTCTTCTCACTTGTGTCTTCGTTCTTCTCTGGACCGGGTATCGGGATTGAAGACCTACTGAACTTCGTTATCGTTTAATCCATTCTTATGGCGTCTTCTTTGAAATTGTTGTGTATTCTTTTATTGTATGCGGTTGTTCATCTAGATAGATTGGACAGCCTTTCATCGTTTTCTTGCTTCGTTCCATGAATGTTCAGGGGTTGTTCCGCAGTTGTCTCATCCCGTATGGTCTGACAACAGTTTCAGCAATTCTTCCTGTGGTGAATTTAAACACCCGCTCTTCCTCGCTGTAATATGTCTGCCTCCGTTCCGGATCGGTGGACATCCATCATCTCTCCATATGCTGCTTTAAACAGTTCGCGACAGAAGTGCCAAGTATCTAACACTTTCGCGAAACCATTGTTAAAACTCTTGTATGTGGCTTTCGTATGAATAAAGCTCACGTCAGGGTACATGTTGATTGTATCCAGAATGCGTTGTAGCTCTCCAAACTTCTCCCCCAGGGGTGTTATCCCCTTGGACCGTTGCTTTCACCAAGGCCTCATCTTTTGTCACCTCCTAAGGTAAAGTACCGTGCACTCACAGCCAGTGTCCCCTCCTCTCACGCCTAACCGCACTCCTCAGTCCTGGCCGCAGTGATGATGCACCTTGTCTGCTGACTTCATATCTAATACAATGTTTGTCCAAGATTTGCTTATCTTACTCCTCTTACATCCTCACTTTTTCCCTATTTTACATGATATCATTATCTAGTTTATTATAACCCTTACTCCCTTAAATTACGTTACAACTATACAAACGTAAAACTTTTCTTACTAAACTTTACACAAGTTATCACTTACTCTATAAAATGTTTTTCTTATCACTGTGTTTATCATCTTCCCTCCCCATTGTGCTTGATTTTCTTATTCTACAGGCCACGGTTTCCTCATCTTCATCACAATGGCAGTAAGAGAGAGATTGATGGTGATAACGGTTAGTGAGTTAGTGAATTCCTTCCTTTACCTCATTTTAGTTTTCTAACTACAAGTATATTATGTTATTTTGAAAACTTAGCACGTTGACTCCGACACGAGCGTCTTTTTCTCTGCAATCTCCTCTTTTTTGGCATTAGCTGTAACAGAACTTCAAAATACAATAAATCTCTTCTCTTTTCTTTTCAATTTTCAAAAATTTCCTTTATTGTCCTATTGTATTGTTTTAAAGCTTAAACAAATTTTTTCTCTGTTGTACTTATCCCTTTCTCCTTTTCTCGATAGTAAACTTTTAAGCTCCTTCCTTTACCCATCATACTCATCCTTACTGAAATCTTTTCTGGGTTAACTTTATTTCCTACTGTTTACCTCCTTCCACGAAATAACATGTTTCTTGCTTAGCTTAATAATTCAATTCTTTTTCCTAATTATTACCTCCTAAGGACTTCTTATATTTATTTCCCCCATATCTTTATTTCAGTATCAGATTGTGGTACCTTCCACAAATCATATATGCTTCAGATATTCCCCCAAAATTCCTCCTTAATTATTTGTTCATCGTTCTCGACAGAACAAATTAGAAATGACTATCTCCTTCTTACCTAATTCTTTATTTCCTTCCTAGTTCTTTACTTCCTTTCGCCCACAAAAATCAACTTCTCCTTTACACTACGTCTTTAAGAGAGAATCTACTGCTATTTCGTCAAACTAACCACATGCTGATCTCTATCATCCTCTTTGTCATCTACTCTTTCCCCAGAACACATTTCGTTAGTAGAAGAGTTACTTTAGTTGTTACTTTCCTGTCTTTTCTTCATAATATTCTTTTACCTTCCTACGCAATTTGTTTTATTTATCTAACTGAGATAAGTAAGAGTTAAAAGTTTTATCTGTGTGCTTCTTGTTGTCTTTCTTTAATTTCTGGACATTTAATACAACTAAATACTCTTGTGGAGTTTTTTTCTTGTGTTTGCCCTTTATACAATTTAAAATGACTCACTTGGTGCAAACCCAATGATTTTCCTGTTTTTAGATTAATCAATTCGACTGCAATCTCATGGACTACTTTACTCACTTCCATGGGACCTATGTATATAGAAAAGAACTTGTAGCTTTGGTGTTTTTTCATGCTAGAGAGATGGTGGGTTTTTACTAGTACCTTTTGTCCTAGTGAAAATACTCGTTAGTTTGCCATTCTGTCCTCTTCGTTCTTTCTCTTTAACGCCGCATTCTTCAAATTGCTCAGTGCTAATTTTATTATATGCTGATCAAAACTAGGTCTATTTCCATGTTTAATTATATAATTAACTTCATTTCGATTGAATTCCTTGTGACTGGTCTTCGAACCGTTCATACCGTCAATTCTGTGATTTAACTGGGTTTCGTGGCCTCAACTCGGTTTCCCGTACCAGTTCATTTGGCGTGCTTTGTCGTGCTGAAGCTTGACTTTCCCTACCTTTCTGCGTTCTGGTCATTCCATTTCCACCTGAGTAACTTGGATTTTGTTGTTGAAAACCTCTAAACCTTCATGCCTCGTTTGCACGGTGATTATATCTCAGATAATAGTTACCACCATTGTTTCTAGGACCAAATCCACTATCGTAGTTCCGCGACCCACCAAAACCATAATTATTATTTGACCTCTGTGAGTTTCCAAAAGCATAGTTATTAGTGTTATCCCATGGGCGATTACCTTTCTTTCCACAACGATTACCTCTTCCTACGTTATTATTGCCATTGTAACTATTATTAAAGCCTATTCGGTTGCTATTATTCCATCTACCATTGTTTTCTCTCACTATACGTTGTTACTTCACGTCATGTTGACTGAAGATGAATTCAAGTTCTCTTAACATCCCTTTAAATGCTTGTATGTTATCTCCTGCTCTACCAACCAATGACTGCTGATAACGTAACGGTAACTTCATTGTGCACATACGTATCAGTCGCCCATCACTGTATGGATTATCTAAACACTGATTCTTTTTTGTCATTTCTTCGAAAAATCTAAATGGTTTATTTTCTCCTGAATTTTCGAATAACTCTTTCTGCAACAATTCATACTTTATTCAATTTTGGGTTTCCGTGGACCAGTATCGCTCCAAGAATGCGGATTTAAATTGCTCATACGATCGACAGTTTGCAGCTACTCTTTGCATGGTTTTCGCTGTTGCGCCATATGCCCACAAATGAAGTCAAGTTTATATCTAAGCGGCCAATGATCTGGTAAACCTATCAGGAGATGATTTATGAACGTGCGTGGGTGTAAGCCGTTCCCGCTTTCTTTGTAATGTTGGAATTTTCTGACTGTCAAAAAGTGATCATTGTCAAATTTTTCTATTCCACCATACAGCGTTTGTGTTTTCTCAACATTATCCGTTCCATTCAACTGTGTCATGTCGTGTTCATTCTACCATATTTGGGTCCTGAGATGACAGATTTACGTCCCAGCTAGCATCGTATCCTCGCAGTGGTGTGCAGTTATCTAAACCGTACCGTTCCTCGTGTATCGGACTGAAAGATTCGTTTAAATTTCCCGTTACTAGATCACTGTTTTGTCTTCCTATTTGATTCATATTGACTTGCGGTCTATAACCTGTTGTACTATCACTTGGAAATTGAGAAATTGGTACATGTGTCGTCTCAACTTGCTCTGTTCTCGTATCACTCGAGTACTTTCGGACGGTCGGCTGCCGCTCCGTTGGAATACACGCGTTTACCGTTTCTCGCTCCATTGTCTGTTGTGACCGCACATTACCTGCTTCGCTCACCTGTGTTTCCGCTACTGCTATGGAAGATTGCACAACTGACTTGTTTACTTCTGGATTTCTATCCATCACTATGTCAGATGATACTACCGATTCCGTTGCTTCACTACTGCTTTCTGTACGGCTCTCGATACATTGTTTCAGTTGGCTACGAAGCTGTTCATACTGTTTATGATTTTTCGAGACGATGTTTTCAGTGCGTGTATCGAATCTTTTTATAGCGGCCCGTGTGGCACGTTTTCTGACATTGAGCTCTTCCACGCCTTACCATACGTCTTACGTGCTAAATTAACAACTCTTTGATTAACATCAGACACTTCATCCTGCACCTGGTCAACGTCAGAACGCATGTATTTCTAGTAGCCATTAATGATTGCGTGGTATCGATAGCTACGATACGACGGCGTAGGTACCAAGTTCTTAGGTTGGCACTACGACACCGACACCGACGACAGTGCCCTCTAGCCGGCACTGTACAGCGCTACGAGCGCCGCTCCAGATTCTGCCCATTTGATTCCGAGTAGACGACCAAGCAACATTGTTTCTATTTCTTAGTGGGCGTGCCACTACAGATTTTGCCTTTGTAACTTGATGTACAGCTTCGCACCTACGTGCTCATCTCTAGCCAAAGTTAAGTAAAAAAGTTATAACCTAATTGCTGTACCGAAGCATTTCTCCTTTTCCTGCTCCTACTTCCTACATTCGGCCTACCCTTCAGTTTACAGGAGCAGACCCACGCGCCGCCTTCCAGGCGAGATACAAAAGTTTGTATAAGCTCGCGCGAGTCTCTCGCCTCTCTCCGGATTTCAATATACTGTTCACTAACTTTCGTTCGTAGTTTTTGCTCATCTTCGCGGACTTTTTCGAGTCCAGCGTTTAAGTTAGCATTAATTTGAGACTATTTAAGCAGCATTTGTCTCTGTTTTCAAATCTGCTAACCTTGCATTTGTCGTTTCACTCGTTTGCTTTACGACAATAGTGAGTTGCTTCAACATTGCAAACACACTATCTGACTCTTCGCTATCGTCACCTGTCACTATTTGGTGTAAATTTTGCCTTTCGTGTCATTCACGTGGCGTCTCACCGACTTTCGTACATAGTGCGGACGCACATATATACATTCTTTCTGTTGGAAACTGTCCCGTATGATCTAGAATGACAATACTTCGTTCAGCGTACTGAAGTTCTTCGTCCTCTGATTCTACTTCTGACTCACTAGCTCCGACATTTGTTCGTTTTTGTGAATTCTCGGACTGTGATACCAGTCGTGAAACTACCACCATTCACTCTCCACTATCACTGCGTTCCGTTCCGTGAGTCGCATTTGATAGTTTTTGTTGTACGTCACTCTCTATCCTGTCAAGATCTTCAGTTTGCCCGATGTACGATAATCTCCGTTCTTCCGCTATCTCCGATCGTGTAACTAACCTCTGTCTCTCTCGAATTGCGCGAGCCTGAACTCTCGTGAACATCAAGTTATATGATCTTACACGTTTCCAAAATATCGTAGAAAGTTTCTTAGACTATGGACACATCATTAGCAACGCCGTCCACTGTACGTAGAGTTTCAGACCAACTCAACAACGCCGTGAATTACTTCGTGCACGCCAGCAAGGTCACGCACAAGCTACTTTTGCAGAAACATAAACATTGTCTTATTTATTAATACAGCTTTTCTACACTTTGTATCACACATTTACTGTATTCTGACCACTATACATACACATACATTGGGTAACCTTGTCACAAAAACAACAAAACAAATTTTTTTTTCAATTCGAAAATTTTAATTTCCCTTTATAATTTGACTAATTTCCATCCTGGCACAGTCGCCATTCTCTAAGGTTTGGGGTCTGAACACAACTGTGTAAGCTGAAAATAACTTTGGTTTGATGTTGCAATCTTATCACAGAAATGCACACATTTACACAGTTTACAGCGCGGGATTAGCTGAGCGGTCTGAGGCGCTGCGGTCACGGACTGTGCGGCTGGTCCCGGCGGAGGTTCGAGTCCTCCCTCGGGCATGGGTGTGTGTGTTTGTCCTTAGGATAATTTAGGTGAAGTAGTGTGTAAGCTTAAGGACTGATGACCTTAACAGTTAAGTCCCATAAGGTTTCACACACATTTGAACATACTTTACAAAGTTTACAATGTGACAATGTTACGTCAGATGTCAAACGAACGCATATCGTCCTCAGAAAGTGAAATAATCCTAAACTCCATAATGGTAAATCTTAACTAGAAGTTTCTTTACAAAATTATTCTTACGACTAGATCACGATGTTGGCCAGTACTACGATAAATCATCCGATTGCGGTTAAAGGTTGGGTAATATTTAGGATGACAATCAAGTCTATGGAGGATTGTTAGTTTTGTGACAAGTTAAACAAAAGATTAGCCAAGGCCGCTCGAGTTTACAGTGGACGCATGCTGGTGAACCAACAAGTTTACGCCTCTGCTCGTGGTATCTACCTTAAGCTGCGACGAGCTGTCGTCTGCAAGGCTGCTCTCGTCCTCTGAAATTCCTATAAAAACTCATTAAGCCTTTGCTCATTTTTCCAGCAGAAACCCTCCACATGTTTCTCGTTATGGAGAAAACACGCACTCATCCCTAGTCTTGGAATATTGCGATATGCACGCGCATGGCTGGAGCAGCGTACATATTAAAATGCTCTCACAGTCGTCACAATTAACTAAGTGGCTGGTTCGTTTCTCCACAGTGGGAGCTCAACGCCGCTTCAGCTAATATCTAGCTGAATGTCAGCCGCAGTGAACACAGTGTTCACTCAGATTTCTCCTCTGCATCGTACAGAGCGTTATGCGCTCCATTCTGCATTTATGTACTTCTGTGGTCTAAGGCGCAGATGTTACCGTTGGCTGATTTGACACACTGATCGTGGAAACGGTGTGCTATCTCTCAGAACCGTTCGGGAAGCAGTCCTACAACCAAGAATTGACGCAACACGACTGTCGGATGTCCCCTATGAAGGTGGAGATAAGCCCGTCGCGCTCGGATTTGTACCCTCTACATGTAACCGACGGGCACATCGGCAGCGCCGCTACGTACGACTGTCGCGTATTCCACTAGCCGACGTGTGGGGACAGTGCCGATGGCGTCGGTAGCACTGGGTACTGATCGTGCAAACGGTACAGTGGCTTCTTCTGAACGTCACTGCCTTCCTCTGAACGTCACAGGCCTGGTGACGCCAGTGGTAACGCCGAGCTGACGAGTGGTGTCAGTCCACAGAACTGGGGTGCCCCTCACGGTGACCTGTCGGCACGCAACTGGAATGTGACTTTTAGTAATGACAGTAGCTCGCATCTTGGCTGCATTGAACTTGAGGCCCTGTGAGCTAGTTCGTCCTTGGCATGTTATAGCCGGGTTAAATCAGGTCGATGTTGTGTCTCTTTGTGTATAAAGCCGTATCGCCGGCGTATAGAGCTAGCTGAACAGTCGGTGATTGCGGCGTGTCAGCAGTGCACAGAATTTGGGTCGAGGTCCTAGTACACGTTCCTGCGGCACGCCATCTCGGATACGAAGTCGAGTAGACGGGCCAGTTCCTGCCTTGAATGTTCTGTCCTGAAAGTTTTTGATCAGTCTGACAAATAATCATACGGCTGTCGACAGTATTTCATTCAATACACCGTCCTTGTAGAGAATAAAAAGGGAGAGCTTACTCTTGTGTGTTATGTACTTGAGGAGATGTAGATGTATACGCAGATGCGGATGACATCGGCACGTCCGCTCTCGGCAGATGTGCTAAGACTTATATGAAATGAGGCCCCTGAAATGCACGTCAATCTGTTAAGTCTGCTGACTGAGGGAAAATATTGTTGGAAAGCAGTCCTCAATTTGAGAAACAATGGCAGAGCACTCCTCAATTAGACGAACAATGGCAGAAAAGTTTTGCAGCACGAACAGTAAAACGTTTATTAGTGGGGAGACAATCAGGAAGAAAGAGAACGGAGGCTACCTCTGTGCATTGGCTAATGTCTCAGTGGTACAGGATCGAAATAAATACTAAAGAAATATATATTAACTGCGATGAAAGATTCAAATGGTTCAAATGGCTCTGAGCACTATGCGACTTAACTTCTGAGGTCATCAGTCGCCTAGAACTTAGAACTAATTAACTATGGACATCACACACATCCATGCCCAAGGCAGGATTCGAACCTACGACCGTAGCGGTCGCTCGGTTCCAGACTGTAGCGCCTATAACCGCACGGCCACTCCGGCCGGCGCGATGAAAGAAAAGGTGTTACAATCCTAATATGGCGCTACGACAATACCACAAATTCTGAATGGCGTAGAGAGTGAGCATGCATGAGCTGAGTTACCAGATCTAAAGACTGGGCAATTCTCTCGAGGAAGTGGATTAAACTAAAAATAGTGCGCAGTGCAAAATATCTGGAGCAGTGAGTCGGGACTGAGCGCGGTAATCACGGCTGTCTCATACGAAAAAAAAAAATTGCTTTAGGGACTAATCAGAAAAAGGCAAGTAGAGAAAGGAAAAATTATGGAACTAAATCGCAAGTAGAAAATTAAACATTCTAAAGAAAGAATTAGGAAACTTTACACAATTTACACATTCAGTTTATTTATCAGTATTCGACGTACGAAAGCTGAGCTGTCGAAAGGATTCGTGCGAGGTATGCTCAGGATACGACCGAAACCAGGTTCTGAGCAACGACAAGAAACGAAGGCCAGCAAGTCTTTGGTACCATCTGTGTCAAAACAGCATGAAAGTAAATGTATCACATTACAGACTTAGGTGCTACAAAGCAAAGGTTACTGTTCGAGTTCGTTATTGGCCTCGTTCTGGCGCTAGAGAGGCGGCAGCGGAGGTACTCAAGGTAATTTAATAGCCCCTAGGGCCATTACCCGCCTACGTTCTGGCACGTTCCGTGCTGTTGATGTAATTACGCGAGATTTCAAAACTGAAATGGCTGCCGCAGCGATGTAGATGCGCTGTGTATCTGACTGTGCGAGCCGGAATTACAAAGCTGACCGCCGGACGCTTCTCAGGTGTCGAGGTGGCGACTCACCGGCGAAGAATCCTTTGTGACACGTGACTCTGTAACGAACCTCTCAGACCTGAAGATGGGTTCTAGAAGCTGAAACCAGTTACGTTCACAATAATTAATTTGCAACTGCGACTGTTATAAGTGATCAGTTTTGATTCATTACTAGTTAATGTATGCCTTATACATTATGTCTGCCGTCACAAAATCAGATTTAAATGCTATAATTTGATCGCAGTTCGATAAATTGTGTCTATAATGGATTTTCCTAGAACACAGCATGGCGTTGACATTAACAGGAAAGTCAGTTCATCCTGATACATGTCCCCTTGACCTATGCACTCGATCGAATCCGTTTTACTTCGTTGTCAGTGCCGCATTAAGCACTGTCCTTTGCAGAAATCTATTTGCAGCGACGTCTAATGAGCATTTTTTTTCTGCTTAATGTAAATACCTTAAGAAGCGTCGTACTTCCAGTGATGAGCCAAAACATCTAGTTGAAAGCGTGTTGGTCCTCCTCCGGGACGTAGTTCAGCAGTGCCATGGGTTCGACAGAGGTTTCTGTCATCAGATGCCTACGCACAGGTCACACACTTCCCGTAGCTTACGGTTGGTTGGTTTCTGGGCGCTGACTGGCACCCGATACTATCCCAGGTGCGTTTCATCGGATTCAGATGAGCCGAATTTGATGGCCAAGACATCAACGTGGGTTAACTGTCATGCTTCTCAAACCATTGGAGCACGATTCTGACCTTGTGATACGGACTGTTATCCTACTGGAAGATACCGCCGCCTATGGGGAAGACATCAAGCATAAGGGGTTACAGGTGGCCCCAATAATGTTCACATAGTCCACATCTGTCATGGTGCCTTCGATTACCACCGCAGGTCGCGTGGAACCCCAGGTGAATGTCCCCCATAACATAATACTTGCTCCCACCGGCCAGCGTCCGTGGCGCGCTGCATGTCTCGAGCAGCCGTTCGCCTCCTGGACACGACCATCGATCTTGTTTGACAATAAACGGGATTCTTGCGACCAGGCGACACGATTCCATTGATCTGCGCTCCAATCTCGATGACCTCGTGCTGACTGTCATCATAACCGACGATGTTGAACCAGCATGGGAACACGTAGGGGTCCTCCGCTGCGGACCGCCAGGTTCAACACTGTGAGCTGAAGGGTGAGCTCCAAAACACGTGTGACTGCGCCAGCGCTGCACTCTGTCGGTAGATCTGCAACAGAAATGCCGCCTATCCTGCTTTAGAGTGCGGGAAAGCCTCGGATCCCTGTGTTGTGTGATGAAGTACGGACGTCCAACTTCTTCTCGCCTGCTCGTGTCTTCAGCATTCTTCAGCCACTTTCCACAGACGCTCACGACAGTAGCAGCGAACAGCCGACCAGCTTCGCCGTTTCCGATGCGCTCGCTGCCAAACAATGGGGCACAAGAGTCTGGCTTTTCTCAAAGTCGCATAAGCAGGCAGATTTCCGCATTTAAGCCACTTATCGTCGCTAGAATCATTCTCCAATCCTCTCTGCTCCGCTCATATACTTCTCTTACCGCGTCGCGTGTCCTCGGCGCCCCTAGACAGCATACAACCTCGCAGTGGTTCGTAATGTTTTGGCTCATCAGTGTATGTGTTAGTTCCTCCAAAGACCGCTGCACAGAATGGGCAACTCTCGCACGTCTCTGTTCTTGGGTTCTACATGGATGCTTAAAGCCTTCTCGTCTACTACTTACTTCAGCGTCAAATATGTATTTTTACGAAAGACATTATAAGTTTTAGGTTAGTTAGGTTTAAGTAGTTCTAAGTCTAGGGGACTGATGACCTCAGATGTCAAGTCCCATAGTGCTTAAAGCCATTTGAACCATTTATAAGTTTTGAGGCTGTTATCTCAATTATAAACCTTGAAAAGTCGAACCTTCACATCTTTCCGAATTATTGGCCCTGCACCGATGCGCTTGGTCCTTTATGAAACCCGTCTGGAGTCTCCAATCGACGACCACAGAGGCTTCCTTTCGCTTTTGGAACAGGTAGAAATTGCTCGGGACAGAACTGGGGCCATGAAGTGCATAAGGATATATCTTGGTCTGAGATTGCGTAAGAAATACCTCCATTCCACCGTGTGTTGACCTGGTGCAGTGGACGGTACTAGTTGACGGGATCTGGCCGGTCAAACCCAAGAATATCAACCTGGAAGTGCTCGCTTATTTTCATCAGCGACCTTACTAGCACTGTGGCTGCTTATCAGAAAATCACACTATTATTTAACCCATACTCTACGTTAAATCACTATTATACGGTATGGATCTTCTAGGAACATTCAAACGCACCACGGTCTCTTCATATCACGGTCTAATCGGTGGTAACATCGAATGGCTGGCCAGCCTGTTATGTTGCATTAGCATTAGAGAAGATTAGGGGAGGGCGCTGATAACCTCGCCGTTGAGCGACCATAAACAACAAACAGAACTGACGTGTATCTTTATTGCTATGGTTAAATAATATTTTTCTGGGCGTACACGCAATAGAAAAGATTTTGTCATTACTTTAAATTCATTTTTACTATATTCTTTTTAATTATTACAAAGCAATAGTTCCCTCGTATTCTCCGTAATTTAACTGGCTCTCGTCATCAGAAAAGAGCCTTCTGAAATGTATATAGTGATCTCATATTAGCTTAGTTTCCTGGACACCAGACGTGTGAGTGCTATTCTCAACTCAGAGAGTATGTCTTACACCTATTAATTCTGAAAATTGGTTATACGGTTAAAACGCATGCTTCATCTCATGAAATTCACTTTTTCCCATACTTAACTTCCTCTCCGATGCCTGTTGTCTCACCCTTTGCAAAAATTATTATAGGGACAACGGTTCAGAACAACACGAACCACTGTGAAGTGTGTAAGTAGGCTGTTCAGATTTTTTTATTGGTAACGCCACGTAGCACTCTGTATGAAAATCACTGGCTGTGCTGTGTGCAGTCTGTGGCTGGTTTGTATTGTTGTTCGCTATTGTAGGCTTGGGCAGTTGGCTGTCAACAGCGCGTAGCGTTGTGCAGTTGGAGGTGAGCCGCCAGCAGTGGTGGATGTGGGGAGAGAGATGGCGGAGTTTTGAGAGCGGATGATCTGGACGTGTGTCTATCAGAGACAGTACATTTGTAAGACTGAATGTCATGAACTGATACACAGGGTGAGTCACCTAACGTTACCGCTGGATATATTTCGTAAACCACATCAAATACTGACGAACCGATTCCACAGACCGAACGTCAGGAGAGGGGTTAGTGTAGTTGTTTAACACACACCATACAAAAATGCACGGAAGTATGTTTTTTAACACAAACCTAGGTTTTTTTAAATGGAACCACGTTAGTTTTGTTAGGACATCTGAACATATAAACAAATACGTAATCAGTGCCGTTTGTTGCATTGTAAAATGTTAATTACATCCGGTGCTTTTCAAAATGCGAATATTGCCGGTTCAAATGCACTGCCGAATAGCACTGAGGAACATGTTTCAGACACCAGTGCATTGTTATTACAGTTAATGCAACAAATGGAACAAAGGCTACAAAAGTTTGACACAACGCTTGAACAAAATCAGAAACAAATGGGACAAAATCTTCAAAAGTTAGACGCAATGGAACAAAATCAAAAATAGTCACAACAAAAGCTTCAAAAGTTTGACACCACGCTTGAACAAACACGTGAAGGTTTATCTGCTGAGTTACTTAAAATCGAATCGAAATGTCAAAAAGTCTGTAATGACGTAAAAACACAAATTTGTGAGCATTTCCAACCTATTTTTTTGCGTCATAAAATGCATTACAGAATCACGAAGCAGCCATAAAGGAACTGCAAAATATTGTTCATGAAAATCACGACACCTTGCAAGCTAAAATTGACTCAGTTGCATCTACTGATTCGGTTACGCAACTTGCAAAAACTCAGGAAAACTTAAAGGACACAGTAGATACGATTTCAACACAAATGGACACTATGAAGATTGGTTCAGAAAAACACACTGAGGAAATAAGTTCACTATCGGAGAAAGTAGTCGAACTTTCGGATCAGTTCACTAACTTATCTACAAAGGTAGATGATGATCAGAATGACACAAGACCTGTAGCCTTCATTGACACAGAAGAGTATGAACAAATTAAGAAATTCAAACAAAATCAGAATCAAATTAATACGCAACACAAAAGAGAAATCCGGGAAGTACAAGATCAGTTGGCTCAAGTAATACAAGAATTACTTATTCCAGAGGACACTCGCACTCCAACACGGGAAGAGGGACTTAGAAATACGGAAAAGCCACAAAATAATAACACAGGGCACTTCGGAAATTATGAAAGAAATTGGCAAGGTACACCGAATTTGGAGATGGAACCGCCGAAAAGAAGTAACAATGACCGATATGCGACTCGCCGACATGATGATTTTGACTATAAGCTGTTCATTACTACACGTAAATTGAAAACATTTAAGAATTCTGGCAACGACATTCATCCACAAGCATGGCTCCATCAATTCTCTCATTGTTTTCCTCCCAACTGGTCATTGGAGCACAGATTAGAATTTATGTGTGGCTACTTAGAGAATGAACCAGCTGTAAGAATGCGATCGGTCATTCACGATTGTCACAGTGAAGGAGAATTTTATCATGCCTTCCTCTCAGCATATTGGTCCCAAGCTACTCAAGACCGAGTAAAACATAGCATCATAATGATGAAACATTTTGGACAATATGAATTTTCCAGTCTTGTCAAATATTTCGAAGAAATGTTACATAAGAATCACTATCTTTCAAACCCATACAGTCCCTCAGAACTCATCTGCAATTGCTTAATCAAATTGCCTGAATATTTACGACATATTATTTTGGCAGGACGCTGCAAAGATGACACTGAAGCTTTTCAGGGACTGTTACAAGAATTGGATATTGACTCTAACAATCGTGGAACACACAAACAGGGGCACAACAATTACAGGTCACATGCGTCACAATTCCGCGATGTCAGAAATAATAACTGGACATGACAAAGCTATTCTTACAACGCAAATCGTGACCAAAACAGACATCACCTGTATGACAACCATTGGCACAGTAGTAATAATTACAGAGAAAGATCGCATTTCCATAGTAATGAATGTGACAGAGACAACCATAGAAACAGACAATATGGGAACCAAAACAATTATTATCAAGGGAGACAGAATAGCTTCAGATACAACGGTCCTACACGCAGTTACGACTCAGGGAGAAGTTCTCCACCACGTGACCGACAAGAAATTAATTACAGAAATTACCGACATGACGACAGACGATATAATCATAACGACAGACCTGAATTTCATCAGAACTGGCGAGATTCAAACAGGGCAGGGCCCTCTCGACAAGGTGAATTTGTAGAAGTTAGATCTCCAAATCCCAATAACGATCCACGCCAACAAAGAAATAGACAATGACTCGCACCGCAGGCAGCCACGTGCGCCGGCTGGCTCAGCGAAAAATAACATACCCGCTAACCTTGAGAAAAATTTTAGCATTCCTTAACTATGTATACAACATGATAATAGCTTTGAAGTTGAAAGTCTGTGCACTATAAAGGGTAAAAGATTGCACCACATTTCACATGTAAACCCGTTTATTGAGAGATAATCTGTTTTTTTTTTTTTAACTTAGTCTTTGCAATAAAATTTTTCACTTCACATTACTAGTAAGCTTTGTCAGACTTAGAATCTGTTAACAGACAACAATGTTTGAAGTTAAATATCCACTCAAGAACCAAGAGAACTTATTTAAACAGAAATTACGACTGCATTGTTATAGTGAACAGATGACACAGTGTTGTTGTTTGTACATTCTTGCTTGTTAGTTACACGATTACGTAACGACTATAAGGCTCACATACTTAGAACACATACTGCTAATGAGATTTTAATGCAACATTTTGGTTTACTTGGAAAGATATTCTATATTTGAAGTACATTCTGTGAGATTAAAGATGACTTAGTATTTTGCTTCTTTGATAGCTACACGATTATATCACGACGCTACTAATATGTGACACAATTTACATTGTTGCTTTTGCGGTGTATCTGTTTTATATCTGCACAGTTTTTCTGAACTCTTCTGGAAAGTAAAACATGTTTTAGTAGTAACTTTGTGGTAAAGCTACAATGAGACAGCCTTTTTCGTAGCACAACAATACGTTACAGTGTAGTACTTTCTTGATCACAGTACTGTACGTAATAACTACGATACCTATACGCATAGCATTTCACTTTTGTTTATTACCAGGTAAGTACATTGACTTCCATAGAACTTTGCTTACAGACGACGATAATTTCGACACTTGGCCCATTTTTTACACTTAAATAATGACAGAGATTATGTTACAACAAGACGCATAGTTCAGCGCTGCAGTACATGTATTTGGGTGATTAATTTTGTACTTAAAACATTTATTTTTAAAGATTTTTGAATTACAATGATACAAAGGTTTTCTGGGATACATTTCGTTCCATTGCTGTAATCTGTAACACCTGAGGGTATAATTACATTAATCCTCAGGGGGGTGCACGCTTACTTTGTGTACCATGTGTCTGGCAAGCACAAGGAGCCCTAGCTAATATGGTATTTGCTTATACAACTTTACACATTGGTACCATATTTCTCTAACACATAAATTACACAGCTATCTGACCATTTAACTGAGAGACAAACATTTTTTTACTACATCAGTGACACATGTTTACACAATTACACAGTTGGATAGGTTCACACTTATGAAATTGTATTTTGTCTGTACTTTGTGAACTGTTCATATATTTTTCTGAACCACTGTGATACTATGAGAGCTTTGAATGATGTATTTGGTGTGGGATCATGATTTTTAAAGTATGTTTGAGGTAGGTGACACTATTTAAATGAGCAGAGAATTTTTCTTAGTTTGAAATTATTGCAGAAAGCTACGACGTTTTTGTGATTTGACTGAGGTGTTATGATGTTATTATTATGACGACAATGTGTATTATGCTGTTGAGGTATGTTTATGATCAATAAGCTGATGCTATATGAGAAATTTGATTATGCTACGTATTTATTATGATGAAATATTGAAGAAGTGTCGACGAATATGTGTATGTGTAATAAGGTAAGGAATAATGAGTAGTGGTTAGGGGCTTCGACTTGTGAAAAAGGATGTTGGAAACCAAGAATCGTACTTTTAAGAGTTATGAAATATGTGTAAATGCGTGAATGTACCACAATGCCGGCGAAACTTTTTTGGACACTGTTATATTTATAGGATTTTGTTTCTACACATTTGTAAAGCAAATTCTCGACCTGTGAAATTTTTTATATGAGACTGTCACTGCCGTCATAAATATTTCGGTGAGAAAGTTAAGTGACCTTCACATAATGCGTCGTGGGCGCCCAGCTGTGTCGCCTGCCTGGAGAGAAAGCCATTAGGTGGAGAAAAAAAAAGGGGACCATTAACCTCGATATTGACTTTCCTTTGTAGAAAGCATCGCAAATATGACACTTTCTGATATTTACTGAAATGACTAATGAAACGATGAAAAACATTTCACAGCTATTGTCTTGCTAGTTGAGAGATTTTTTACTGCCTTATGAAATGCCATATGGCTGGTGAATGACGTTTCACCCCTTGCTTTATGTATTTATTTGCTCAATTTGTTTAATATCTAGTTTCTAGTTGCACTGCAGCATTGGTTAAAATAAAATTTAATAGATGTACATAACACTATTTTCTGTCTACAGACCCAGTAAAGAATAATTTTATGATGTACTTTCTTAGAAAAGAGAGCACAAAAAGACATTTCCCTTCACAGGAATTGCATACTGTCAATGACTGGGTAACTTATTTCATAGAGTAAGTCAAGGTGATGCATCACTCTAGTGTTAGGATGTGACACAGTTATTAGACATTTCCTATCTTTACTGTAATATTTTTTCTGCTTGAGCTTTGTCCTGTTTAAGTATAAGTCATTGCATTTGCTGCTGCTGTTTGCCAGGCGTAGTGCTACTGAATTTCACTTTGTATTACTCTGTTAAGCCAGTTTTACTACTGATTTATTTTTATTGTTTGCTGCACATTGTCTTACATTAGTTGTAATATTGCAATTGCTTTGCTAATTTATATATACTGCTGCTTGCTTTGCCAATTTGCATTTTTTTGTCATTGCTGTTTGTGTTAATTTGTTATGTGCTGCTGCATTGCCTCATCCCTTGGTATACATATCTGAGCTCAGTAGATTTAAGTTAGCTTAAGATGGGGTAGGCTATATAAGAGAATGAGTTGTGATGAATTGGAAGAAATGCATTGAGAAGCTATAAGAAAATGGTTTGGCCAAAAAAGTAGTGTACAGTGGAGAATAACTATTTTCAAAGAGGATATGAATAGAATACAGAAAGCATGCTTGGATAGGATTTTTTTTTTGTGGAAACAAATGTTGAAATAAGAGAAAAGATCTATGAAATGAAGTCTTGAGTTGGGCTGCAGTACCAGATGTCTCACTGAAAACAAACCCTGCCCTTTCCGTTTGTGTTATTCCGCTATGTGTTTGTGTACCCTTGTGAATTTGTGTTTTTCCTGTCTTTATGTGTTTAGCTAATAAGATTTATGTTGTAGAATTTTTCTAATACTAAGCTACATTCACTATGATGAGGAATACTGTTATCCTCAAATATAATTTGCATTAATAATATGTTATTTACTATGTAAAGATGTTTAGACATTATTTTCGAGAGCTATTCTGATCTTTGTTGTATTTATTTATCTCATAATTCCTGTAAAACTGATGTATATGTCTATCTCTATTCTTTTGTAAACCCTGTATTACTACAAATGTTATCTGTATTATTATGTTTTAATGGTGTTTTCTGTATCTCTGTAATTGTATTCTCATGTTATAAAATTGTAATGGACACCAAATTAAGTTACATTTCACTGCACACGTTTCTGTTGGTCATAGTATATGCACAAAATGTGAAAAGTTGGGACTGTTAGTGTTTGCACATGTGTTAATAATTCAGCAAGGCACTGGTTAATAGCATTGCTGGTTCTAAGGACATTTCAAAAAAAATTTTGTGAGTGCACAAGTGCTGGTTTATGGACTTGCTATATTGTCCACAAGACTCTTCGATGGTGATTGTGCACCTGCACAGTCGCAACACATGGTTGCTGGCCGTCTCTACAAGGACTGCAGTGGGTCTGCACCTCTGGTGGCCCACCAATACCGTAATGTCTACCAGGACTACAGTGGGTCTGCTCTGTGATGACCTACCTACCAATATTCTTCAAAACTTTGACTGCCTCTGCGGTGGCTTTTCTCTGTTGTGGCCCATTACCTGTCTGCATGTCAAGAGTCAGCACTGTCTTTCCTTTGGAAGGACAACACTACTTCTTCAAGACTGCATGGAAATCCACTACTTCTGTGTGCATTTTCTTTTATTGCTCAGACTTTGAGGAAAAAACTGCAATTTTACTGTGATGAATGATCAGGACTGTGTTTTTGGACTGTGAGAAAATCTTTGCTTTTGACCAACATTGTATTATTAAGTGTGTGCATTTGATATCTTTGTTATTGTAATTATGAAAAATTTTTTCAAATCTGTATTGGCCATGGCCCAAAATAATTTGTAAATTTTTTTTTGTGGGGAGCATGGGGGCTGTGTAAGTAGGCTGTTTAGGTTTTTTTATTGGTAAGGCCACATAGCGCTCTGTATGAAAATCACTGGCTGTGCTGTGTGCAGTCTGTGGCTGGTTTGCATTGTTGTTCGCTATTGTAATGTTGGGCAGTTGGCTGTTAACAGCGCGTAGCATTGCGCAGTTGGAGGTGAGGCGCCAGCAGTGGTGGATGTGGGGAGAGAAATGGCGGAGTTTTGAGAGCGGATGATCTGGACGTGTGTCTATCAGAGACAGTAAATTTGTAAGAGTGGATGTCATGAACATATATATATATATATATATATATATATATATATATATATATATATAATGACTTTTGAACACAATTAAGGTAAGTACATTGTTTGTTCTTTATCAAAATCTTTCATTTGATAACTATGGCTATCAGTAGTTAGTGGCTTCAGTAGTTAGAATCTTTTATTCAGCTGTCAGTATTGGCGCACGCTGTATTGCAGTAGTTTGAGTAACGAAGATTTTTGTGAGGTAAGTGATTCATGAAAGGTATAGGTTATTGTTAGTCGGGGCCATTCTTTTGTAGGGATTATTAAAAGTCAGACTGCGTTGCGCTAAAAATATTACTTGTCAGTTTAGTGATGATCAGAATAAGTAAAGAGAGAAATGTCTGAGTACGTTCAGTTTTGGTCACCTGTTTGAAAATCAAATAACGTAAGGGGTTTACCAGCACAGTAATTCACTAATTTTTCTAAAGGGACGTTTCAAGTGCTATTAGCCAGCTCTCGCTCTCACAGACGTAAAGCCCGGTTTACTCCGGAGAAAATGGAAGCAGACAATTTGCCACTATTGACTACCATTCACTTCTATCTGTCAACAACCGTTTACGCTGAAGGGAACGAAAAAGATAGCGAAATAACAGCGTATCCTGTGAACGGTACGTTGCTGTATTTTGGAGCTAATAATCAGCACACAGGGCACAACACTATCTATTTATCCGTATGCAAAACTTTGATACTCGGAGAAGATCATTTTGCATGGTAAACGCACTGTTGCCGACGAAGTAAGCACAACCACATAAGCAAAACAGAATTTATGAGTCTGTACTTAAGCGTGAAATAAGTGGAGGTGGTGCGCAAAACGCTGATCACTTATTTGGTTCCAGAGACCTTTTCACGTCTCAAACATCTATGATGTGTACATAGAACTGAAGAGGAATGGAAATTTCTACCAAGGCTTTGATTCGAACGCGGGTCTCCCGCTCGCTAGGCAGATGTGCCAACCACTACGCCACCCTGGCACGGTGACTGTGCACGCCTGCACGCGCTGGCCTGGCACGTCTCCCTCCTCACCCCAAATTCCAATTCACGCCTCAGACCACCTGCTATTCTCCCTGAACTCGGACAGCGTTGCAGGGGCTTTCCGACCGTACTGAACTTTTGTTTGATGCTGAGGTGCTATCCCAATACAGTTGCGGAGCGTCTGCAATGTTCGAGTTTAGGGAGAGTACCAGGTGGGCTGAGGCGTCAGTGGGAAATTGTATTGAGGAGGTAGAAATGCTGGGGTACTCCGTGCAGTTTTGAAAAAGCACAGTGCCAGGGTAGCGTAGTGGTTACCTCATCTGTCTAGTAAGCAGAGGCCCCAGGTTCGAATGATAGCCTTGGTACAAATTATCGTTCATCATTTCAATCTGCATATACAGAGGGGTCCAAAAAAATGAATCCACTGTTTAAAAGTCCATGACTTGCAAAATAATTGACAGAGTTGTCTCATTTTTGGTGAAAGTGTAGCTTAAAGTTCAACTTAAAGATATCACTGTGGGTGTTCTAAATGGTCACTATTAACATCCACATTGTATCATTAAGTGTGTGCATTTGATATCTGCAGCACGAACTACTGACTGCAACGTGTTCAGTTAGATATTTGCACATGAATGTACGATAGATTCTCGAAGTTCATCCAATGTGCCTGGCTTTTGTCGATAAACGACGTCCTTTAGTGTTCCCCACAGGTAAAAGTCCAGAGGAGTTAGGTCTGGGGAACGTGGTGGATACTTCATAGCACCTCCAAGGCCTATCCATCTTCCTGGTAGATTTTCGTCGAGACACGATTTTGGTAGTGGGCTGGGGCACTAATTGTTGAAAATAAACTCTTCCGTGTCCATACAAGTCTCGGATGGCAGGTAAAATGGATGTCTGGAGCTTCTGAAGGTACACCTCACCGGTAACTGTGCTGTCAAAGAAGAATGGCCCAATCAAGCCCCGGTAAGACAACCCACAACACACATTTACTCCTGGCTAATTCACGGCTTTGTCTACATGGACGTTCGGATTTTCGGCAGGCCAGTAGATGCTATTGTGGTGGTTTACTGTACCAGTGAGTTTGAACTGTGCCTCACCAGACCACACAATCATCTCTGCAAACTCTTCATCGTCGCGCACAATGTTAGTAAACCACTTGCAGTACTCCATTCTACGATCTGGGTCGTCCTCGTTCATTGCGTGTAGAAATCGTGGGATGTAGTACTTCCACTTTGCTCACTTCAAAATTCGCCGAACACTTGAGCGACCACTCCAGTTGAATAAAAAAAAAACGTGTTTCAGTATTTTTGGAAATTCAGCCATTAAGGGGGTAAAATATTGCATGAAACTTTATTTTGGAAATAATTTATTATTAAAGAACTGCTTAAACATTTTTAAAGCTACATCTATGAGAACTGGTATTTGATTTCTCGGTTAGAAATTCAGTCCTCTAAGGGACTGAAGTAATGGATGAAAAGTTTCATGAAAATAATTCATCATGAAAACATTTTCAAAGCTAAATCTATGAAAATTTGTATTCGGCTTCTGTGTTATAAATTAAAACTATACGATTTTCACGGTTTTTGGAAATTGGACCCGTTAGGGGACGAAATGGGGTGAAAATTAGTATTTTACTTCTCGGTTAGATGTAAAGAAATATGTGTCGGCGGATGAAAGTTCCTATTGAAATATCCCCACAAGAACGTAAAAAGGCATGATTAACAAAAACCTTGGACAAGGACGTCGACTCAGTGGTTTTACTAGCTCGCAAAGTAAGTCTGATTAAACGCCGGTGATATTGTTGGCAACTGTGACAGGCCGACCGTATGGCTGTAGCGGGGTCCGGCCGCAGCCCTGCTTTCCTTTCCTCCCCCTCTTCCCCCCTCCGCGCTCAGCCACACCCGCCGTGGCTCTCGGAGCGGTGGGCAGGAGCGCTGTGTGGCCGGGCCTCTTCTAAACAGTGCCAACTGAATTTTCTTAATACATGTAGAATTCAATCAGAATCTTTCTTCAGTTTAGTGAGAAAATTACTGCTTAAAGTATTGTTAACATTTCTTTGTTTTATAGAGAATAATGAAAAAAAAAATGACACATAGCTTCTAACATGGGCTGTCATCATAACACCAGGTTTCAAAGATTTAAAAGTACCAAACGCTGACTGGAAGTATCTCGCATGGTGAGGGGCCCTATAGTCGGCTAGGTTGACAGGAATCGTTCCGTCAGTGTTGGCGCGCGCGGGTCTTGCACACGTCCCAGAGCAAGGAGGGGTGTCCCACCCCGAAACAGTGGAGCGCTCTGTTCGTTCGAAGACAGGTCTCCATGATAGCGCTGATGTACGGCGTGGTAGGAGGTAAAAAACCTCAGGCCTTGGTGCGGATATTTTGCACTTCCCAGAGAATGGAGATTAAAGTTTTGTGCTATTGCAAGAATAGCCAGGTAGATAGGAATTTTGGAGGGTTATTGTGTGCTTCCTCGTAATTCTGAAGCACTGAAATTATCAGCTTAACAATGAATTTCCCTAAAAATCTTTTGGTCTTCTTTCAGATCTTACGCTTTCATGGTCATTGTACCCCATTACGATGAGTGCATAACTGTGGTTATGCCTTTCCAGAACTTGGGTGCTCTTATGCAGCGTGTCGTGTGCTCTTTTTTGTGAATTCTAACGTTTTTGTTTGTTCGTGATACTTGCAGACCCATTTTTAAAAGATCAAATATGTTAGAGTCGTGATTAAGCCATAATGTAACCCGTTTTGATCTTACTCCTCAGAGACCGCTGGACTAATGGAATGGAAACAGAAAACAGATCGAGGTATTAAAACAAGATGTCCGACAAGTGATAACGGATGAAGCTGTTAGGTCTTGTGGTCTGTTTACTACATGTTAATTATCTATTTAATAATCAACTAAAATGATCACCCAATCCATTTTACAAGTTACCTTTTCTCGGCTGCCAGGGTCCACAAAAATTTGATTACCAGTATTTCATTTTCATGTTGTTGATGGAATTTAAAATTTTAAAATGCAACAACAGTCTCCTGATTAAGAGGCATAATCTTATTTTACAGGTTTAATGCAATAAGCTGTTCACCCCTCCCCCCCTCCTCGAACACACACACACACACACACAAAATGAAGGTTCTTACTACATTTTCGCTCTTTAGTTATTAAAACTTCAACTTGAGGCATGACATTTTAATTTCTTTCTTCTTTGCTACTAACTCTATTCGAAATACACTACTGAATGTACGTGCAAAATTATACCATTGTACGACTCTCAGATAGGGGGATACATATAAACATTGATATCCGTGAAAAACTAGCTTTTCTTAAAACGAAGCACAAATTGCGCAGACTATACTCATTCAGTGGATGATCCGAAACTAATAAAACCAACACAAACAGGATCTTGGGCCTTCAGACTTAAAGGTTTTACATCATTATCGTCAAATATCTAATATATTAACTCAACTGTAAAGTAGTCACACGTCTGAAGCTGTTTTGAGCATATGAGTCCGATGCTTTTAAAGAATCGAAGGTAATAGTGTTATCTAACACAATACTAACGAAATAGTTTTCGTATGTCTGTCCTCAGTGATTGACTCATCATCGCCCAGCCGATATCGCTAAGGAAAGAAACTTGAAATTTGGAGAGGCTATTGATCTACAGTATGTCGTTTACGAAGAGATGTTACAAAATTCCACCCCTGTTGTGTTGTGGTCTTCAGTCCACAGACTGGTTTGATGCAGCTCTCCATGCTACTCTATCCTGTGCAAGTTTCTTCATCTCCCAGTACCTACTGCAACCTACATCCTTCTGAATCTGTTTAGTGTATTCATCTCTTGGTCTCCCTCTACGATTTTTACCCTCCGTGATACCCTCCAATACTAAATTGGTGATCCCTTGATGCCTCAGAATATGTCCTACCAACCGATCCCTTCTTCTAGTCAAGTTGTGCCACAAATATTTCCTCTCTCCAAGTCTGTTCAATACCTTGGTTCAAATGGCTCTGAGCACTATAGGACGTAACATCTTAGGTCATCAGTCCCCTAGAACTTAGAACTACTTAAAGCTAACTAAACTAAGGACATCACACAACACAGTTCAATACCTCCTCATTAGTTATGTGATCTACAAATCTAGCCTTCAGCATTTTTCTGTAGCACCACATTTCGGAAGCTTCTATTCTCTTTTGTCTAAAATATTTATCGTCCAAGTTTCACTTCCATAGATGGCTACACTCCACTCAAATAGTTTCAGAAACGATTTCCTGACACTTAAATCTATACTCGATGTTAACAAATTTCCCTTCTTCAGAAACGCATTCCTTGCCATTGCCAGTCTACATTTGATATCCTCTCTACTTCGACCATCATTACTTAGTTTGCTTCCCAAATAGCAAAAATCCTTTACTACTTTAAGTGTCTCATTTCACAATGTAATTCCCTCAGCACCACCAGACTTAATTCGACTGCATTCCATTATCCTCGGTTTGCTTTTGTTGATGTTCATCTTATACCCTCCTTTGAAGACACTGTCCATTCTGTTCAGCTGCTCTTCCAGGTCCTTTGCTGTCCCTGACAGAATTACAATGTCATCGGCGAACCTCAAAGTTTTAATTTCTTCTCCATGGATTTTAATTCCTACGCCAAATTTTTCTTCTGTTTCCTTTACTGCTTGCTCAATATACAGATTGAATAACATCAGGGATAGGCTACAACCCTGTCTCACTTCCTTCCCAACCACTGCTTCCCTTTCATGTCCCTCGACTCTTATAACTGCCATCCGGTTTCTGTACAAATTGTAAATAGCCTTTCGTCCCCTGTATTTTACCCCTGCCACCTTCAGAGTTTGAAAGAGAGTATTCCAGTCAACGTTGTCAAAACTTTCTCTAAGTCTTAAATTGCTAGAAACGTAGGTTTGCCTTCATCTACATCCTCTTCCATTTCCATAATATTGTCCTCAAGTATATTGCCCTTCTATAGACCCTCTTATATACTCCTTCCACCTTTCTGCTTTCCCTTATTTGCTTAGAACTGGGTTTCCATCTGCGCTCTTGATATTCATGCAAGTGGTTCTCTTTTCTTCAAAGGTCTCTTTAATTTTCCTGTAGGCAGTATCTATTTTACCCCTAGTGATATACGCCTCTACATCCTTACATTGGTCCTCTAGCCATCCCTGTTTAGCTATTTTACACTTCCTGTCGATCTCATTTTTGAGACGTTTGTATTCCTTTGTGCCTCCTTCATTTACTGCATTTTTATATTTTATCCTTTCATCAATTAAATTCTGTATCTCTTCTGTTACCAAAGGATTTCTATTAGCCTTCGTCTTTTTACCTACTTGACCCTCTTCTGCCTTCACTATTTCATCTCTCAAAGCTACTCATTCTTCTTCTACTGTATTTCTTTCCCCCATTCTTGTCAATCGTTCCCTAATGATCTCCCTGAAACTCACTACAACCTCTGGTTCTGTCAGTTTAACTAGGTCCCATCTTCTCAAATTCCCACCTTTTTACAATTTCTTTAGTTATAATCTACAGTTCATAACCAATAGATTGTGGTCAGAGTCCACATCTGCCCCTGGAAATGTCTTACCATTTAAACCTGGTTCCTAAATATCTGTCTGACCGTTATATAATCTATTTGAAACCTGTCAGTATCTCCAGGCTTCTTCCATGTATACAACCTCCTTTTATGATTCTTGAACCAAGATTAGCTATGATTAAGTTATGCTCTGTGCAAAATTCTGCCAGGCGGCTTACTCTTTCATTCCTCACACCTATTCCATATTCACCTACTACGTTTCCTTCTCTTCCTTTTCCTACTATCGAATTCCAGTCACCCATGACTATTAAATTTTCGTCTCCCTTCGCTATCTGAATAATTTCTTTTATCTCATCATACATTTTATCAATCTCTTGATCATCTGCGGAGCTAGTCGGCATATAAACTTGTACTACTGTGGTAGGCGTGGGTTTCGTATCTATCTTGGCCACAATGATGCGTTCACTATGCTGTTTATAGTAGCTTACCCGCATTCCTATTTTCTTATTCATTAGTAAACCTACTGCTGCATTACCCCTATTTGATTTTGTATTTACAATCCTGTATACACCTGATCAGAAGTCTTGTTCCTCCTGGCACCGAACTTCAGTAATTCCCACTACATTAACTTTAACGTATCCATTTCCCTTTTTAAATTTTTTAATCTAGTTGCCCCATTAAGGAATCTGGCATTCCACGCTCCGACCTGTAGAACGCCAGTTGTCTTTCTCCTGATAACAACGTCCTCCTGAGTAGTCCCCGCCCGGAGATCCGAATGGGGGACTATTTTACCTCCAGAATATTTTACCCAAGAGGACGCCATCATCATTTAACCATACAGTAAAGCTGCATACCCTTGGGAAAAATTACGGCTGTAGTTTCCCCTTCCTTTCAGTTGTTAGCAGTATCAGCACAGCAAGACCGTTTTGGTTACTGTTACAAGGCCAGATCAGTCAATCATCGAGACTGCTGCCCCTGCAACTACTGAAAAGGCTGCTGCCACACGTTTGTCTGGCCTCTCAACAGATACCCCTCCGTTGTGGTTGGACCTACAGTACGGCTATCTGTATCGTTGAGGCACGCAAGCCTCCCCACCAACGGCAAGGTCCATGGTTCATGGGGGGGATACCACCCCTAAGGGAGTGAAATAGTGGGTGAGAGGTTTTGCGAAATTGTATTTGGTTTCTCGGTCAGACATAAAGAAAAACGTGTTTGAACATTTTCGGAAATTTGACCGCTATCGGGGTGAAATAGTGGATGCAACATTATGAAATATTTCATTATGATAGCATTTAAAAATCTAATTATCTGAAAATTTATATTTCGCTTCTCTGTGAGCAATAAAAAATACGTGTTTCATTGTTTTTGGAAATTGGTAAATTCGCTGGAAAGCTATTTATTGTGATGCGAGAAGTTGGAGGTGCTCTGCCCCTTACTATACTTTCTCATATGCGTGATCTTGCAAGGGCGATATGGAATATTTACGTCACAGCAAGCAATGGTGGAAAAATTGGCGTAAGAGGACTACAACGATGGTATGAGCACTGCTTTTGGTCAACAGCTGGTTAGATTAACGTTCTTTTCTTTGACTTCTTGTGTGCGTATAAAAATCATACTCCATTACAGAAAACTTACCCCTCCTGAGAAGTGTGTGACATTTCAGTTCGTACCACCTGCCACCATTGGTCAAATTCAACCTCTGGATGTTCGTTTTTTTCCGTGCCTACAAAACATATGATCGCACTATCCGCATTCCCTAAGGGTGAATACCTAGCTGAACGTGTTGCACGGTTTGTAAGTCCCAAGCAGTTCGCCTTCGATCTCGATGGTGCGGATCTTTGTGATCACTGTGTTGCGTCATTTTTCATTTGAACAGTTCTTGAATGTCTATGATGTCTGTTTTGTGAAGTTTAATGCATACACCCCACTGAAGATTGATCTAAGCTCCTCTCAGACGGCCGGCCGCAGTGGCCGAGTTGTTCTAGGTGCTTCAGTCTGGAACAGCGCGACCGCTACGGTCGCAGGTTCGAAGCCTGCAACGGGGATGGGTGTGTGTGATGTCCTTAGGTTTAAGTAGTTCTAAGTCTAGGGTACTGATGACCTCAGGTGTTAAGTCCCATAGTGCTCAGAGCCATTTCCTCTGAGACATTCATTTTGTGTGGGCCTCTGGATCCACATAGTGATTCATGAGTAGCTAATAGCTTTCCTGTCATAACTTGTAACACAAAACTTTCAACTGGGCCTTGCTAAAGACTGAAGTTGCGACCACACACTCAGCGGATACCTTGTTAGAGGTTCATAATCTTCTTCAGCGCTGCATATTGTCACCTTACTCTTGCCGTACTAGTTAAGGATATAGTTTCCACTTCGTTGAAGCTCTTTTCCATATTTCCTTCGTGTTCGTGACAAGAGCAATATCATCTGCATACCGCAGCATACCTGTTCTCTCTCTCAATTAAAGTTCATCACCTTCCACAGTTATTTCGTAACTTAGCCTACAGCTTCCTGGATGCAAGCATCGAATATACAGTCAGTTCCACAAGAAAGTGTTTGCCATGATTTTAAATGTAACGTCCGCAGCTACATCTCTGGTAGTGGTCTCTAATCTGTAATCAATGCGCTTTTGCACAGTGTATAGATAAACAGTGTGAGAGTGGAATGTTTTGTTTTGTCGGGTGCTGTTTAAAATGAGTGCAAAACATCTGAAGCATCATGAGGCAGTGTTCCTTGTAAATCCTCCAACGAGACCAAAGCTTTCGTATGGAGCTGCTGCTAAAATTCTTAGCAAGTCAAAGACATTCGTTGCGAAGTGTGTCAAACGATATTTAGATGTTGGAAACGTGAATGATTTGGCGGAGAGAGGGGTAAGGTGCCAAGCTGTAATTGTTAATGGCGCGGCGATTGGATTATCTATTAGGTAATAGTGCAATTAGTAATAAGATGTCTTTTCATGTAAATATATATATATTTATAATAGTATCTTATTTCATATAGATAAAGGCGTACGCTTTCTGATAGAACTAATAGGGAAAAGAGCGTAGCTTTGTCTGAAGTCCTTCACAATTCTTACTTATTCTACTTTATGATAATACCTAATAACAGCTTCTCCTTCATATAGAATCTGATTATCATTCACATGTATATTAAACCCTCTTTGTTCAACACTCTGAATACGTCTTATCAGAGAACATCATCAGTTGTTAACGATTATTTGTTGACTTTCGTCCCGGTATGTTCGGCCGTCGTTAGTTTACGATTTGTCTGACGTTTCGCCAGCACGATCGGCCGACATTCTCTGCATCTACATCGACATATAACTCCGCAAGGCAGCATGCGGTGTGTGGTGATCAGCTCTGTGACTTTCTTGCATACTAAATGAACCTGTAACGAAACGCGCTGCTCTTCTTTGTATCTTCTCTGTTCTCTCTGTCAAACCCATGCTCACGATTAATTTTCAAGCATTGATCGAACTAATGTTTCGCAAGGTACTTCCTTTGTTGATGGACTACATTTCCTGAAGATTCTTCCAGTGAATCTCGGTCTGGCATCTGCAATATTCGCAATTTTTGTGGCCTTTCCATTTCAAATCACTCCATGTACGTACTACACACATCAAAAAAAGGTCTGCGTCGACTCAGTTCCTCGATTTCCGGAAACTGTACAGAAAATTGGAATAGAGATCAATATAAACATCATTTCCGCCCTTTTTTGTTGCTCATGAAGACCACAGATTGCATGTTGTACCACCATACAGCGAGACATTCAGAGGTGGTGGTCCAGACTGCTATGGACACCAGTACCTATAATACCTAGCAGCATATCCCCTTGCATTAATGCGTGCCTGCATTCGTCGTGGCATACTATCCACAAGTTCATCAAGGCACTGTTGGTCCACATTTTTCCCACTCCTCAACATCGATTCGGCGTAGATCCCTCAGAGTGGTTGCAGCTCACATCGTCCATAAACAGCCCTTTTCAATTTATCCCAGGCATGTTCGATAGGGTTCATGTCTGGAGAACATGCTAGCCAATCTACTTGAGTGGTGCGTTATCCTAAAGGAAATTATTCACAAGATGTGCACGACGAGGGCGTGAATTGTCGTCCATGAAGACGAATGCCTCGCCAATGTGCTACCGATATGGCTGCACTATCGGTTGGTGGATGGCATTCACGTATCCTACTGCCATTACAGTGCCTTCCATGACCACCAGTGGCATATGTCAGCCCCACACAGTGTCACCCCAAAATAGCAGGGAACCTCCATCTTGCTGCACTCGCTGGACAGGGTGTCTAAGGCATGGGTTGGCTCCAAACACGTCTCTGACGATTGTCTGGTTGAAGGCATATGGAACACTCATCAGTGAAGAGTACATGATGCATATCCCGAGCGGTCCATTTGGCGTGTTGTTGGGCCCATCTGTACGGCACTGCATGGTGTGTGGCTGCAAAGATAGACCTCACCAGTAGTGGAACAAACTATGTGTGTGGACCCACTCTCCATTGTTGAAAATTTATTCAAGATCGCGGCAATAGATATGGCAATGTTGCAATAACGTCATGGTGGGAAGGTCAAATTTTGGCTGGAAAATAGGTCAAACAGGCTACCTCCAACAACGTAATACACTCCCCTCCCTGTAGCCCAGAATAACGCCGAATGCATTCCTCCTGATGGTCCCACCATGCCACCCCTTCCTGAAAATCGCGACATCCTGCTTTCAACATACGTCTCAGAAACACAAACGCTCTCACCGCTATATACATGGTCCTACGTCCCAGCACAAAGGATGTCTTGTGAATGAAGGGCTCTTACCGAATTTACCCTCCAAATTACTGATGTTGCCAGTGTGGAAGAACCGTCCACCATTTTCTTTCTTTCTGCAGGGGATATTTTCAGTGGCAAAACTATTTTGTACAGATCGCCATATTGTACTGACAGTTAAACCCTGCACAGCGATTTTGTAAGGCACAGGATACGAATTGTACGTTTGCTACATCGGCAAGGTACTCAGAGGTATATTGGTGGGTTGGAGATTGGTTTCACGCACTAATATTCAAGCTTCCATTCTCAGTGGCATAGCAGCATAATTGCGCTAGTGTCTTCCCATATTTGACGATCTGTAGGTCACTTTTGCAGGGTTTAACTGTCAGTACAGTATGGCGATCTGAACAAAATAGTTTTGGCACTAAATGACTCGCCTGCAGAAATAAATAAAAAGGCAGACAGTGCTTCCACACTGGCAGCATCAGTAATTTGGTGGGTAAATTCAGTAAGACCCAACCAGAATGCTCCATTCATTCACAAGACATCCTTTGTTCTGGGATATAGGAGTGTTAGCATTTCTGAGATGCTAAAAGCAGGAAATCATGCTTTCCAGGAAGGAAAACAAGTGATGGACGGGGTGCCATGTTAGAACCATCAGGATGAATGTATTCGGCGGTATGCTGGGCTATTTTCGTAAACAAGTTCTGTTAGGACAAGAATTTCCATGTGGACAAACTGAGACATCATGAAAGCTCCTACAAAAGCAACTGTTAACTATTTCTGTAGCACTTTACCAATTTCTGTGAGGTCGATTTGGCTCTTCTTTACATAGCCATGTGATGTGAGTATAGCATTGAGTACCTTTTAGATGGTTGTTGCCACGCGAACATTTCATGGTGATGCATTAGCCATGCTCAGCAGGTAAACATGTACACGGCTAGATGAGCTCACATGTCACATTAGGATCGCTAAGAACAATGCACCCTGTGCTATTCTGGGAAGCACTGGAACAGATTTCTACACCATGACCTGTGATGTGAGTACCCACAGGTAGAGAGGTATCGTGGCAGCAATGGTAAACACACGCTCACAGCCCAGAGGCGTCCCACTTATAGGACCGGCATGAGAGCACCGCCTGACGTGTGCACCTTGGAGTTCTGTAGGGAGGCAGTTCGCTGATACATCACGGTTGATGATATTTCGAAAACATTTTTTTATGTGCAATGTGTGTGCACTGCATTATTTTCGGCTGTTTAAGCCTTGTGAGCATGTTTGCATAGCATTACACATGCATTATCTTTTGACAATTTATGAGTTGTTTTTGTATCTATTGCATTATTTTATGAAAAGGTGTGCAGGCTGTGCAATGCATGATTTCGACAGTTGACGATTAGCATGCGTCTGTGCAGAGCCTTTTACATGCATTATTTTGACAATTTACGAGTAATTTGCGTCTTTGTACATCAGTGCACTGCATTATTTCGGTGATTTACGAGTTGTTTGCAGATCTGTAGGCTGTGAATTGCGACCCCAAGCACGTCAGAGCATGTGTTTTGTATCACTGTAATATATAAACCATGGGATGAATGTGGACTCTAGTGGCAGTACTGTGTACTAGGTCAGTTGGACTCCAGACCTCATGGTAAGACACTGGATGGAGCTAGTGCCTCAAATTGTTTAAATAAACACTGCTTGCAAACTTAAGACTTATGTCCATCCTATCCAGCATAGGCTGAGTCCTTTTCCAGCCAATTCCTAGGCAGAGGTGGCTGTCGGACGACTTATGTTAGTGGAGGTGGCCCAGGTGACCTTTCTTTTCGCGCCACTTTCTTAGGGTAATGGAGGTAGCCATGGTGTGTTGCATTGTCCTGCTGGAATTTGATCTTCCTGCCATTTTCTGGTGGGGGGAGGGGAGGGGGAGGGGAGGGGTTAGGTTAGTGGAGGTAACCAATTGGCCTATTTACCCTCCAAAATTTCAACTTCTCCTCATGATGTCATTGCGACATTGCCATATCTATAGCCGCCATCTTGGGTCCACTATACTGAATAAATTTGGCAGCAATGCAGAGTGGGGCCACACATAGTTTGTTCCACTAATCTCGCCATGGATGTCGGGAGAGAAGTTGCACATCATGCAGGCTGCTGTGCACAGTTTGAGTCGTAACACGACGTCCTGAGGTTGCACGAAAAGCATTATTCAACATGGTGGCGTAGCTGTCAGGGTGCCTCTGAACCATAATCCGTAGGTTTCGGTCATTCACTGCAGTAGTAGCTCTTGGGCAGCCTGAGCGAGGCATGTTATCGACAGTTCCTGTCTCTCTGTATCTCATCCATTTGTGAGCAACATCGCTTTGGTTCTCACTCAGACACCTGGACACTTCCCTTATTGAGAACCCTTCCTGACACAAAGTAACATTGTGACCTGATCGAATAGCGGTATTGACAGTATAGGCATGGTTGAACTACTGCAACATGAGCTGTCTGCGTCCTTCCTGGTGGAATGACTAGAACTGATATGCTGTTGGACCCCTGTTGCTCATGCATGGTTGTTTACATCTTTGGGTGGGTTAAGTGACAACTCTGAACAGTCAAACTGACTGTGTCTGTGATACAATATCCACAGTCAACGTCTATCTTCAGGAGTTCTGGGAACCAGGATGATGCAAAACTTTTTTGATGTGCGTGTTAGTGATGTTATGGAAGTAACTGCTTCCAGAGACTGTTTTGCAATTTTGTAATCATACAATAAAGGGTCTATTTATTCGCAGTTCGTCACATTTGTTTACGGCGAGGTTCAGTTGCCACTCCCTGCACCAAACATCAATCCTCCGCGGGTCTTCCTGCATCTCGCTGCGAAATAGCTCTGAGCACAATGGGACTCAACTGCTGTGGTCATGAGTCCCCTAGAACTTAGAACTACTTAAACCTAACTAACCTAAGGACATCACACACATCCATGCCCGAGGCAGGATTCGAATCTGCGGCCGTAGCGGTCGCGTGGTTCTAGACCTTAGCGCCTAGAGCCGCTTGGACATTTCTGCCTGCATCTCGCTGCAGTTTCCTAGCCTCGCGACTCGTCTGTATCCAACTGCATCGTCCATGAAAACTCCCGACGTTATCTGCTCAGTAATTTACATACTTTGTTGAAGGTAATGGTGCAATAACACTACCTTGCGACACGCCCGAAGGTACTTTTACGTCTGAAGACTTTGTTCAGAATCACATGCTGTGTTCTGCTTGCTACAAACTCTTCAATCCAATCACACAGCTGGTCTGATATTCTGTACGCTCGTATTTTGTTCATTAGGCGGCACTGGGAAACTGTATCGAATGCCTTCCGGGAGTCAAGGAACACGGCATCTACCTGGGCGCCTGTACCTACTCTTGTCTGGGCCTCGTGGGCTGTATGTAGAATATTTTCGGCCATCATAAATTTCATAACACGCGAGCATAAAATATGTCCCAGAATTCTACAACAGACCGACATCAGAGATATAGGCCCATAGTTTTGTGCGTCTTTCGACGACCCTTCCTGAAAACTGGAGTGATCTGTGCTTTTTTCGAATCATCAGGAACACCTTGGTTCTCGAAAGACGTAAGAAGAGGGGCAAGTTCCTTGGTATAGTCTATGTAAAATCGTATTACTACCCCTTCAGGTGCAACGGCCTCCCCTCTGGTTAGCGATTTCAATAGCTTTTCTATCCCATGGTCACCTAATTCGATATCAGTCATTTTGTCATTTGTGGGACAATTTAAAAGCGGAACAACAGTGCGATCTTCTTCTGTGCAACAGTTTTCGAAAAAGACGTTTAATATTTCGGCCTTTTCTTTGTAGTCGTCCGTTTCACTGCCATTATCATCTCAGCGTCTCTGCTCATATATCTTTGACCCATTTACTAATTTAACATAAGACCAAAACTCCCTTGGTAGTTTTGGTTTCGTTTAACTTTTGTTTAGTTTTCTAACGTGGCTGTTGAACCATTGCTCGTCTTTTCCGTGCCTCATAATTTTGTGCGTCACATACCCGTCTAAAGCGTATTGTACAAAGCTCTTGAAGTTTGTAAGACTCAGCGTTGTTAGTGCTGCAGGTGAAATTTTCGTGCTGGCCGCCCAGGTAATGTGAAATGCTGTTTCTTGTCGCTTTTTCTAAGCAGAGATATCTTCATGTGTTTCTTTGTATTCCTATTTACAGCCTGTTCAGTGATGCTGTGACGGCCTCTTAGTCACTGAATCCCTGTTCTACGCTGAGTCAAAGAGTTCAGGTCTGTGCGTTACTAGCAGGTGTAAGGTGTTATCTTCACGAGTCGGTTCTCAGATTAACTGCTTAAGGTAATTTTCGTGTAAAGCACTTAGAACAATTTCGCTTGATTATCTCTACCAGCGGTCCTACTCACTTGAGTCTCCCAGTGCATAGCTGTAAGTTAACATCTCCCCATAATTCGATAATATGATCAGGAAATTTACGCGACGTACTCTCCAAGTTTGACCTCAGCTGTTCCGCCACTATTGCTGCTGAGGCAAAGGGTCTATAAAATTCGCATTCAGAATCTGTACTGATCTCACTAGGTATTATCATATTTTGTATGGCTATAAACACGCCTCCATCACCAACATTGGCCCTGTCTTTGCGATATACATTTCACACAAAATTTAGACTTTCGTTGTTATTTACCTCTGGTTTTAGCCAGCATTCTTTGCTAGTACTACATAGACATTGTTACAGTTTGTAAGCGAAATTCGTTCTGGAACCTTCCCACTGACGCTCCTGCAGTTAAATAATACTATTTGCATTTTCTTTCCTCGATCTGTTGTGACGAATATTACTCTGTCTAGACTCAGACCAGAGGATTACGACTGGTCGTGGGAACGGTGCTGCAAGACGATAACTATGCTTCCATTCTGCGGAGAGGCTAGCTGTCTTTACCAAGTCAGCCAGTCGCCTGCAGGAACCGAGGATTCTCTGTCAACCAAGATGGCAGGCGTCAGTTGTGGCTACATGAGCCTTGATTTGTAGCCAGGTACACAGAGTGCGCTCAGTCGCTGCCAGCAGAGCCTCCTCCACATCTCGGACGAACTTCTTCCCTCCCTCGCAGCTCCCCCCCCCCCCCCCCCCCAGTCCCAACCCCTGGCAGGCAAACAGAGCGGACACTGACCTTCGTTCCCGACCTGCCCGCTGTTTTCCTGACGAGCACCAACACCCGAGCTCCAGATAACAAGCAGTCCCACAGTCCGCGCTTTTCCGGATCTCTCAGGGAGATCGGTCACAGTGCAACAGGAGTGGCGTCCTGAGATGGCAAAAGACACGGTTTCAACAGCAGGTAATACCTCAAACCTGTTTTGAGACGTAGGAGACAGCCACGCGACTCTTACCCTCTTTCGCCTACCGTACACAGAATCACGTGCCCGCCCGTGTTGACTTGTCATTCTTAAAGTAAGTGCCGCTTAATGTGGCCGCCGCATCCAACCAGCCTTTGGATATTTGGTGTCGGCAGGGGCACTTTTCAAAGTCCGCTACAACGCTATAACACTGCCTCCTGCAAAAGGTGGCCTTGGACTCGTCAACGTGCGGGCACGATCTTCTGCACTCTTTGTCCACACTATGTTGCGGCACTGGCAGGGGCCGGTCCCGTCCTTAACACGCAGTCTCTTAGATGTCCTCCGACCAGCTTCTCTCGGTTCATCGATCAATGTGGCACCTATTTGTCCATTACTGTACCACGTCACCAATTCTTTCATAGAACTCAGCTACGTTCGGGCCGATCTTCCAGTCACCCGTCCTCCTCGTACAAAAGATTACTATCGTCTGTTTATGCTGTCCAACCCTTGCGACCCCATGGTGCTACAGCATCCTGACATTAACTGGCGAACGGTTTGGGGGTGTGTGCATGCACCCTTTTTACCGTCGTCTGTGTCTGCACTCTGGTATGTTTTAGTCTATGGCAAATTCCCGACTAATAGTCGACTTTATCGCATAGGACTGGCCACCTCCCCACTCTGCCTTGACTGTCAGCTCGAAGACACCGACGAGCACCGTCTTACGTGCCCCCTGAAACGAAACGTATGGCTCCTCATCCAACCAATCGTGGGCTTTTACCTCCGTGACCCGCCAACGACGGTAACCCCGGATTTCCTGTTGTTGCCCCAGACATTTCACTACCCTCTTGCTAAGCACCATACCCTCATCTGGTTTCGGGGGCAGGCTTTAGAATACCTCTTTCAGAGTGGTCCGCATACTGTCGTTGACATCTGGTACAAAGTTGTGACCGCACATAGCACCCTCACCCGAAAAGCATCTTACCGACAAATTTTTGCCGGTTATCTCCGCAGCGTCTTCCTTAATCCCCCTCAAAGTTGGGGTGTGCCATGCCTACCTGTCACATGATGCAACACCCTTATCCACGTTCTCATGCATCGACCTAAAAAAAAGGAAAACAAATAAAAAAAGGAAGAAGACAGAATATGTTATGTTTTGTTGTATTTAATGTTTTTCTAATATTTTTTGTTTAACTAACAGTCACTTGTATATGTTTAAATGGTACCTTGAAGAACTCTTGCATAGTGTATATATATGTACCTTTAGTTTGTTCAATAAAGATTATTAAAAAAAAAAAAAGCGAGCCGCGAGAAGCGCCTGTCCACAGCGCACGCCGAAGCCTTCACACAGCGCCGCTTGGCGCAGCACTGCTTGAAACAGAAGCGGCTCTTTTGTTGGCGCGCTGCGTCGCTTTGATCTGCCGCTTCCGCTGCACCACAGTGTCTCTGTCCCGTCACGGAGTCTGATGGCCAAGATGCCTCTCTGTTACTTTTGTTACTGAATAAGAAAATGAAACAGAGATAATTTAAAAATAAATCCTGGCTATTTGTCGAAGGAAAAATAGTTAAACGCTTACAAATTAGGCAGGCACTTTGCCCAACAGTGTGGCAGCTACAAATGGTAAGCATACATATGTGTCATTAAGAGAACTGACTGCGAATCGCTTTATTACAACAACAACAACATTTTCTTGGTGTTGTTGCTGGCCATGTGTGGTTCCCACCACAGACTCATGTTCGTTGATGGTGCAGCAAATAGAAGATCGTCAGATTGATCTGTGTTCAGGAACTGATTGCGCAGTAAGAAGTTAACTGACAATGAAACTACGTTTCCTCGAAGCAGTATGAAGGCTGTGATTAATTGTAATCGTTGATGATTAAGGCTTCGGTGTCCGCCCCGATAGTTGAGTGGTCAGCGTGACGGATTGCCCTCCTACGGGTCCGGGTTCGATTCCCGGCTGGGTCGGGGATTTCGCTCCGCTCAGGGACTGGGAGTTGTGTTGTCTTCATCATCATTTCATCCGCATCCGGCGCGCAGGTCGCCCAATGTGACGTCGAATGCAATAAGACCTGCACAAAGGTGGCCGGACGTGCCCTGGCCAATGACGCCAAACGCTCATTCCCATTTTCCGTGAAGGTTTCGGTACTAACTTGATACGGAGATACTGTAATTTCTTTTGAAACAGTTTTAATATACGGTCTCTTTAGGGCTCGAATATATGTTGAAAATATTTCTGTCATTCTTTGCTAAGCAGTTCAGAATTTTTAATTGGCCTTCGAATGTCTCTCCAGCATATGCTAAATATATTACAAAACTTGCTGTGTGTTTCACAGTTTTGTTTGCGATGGAGACATAGATCTGAAGACACATTGTATACTTGTGTGTTACATGGCACATCAACAGATCCAACACAAGTGAGAAGAAAATTTCAGTGACGTCCACCAATCAGCGTCTTGTGTTAAGACCGTTTGCCTCTAACCCAAATGAAAACTTTAATTTTCTGTAGATTATCTCAATACTCCTCACGCTTGCTGTTGCATATCCGTGGAAGTTCTTCAGAGTAACTGATGAAATCTTCTGGATTTACTTCCATCCCTAGGCAACAGTATGACCTACATGACGCTATAGGGGCTCGGCGACTCCAAGGCATTCGACTCTGGGTGCGTGCTCGCCAGTCCTGTGCTCGTTATACTCGTCTGTCAGGAGACTTGTCTGACTTGTCTGACTCGCACTCGTGCTGCTTCCATCTTCGTCCACGCTACTCCAGTTGCTTGCAAGACTTTGGCTCGCGAGGACCCGCAACGCACTCGCAGTCCTGGCCAGTGCCAGTTTCCTAATTTAAAAAATGGACGAAGTGGTTATAGCTGAGGAAGAAGACAGAAAAATATGACCCGAGAAAACGCAGGTCGTGGATGATGTGTGCTGATGTCGGCTGCCAAGATCGAATTTCAGACGGTAGTGTTTTTCGAAATACATCTTTTTTTAAGAATATGAGTAATGATACCATCGTTTTCCCGACGATCGTACCCTCCCAGGTAGGCAGAAAAAAGTACGCTATGTTATTGTTGCAGACGACGCGTTTCCCCTCAACAGTCATATCATGAAACCGTATATTGGACAACAACCTCAGAGGGCAATGAAAAGAATTTTTAACTGGAGACTCTCAAGAGCAAGGCGGATTGAGGAAAGTGCATTCGGAATACTTTCTTCCATATTCCGGATACTAAGAAAGCCTGTAGGTCTATTGCTACAGCCTGAGAAAGCCCAGAGCGTTATTATGACTTACATATACCTCCCTGAACCATGGGCCTTGCCGTTGGTGGGGAGGCTTGCGTGCCTCAGCGATACAGATGGCAGTACCGTAGGTGCAACCACAACGGAGGGGTATCTGTTGAGAGGCCAGAAAAACGTGTGGTTCCTGAAGAGGGGCAGCAGCCTTTTCAGTAGTTGCAGGGGCAACAGTCTGGATGATTGACTGATCTGGCCTTGTAACACTAACCAAAACGGCTTTGCTGCGCTGGTAAGGCGAATACCTGAAAGCAAGGGGAAACAACAGCCGTAATTTTTCCCGAGGGCAAGCAGCTTTACTGTATGGTTAAATGATGATGGCGTCCTCTTGGGTAAAATATTCCGGAGGTAAAATAGTCCCCCATTCGGATCTCTGGGCGGGGACTACTCAAGAGGACGTCGTTATCAGGAGAAAGAAAACTGGCGTTCTACGGATCGGGGCGTGGAATGTCAGATCCCTTAATTGGGCAAGTAGGTTAGAAAATTTAAAAAGGGAAATGGATAGGTTAAAGTTAGAAATAGTGTAATTAGTGAAGTTCGGTGGCAGGAGGAACAAGACTTTTGGTCAGGTGAATATAGGGTTATAAATACAAAATCAAATAGGGGTAATGGAGGAGTAGGTTTAATAACGAATAAAAAAATAGGCGTGCGGGTAAGCTACTATACACAACATAGTGTACGCATTATTGTGGCCAAGATAGACACGAAGCCCACGCCTACTACAGTAGTACAAGATTATATGCCAACTAACTCTGCATATGATGAAGAAATTGATGAAACGTATTATGAGATAAAAGAAATTATTCAGGTAGTGAAGGGAGACGAAAATTTAATAGTCATGCGTGACTGGAATTCGAGAGTAGGAAAAGGGAGAGAAGGAAACGTAGTAGGTGAATATGGATTGGGGGTAAGAAATGAAAGAGGAAGCCATCTGGTAGAATTTTGCACAGAGCATAACCTAATCATTGCTAACACTTGGTTCAAGAATCATAAAAGAAGGTTGTATACATGGAAGAATCCTGGAGATACTAGAATGCATCAGATAGATTATATAACGGTAAGACAGAGATTTAGGAACCAGGTTTTAAATTGTAAGACATTTCCAATAGCAGATGTGGACTCTATTGGTTATGAACAGTACATTAAAAATGAAGAAACAGCAAAAATGTTGGAAGTTAAGGAGATGGGACCTGGATAAACTGAAAAAACCAGAGGTTGTGCAGAGTTTCAGGGAGAGCATAAGGGAACAATTTGCTGGAATGGGGGAAAGAAGTACAGTAGAAGAAGAATGGGTAGCTCTGAGGGATGAAGTAGTGAAGGCAGCAGAGGATCAAGTTGGTAAAAAGACGAGGGATAGCAGAAATCCTTGGGTAACAGAAGAAATATTGAATTTAATTGATGAAAGGAGAAAATATAAAAATGCAGTAAATGAAGCAGGCAAAAAGGAATACAAACGTCTCAGAAATGAGATCGACAAGAAGTGCAAAATGGCTAAGCAGCGATGGTTAGAGGAAAAATGTAAGGATATAGAGGCTTATCTCACTAGTGGTAAGCTAGATACTGCCTACAGGAAAATTAAAGACACCTTGTATGAAAATCAAGAGCTCAGATGAAAACCCAGTTCTAAGCAAAGAAGGGAAAGCAGAAAGGTGGAAGGAGTATATAGAGGGTCTATACAAGGGCGATGAACTTGAGGACAATATTATGGAAATGGAAGAGGATGTAGATGAAGATGCAATGGGAGACACGATACTGCGTGAAGAGTTTGACATAACACTGAAAGACCTGAGTCGAAACAAGGCCCCCAGAGTAGACAACATTCTATTGGAACTACTGACAGCCTTGGGAGAGCCAGTCCTGACAAAACTGTACCATCTGGTGAGCAAGATGTATGAGACAGGCGAAATACCCTCAGACTTCAAGAAGAATATAATAATTCCAATCCCAAAGAAAGCAGGTGTTGACAGATGTGAAAATTACCCAGCTATCAGTTTAATAAGTCACAGCTGCAAAATACTAACGCGAATTCTTTACAGACGAATGGAAAAACTGATAGAAGCCGACCTCGGGGAAGATCAGTTTGGATTTCGTAGAAATACTGGAACACCTGTGGCAATACTGACCTTACGACTTATCTTAGAAGAAAGATTAATGAAAAGCAAACCTACGTTCCTGGCATTTGTAGACTTAGAGAAAGCTTTTGACAATGTTGACTCGAATACTCTCTTCCAAATTCTGAAGGTGGCAGGGGTAAAATACAGGGAACGAAAGGCTATTTACAATTTGGACAGAAACCGGGTGGCATTTATAAGAGTCGAGGGGCACAAAAGGGAAGCAGTGGTAGGGAAGGGAGTGAGACAGCGTGGTACCCTCTCCCCGATGTTATTCAATCTGTATATTGCGCAAGCAGTAAAGGAAACATAAGAAAAATTCGGAGTAGGTATTAAAATTCATGGAGAAGAAATAAAAACTTTGAGGTTCGCGGATGACTTTGTAATTCTGTCAGAGACGGAAAAGGACTTGGAAGAGCAGTTGAACGGAATGGACAGCGTCTTGAAAGAGGATATAAGATGATCATCAACAAAAGCAAAACGAGGATAATGGAATGTAGTCGAATTAAGTCGGGTGATGCTGAGGGAATGTGGTTAGGAAATGAGACACTTAAAGTAGTAAAGGAGTTTTGCTATTTGGGGAGCAAAATAACTGATGATGGTCGAAGTAGAGAGGGTATAAAATGTAGACTGGCAATGGCAAGGAAAGAGTTTCTGAAGAAAAGAAATTTGTTAACTTCGAGTATAGATTTAAGTGTCAGGAAGTCATTTCTGAAAGTATTTGTATGGAGTGTAGCCATGTATGGAAGTGAAACATGGACGATAAATAGCTTGGACAAGAAGAGAATAGAAGCTTTCGAAATGTGGTGCTACAGAAGAATGCTGAAGATTAGATGGGTAGATCACATGAGTAATGAGGAGGTATTGAATAGAATTGGGGAGGAGTTCGTGGCAGCTTGACAAGAAGAAGGGACCGGTTGGTAGGACATGTTCTGAGGCATCAAGAGAAACCAATTTAGCATTGGAGGGCAGCGTGGAAGGGGTAAAAATTGTAGAGGGAGACCAAAAGATGAATACACTAAGCAGATTCAGAAGGATGTAGGTTGCAGTAGGTACTGGGAGATGAAGAAGATTGCACAGGATAGAGTAGCATGGAGAGCTGCAACAAATCAGTCTCAGGAATGACGACCACAACAACAACATACCTCCATAATTTATTGCGAAAAAGACCTGCTTCCAGACAAATTTATACCCCTGTAGGAGCAGTGGATCATGAGGAGAACGGGCATTTAAAGCCAGGAACTTGACGAAATGAGATCACTCCTGCTACCTTGTTTACACGATTAGCGATCATTCCACAACGTTCAACGCAGACTGCCCACGACATTATAGATGAACTCGTTGCTTTTTCATTTCCGAAGAGGGAAGAATGCCAAGGCAAGATGATTACCAATAACATATTAAAGAATTTTTTTCAGCTACTAGCTACATACATATTAGTGACTGCCTGACTGCACACATTTCAGCTATCTATATATGTGATGTTTTACCTTCATTAATTCCTATTTTATTATTTTTATTTCCTCAAATAACATGATATACAAATAAAATATACATAAATGTACATGTGCTTAAATATATTGTGTTAGAAAAATAAATGTTATTATTACTATTTATTTATTGCTAGCTGAGCACCCAGCGTTGTCCCAGAATGTATTCCAATCCTGTTAGTCTACTTCCTCCTTTCCCCTCTGTGACGTTCAGAGCCCATTTTGCCATAAACCCTATAATTTTATCACAATTAGAACTATTTTTAATTTTTAAATTTGACAACTATGAGCAGTTACCAGGTATATTCCTAACAAAAATGGTAGTAAGCTAAAATAAATATGAAAAAAATATCTTAAGATATGAGATGATTAATAGTATATATGAGAATAACAGCAAAAAATATAAAAACAACAAATGAGCAGGGACCGAAATGTAAGCTCAAAAAGACAAAAAGTTAAGTAGATGTGGAGACAGAACCCAAAAGAGACCGAATCCCTTTAAGTTTGTTAATAGATTTTTATACATTTCCAAAAATAAATATTTTTTACTTACATCTGTGTCGATTGTCTTCCACGGCTGATATTTGCAGTGCAGAAATTCAATCGCTTTGAAAGCGAACCAGTTTGGAGCGTTCCCTTCCTCAACCCCAGCGCCAGTCTGCCAAGGCTCATTTTTGTTCTGGCGAACTTTCCTGGAAGTGGCTAGTAAGCTGGTCTTTTTTTTTCTTTTAATTCGGCCACATCCACCCGAAGTTCTGTGGGGGTGGAATCCCACGCTTCACTTTTTTAAAATCTTATTTTACATTGGGAGTCTCTTGCACCTCACAGCTCAGGATATTATTCGTAAATATTTATGAATTTAATGGCAAAATCGTCGGTCCACTCCACTTTAAAAGAAAAACCGACGTCCACAACACAGAAAAAGAGTAACGCCAAGACCAAGCCGTTCGAGTGCAGCGAGCCAACTGGTCAGTGCTCGTTGCCGCCCACACCACTCGCGCAGCTCGCCGCGGGTCCCTCTGACGTACCGGCAACAACAGGAGCCAGACAAGCCATATGCTCGGGCGGCTCGCAGGCCTGTTACGCGGCGAGTCCTCGGAGTCCACCTCCGTCCACGTTACTCGCGAGTCTCACAAGTACACGAGCAGGGTGGACGCACCCGCAGATGCCCCAGCGCCACCGCAGCCCAGGGCATCAGCCTGAAACCCGTCGACCGAGGCCAACACAACTTCCAGCTGATTACGAACAGTGGTCAGTTCCCCCTGCATCCGTACACACCGGCGCAGTCCCTGTCCATCTTTAGTCAATTACTGCCTCAACCACAAATAATGTAACATAACCCAGACAATTAAACTCACTGAACACAAACAGCCGAAAAATGCGCAAACTGTTACAGCAAAAATAAGTAGCACTACTAAAAATAGCTAAATAATCAGCTACTGTTTGCTTCTTTCCGGAAGTCAGCTACAATAGCACTAAACTGAACGATGTAAACAAACTGTGTACAAGCAATGTTGAGGCGTAGCGCCTTTGCATCGCTCCTGTCACTTGTTAGGACGATATCGTTATAGGCACAAGTCATCGACAGATGTCACCAGCTGACATGGACCTGAGTTACAGAGCTGCACGTAGTTGTAATAGTAGGCGGCAGAGGTCAGCAGTAGACGGACAGTGCTAGCAGTCGTAGTCAAAACAATGTTCTAAAGTTATGTTTGATTAATATTTAATGTATTTGCATAATTATAATTGTTTTATGTGTGTAGTAATTAACAGTGTGAGTGTTGTATGAGTGAAGAAGAACAGAAGTAAATGATAATTGTTTTGTTTATTGACGAAGTACCAGTTAAACTATACAGGGGATTTACTATAATTAAATGTGCAGTCAGTTTATGGTACTAATAAATCGTGAGTAGAACACAAATTAATCGGTAATTTCAGAAGGAGTAATTTTATATTTGATACTTTTCTAAATTTATTTATTTAGCAATTGCCATAGAAAGAAATGTTTTACTATGATTGTTCATTGAAGTAAAGCGCGGGTTAGCGCGGGATAATACTACAACCTGATTTGCTGTTTGTGATATCAGCCAATCAGAAAAATGCAGGCTCGCGCCAATCTATGCTGGGAACAAAGCCTTTGGTGTCATCTAGGGGGGTCGGGGCTGAGGTTTCGAACTAGTAACATCTCATTGCAAGCAGCTGCGACGAAAGTACTGTAAAATCGCGGAAAAATCCTAATTACAAGTTCGCGAAGTAGTACAAAGTGTATTTAAGTGAACGGTATAGTGGAAGTCGTGTGGAATTTCGGACGGAATATCAAAGTTATTGCTTTTGACTGTTAGTTAAAACCGCGTGGCGTGTTGTGCCATCTAAGACTGGAACAGGTATTACGTGTAGAGCAGAGTGCACAACATCTGAGCGAGCATTTGCATAACTAAACGGTCCGGTGAACTCTATTAACTTCGGTAACGGGTGTAAATACCATAAACTAGCTGCGTGTGTGGTGTGCGTGTGAACTTTACATTGTGTTGCCACTTAGTACGGACTTGGCAGTATTAACTGTGATCTTTATCGTAAAAATACACCTGAAAATTTACATTGCCAAGTTAAAACTTTTATTTCAGTAGCTAGCCACATCCCGTTTACCGGACAATTCTATGTATGTTGCGACCTGCAATAGACAGTAGTGGTCTAGTATTTTCTACTACAGCTTTTAGCTAGACAAATGAACATTGCTGGGCACTGGCAGGGCGGCAAAATGAAGCGTGCCGCGCCGCAATGTCCACCCTGCTCTGAGCCTGGAGCTCAAAATTTCACCCTCACTTGTTGGTGGTGGGCTTCAGTCAAGTCCTTGACTAGACGTTACCGTTTGTACTCTGCGCATTAATGTCCACAGGGAGCGTTTCCGTGGTGTTGATCACAGTAGCTCCCCCATTATTATTTCCATCGATCGTTCATGGAAGCACGAGAATCCAGAATCCGTTTATCATTCAACTTTCTTCTTTCTTATTAAAACGATAATCACGTTTAAGAATTTCGACGGTTTCCTCGAACAAACGAGCGAGGAAGCTCTTCTTCACAACGAGAAACTGCGTGCCATTGAATTTTACTACGTGGTCGGTCTCACTTAGCGCGTGCTCGACCACGACCGTTTCCTCTACGCGTCCCACCCTGCAATACGGTTTACATTTGATGACGCTGGTACTGATGATTCGTCCTATCGTTCTAGACTTTTCCACATGTGCGCGATATGCAATATACTACTGACAATACTAGTGGGTCCGTTTTGTCCTTTGCTGATCTGACACAATCTCCGATCTACTTCTTCGGTTTGCTCGTAGTCATTACGCTGTGTTTCTGCAATATACGCGCGTCACCCTGCCCGTACTCCACCCTTCTTCTTCTGACGTGTCACTTTGCCACCTGTCAGGTCTACCTGGCACTTCGATCATAACAGATGGAATACCCGTTGTTCCTCATAACACATTACAATATTTTCATCTCACGTTCAGGGTGCTGCAGCTCACATATCCATCTTACACACAATACGAATAAAATAAATCACACATCTCTTCTGGCTTGGGTGATGTTTTGAAATTTTGTGCAGGCATCGATCCGTGTGTTTACGTTTTTGATACACCACGTAGTAACACGTCTATAAACGTTACCTCTATAGTAAATTTAATGTTGGTATGGAGATTGTTCAGGTGTCTTAGGCAGTCGTCAAACTGTTCCTCGCCATTGCTCCACACGACAAAGGTGTTGTCAGGGCACCTGTACCGCGCCTTAGGTTCAGGAGGTGCCAGGTTCAGCACCGATCTTTCGAAATGTTGCATGAAGGAAATCCCAGTCACACGATGCAGCGGATAACATGACATACGAATCCGTTAATAAAGGCGTCTAGTCTCTCAGCTTATGTACAGAAGAAGCTGCACAACAATGAAGTCCTTTCACTTTGTCTGTGTGGGTTACCAAAAAAACGCCAAAATGATGTACCGTTAAGACCAATGGAAACTTCTCCTGAATCACTGAAACACTTGGCCTCTATGCTTTCACGGTACGCGATTGCAGGAGTGCATATGTAAAGAGCTTGGGACATTTCATTGAGATGCTAAAGAAACTAAAACTTCAATCAAACGGCACCCTGATCAGCTGTGATTTTTTTTTTCTTAACAAGAACGACTCAGTGACTCTTTGGAGCATATCGGTTGCATTTTCTCACAGGACATGACCAAGCTGTTTCGGGCCTGTCTTATTACGAGCTGTTTTACGTGGAATAGTGATTTTTGTATGTAGCTGGCAGGCATCGCCATAAGAAGAGAGAAAACATGTAAATGGATTTTGGATTCTAATGCTGCAACGAACGAGCATTGCAAGTAACACTGGAGGAACTACAGACAAAACACCAGGGAAATATCCTTCCCCGCAAACGTCAGCGCGAAGTGTTTGTCTAACCTCCGGTTTGGGATCCAACTCCGGTCCATCACCAGCAACTAAGGTCAAGAATGTCACTCACTCGTGATGTTGAAACACCAGAAAAATCATTAAACAAACTCGGTCAAAGATCCTGAGCCAAACCCAACAGGCAATACGCCAGGAAGTGGCCATAAAAGCCTCAACAATTTTGAATTGTCAGCTGTCTTTTCTAGGTCTAGAAAGACAACGTAGGTTAGCCTATGCTTTTCTATTTCCTTTTTGGTAAGAATGCCCAGTTGCAGAATACCCTTCCCTATTCCTAATCCCCTCCTGAATCCTCAGTTGACGTATATTCCATATTTTCAGCTCTCTAAAAGTTATCCTAATGTAAATAAATTCGGTATTTTTTCCTTAGCTGTCATCCTTTGATATGAGAAGCAGGATGGATTTATAAAAGTCTGTTAGTAGCTCACCTATGTTATAATTAGCGTATACACCATTAATTTCATGCCGTCCGAAACACTGATTACTTCTAAGGGAATGTCATCAGTATCAGATTTTTAAGAGCTTTCTAAATTTTTTTTAGATTGTCATTTTTTTGTCCTCTTCACCCACTTCACATTATTTTCCTGTTACATCCTTCGATAAATGGGTCACGCTTTACTGTTCTTCCGTTTATGCGTTCCGTCTTGTCACCACATCTTCACCAACAGCACTAATCTCTTTGTTGTCATCTCCAGTGCTTGTGACTGTTGTTTCACCTTCATTGAAACTGTTTTTATATTCAGTAGGCTGCATTATTTCTTATATTTTCCTCTACTTTTCTGCAGATTCACCCGAGAAAACTCTGTTGCGTTTTTTCCGGATTCTCATTTAACTTCGATCCTTCGTCTTTCGTAACTAGCTTTTTCTTGCTCGTCAGTTGCGTTTACGCATAGCCTTCCGTTTCCTGTACTCCGAGAAACATATACCGTAATCAATTTCTCTAATTTTTTTTTTGGTTTAGTTTTCCCAACTATCTTTTGTCTTATCTATAGCTGTCGGTCCAAAAGGTTTCGATAGTGGATTAACAAAAAGCACAGGAAAGCTAAGATAGCTATGTTATACATCAGGTGTCCTACATAGTCTCCCCTTCACTAAAAAAACCCGGTGCCGGTGGCTTTAAGGGCACGGAAGTAGCCCACGTGGCGTCCTATGGGTGCCCCACGACATTTAGACTGGTGTGCAAAATTGAAGCAACAAATTGCTATTTCCCCGGCCTGTGTCTAATTCACGATACAGTCATATAAACTGTCAACAGGTGTCGTTACGATCGTGTTCTGCATGGAAGACGGCATTCCGATCAGCGGACAACCACGCCAGCAATGACGCCAGGGCACCTATCACGCGTGGTAGTGTTCGCAGGGTAGTCCCGCCTCCACAATCGCTGTGTACACAGTGACAGACGATGCAGTTCGGCACAGACACCTACAGACTCTCTGCTGTGGAGGTCCATAGGAAGAAAGGAAGCAGGAGAGGTGCAGACTGGTGTGGCCCGATGGCTTAATGTGAATCGTTCAGTTGTTTCTCCGATGAGGCCACAGTTTATAGAGAAACTACAATGAAGCGCTAAAGAAACTGGTATAAGAATGTGTACGGCGCTGCGGTCGGCAACGTGTATGTAAGACAAGTGCCTGGAGCAGTTATTAGATCGTTTACCGCTGCTACAGTGGCGGGTATCAAGATTTAAGTGAGTTTGAACGTGGTGTTCTAGTCGGCGCACGAGTGGGGGAACACAGCATCTCCGAGGTAGCGATGAAGTGGGGATTTTCCCGTACGACTATTTCCAGAGAGTACCGTGAATATCAGGTATCCGGTAAAACATCAAATCTCAGACATCGCTGCGGCCAGAAAAAGATCCTGCAAGAACGAGATCAATGACGACTGAAGAGAATCTTTCAAGGTGACAGAACTGCAAACCTTCCGCAAATTACTGCAGATTTCAATGCCGGACTGTCGACAAGTGTCAGCGTGTTAATCATTCAACGAAACGTCATCGATATGGGCTTTCGGAGCCGAAAGCCCTCTTGTGTACCCTTGATGGCTGCACGACACCAAGCCTTAGGGCTCGCCTGTGCCCATGAACACCGACATTGGACTGTTGATGTCTGGGAACATGTTTCCTGGTTGGACAAGTCTCATATCAAATTTTATCGAGCAGAAGGACATGTACAGGTATGGAGACGACCTCATGAATCTATGGATCTTGCAAGTGACCAGGTGACTGTTCAAGCTGGTGGAAGCTCTGTAATGGTGTGGGACATATGTAGTTGGAGTGATATGGGACCCCTGATACGTCTAGATACGACTCTGCAGGTGAGATCAGACGTACATAAGCATCCTGTCTTATCACCTGCATCCAGTGATGTCCCTTGTGCATTCCGACTGACTTGAGCAATTCCAGCAGGACAATGCGACACCGCACACGTTCAGAAATGCTACAGAGTGGTTCCAGAAACACTCATCTGAGTTTAAACACTTCTGTTGGTCACCAAACTCCCAAAACATGATCATTTTTGAGCATATCTGGGATTCCTTGCAATGTCCTGTTCAGAACAGATCTCCCCTCTCCTTTACTCTTACTCATCTGTGGACAGCCTTGCAGGATTCATGTTGTCAGTTCCCTCCAGCACTACTTCAGACATTATTCATGCCACATTGTGTTGCAGCACTTCTGCATGCTTGCAGGGACTCTACACGATATTAGGCATGTGTACCAGTTTCTTTGGCCGTTTAGTGTCTAAGGTGCCAGATTGAATGAATGTCAATTTCGCACCTTACATGAAAGATTTTGTATGTCGTAACAAGTAGATGAGTTTGTCACCTGTCATACTTCGGCGATAATGAGCAGATTTTCCTATTAAAATGTACAGCATGTATTACAAAGGGATGGCACTCAATTCAATGGTATTAACACACTGAACCCCAATCTTGCACGTCAATGAGCAAAAGCAGAAAAAAGCTGCTGGAGGAAACGTTTTAGTTTGGGGGCAGATGCGAGTTGTGCCGTCATGGTCTGAATATAATAAAATGCTTTTAAAAAGGATTCGTGACCCATGGCGAGAAAGACAACGAAAGAGCCAGGTGATACATCGAGGAGAGCACGTAGCGGGACAGCGCGGCTTGCTATAGAAAAATTCTGTAGAAAACGGCATTCGGGAAATCCCAGGTGGAGAGAAACTGACCAGCGACACAATTGATCACGTGAAATGCACGCAGTGCGCTCGTGATGTATGCGTGTAACTTTTTGTTGTCGTCAGGAGCGGGCAAAACATATCCGATTGGCTGGAATAAACTTGGAAGGAGTAGAAATGGGCGAAATTTCGACGCAGTTTGAAGGTAGGCCCTTTGCGATTTTCAGAGGTAGTTTCCAGAAGATGAAAGGAACGCTCCCATTGGTCTGAAAAAGCCGTGACATGAAACACGAAAGGACACAGGTGGGGGACAGTTTGCTACGAAAGACACAAGCCCAAAAACTTCGAGGACTCTCCTCTGAACCAGTGTCAAGTGTACTACAGGGCGCGTCACGCTGTGTACGATGCCAAAAGAGGAATTTTGTGTAAACACTGCATTCACTTCGGGTGGCATTCAACTAGAAATTAGCTGAAGAGTCGTTGGCCTGCAACAGCGGAGAAACGAAACAGCCACGTAGTTAATTGTTCTTGCAAGAACTGAGAGGGCATTGTAGTATACATGCTGCTCCATCTATGCACGTGTATACTGCCATTTCCAGACTAGGGATAAGTCCATGTTTTCTCGCCTAACGAGGAACATTGGACAATTTCTGCTGATAAAACAGAAAAAGTTTTGATTAGCACTTTATAGGATTTTCAGAGGGCGAGAGCAGCACTGCAGCCGACAACTCGTCGCAGTTAAGATAAATGCCGCGAGCAGAGGTGTAAACCTCTTGGTTCACCAGCTTGCATCTACTGTGAACTCGAGTGACCTTGAGCAATCTTTTGCTCACCTTGTCACAAAAACTAACCATCCTCTGTAGACTTGATTGTCGTCCTAAATAGTAACAAACAAAGAACCGGAATCGAATTTTTCTTCGTAATATTGACCAACTTGTAGAGAACTTTCTATTTAAATTTGATATTGTTGTGTTCATTGTAACTTCGGCTAAACAGGATGTAATGCATTATCTTCACAACTGTCCTAACATTGTCATGTCACAACCTATGTAAACTCGTGTACTCCTTTGACAATGATTCTGAAATTAAACAAATTGTGTACAGCTAAACATCAATTTGCTCTGTCCTAGAATAAGGGTCCACTCCTAAACCCAGTCACTGATTCTAGAGACGCTAAAGCACTCACAGGGTGTTTTTGCTGATGTCTGACAAACGTGAAAAGAGTGTCAGAAGTGTATATCACGGAGACCAGGACAGGGCCAGCCACGTGCGACATGAGAAAGAGTGGACCGTTATTTGGCTGCAATGGAACGACCGTATCGCCTTAGTACTGAACTGAAACTGGCATCTGATCTCGCAGCATCCCCTGGACGTGTTGTATCGAAGCGAACTGTGTAGAGAAGACATCAGCGTAGTGGCCTTAATTGTTTGAGGCCTACTGTCTGTCTATCTCTCGCGTGTCTTCACAGAAGGGAACGTCTAGAGTGGAGCTGTCACCATGCTACCTGGACAGTCGAATGGTAGGCCAATTTTCTTTTCACATATGAGTCCCGATTTAGTATGGAGAGTGATTCTTTACGGATTCACATCTGGAGGGCACGTGGAACACGATTTTGGGACTCAAAGATTTTGGAAAGAGACCGATATCGTGGAGGATCCCTAATAGTGTGGGCAGCGATTATGTTGACCACTCGATCACCTCTTCACGAAACTGTACGGGTGAAACAACAACATTTAAATGCTGTCAGGTACCGTGAGGAGATCTTGGGACCTCATGCGTGGTTGTTGTGACGTGCTATGAACCCAGACTTCGTACTGATGAACGATAGTGCTTGACCTGTTAGAGCACGGCTGATTGATGTTTTTTTGGAAACGGAAGATATTGCACAAATGGCGCGATCTGTTCGCTCTCTCGATTTGAATCCGATAGAGAATGTCTGGGATGCACTAGGAAGACGGGTCATCACGTCAACATCCACTAAGCTCTCTACAGGACTTGTGAGCAGCTCTCCAGGAAGAATGGGCGTTATAGCCTCAGCTTGAGACTGATGACGTCATTCACAGCACGTCCCGTCGCTGTGAGGCCTGTACTGGTGCCAGACGTGGCCGCACCCATACTGTGCATATTAACCAGTTGTAAGAATGTGTATACAAATCCATTAAGTCGGAAAAGAACGAAGAACATTTTTGTCTACCGTTAAGTATGTTGCAGTTGATTACGTTCTGTATTCTTTACAGTGTTTCTACTTTACTGTCACCTGTTTATACTGTTTTGTGTCAAAATAAACGCAAACTTCCAAAATTTCCGTTTGTTACTTTCATTTTGGACACCAGTGATTTATTTTTTTCCCCACACTTGAGTACAACGCACGGAACCGCGTGAAACTCTCATAAAAGTGCTTCTTTGAAGTACTGTTCATCTCGCCTGTTACATTGGCTTGAATATCGTCAAAGCATTGACCCTTCCTGTGAATTTCTGCACTTTATCGTTTTATGGCAGGCACGTATTGATAGGTATCATCAAGTCTGGTCACCTGTGAGGATTTGTTTTTCAGAAAAGAATGGATCGCGGTTTCCATTTCAATGAATTCACGGCTGGCGTCCAAGTTGCGTTGGTTTTGTGGAGAGTCGACGTGTGGAAAATAAATTTTGACACACTTTTCTCTTCTGCAAAATATTCCGGAGAATGTTTTGACAATGTGATTTAGAAATGTTCCTTCATAGGAATTTGCGATACCACGTCGCACGTACGCTACATAAAAGCACCTGCTAAAAACTGGCTGTGCGTATGTACATCTGTACTTACAGTTGTTAGTTCAAGCTGCCACCATGCCACCATATTTCTGAACTAACGTCGCTTATACGCCAGGAACGAAATCAGTCTCGGAACTGTTGGGATGGACGGTGCATATGCCACATTTGATTTGTGTTCATTCTTATTTTGGTCTGCCGTTTTTACGTTTCTACCTATGTTCTCTGTCTACTGTGCATAACGCCTTGCCAGCCCCTCAGTTTTCACGTTTTTCATTTATTTCGCTATACTAACATAAGCTTCAAGCGCTATCGTTCGGGACATAACTGATTTGTCTGGTACTACCTCAGTAAATGTGCCCTTCAGATCGTCTGGAAGGTCACAATGTGTTCCATTGCGTTCACAAGGCAGAGGCGATTTTTTCGATATCGAACGTTGCACGGTGGGAGAAAGATGATATGGGTACGACAGCGTAATGTTCTAACCGCTTTCAAGAACGCCACTTGAGATAAGCAGGTGCCCAGTTCGAGCAAGATAATGGGAATGTAGTGTCAACATGACTGGCTGTAGTCTTCCAAACCAAGAGAAAGAAATGTGGAGCTGGGTGGAGGAGCACTGATAAAAATAATCAGGTGGGTAGATGATACGATACTCGTACTGGGATCGAAGACAGTATTGCATTATTAAACTTTAGAAAAGCGAATGAAGTCATCGCTCCGACTGGACCTCTGGATTGCGCATTATGACACATGTGTTACAGTTGGTATTTCCATCATCATGTAATCTCACATTCATAGAAACAATAATGAGAGAAATAGAGTAAAAGGTGTGTTAGTTCGAAAGGCAACAGGGTGAAAGGGGGCAGGTGTTTCCATTTCTATAGCATTCGACCAACGTTTAGAAAAGCTCTCGATACTACCTTATATCTGAACTGTGCGACACGTGTCATCACATATAAGCAGTTATTTTGTTCAGTAGGAGCCGCAATTAATAAGACCATTTCTTTCATGCTACAGTGAAGCATAACACGTATGTTTAACATATAGTAATAAAGCTTAGTCATAACGTCATTTATTTTAAAACAAAGAAAATAATTAAAAATAAAAGGGGGAACAAACGAAACAAATCACACTTTATATTTGTATCGTCTATTAAATAAACATATTCCAGAAATATTAGAAATTTTACTAAAGATGTTTCGCATTAACTTTATTATTCAGCATTTGATTGTTAATCTCCTTATGGTAATAATGTAATAGGTTTATTGAAAACATTGTAATTACCATACCTAAAAAGTATGTATTAACTAGTTGTTTGAATTTACCATAAAATACCTAAATTGAAACCCTCTTTTCTTCACATTTGAAAGAACAATTTTCTTTGTTTGAAAAGTTATTGACAAAAAATTTTCACTCTAGAACGTTCATTTTTAAAGTTTAATAAGATTTGGATAATCTACACTATATCCTACTAGTTCTAATTTTTATGGTTTTTTTGCCAAAATTAATTTGAAGAAACTTTTAAAGGCCAAGATTGAATTCAATGCTGTTTACTCATGATGACCAGTTTCAAGAGTTAAGCCTCTCATTTTCTGATCTGTAATGTGATGAATTTATATGTAATAGATGTACAACAATTATTTATATTCGCCATTACAAATGAGGAAATGGATATTCTACATGAACCATCGACCTTGCCGTTGGTGGGGAGGCTTGCGTGCCTCAGCGATACAGATGGCCGTACCGTAGGTGCAACCAAAACGGAGGGGGATCTGTTGAGAGGCCAGACAAACATGTGGTTCCTGAAGAGGGGCAGCAGCCTTTTCAGTAGTTGCAGGGGCAACAGTCTGGATGATTGACTGATCTGGCCTTGTGACATTAACCAAAACGGCCTTGCTGTGCTGGTACTGCGAACGGCTGAAAGCAAGGGGAAACTACAGCTGTAATTTTTCCAGAGGACATGCAGCTTTACTGCATGATTAAATGATGATGGCGTCCTCTTGGGTAAAATATTACGGAGGTAAAATAGTCCCCCATTCGGATCTCCGGGCGGGGACTACTCAGGAGGACGTCGTTATGAGGAGAAAGAAAACTGGCGGAGCGTGGAATGTCAGATCCCTTAATCGGGCAGGTAGGTTAGAAAATTTAGAAAGGGAAATGGATAGGTTAAAGTTAGATATAGTGGGAATTAGTGAAGTTCGGTGACAGGAGGAACAAGACTTTTGGTCAGGTGAATACAGGGTTATAAATACAAAATCAAATAGGGGTAATGCAGGAGTAGGTTTAATAATGAATAAAAAAATAGGAGTGCGGGTTAGCTTCTACAAACAGCATAGTGAACGCATTATCGTGGCCAAGATAGACACAAAGCCCATGCCTACTACAGTAGTACAAGTTTATATGCGAACTAGCTCTGCAGATGATGAAGAAATAGATGAAATGTATGACGAGATAAAAGAAATTATTCAGGTAGTGAAGGGAGACGAAAATTTAATAGTCATGGGTGACTGGAATTCGTCAGTAGGAAAAGGGAGATAAGGAAACATAGTAGGTGAATATGGATTGGGGGGGAATGAATGAAAGAGGAAGCCGCCTTGTAGAATTTTGCACAGAGCATAACTTAATCATAGCTAACACTTGGTTCAAGAATCATAAAAGAAGGTTGTATACCTGGAAGAATCCTGGAGATACTAAAAGGTATCAGATAGATTATATAATGGTAAGACAGAGATTTAGGAACCAGGTTTTAAGTTGTAAGACATTTCCTGGGGCAGATGTGGACTCTGACCACAATCTATTGGTTATAAACTGCAGATTGAAACTGAAGAAACAGCAAAAAGGTGGGAATTTAAGGAGATGGGACCTGGATAAACTGAAAGAACCAGAGCTTGTAGAAAGTTTCGGGGAGAGCGTAAGGGAACAATTGACAGGAATGGGGGAAAGAAATACAGTAGAAGAAGAATGGGTACCTCTGAGGGATGAAGTAGTGAAGGCAGCAGACGATCAAGTAGGTAAAAAGACGAGGGCTAATAGAAATCCTTGGGTAACAGAAGAAATATTGAATTTAATTGATGAAAGGAGAATATATAAAAACGCAGTAAATGAAGCAGTTAAAAAGGAATACAAACGTCTCAAAAATGATATCGACAGGATGTGCAAAATGGCTAAGCAGGGATGGCTAGAGAACAAATGTAAGGATGTAGAGGCTTGTCTCACTAGGGGTAAGATAGATACTGCCTACAGGAAAATTAAAGAGACCTTTGGAGAGAAGAGAACCACTTGTATGAATATCAAGAGCTCACATGGCAACCCAGTTCTAAACAAAGAAGGGAAGGCAGAAAGGTGGAAGGAGTATATAGAGGGTTTATACAAGGGCGAAGTACTTGAGGACAATATTATGGAAATGGAAGAGGATGTAGATGAAGACGAAATGGGAGATAAGATACTGCGTGAAGAGTTTGACAGAGCACTGAAAGACCTGAGTCGAAACAAGGCCCCGGGAGTAGACAACATTCCATTAGAACTACTGATGGCCTCGGGAGAGCCAGTCATGACAAAACTCTACCATCTGGTGAGCAAGATGTATGAGACAGGCGAAATACCCTCAGACTTCAAGAAGAATATAATAATTCCAATCCCAAAGAAAGCAGGTGTTGACAGATGTGAAAATTACCGAACTATCAGTTTAATAAGTCACAGCTGCAAAATACTAACACGAATTCTTTACAGACGAATGAAAAAACTGGTAGAAGCCGACCTCGGGGAAGATCAGTTTGGATTCCGTAGAAATGTTGGAACACGTGAGGCAATACTGACCTTACGACTTATCTTAGAAGAAAGATTAAGAAAAGACAAACCTACGTTTCTAGCATTTGTAGACTTAGAGAAAGCTTTTGACAATGTTAACTGGAATACTCTCTTTCAAATTCTGAAGGTGGCAGGGGTAAAATATAGGGAGCGAAAGGCTATTTACAATTTGTACACAAACCAGATGGCAGTTATCAGAGTCGAGGGGCATGAAAGGGAAGCAGTGGTTGGGAAAGGAGTGAGACAGGGTTGTAGCCTCTCCCCGATGTTATTCAATCTGTATATTGAGCAAGCAGTAAAGGAAACAAAAGAAAAATTCAGAGTAGGTATTAAAATTCATGGAGAAGAAATAAAAACTTTGAGGTTCGCCGATGACATTGTAATTCTGTCAGAGACAGCAAAGGACTTGGAAGAGCAGTTGAACGTAATGGACAGTGTCTTGAAAGGAGGATATAAGATGAACATCAACAAAAGCAAAACGACGATAATGGAATGTAGTCAAATTAAGTCTGGTGATGCTGAGGGAATTAGATTAGGAAATGAGACACTTAAAGTAGTAAAGGAGTTTTGCTATTTAGGGAGTAAAATAACTGATGATGGTCGAAGTAGAGAGGATATAAAATGTAGACTGGCAATGGCAAGGAAAGCGTTTCTCAAGAAGAGAAATTTGTTAACATGGAGTATAGATTTAAGAGTCAGGAAGTCGTGTCTGAAAGTATTTGTATGGAGTGTAGCCATGTATGGAAGTGAAACATGGACGATAACTAGTTTGGACAAGAAGAGAACAGAAGCTTTCGAAGTGTGGTGCTAGAGAAGAATGCTGAAGATAAGGTGGGTAGATCACGTAACTAATGAGGAGGTATTGAATAGGATTGGGGAGAAGAGAAGTTTGTGGCACAACTTGACAAGAAGAAGGGATCGGTTGGTAGGACATGTTTTGAGGCATCAAGGGATTACAAATTTAGCATTGGAGGGCACCGTGGAGGGTAAAAATCGTAGAGGGAGACCAAGAGATGAATACACTAAGCAGATTCAGAAGGATGTAGGTTGCAGTAGGTACTGGGATATCAAGAATCTTGCACAGGATAGAGTAGCATGGAGAGCTGCATCAAACCAGTCTCAGGACTGAAGACCACATCAACAACAACAACATTGACATACCTTCAAAAAAATTTGTCATTGTACGCCCTGTTCAGTTATTACTGTATCACAGATGCCATGCTGACATTATAGTCATATGGCATGTCGAGGTTCGTAAACATTGGAAAGTCAACTGACTTACAAACACCAGTTCTAATATTCACATCCAAATAGGCAGACCGCCACAACAGGGTGGACAAAATACAGCTGGGCAAGAAAATATTTCATGTACCTTAAGTTAGGCAACCCAACAGACACTATCTGCCCTCGGGTGCGGTTGTAATTTGGGTTGCCTAATTTAAAGCTCGTGAAATATTTTCTTATCAGCTATATTTTATCCATCCTGTTGTGGCTGCAGACAAAGATATGCAAAATCGATTGTAGATGTTAGCTGAAGCACTTACGTAAAATGTAAAGATTAGCACAACACAGGAAAAGATGAATGATAGTATGAGACCAATAGCAAGACAGATATCTTAAAAGCAGTGCCTCGCCAATGTAACAAGAAAACAGATGTTGTTATCTTTGGACGCTGAGGCTCATTACTAACGTCCAGTCGGCATCGAGATTGCTGAAGACAATGTGCCCCAATCTTACTACAGCATTTATTCCAGAGTCCAGTAAAGTGCTAAAGTTATGCTATGAAAAAGATAAATCAGGTTGGTTATCGTGGGATTTCAATCCCAGCCAAGCAGAGTACGAGGTACACCGCTTGACAAAAAGAGGGAAGCACCCAGAAGACATAGTGGAATGTCAATGTCACTCCGTACGTGTGCAAACTGAAGGCGGGCGTGTAAATGATTTAGAAGTGCAGTTCTCTGTAACAAGTAGATCGGCCACCAGAGTGCATTAGTGTTGCTCGTGATTAGTGTTGTTACCAGGCCAGGTAGGGTATGCGCAGGACAGGAAGTGAACAGCGGCAGACACTAAGTGATCACTGTGAAGGTGCTGCATACTCGTGTGAGATAGCGCTATCGGTAAATGACAGAGTTTGAAAAGAGCTTCACCGTGAGTCTCCACATGGCCAGCTGGTCGAATCGCGCAGTATCCAGGTCTGTGGGGCATTCGGATGAGGCAGTAGCCCAGTGTGGGAATGCACGGCAACGTGAGTGCAGGCGTAATCCTCATCAACGTTACAGTCAATCACGTGTGACCACCTCAGTGGCGGATTGTCGTACTGTGTACCAAGCAGCAGCCGGACTAAGGAGTTACCGTCCGTTCGTAGGCTGCCGTTAACACCACTACAACACAAACGGCTGTGTTTGGAGTGGTGACGCGACCGGGAGGCGCGGAATACTGGTGAACGACGTCGCATTCAGTTCTGCACCACCCTGTCTGACCATCGTCGGCGACCATGGTGGCGACCTCGGGAGAGGTCCTACTCTTGCAGTGCTTTAGACAGGCACTGTAGAGTTACTACTCGCGTAAAGGTGTGGGCTGCTGTCGAATATGACTTCCTGTAACGATTGGTAGTTATTGAGGGAACACTTATTGTGTGTCCTCATATGTTGCCTCCGATGGGACAGTATGCTGGTGTCACTTATCGACAGGACAATGCTCGTCCAGACATGGTGCGTGTCTGCTTGATGATAAGGTACTGTCATAGCCAGCAAGATCGCTACATCTGTTACCGATATCCACATCTACATCTACGTGATTACTCTGCTACTCACAATAAAGTGCATGGGAGAAGGTTCAATGAAACCACCACCTTCATGCTGTCTCTCTACCGTTCCACTCTCGAACGGCACGCGGGAAAAACGAGCACTTAAATTTTTCCGTGCGAGCCCTGATTTCTCCTATTTTACCGCAATGATCATTTCTCCCTATGTAGGTGGGTGCCAACAGAGTGTTTTCGCAATTGGAGGAGAAAACTGGTGATTGAAATTTCATGAGAAGATCCCGTCGCAACGAAAAACGCCTTTGTTTTAATGATTGCCACTCTAATTCACGTATCAGTCTGTCACTATCTCCCCTATTTCGCGATAATACAAAACCAACTGCCCTTCTTTGTACTTTTTCGATGTCATCCGTCAGTCCCACCTGATGCGGATCCCACACCGCACAGCAGAACAGAATAGGACGGACAAACGTAGTGTAAGCAGTCTCTTTGGTAGACCTGTTGCACCATCTAAGTGTTCTGGCAATGAATCGCAGTCTTTGGTTTGCTCTACCCACAATATTATCTATGTGATCGTTCCAATTTAGGTTATTTGTAATTGTAATCCCTAAGTATTTAGTTGAATTTACAGTCCTAAGATTTGTGTGACTTATCGCGTAATCGAAATTTAGCTGATTTCTTTTCGTAGTCATATGAATAACTTCGCACTTTTCTTTACTCAGGGCCAATCGCCACTTTTCGCACCATATAGATATCTTATCTAAATCATTTTGCAAGTCGTTTTGATTATCTGATGACTTTACAAGACGGTAAATGACAGCATCATCTGCAAACAATCTAAGACGGCTACTCAGATTGTCTCCTATGTCGTTAATATAGATCAAGAACTATAGAGGGCCTATAACACTTCCTTGGGGAACGCCGGATATTACTTCTGTTTTACTCGATGACTTTCCGTCTATTACTACGAACTGTGACCTTTCTGACAGGTAATCACGAATTCAGTTTCACAACTGAGGCGATACTCCGTAGGTACGCAGTGATTAAAAGACGCTTGTGAGGGACGGTGTCGAAAGCCTTCTGGAAATCTAAAAATATGGAATCAATTTGAGATCCCCTGTCGATATCACTTATTACTTCATGAGTATAAAGATATGTTGTGTTTCACAAGAACGATATTTTTTGAATCCGTGCTGACTACATGTCAATAAATCGTTTTCTTCGAGGTACTTCATAATGTTCGAATATAGTATATGTTCTAAACCCCTACTGGAAATCGACGTTAGTGATATAGGCCTGTAATTCAGCGGATTACTCTTACTTCCCTTTTTGGGTATTGGTGTGACTTGAGCAATTTTCCAGTCTTTAGGTATGCATCTTTCTGTGAGCGAGTAGTTGTATATAATTGCTAAATATGGAGCTATTTTTTCAGCATAGTCTGAGGGGAACGTGACTAGTATACAATCTGGACCGGAGGCCGTGCCTTTATTAAGTGATTTAAGCTGCTTTGTTACACCGAGGTTATCTACTTCTATGTTTCTCATCTAGGCAGTTGTTCTTGATTGGAATTCAGGAATATTTATTTCGTCTTCTTTGGTGAAGGAGTTTCGGAAAGCCGTGTTTAATAACTCTGCTTTAGTGGCACTGTCATCAGTGACTTCACCGTTGTTATCACGCAGTGAAGGTATTGATTGTGTCTTGCCACTGGTGTGCTTTATGTATGACCAGAATCTCTTTGGGTTTTCTGCCAGATTTCGAGACAGAATTTCTTTGTGGAAATTATTAAAAGCATCTCGCATTGAAGTACGTGCCATATTTCTAACTTCTGTAAAACTTGGCCAATCTTGAGGATTTTGCGTTCTTTTAAATTTGGCATGCCTTTTTCGTTGCTCCTGCAATAGCGATCTGACCTGTTTTGTGTACCATGGGGGATCAGTACCATCACTTATTAATTTATGTGGTATATATCTCTCAATTGCTGTTGATACTATCTCTTTGAAAACATTCCACAACTTTTCTACACTTACATGATCAGATCGGAAGGAGTGAGGACTGTCTCTTAAAAAGGCGTTGAGAGCATTTTTATCAGCTTTTTTAAATAGATCTAGTTGGCGTTTCTTTTTTATGGTTGTAGGTGTTACGGTATTCAGCCTAGCAGCAACTGCCTTGTGGTCGCTAATCCCTGTATACGTAATAACACTCACTATTTGTCCAGGATTATTTGTTGCTAAAAGGTCAAGTATGCTTTCGCAACCATTTACGTTTAGAGTGGGCTCATGAACTAATTGTTCAAAATAATTTTCTGAGAAAGAATTCAGTACAATTTAGGATGATGTTTTATGCCTGCCGCCGGCTTTAAACGTGTAATTTTTCCAGCATATCGAGGGTAGATTGAAGTCACCACCGACTGTAATTGTATGAGCGGGGTACTTATTTGAAATGAGACTCAAGTTTTCTTTGAACTGTTCAGCAACTATGTCTTCTGAGTCGTGGGGTCGGTAAAACGATCCAATTAATAGTTTAGTCCGATTGTCAGATATAACCTCTACACATACTATTTCACATGAACTATCTACTTCAATTTCGCTACAAGGGAAACTACCTCTGACAGCAATAAATACTCCACCACCAACTGTATTTAATCTATCCTTTCTGAACACAGTTAGATCGTTCGAAAAAATTTCGACTGAACTTATTTTCGGCTTTAACCAGCTCTCTGTACCTACAACTATTTGAGCTTCAGTGCTTTCTATTAGGGCTTGGAGCTCTGGTTCTTTCCCAACACAGCTACGACAATTTACAGCTACAATACCAATCGTTTCTACAACTACCTTACTTGTTTTACCTGCCCACTTTCTGACGGACGCCCCTTCTGTGGTTCCCTGAGACCCTCTAACCTAAAAAACAGCCCAGTCCCTTCTACCACAGCTCCCGCTATCCGTGTAGCCACCTCCTGTGTGTAGTGGACTCCTGACCTATTAAGCGGAACCCGGAAACCCACCACCCGATGGCGCAAGTCAAGGAATCTGCAGCCTACACGGTCACAGAACCGCCTGAGCCTCTGATTCAGACCCTCCACTCGGCTCTGCACCAAAGGACCACAGTCGGTTCTATCGACGATGCTGCAGATGGTGAGCTCCACCTTAATCTCGGAACCAAGACTGGCAGTCTTTACCATTTCCGCTAGCCGCCCGAAACCAGACAGAATCTGCTCCGATCCAAAGCGACACACGTCATTGATACCGACATGAGCCACCACCTGCAGTTGGCTGCACCCTGTACTCTTCATGGCATCCGAAAGCACCCTTTCCACATCCGGAATGACTTTCCCCGGAATGTTCACAGAGTGAAAACTGGCTTCCTTCCCCTCCTTGGCAGCCATGTTCCTAAGGGGCGCCATTACGCGCCTAACGTTGGAGCTCCCAGCTACCAGCAAACCCACCCTCTGTGAATGCCCAGACCTTGCGGGCCGAGAAGCTTCCTCTGGAACGGGGTGCATCCGGCTCAGAGACATCGTCAGCCACAGACAACGCCCGAAACCTGTCCGTCAAACGATCCGGGGAGGCCCTACGGTCCGCACCACGTGAAGTTTTTCGCTGCCTGCCAGACTTTGGAATGATCTCCCACTCGACCACGGGTGAGGGGTCAACCTCAGTGCAGGTAGTGCCCGGGGAGGTCACAGCAGTGAACCGATCGGAGGACACATGGGACGTGCTCGACGTCCCTCGCATCCCTGCGTCCGATCCCGAACAGTGACGCCCCTTGGCAGCAGTCTCAAGCTGTGTGTCGGAAGCCAACGCAGCCTGAGGCTGTGAGCGAAGGGTCGCTAGCTCAGCTCGCATCTGTACACAACAATTACAGTTCCTATCCTCCTATCCATTACTGCACTCCTCCTGTCTGAAGCTCGTAAAAATGTGTAAAAAGTGAACCGTGTACTCGCCTTAGCAGGAGCAGGAACTAGCGGTGCGCTCTCGCTGACGGCCTAACTGACATGTGTGGCATCAGCTCAGACATGAGCTCCAGTGGCGCTCCAGTGGCAGTACGAAGACTGTCAAGCATTAATTACAACAGCCATGGGGCAGCTTTCCCGTGGACAGGATGTAAAGGCTTTGTGACGCCATTCTCATGCGAATCAGTGCATGCATGAATCTTCCTGGCAGATTAAAACTGTGTGCCCGACCGAGACTCGAACTCGGGACCTTTGCCTTTCGCGGGCAAGTGCTCTACCATCTGAGCTACCTAAGCACGACTCACGGCCGGTACTCACAGCTTTACTTCTGCCAGTACCTCGTCTCCTACCTTCCAAACTTTACAGAAGCTCTCCTGGAGAGCTCTCCTGGAGAGCTTCTGTAAAGTTTGGAAGGTAGGAGACGAGGTACTGGCAGAAGTAAAGCTGTGAGTACCGGCCGTGAGTCGTGCTTAGGTAGCTCAGATGGTAGAGCACTTGCTCGCGAAAGGCAAAGGTCCCGAGTTCGAGTCTCGGTCGGGCAGTTTTAATCTGCCAGGAAGTTTCATATCAGCGCACACTACGCTCCAGAGTGAAAATCTCATTCTAGTGCATGCATACTAGTCAGACGGGGTACAACGTCCTGTTGATGACCAGCACTGCCAAGTTCTTTCTACATTTGACTCGGCTTTGTAATCATAGAAATAACATCACATACCCTCTCAACAGTGAACTTTCATTTCTTTTCCTCCTCCACTTCTGGGACCTTCAGTTCTTTTTGTCAGTTGGTATATCTGTGTTATGTACGTATCAACTCATGTTGACCGGTACAGTATGGAGAGGCCGTGATTATACAAACAAAAATAATTTTTGTTTCCATAAAAAAACTTAGAAGACAAGCCGACAAGTGTCCCTACTTTACAGGCCAAACACAAAGTTATGAAAGACGTTAGTTTGCAGTCAGCGAATAAATGGAGCACAGCTGCGCGAGTTTGTGAGACATGGTCTTGGCAGAGAGACAGAAGGAAAATACCAGAGGTAGCAGGCTATACACGATGTGTCCGCGGTGACACAGTTCAGGAACTGTGTACACGTAAGTTACAAAAAAAGGAGACAACTTTGATGACAGGCCATGAAAGTATTTCGCATCGCACAACGGAAAGAAAAAGCGGGTCATACCTATTTTCAAGAAGAGTACTCGGACAGATCTGTACAGTAGGCCTCTATCGCTAACATGAATCTGTTCTCGAATAGTGACACACCTTTCGTATTCGCATATTATAACAGTAGAACAGAACGAAAATCTCTGTTATAGGAATCAACATGGGTTCGGCAAACAGAGATCTAGTGAAATTCAGATCTTCCTTTTCAGCCATGAGATCTAGAGGCCAGCGGATAAAGGTGATGAGGTTAATGCCATGTTCCATCACGTACGGGACGCTTACGTACAGTATTGCTCCGCTCAATAGTAAACATAATACGAGCTTACGAAATATAAGTCCACCTCTATGGCTGCATTCAGGACTTCCTAGCAGGTACAACATGAAACGCCATTCTAAACGGGGCAAGATCGTCAGGTGTAAAAGTAACGTCCAGTATGTCACCCTAGGGACAAAAGTCGTTGTATACCTCCTAATGTCGTGTCGGAACTCCTTTTGCCAAGTGTGGTTCAGCAATTCGACGTGGCATGTGTTGTGGACTGGCAAGACAGCCAATCCACTAGGAGAGGAAGCCGAAAGGCACGCGTTTAAGCTCACGCAGGATGGCGTGAGGTCTGGAACAGGACAAGGTCTTTATAGTAGCAAAAATAGTACGTAGCTTCTGGAATACTTAACTTTAATCTATAATTGGTGAACATCGGTCTGACGGTACATGCGTCACAAGATAAATAGCAATTGATCATGGCGCCTTGCTAGGTCGTAGCAAATGACGTAGCTGAAGGCTATGCTAACTATCGTCTCGGCAAATGAGAGCGTAATTTGTCAGTGAACCATCGCTAGCAAAGTCGGCTGTAGAACTGGGGCGAGTGCTAGGAAGTCTCTCTAGACCTGCCGTGTGGCGGCGCTCGGTCTGCAATCACTGATAGTGGCGACACGCGGGTCCGACGTATACTAACGGACCGCGGGCGATTTAAAGGCTACCACCTAGCAAGTGTGGTGTCTGGCGGTGACACCACAGCATGGACTCAACAAGTCGTGGCAAGCCCTCTGCAGAAATATTGAGCAATACTGCTTCTATAGCCGTCCACAACTGCGAAAGTACTGCGATGCGGGATTTTGTGCACCAACTGACCTCTCGATTATGTCCCATAAATGTTCGATGAGATTCATGTTGGGCTATCTGGAAGCCCAAATCCTTCGCTCGAATTGTCCGGAATGTTCTTCAAACAACTATGGCCCGGTGACAAGGAGCACTGTTATCCAAAAAAATTCCGTCCTTGTTTGGAACATGAAGTCCATGAATAGCTGCAAATGATCTCCACGTAGCGGAGCATAACCATTTCCAGTCAATGTTCAGTTCAGTTGGATTGGTTGGCTGGTTTGTGCGAGGGGACCAAACAGCGATCGGCCCCGTTTGATTAGGAAAGAATTGGGAAGGAAATCTGCGGTGCCCTTCCAAAGGAACCAACCCAGCATTTACCTAGTGATAGACGGTAAATCACTGAGTAGAACAGAAGTGATATCTGGCGTTCCGCAAGGTAGTGTCATAGGCCCTCTGCTGTTCCTGATTTACATAAATGATCTAGGTGATAATCTGAGCAGTCCCCATAGATTGTTTGCAGATCACGCTGTAATTTACCGTCTAGTAAAATCATCAGACGATCAATTCCAATTACAAAATGATCAAGAGAGAATTTCTGTATGGTGCGAAAAGTGGCAATTGGCACTAAACAAAGAAAATTGCGAGGTCCTCCACATGGGTACTAAAAGAAATCCGATAAATTTTTGGTATACGAAAAATCGCACAAATCTAAGGCCTGTCAACTACAATTACGAGCAATTTAAATTGGAAAGACCACATAGATAATATTGTGGGGAGGGCGAAACCAAGACTGCGCTTTGTTGGCACAATACTTAGAAGATGCGACAAACCCACTAAAGGGACAGCCTACATTACACTTGTCTGTCCTCTGCTGGTATATTGCTGCGCGGTGTGGGATCCTTACCAGGTGGGATTGACGGAGGACATCGAAAAAGTGCAAAGAAGGGCAGCTCGTTTTGTGTTATCGCGCAATAGGGGTGAGAGTGTCACTGATATTATACGGGAGTTGGGGTGGCAGTCATCGAAACAAAGGCGGTATTCTTTGCGGCGAGACCTATTTACGAAATTTCAATCACCAATTTTCTCTTCCGAATGCGAAAATATTTTGTTGACACCCACCTACGTAGGGAGAAATGATCAGCATAATAAAATAAGAGAAATCAGAGCTCGAACGGAAAAATTTAGGTGTTCCTTTTTCCCATGTGCCATTCGAGAGAGGAATGGTAGAGAAGTAGTACGAAAATCATTCGGTGAACCCTCTGTCAGGCACTTAAGTGTGAATTGCAGAGTAACCATGAAGATGTAGATGTAAACGTAGATGTAGATGAAGCGGTTTTGAGGAATCACGGAAAACCTAAATCAGTATCGCCGGACGCAGGTTTCCACAGTTGTCCTCTCGGTTCAGTTGGACCAGAGAACCCAGTCTGTTCCATGTAAACACAGCCCATTATGGACCCGCCACGAGCTTGCACTGTGCTCGTTGACAGTTTGGGCTCAGGCTCACTGGGGTCTGTGACACACTCGAACCCTGCCATCAGCCATTACCACCTGAAATCTGTTGTGGCGTAAAGCCAAGCGCCGGGACGCTTGTCGGGAACGATAGGGCAGAGAGGGTTGTGAGAGGGCGTCAGCCAACTGCACGCTGACCGACCCCTCTCCAGGACGACAACGCGACGCAGCGGCTCCCATGAGCGGAGGATGTAAGCGAGGCGCCCGACTGGGTGCGGCCGAGTTCAGGAGCAGCTTCAAGACTAGGCACTCGTATAGAAGCGACAGCACTCGTTCCTTTGGCTGTACATTCAACGTAGCTCCGACTTGTGATTTTTTATACTAAAGAAGATTCGTTATTTCGTATGTCGCCCTTTGCTTGTGACATAATGCGTAACAC